>NC_089263.1:15141388-15787441 GCF_963930625.1 Muntiacus reevesi | reverse complement strand
AGCCTGGTGGGTTACAGTCCATAGGGTCTCAAGGAGTCGGACACAACTGCAGTGACTGAGCAAGCAAGCATTGTGTTTCAAGTCCTTTCCTTAAAGGGAGAATGATCTCTGTGGTTATAACATCAACAAAAGTACCATTGTCAGTGTAAATAAAGATGCAAGAGCAGAGGCAGCTCTGTGTTATAATTACACATTGGGTACCGCTCAGCTCCTATTGAGAAACTGAGCCTGAACAATGCAGACATACACAGACCCACTTTCTTAAATAAATAATTGCTCTCTGAAGGTTGCCCTGGAAGGATTACTGTCTCTAACTTCCACAAACTGCTCATCTGCAAGGGAAGAAGGTGGTAACTGTTAGAGAAACTGCTCTTAAATGCATGAACCACATCAGAGAACTTTTGGAAAATCCCTTATTATTCATTAAAGCATGTTACAGCCTTATTAATTCAGATGGGATAATCGGTTGTTGATCAGCCAGACAGTTAAGCATTCATTGTCAGATGCTGATGGGGTGTGAGAAATTACATTTCCTATCCACCAAAGATTCACTTGAATGCAGTTAGCACTTCATCAGGTAAGGCTGCCTCTTTAGGGGATAAATTAGCTGGATTTTTATTCCCCAGCCTTTACTTTCATCTCCCAAACTTTTCTATATTGCAAGCATGCCTCATTCTGTTTGGTTTTCCTTGCCTTTGTCTGAGGTTGAAAACTATGCCAGGAGCCAACTTTAAAAGCTGGTGGGTCACAAAGAAAATCACGTTTGTGCTCAGGAGTCTCACATGAAATGGTTGCTGTGTGTGTCTGTGCATGTACATCTCTGTGTGTGCCTGTGTGCTTTGAGTTGGTTTTACAACTCTTGGCTGGAGCCTCCTCCACACTTTTAGTTCTTCAGATCCAAACTGTATCCAGGTCATTCAGGGACTAATTCAGCCAGCTCTCCAAGACTTAGCTTCTTTTATTTCCAAACTCTGACTGACCATGAGGGTAGTATAACAGTAATGAGCATGATGAGAAAAGTCCCTGGATTAGAGGTCAGAAAATGTTGATTCATTTTCCGGTTCTGGTTCTGTTTTAGAACTGACTGTCACTTTTAAACTGCTCTCAATTTCAACAAGTCATTTCATCTCTCTGACAATATGCAATTAATTTTTTTTTCTCCCTATGATAACAGAGCAACACTGATACTTAAGCTCCAATACTTTGGCCACCTGATGTGAAAAGCCAACTCATTGGAAGAGACCCTGACGCTGGGAAAGATTGAGGACAGGAGGAAAGGGGATGACAGAGGATGAGATGATTGGATGGCATCCCAGACTCAGTGGACAAGAGTTTGAGCAAACTGTGGGAGATAGTGAAGGACAGGGAAGCCTGGCGTGCTGCAGTCCAAGGGGTCACAAAGAGTTGGACACAGCTTAGCAACTGACCAACAAAACAAAGCAAGAAGAGTTGGGTGTATTTCTACAAAGATAGACCAGTACCCAACCCTTTGTGGAATTTCTGACCTCAAAGGGACAGAGGGCTTGCAAGACTAAGAGGACCTACCCCACCACCGTCACCACCAAATCTTCAAAGAAGGCATGTGTTTACTCACGGAACTGCTCCAGGTGGTCAGCACTGTTAGACTCTGGCATGGCCGTGATAGTCACCAGTGGACAGGAATTCCCTCCTAGCGTCTGGCAGAGAACCTCCTGTCGGAAGTAGACCTGCTTGTGGTTCACACTTTTTTCCAGAATGTCAAGGTGAGTCTGGGGCAGAAATGAAAGAAAAGTGTATTTTAAGATTTTTGATAACAACAGGTGAAAGCAGCAACAAAGCTTATATTCCTCTAACTCCTGGTAGTTTAGAAGTATTTTTGTTAACCTAATCTGCCCGACCGGTGGCTCAGTGGTAAAGAATCTGCCTGCCAATGCAGGAGATGTAGGGTCAGTCTCTGGGTTGGGAAAATCCCATGGAAAAGGCAATGGCAACCCACTTCAGTATTCCAGGCTGGGAAATCCCATGGACAAAGGAGCCTGGCAGGCTATGGTCCATGAGGTCACAAAAAAGTTGGACAGGAGTTAGCAACAAAAACAAACAGATCTGCCTGACACAGGGCATCAATTCATTTAGAAGCAGGACTGTTCCTGTTCCCTGGAAAAAGTTGAGTGAGGCTGAACAGGACACATCTTTCCTGCCTGTGTCTGCACAATAGAGTATCTGATTTCAAGCTGTACTGACAGCAAAAGCGGAGGTGCATACAGCACTCTTCCCATGACAGTGACGTGCAAAGAACGTGGTTATCATGGAGACAGAGTACACGCAAGACGCTTGGGAACGTGAGACAGAGCTTCAGTGGTGCACATGACTCTAGATTTAAGCAATACAAGGAGGGCTGGGAGCATATGGAAGGAAAATAGGATGCAACTGTTCCAGGGAAAATGTTACGTGAAGAAAACTAACTGGTAGCAAATGATTTTCCCTACCCTACCCTCTCTTTGGGCTTCCCTGGTGTCTCGGTGGTAAAGAATCCACTTGCCAGTGCAGGAGATGTGGGTTCAACCTCTAGGTTGTGAAAATTCCCTGGAGAAAGAAATGGCAGCCCACTCCAGGATTCTTGACTGGGAAATCCCATGGACAGAGGAACATGGCGCGTTATAGACCATAGGGTCACGAAGAGTCAGACACAACTTACTGACTAAACAACAACAAAGGATGTTCATGCCCCAAACTTCAGACCCTGACAATATGTTACCTTACATGGCAAAAGGGACTTTGCAGATATATTTAAGATTTAAGTCTATTTGAGATGGGGAGATGATCCTGCATTAACCAGTTGGGGCCAAACTACTGATATATGTAATCACAAATGCATAAAAGCAGAGAACTTTCCCCAGCCACAAAGGACCAGAACCACATGCAAAGAACTCAGACTTCCATGCTGGCTTTGAAGATGGAGGGAAGAGGTTAAAAGTTGAGGAATGTGGTGTCTTCTAAAAGCCAGCAAAGGCAAGGAAATGGATTCTCCTCCACTATCCTCCAGAAGGAATACAGACCCAATACCTTGATTTTTTTAAAAATACTTTTTATTTTGCATTGGAGTATAGCCAATTAACAATGTTGGGATAGTTTCAGCAAAGGCTGTGAACAGCAGAGAGACTCAGCCATACACATACATGTATCCATTCTCCCGCAAATTCCCCTCTCATCCAGGTTGACACATAATACTGACCAGAGTTTCCTGTGCTAGACAGTAGGTCCTGTTGGTTACCCATTTTAAATACAGCAGTGTGTACATGTCCATCCCAAACGCCCTAGTTATCCCTTCTCCCTGGCAACCATAAGTTTGTTCTCTAAGTCTATGAGTTTGTTTCTGTTTTCTAAGTTCATTTGTATCATTTCTTTTTAGATTCCACATATAAGGGATGTCATATGATGTTTGTCCTTCTCTGACTTCTCTCATATGACAGTCTCTAGGTCCATCCACGTTGCTGTTAATGCCATTATTTATTCTTTTTAATGGCTGAGTAAAATTCCATAGTATATATGTATCACATATTCTTTATCTGTTCCTCTGTTCATTGCCATTTAGGTTACTTAAATGTCTTTGCTATTATAAACAATACTGTAATGAACATTGGGATGCATTTATCTTTTCAGTTTGACTTTTGCCCAGTGATTTTTACTCATATTGAACTTCTCACCATAAGAGCTATAAGATTTTTTTTAAATTGTTTAAGCTGCCAAATGTGTGATAATTTGTTATGGCAGCAATACAAAACCAATACACTGGGCAGTAAGAAAAAGAATTTCCTAAACAAAGTAGAAATCCTAGCATCTGGGTAGGAATGGACTAAATTCCACTTGTACTCTAATGAATAAATGTCAGACTTACAAGCAAAAAGAAAAAGTTCCAAGGAAACAAAAGATGACCAAGGATTCTGTGGCCTTTCCTATAGCTTCAAGGATACCTGAAAATTTGACCCTGAATCGCATCCTCCTTGCAACTGGGATCCCGAATCATCTGCCTCCACATAGCCTACTGCCTGGATTAATAAGAATTTATTACTCTCTGTCTACATCAATACAAGTTTACTGCCCTAGGAAATACTTGCCTGGGAAAATAGAAATTACAAATAAATTTACTTTTCATAAATTGATAATTTTTCAGGAACATCTCAACAACTCTTCAGTAGAAAATATCAGCTGGGGACTTCCCTGGTGGTCCAGTGGTTAAGAATCTGCCTGGCAATGCAGGGGACACAGGTCCTCTCCCTGGTCTGGAAACTAAGATCCTACATGCCACAGAGCAACTAAGCCTGTGGGTCATAACTAGAGAATCCATGAGCCACAACAAAAGATGATGGATGACACAGTGAAGATACAGCATACTGCAAGTAAGACTTGACAACCCCTCTCCTCAAGATTCTTGCCTTACAGCGTCCACCAGGCTTAAACCATTATATCATGATCTTTATCCAATGTTAATCAAGCCCTACATTAAAATACCTGAACTTAACAAAGCTTTGAAATCTTTATAAATACCCCAGGTTTGCCCTTCCTCCTTTGAGACACTATCAAGACTCCTGTCACATTCTCCTTTATCAAATATGTTAGTTTCCTATCACTTCTGCAACAAATTACCACAAATTTACTGATTGGAGACAACACGAATTTATTAAATTACAGTGCCGGAGGTCAAAAGCCCAAAATGGGTTTTACTGTGCAAAAATCAAGGTGTTGGCAAGACTGCACTCTTCATGGAAGTTCTCGAAAGTAACTTCCTTGCCTTTTCTAGCTTCTGGAGGGCAGCTACATTCTTTGGCCCATGGTGTCCTCCGCTACAGTCAAAGGAAGCAATCACAACATTCCTACCTTGGTTTCCATGGTCAAATCTCCTTTTCTGACCTGGACTCTTCTGTCTTAGTGGTTCACGGTTAAGGACCCTTATGATTACATTGGACCCAATGTAATAGTCTGACATAATCTCCCCATCTCAAGAGGTTTAACTTAATCACATTTACAAAGTCCTTTGTGCCACATAAAGCAGCATCCTTAAAGGTTTCAGGGTTTAGAAAATGAACATCTTGGGCTGGGGGCAGTATTCTGTCTACCACACCAAGGTAAGCAATATCTTCGGTCTGTCTCAGAAACAGGTGGTATTTCTGAGAGCCAGCATTTGACACAATACTAAGAAAAGGAATTGTAAGGACCATGGCTACCTCAGGTCCAAAAGGAGAATTCACCTAAGGCCCATATATCTGACCAAACTTTTGCACTTCAATCTTCCCATCATTTGTCAAGTGATGATGAATACCAGGTATTGTTGTGAAGCACCTGCAATGGGGATTGGGAGGTGGTCTCATACCCCTTAGGAGACAAGGAGGCTAGTTCATTGTATACACACACACACACACACACACACTGTGCACACACTAGTTACAAAGGCCCTACGTAAACAGCTAAGGACGAAAGCTGAATTAAACCCAGAGCTGATGGCTCCTCTAAGCTGAGCTCAGCTTCACCTCTCATGACCACACACTTCTCTGGCAAAGACTGACTCGGGCCCAGAAAGCTGTGTCTGAGAGCCCAGACTTCCACAGAGGCCCTTCCACACGTGCTGTGCCACTGCTTGCCTTTCTCAAGGATGCATTCATTTGGTTCCAGGTAAAGCCTAGCCTTACCTGTTCGATCACCAGTCTAAACCCAACATCATTGCTCCTTGTTGAGCAGAATGGGGGTTGCACCACACAATTAAAGTTATTTTTAAAAGTGTGTGTGTGTGTAGAGGTAACCCTATTCATGTAAATATATTCACACACACATATATATATGCAAAAAGTTATTCTTGGGTCACAATTCCTTCTAAATTCCTTCTAAATTCCTGCTAAATGTCAGAGGAAATGGGGTACTGCTTACTGCTTGAAAGTACAATGCATAGCAAACCTATAACCAGCCAAGTTTTTACTCACAAAACTCTTCTCATATATGCTCAGCTATGTAAGAGCTCAGAGAACATATCACCTCATCCTTATAATAACTTGAAGACAAATTTTAGCTGCCCAAATTCAAACTAAGGAGTGATATAAAAGGACAGTCCAGTTAAACAAGGTTCATTTAGATGATTATTGGAAAACACAGTTACTACATAATACAAACATACAAAATAGTTCTTTAGGGAGAAAACATATCATCAAATGTTAATTTCGTCATCTGGTTCTAAAATGAAATTAAAAAGAAATGTGTAAGTGAGGTATAAAGTAAAACAAAATATTCACTTTTCAACTTACATGGACTTGGTATTATTACTTAATTCTTAAAAATGGAAAGGCAGTATAGCAAGATGACTAACCATGCAGGCTCTGAGTCGAATAGCCTGGGTTCTAAATTTGGTTGTGGATTCTAGAAAAATCGTGTAAATTCTATCTTTAACCTCTTGGTGACTCAGTTTTCTCTGTAAAGTGTCTATAAAATGTCGTTCAGTGGTTGCTATAATTTAGTCTTTTACTGTGTGTGAGAAGTGTCTGTCATACAGGAAACACTCAATTTCAGCAGTTATTATTCATGGATACATGTATATTTAATTTTTTTAAGAACTGAAAGGGAAACACTAGCAGAATTATAAACACTGTAGGAAAAATAATCAAAGTGATCATATTTTCATATGATCACTTCATGTTGCATGAAACAGAAAGAGAGAAAGGAAGAAATGAGGGAAAGAAGAGAGGGAGGGAGGGAAGGAAAAAAGGAAAAAAGAAAGGAAGAGGAAGGGAGGAAGGGATGGACAGGGGACGAGGCGGAGAGAGAGAAAGAAAGAAAAGCAATGAAGCACGGAAGGTACAAAACCAAAACGACAGACTCAACACAGAAAATTGTTTTAGGTATAAATAGGCTAAACAGCATTATTAAATGACAGAAACTTTCAGATTAGCTTTTCAGAATCCCACTTCCTATTGTATATAAAAGGAACTTTAAAAGAGGGGAAAAAAAGACCCATGATGTGTATGAAAAACATTCCTAAATTATCTTTTATTCTATTTGACTCAACTAAAATATTTTAAAGGAGAAATATGGAAACTAAATGGATAAGCAAACATAAATTAAAGTAGGCCTGGCAACAGTAATATATGACAGTCATATTCGAGAAAAGTGCATTAAATGGGATTTAAAAATCTTATTTTGATAAAGGGCATGATTCACAAAGAACATATAAGACTCATAAATCTCAAGAATCAAATAATGCAGAACTGAAATATACAACGGCAAAATGGCAGAAGGGGAAAACACTGTACTAGGAGTGGGAGACTTTATAACAATACATCAGCCTTGAATATATCAATTGCAAAAAAAATGATAGAGTATTTGAACAATATTGTTTTTCATAGATACATGTCAAACTGTCTTTACAGACAGCATCCTTTACTTTTTTCTCAAACATTCATGGAACTGTAATAAAATTAATCATATGCAACACTACAAAAAATTCACTAAATTTTTTTAAAAGCAGAAATTGTACAAACCACATTTTCTAACAATTAGATGAAATGAGACTTAAGTAAAAATGGTTTTAAAAACAGCAAATATCAAATGATTAGGAAACTCTCTGATGGTTCAGACAGTAAAGAATCTGCCTGCAATGCAGGAGAGCCAGGTCCTATCCCTTGGTTGGGAAGCTCCGCCAGAGAAAGGAATGGCTACCCACTCCAGTATTCTTGCCTGGAATCCCATGGACAGAGGAGCCTGGCAGGTGACAGTCCATAGGGCTGCAAAGAGTCGGACACAGCTGAGCAACTAACCCTTTCAGGAATAAAAAAAACACATCCTCCTAAAGAAGAAATTCATATATTAAAAAGAAAGTCAATATTAAATCAGTGTAATTAAAGCTTTAATCAACGAAGTGTCCATTTGCCAACCCAGGAGAAAAGCCACAGACAGGAACAGAAATGACCCCATCAGAATGTCAGCCACATCTCAGCACCTTTCTAAAGAGTCAATATCACCCTGGATTTAGTGATAGTCTGTGATCATAAACAAATTATTTTAATCACTTTCACACATATCTGGGTGAAAGTTGTCCCAGTATTATTATTGAAATCTCAGCTGAGTTGAACTCTACCTCACAACTACCATCAAGATTCCAGGCCCCCAAACTTGGAAATCTATACCTTTTCCTGAAACATTTTCCAAAATGTAGTCAGCAGGATGTTACTAAATGCTGGGGTGTGGAGAGGGGGAGATCCAAAGTACCTGGTGCACGGTGAGCTAAACTAAATGAAAACATTTTCACGACTGAAGAACTGTTCTGACTCTTTAACACACAAATACACATTACAAACTCTTAGAAGAAAAACTAGCCAGTAGGGCTTCAAGAAGTTATGTGATCCTTGAACCCTTTTCCTCTAAAGATCTCGGACCCTGGAGTGTTGCAGCATGGGTTCTGGGAAACACTGTCTGCTGAATTGTTTCTATGACGGTTTTTGCTTTGTTTTGTCTGTTGCCTTGTTCTTGCCATCAAAGCTATTTGTTTCACATTTATTATGGCTACAAGGATTCTTGACGTGTGGGGGTGATGGGGGAGAAATAGAGACCCTTCTCCAGAAAAGTACTGGCCATCATTTCTGTGATATCACAAAGTAATTAGGCTGGACAAAAACTTCTTTCAGGTTTTCCATAAGATCTTACAGAACAACCTGAAAGAAGCTTTTGGCCAACTCAATACAAACAGGCCATAGTTCTTCTTGCCAAATCTTTGGGTTGTTGTTGATCGGTCACTCAGTCATATCTGACTCTCTGTGAACCCGTGGACTGCAGCACTCCAGGCTTCCCTGTCCTTCACTGTCTTCCGGAGTTTGCTCAAACTCATGTCCATTAAATTGATGATGTCATCCAATCATCTCATCCTCTGTTGCCCTCTTCTCCTTCTGCCCTCAAACTTGGGGAAACAAAATAAAATCTAGATTTTATAAATTAGACACTGAAATAAGGTTTGTAAGCAGGTTGTCTACAGAAGTCACCAAACACAATTAGATACAGGAGAAAAAAGGATAAAAAAAAGAAAGCATCCTGTGTTCATGTACACTATCCTTTAAAACACTGTCACCTTAATGAAGGAAGCAAAGTTTAAAAGTTTTCTTCTCCTATGAGTTCTGTGTTAATTTTTTCACTATAACATTTTTCATGATTACTAATATTACAACTCAACAAATGCCTAACAACTTTTAACTTAAGCCCATTTTCTGTAATTGCTCATGCAGTCACATCCCTGTGTCCCTCAATGAACCCTTTGTCCCTTTGACCATTCCGCCTGCCATGGAACATGTAACACCTCTGTGCTCAGTGCATTATTCAAGCTCCAGTCACACAGAAGTCTTCCAGAAGTAAACCAATTGTAAACTGCTGTTGGTTTTCCTTTTGCAAAAAAATGGCTTTGTGTCATTCTCCTGGAAATGAGTCTTGGGTAAATGTTCCCATCTCAGGTCCAGCGAGGCCATGCCTAATTAACTATTGTTAGCATCACTGATGAGAGGGCAGGGCTTCTGAATGCATATGCCAACAAACAACTGTAACAGGCAGCCCCATGGAAGCCACAGGAGTGGGTTCTTTGTGAAAATGGGAAAGAGTTCAAGGCAATTATGGAAACCTCCAGAGAGGTTGTCTTCTTTAAGGAAAATCTTCCCTACCTAGGAAAGACATCAGGCTGATAAGTTAGTCTGCAGCGTCATGGTTGCCTCTCAGCAGGCATCTTCTGCCCACTTTGTTTTACCACCTACTCCTTTAAAACTTCCATTAAAGACTTCACTGAACCTCAGCAGGCTACCCTGCTGATGGCTACTAATGAAGTAAGAAGCACTACGCACTCAAAAATCATTCATATCTCATTGTTCGCCCCTGAACAGCTGTACCTCCCACCCCCCTAATTCAGAATAAAGCTCATTCCTAAAAAGATGGCCTATGTTACTTGTGTACTGATTAGCTTTCAGTTGTCACTGAGATATATGCATCAGAGAATCGAATCCTTCTCATCACAAGAGAAGAACAAGAGACACCTTTAAGTTAAACAAAAGGCAACAGAACGTGCTGTAACTAGGTTCTAATGAGCTTTCTCAAACTGCCCCTGTCTGCCAATATCACTTTCCCTAAGTGAAACAGATTCACTTTGGGACTGATGGAAGTGATTCGTCTCTAGATGTGTATTCACAGATTTGCTGATTATAAAGAAAAGGTGATTTTAATATCCTTTTTCTGTTAAAAATAGATAAAGTTATATTGCTGATGGTTTGGATAAGAGTTGCTGCTCTGCAGCGCTCAGTTGTGTTCAAGTCTTTAGCAACCCCATGGACTTAGCCCACTAGGCTCCTCTGTCCATGGAATTTTCCAGGCAAGAATACTGGAGTGGGTTGCCACTTCCTACTCCAGATTGGATAAGAGAGTAAATAAAAAATAATTACAATCCACTACCCTAAGAAAATTATCAGTAGATTCTGTATTTGTTTCTTTTTGGTCCTTTACTGGGATTTTGTTAACAAAACATAATTTTAATTTTATTATATATTGTGGAAGGGGTCTCTTTCAATCAGTTCAACGGAGAAAATGATCACTCATCATCACAAAAAAAGAGAATGAATGCTCTAAGGTTACTATCTAATACTGTTTACTAGTTGTAAATACTTGGCCAACACTTGCCATGTATCAAGTCACGTAATCTTGATAACCCATAGAAGAACCACTTCAGTGGTTCCAATTCACAGGTGAGAAAACTGAGGCTGAGAAAATTTAAATAGCTTGCCCATGACTACACTGCAAGAAGACAGAGCTCAGACTCCAATCCAGGCCACTCTGACTCCAAAGCTTGCTCTTCCATTGTGCTCAAAACCCTGGAATTCAGGGATCCCTGTGGTCAATGACTTCACCACCCATGCACACCTCAGCTCCTTCAGAACAGCCTTTCGTGTTCAACTCCTCAACATCAGGACCCTTTACTGATGTCTGTCCTTTCTTTTGGCCCATACAAAGATAGGTGTCTGTCGATTGATTAAATGACAACACTGATTTATGACTCACTCACTGCATCTTTGATCTACCACATGTAAGTCAATACTTCCCATTTGACATGTTTTAAATGTGAACTCTTTATAAGATGTTGTGAATATGGCATCCTAATTCTCAACACTTTCTTTCTCCCTCCCTCTCTCCCTGTCCCTTCCCTTCTACTTCCTACTACACTATCCTCCATTTTATCTCTAAAGATAAAGCTTCATCAGCTACTCCCTTAAAATTCCCATAAAAGACTTCATTTGACCTCAGCAGGTTACCCTGGTTACTAGCACAGGGAGTATATATGTCTGGTGAAAAACCCTATAATACTCTTTAAAAGCTACAAGCTCTCCCAACACATCCATCCTATTTCTGATCACTTTTTTTTTTCCTCTCTTGCCAACTCATATTGTTGTAAGTTCTCAGTGAGATTCCACTTTCTTACTCTATAAAACGTCCATCATAAACTCTCTTGGGATCCCAATACTCCTGGCTACCTACGGGCAATCCAGAACATGAACCAAACACTTCAACAAGTATTGCAAACAACACATTAACAATCACTGCAATTATTGAGAAAGCTTGAGATGGATGATTAAACAGGTCTTTTGTTGGCTTTGTAATGGCAATAATATTGTATTTCTTTCTTTTAGCATTATTTTAATACTATAATTTGGATGATTATCCAACAGAATTCCTGACAAGCATCTGGAAGACATCAATTTGAAAGAACCCAATAAATACTAATTTTCTCATTATAAGAGAATAATAAAATTTTTAAGGTTCATGTTGAAAAACATTCAACATACATGTACCCTGCTTTAAAAATGTCTATAATTGTTAAGCATAATCCATATTACAAGAGATTTACCAATTGTGAATTCTACATAGAAATATATTTTCCACCCCTCAGTATAGCCCCCAAGTAAAATACAGCTAATTCCACTCTTGGGGTATCATCCACATATAATTTATCACTGATCTGTTGGAAGAAAACTGTTTCTCCTTAGGACATGTCCAAAAATAAAAATGACTAGTGTGCATTACAGAATGAACTCATTCTGTCCATGATGGGAGAAAGAGCTTTTTAAAAGAAGTCACAGAGTCAATTACTGTCTTAAACCTGAAGAGGACAAAGTCCATGCATTATTGGAAATGTAAAACCTAAAATCAAGTATATACATTTTTCACTTCAAGTAACAAATTATCTTTCTTACTCTGTTCTACTCATTTAAAAGGAATGAAAAGCTATCCCTTTTCCTGTCTCTTTTTCTCATTAACTCTCCTCAAACTTCCCTAATGGGAAGAGATTCAGTCAATAAACTAAATAACAAGCCAATAAGCATCAATGAACAAGACCTTCCTCTTCTTCTCACAGAGATCAGTTAATGGAAGATGAGACCATCTTCCAAGATCTTCTTGAGTTTTTGTCCCCCATCAATACGAAATTATCCCCAACTTGACCTCAATGGCTCCTAAACTATTAATAATTGTTGACTGTAAACTTAAGACTTGAGACAAAAGCTATGACATACAGCAGCTACTACAATGGCAGCTCACTTTTATAGGTGCACATGGTCATCAAGTTGTATGACTATACAAACTCCGATGATTGAGTTCAAGTCATCAACCCACAATTTTTGTCTGTAACGCTGAGTGCTATGGATGTGGTTCAGCTGAGAACAGTGCTATTTCCCAAACATGATCACATTCTTATTCCAAGAAGCTTTGATGGGTCTTTGCTAAGTGCATACAAGCTAATTCAGATCTAAAATTCAAATTAAGAAGCCAGATGCAGCCAAGGTCAGCTGAAGGACTCTCAGAGTCTCCATCAGATAGGAATAGACCTCAAAGGCCAATACTCAGTTCTCTGGCCACTAGCTAAATGTGGGACTTCTAGACTTCAGATTTTGCCTCTATGAATGACAGATGTGAGCTACACAATTTCCCAAACCCTTTAGAATTCTAAAGTTTTATACTAACTGCCACTGAGCTTTACCACAGGGTCAAAGGTAGTCTTTTTTTTTCTTAATTGGACTATAATTGCTTTACTATTTTGTGTTACTTTCTGTTGTACAACAACGTGAATCAATCAGCTCTCTCTCGCTGTCTCTCTCTCTCTCTCTCTCTCTCTCATATGAGGAGAGTGAAAAGTTGGCTTAAAGTTCAACATTCAGAAAACTAAGATCATGGCATCCCATCCCATCACTTTATGGCAAATAGATGGGGAAACAGTGGAAACAGTGACAGACTTTATTTTTGGGGGCTCCAAAATCACTGCAGATGGTGACTGCAGCCATGAAATTAAAAGATGCTTCCTTCTTGGAAGGAAGGTTACGACCAACCTAGATAGCATATTAAAAAGCAGAGACATTACTTTTCCAACAAAGGTCAGTCTGGTCAAGGTTATGGTTTTTCCAGTGGTCATGTATGGATGTGAGAGTTGGACTATAAAGAAAACTGAGCACCAAAGAATTGATGCTTGTGAACTGTGGTGCTGGAGAAGACTCTTGAGAGTCTCCTTGACTGCAAAGAGATCCAACCAGTCCATCCTAAAGGAGATCAGTCCTGAGTGTTCATTGGAAAGACTGATGCTGAAGCTGAAACTCCAATACTTTGGCCACCTGATGAGAAGAGCTGACTCATTTGAAAGGACCCTGAGCTGGGAAAGATTGAGGGCAGGAGGAGAAGGGGACAACAGAGGATGAGATGGTTGGATGGCATCACTGACACAATGGACATGGGTTTGGGTGAACTCCGGGATTTGGTGATGGACAGGGAGGCCTGGCGTGCTGCAGTTCATGGGGTTGCAAAGAGTCAGACACAACTGAGCGACTGAACTGAACTGAACACATATATATACATACACACATATATCCCCTCCCTCTTGAGCCTCCCTCCATTCCTTCATCCCAGCCCTTAGGTCATCACAGAGCACCAGGCCGAGCTCCCTATGCTATATAGTAGCTTCTCGCTGCTACCTATTTTATACATGGTAGTGTCTATATGTCAATACTACTCTCTCAAATCATCCCACCCGCTCCTTCCCCCTGAGTTCACAAGTCCATTCTCTAAGTCTGTAGGACAAAGATATTCTAACAAGTGAAAAGAACAGTGACCTGGACCCATGGGCCATTACTCCAACAGAAAAATCAAACCTGTCTTTAAAAAGGAACCCTCTTCACCAGTAGACTTTTCAACATGCAGGGTTTCATAGAAGAGACAGTAAGAACAGCTGTTGAAGGAGATCATGAATCTTGCCTGTTCTGAGGCCCTCAAGGCAACAAGCATGTTTTAAAACAAACAAGACTTGTTACAGCAAAGCTGGTGATGCACATTTCTTGGATTAAGTTCTTGAGATTTCTAAGTGCAATCCACAAATAATACTAGTTGTGTATCTTTTACAATCTGGGAAACAGTAAAAAAATCTCTCTTTAGGCAAGCCAGCATATGGAGAGAAGGGCAGATGTACTTTTATGAAGCAGTTAGCTGAGTGGTTTAAGGTATGCCTTCTCAATGGAGAAAACATATTGCATTTACACTTGAATATTTCTTTGGAGGGAAAAGGTGTTCTCAGTTATCATCTTTTCCAAATCCTTAACACAGGCTTGCAATGAAAATGCTCATCCTTCAGGGTAAGTGATATATATTTGCATATACACATATTATAAATATGCTAATAACATTTTGCATTAACACAGAGCATGGAAGTATTTTATTAGATACTTTAGCTCATGAATCCACAGGATATCCATGAAATAGCTTGGGGAGAGGGATGGTTTGCCAGCTTTTTCAAATGGCAAGAAACTGCATGGTTTAAGCTGTTTGTACAGATTGGTCTGACAAGCCCCGTGCAAGGCCTGATAAGATATCTGAATGATAATTCAAGTTTGGACTGGTTGACACTACACTACTCTTGTAAAAAGATCGTGACCTTTATTTGCAGTGATTCAATGTTTTGTTCTTCTACCCTTCTTGTCCACCCTGGATCCTTCTAGTCCATGGCCGAGGAAATCACTAGAAATGGTAAAGTGGCTGCAAGGTGACCTCGGGGCATTTTTCCAAGCTTCAGCCCCTCACTCTCTGCTTCACTCCTCTCAATGCATCCATGTCCTTTAAACTGGCATCTCAGCTGACCTGCATGGTGTTACCCCATTTCAGCTTAATAATCTCACTCCAATCTCATTCTCCTTGTTTAACTTGAGAGTTTTCTTTTTATTTTTTTTAGGGTAAACTAATAGATATTTATTAACTCATGATTTCAGCCTTCCTATATTTACTTAGTATACTTGCATTTCTAAAATAAAAGGAAATAACCTTTCAGAATTGCAATGAAATTTTAGTTAATTTTATTTAGACTGGGAGTACTTTTTAAAGTTATATTTGTGAACTTTTTACTTCTTGTAAGCATGAAACAAAAGTAGAATATCAGTTTTGCTGCCTCAAAATATGACAAGATGAAAAAAATCACATGAGGATGTACAACACCCATGATTGAATTTGTTTAGCTGAGAAAATTTTCAAACTTTTTCTTTGCTTCCAGAAGTTCATTCTGGAAGCAAAGATGTTCTTTGTTTTGGTTTTGGCCTTTGCAAAATGAATTTTAATCTTCAACCATTTGTCCTCCTGCAACAATGTGCATTAAGGGCTTTTTAAAGATAAAGCCCCTAAAAAGTGCCCCTGGCCCCTCGCCTCCCACACTCAACCTGCAGATGAAGAACACGATATGCCACTGGGGCTATTAAATGTCACTGGTCATGACCTCAGCCCTGCGCTCTGTCCAAGGAAGGAAACGGGACAGAGAGAAAGCCCCCGAGTCAGAACCAACAAACCCTGGCTCCGTTGGATGCCTGACGTTCCCCACCAGGCTATCAGGGTTTCCTGAAGGTTTCCAGGAAAGCCTCAAAGAGCCCCCTCATTCCAACCTGGGCAGGGCTGACAGAGGAACTTACCACGAGTGCGCTGTAGGTGTAAGGATAGTGGTAAGCCAGGTAGCAGGCATCTTCGGCATGTGGGAAGGTGATGGTAAAGGTGAGCGTGTAATAGCACTTCCCAGAAGCTGCCCCCGTTACAGCTGTTCTCTGGCGATAATGATTTCTAGAAGGGAAGGGAGAGAGAGAAGAATGAGTGAAAGGTGGGAAGAATTGTGATTTAGATGCCATAGACCCAAAATCACTGAAGCCATGAAATTAAAAGACACTCATTTCTTAGAAGAAAAGCTATGACAAACCTAGACAGTTTATCAAAAAGCAGAGACCTAACTTTGCCGACAAAGGTCCATATAGTCAAGGCTATGGTTTTTCCAGTAGTCATGTACAGATGTGAGAGTGGGACCATAATGAAGGCTGAGCACCAAGAACTGATGCTTTCAAATTGTGGTGCTAGGGAAGACTCTTGAGAGTCCCTTGGATTGCAAGGAGATCAAACCTGATTTGATCAATAGATCAAATCCTATTCCCAATTTCCCAAAGGAAATCAACCCTGAATATCCATTGGAAGTATTGATGCTGAAGCTGAAGCTCCAACCCTTTGACCACCTGATGCAAAAAGCCAGCTCATTAGAAAAGACTCAGAGGCTGGGAAAGATTGAAGGCAAAAGAAGGGGGTGGAAGAGGATGAGATGGTTTCGATCGTATCACTGACTCAATGGACACGGGTCTGAGCAAACTCAAGGAGATAGTGAAGCACAGGAAGGCCTGATGTGCTGCTGTTCACAGGTTCACAGAGTCGGACATGACTTAGTGGCTGAACAACAACGAAGATCAAAAAACTAGTAAGTGCCTTGGACCCAGATCTGCCTGCAAAGCCTCTGTTCTTTCCACAACAATACTTTCTTCCCAAAGGCATACATTTGTTACTCCCGATATGGTTCAGCTTAAGAATGTATGCTTTCCTTTGTCAAAGATGACGATTCAATTTTGATACTTCAGAGAACAGTATCAAAGTAAATTGCACCCAGAAGTACATTCCCAGCAATATTTTCCCCACACGCTGCCAGTTACACTCCCCTTTTGCCTCTTGTTGCTGAGACAGCCTGGCAGGCTTTCCTGAGAAATGCTATCATCAAGGCTACATTATAATGCAAAATACACCCAGACACAGAAAGATGTAATTCCACCTTTGAACATTAACAACGTTGGCTTTCTTGTCCATTGTGCTTTGGGGTTTCACTGGGGGGAAGGGTGGGGAGAGGGAAGAAATAGCAGATAATTATTCTGTGTGTTCTTGCAAGTATAAAAAATACAGACTATTCTCTTCTGCCTTTTTTTACCACTTTCATGACACCTCCCGCCAAAGCCAAAAGAATCAAGCAATCAAGAAAGGAAGAAATAGAAAATCTACTCTCTTGTTTCTAGTGGTTTGGTGGTTTTTCAACACAAGAAGTCCTCTACATACAGACGAGTTCTGTTCCGAGAGTAAGTCCAATTTGTTCTTAACTCCAACAAAGCTGATCTAGGTATCCAGCTAACACAATCAGTTACATAGGACTGTACTGTAAAAGGTCTATAATTCTTTTCACACAAATAATACATAAAAAACACAAAAAATAAAGAAAACATTTTTCATCTTATAATACAGGACTTATAAAAGTACAGTCCAGTAGCACAGTACAATAGCTGGCATGCAGGGGCTGGCATCAAGTGAACAGGCAAGAAGAGTTCCTGATGGAGAAGGGAGAAGAGGTGGGAGATGGGAGAGCTGAAGGGTCGTCAGCAACAGGAGACGGAGGGCAAGCTGCGATTTCACTCACACCTAATATGCCGTCACTCACATGGATGGCACAGCTTCTGGTTCCTGGCTGGATTCAGTTCTATCTTCCCCTTGAAAAAGCGATTCAGTGATGCACGTTCACATCTTTGAGAGTTAAAAACTTGAAGGTTCATATATAGGAGACTTACTGGATTCATAAAACTAAGAATGGGAGAAAGAGGAATTCACAGTTCCATGGACTATAACCTACATTTCTCTTGTCTCAGCTTCAGCCAACATGGCATTCTGGGTCCCTGATCATTCTAGTGAAAGAAAGAAATTCCCAATGATGTAAGTGTCAAATGATGATCCTGCCCAGCTTCTCAGCTTCCTATAAATAGGAGCCATAGCCTTTGTGACTACAGGATTAGAAACTTCAAAAAGGCATCTTCATCCATGGTGCTCTCTGGTCCTTGATACCTAATTGGGTCTACTCTCTCCAGATTTCCCTAAAGTTCTATAGTTTCTCCAGAGCTAAGGTTCTGATTATTAGCAAGTATGTAAAGAAGTAGATGGTAACTCAGAAAGCATGCAAACCACATATGCTCTACCTTTTATTAATTCTGCCTTCACTCATAAAGGCTCTACGGCAAACACTCATTCAGTTTACACTAGCAATTATACGTCTCTTCAAAGTGAAATGAGCCAGTCATCATTTTGGTCAAATGGTCAACATTTTGACAATCAATCAAAATGGGGAAGAGAGTTTTACATGCATGAGTGTGAAAGCACACACACACACACCACACATACATACTCACGAAGGTAAAGGTGTTACCAAAAGAGGGGTCTAGCTACTTACCATTCAAAAGCCATTAAAGAGGCCAGGTAGAAAAAAAGTTTGCTTTATTTAGATGTTTAGAAGCTAGCAACTGGGGGGAGGGTGGACTCCAGTCCAAAGGCCAATGCCCCCTCACTCCTGACAATCAAGGGATGAGGGCTTTCATAGACAGAGGGAGGGGGCTTCGTGCAGATACAACACACACACAACACAACTGGCAATCATCTTGAAATTGGTCATCAGTGGTCTGAGCAGCATCATCCTGATTGTTTTAGGTACAGTTAATCCTCAGTTCCAGGATCAGTTTGTTTCCATGCCTTTGAGGCCAGTTCTTGAAATTGTGGCAGCTGACGTCATGGCCACAGTCTGCTCATCATGTAGCTAACTTATTTCACCCGGTGGGAGTTTCAGTATCTATGTGACAACTCACAGGATATGGCCCAGAATATTATCTACAGCCCTTGAGAAGGAGCTAAGTGTCGCTGACTATGCTTAAGGACTACCTTATCGTTATTATTTGGTCTTCTTTGTCTGTTTTCCTTTGTTTCTACAAGATCTCACTTCTCTAATTATATTTGTTCTTTGCCTAAAGTTTTTCTACAGACAAAATTTGGGCTGAGAACATAAGGGAAAAGGACCACAGGGTCCTGCTCTCTTTCAAAGGCAGGTAAAAACACACAACTTGGCTTCCTTGGGCTTCCCCCATAGCTCAGTCAGTAAATCCTCTGTCTGCAAGGCAGGAAGCCCGGGTTTGATTCCTGGATTGGGAAGATCCCCTGGAGAAAGAAATGGCAAAGTACTCCAGTGTTCTTGCCTGGAGAATCCCATGGACAAAGGAGCCTGGCAGGCTACAGCCCATGGGGCTGCAAGAGTCAGATACGACTAAACCCAAACCAGTGCCTTGTCATCCCTAAGTTTTTCACCTACATGGAGTAGAACCAGAGCCTGCATCTCTCTTCAAGATTAATAAGATGCCCCCAGGGTGAGTGGGGGTGGCCTCATCTCACAGGAGTCTTGTTTCTTTTTAGGTTTCCTACTGTATAATCAGAGCTAACCAGGTGGTTCAGTGTCAAAGAAACTGCCTGATGAAGGAGATGTAGGTTCGATCCCTGGGTCAAAAGATCCCCTGGAAGAGGGCATGGCAACCCACTTCAGTATTCTTGCCTGGAGAATCCCATGGACAGAGGAGCCTGGTGGGCTACAGTCCATAGGGTAACAAAGAGTCAGACATGACTGAAGGGACTGAGCAAGCATGCAGGCATATAACAAACACAGTGAACAAGACTCAACCCCAGGTGTGGGCTAACTCCAAAGCCAAGGTCTTTTCTTTTCATTTTATCAGCTGTCTCAGAAGAGTGGGAAAAAAAAACAAGAAGTGTTTTGGTTTAATACAGCAAGAATTTGACATTTTGGTTTTCATAAATTGGGGCTACCTATAAAATAACTGAATGCAAAACAACTCAGAGGAGAGCCAGTGAAACTTATTCATTCACTTTCATTCTTTATGTCATCAGTATTTGATGCCACTAAGATGCTTCTATTAATTATTAATCATTGCTAACACTGATGGAACATCTAGTATGCACCAGACACTGTTTTAAGAGTTCCATGGGCTTTATCTTTTTTCATTTCATCTTCAGCACAGATCTATCAAGTGGATGCCATTAATACCCCCTTTTACTGATGAGGAATCTCAAGTTAAGAGAGGCTGGAATAATTTGCCCCAAGATCACATCATTAATGGGTAGTAGAACTTAGATTCCAAGAACTTTCTCTCCTTGATCTGTTCTTCTAGTGGGAAAAGAAGCCTGGGGAAACTCAAGTGTGCTCTCAAATTAGACAGACCAGGGATGGGGGAGCCTGGTGGGCTGCCATCTATGGGGTCGCACAGAGTCAGACACGACTGACGCGACTTAGCAGCAGCAGCAGCAGCAGATACATTGTGCATGCATGCTAAGTTGCTTCAGTCCTGCCCAACTCTGTGCAACCCTCTGGACTGTAGCCTGCCAGGCTCCTCTGTCCAAGGGATTCTTCAGGCAAGAATATTGGAGTGAGTTGCCATGCTCTCTTCTAGGGGACCTTCCTGAACCAGGGATCAAACCTGCATCTCTTATGTCTCCCACACTGGCAGGCGAGTTCTTTACCAGTGTCATCTGGGAAAAGGAAAGTGAAAGTCACTCAGTCATGTCCAACTCTTTGCAATCCCATGGACTATACAGTCCATGGAATTCTCCAGGCCAGAATACTGGAGTGGGTTCCCTTTCCCTTCCCCAGGGTATCTTCCCAACCCAGGGATTGAACCCAGGTCTCCTGTACTGCAGGCAGATTCTTTACCAGCTGAGCCACCAGGGAAGACCAAGAATAATGAAGTGGGTAGCCTATCCCTTCTCCAGTGGATCTTCCCAATCCAGGAATCAAACTGAGGTCTCCCGCATTGCAGGAGGTTTCTTTATCAACTGAGCCATCATCTGGGAAGCCCCCGGGTATGTCATCTTGGGTCAAAGATAATATGGAGAGATCAGTCATTCCACAGTTAGAAGGCTCCCCTCTGCTTTTCCATTCCCTGAACCATTTATCTTTGGAAGGATCTGCACTTTTATAATCATAAAGCCTTCAATGAAGCAAGGAGCAAAGTACACAAATGCATAGTTATGAACTCCATCTATTTCCATTTGTACTTTAAAACAGGCCGGGAAGTCATAATTTTTGTTTTATTTTGGGGAAGCCTTTTTTTTTTTCCTTCTGTGTGTGCATGAAAGAAGCAAATGCCAAGACAGAGAAGGAATTAGATAATCTCATAATGACGATGGCTCTGTTTAACATGGGTGTATCATTTCAGTTAACAGGATCTAACGAGGCAGAGCTGCCAAGTCACCAGGCTGCCCTGTGTCTGCGGCATTTCTAATATTCTGGAGAGCACCAAATCTGTCTCCTGAGATCGCCAGCAAGGATGCGCGACGGCAGAGCTCTTGTATGACATCCATCTTCATGAGTGAGCTGTTCCGTCCCCTCTCACGAGCAGAGATAAATGTCAAAAGAGATCAGCCATGGTGTATTACATGGCCACTCTGAGTGGGCAGTTCCTCACCCTCTGCCCTTCAGCAAAAAGAAAAAAAATTACTTTAGACCAGAGCTGAGAGAGAATTCAAAAAGGTGTGCGGCTGTGTACGTTTGAGGGAGAAGCAGACCTCTGGGAAGTAAGTAAAGCAGAAACTAAAACTGCCCTGGCTTACTTTTATGAGAGGCGTGGAAAAACAAGCCTGCCCATTTCTTTCTTCCCTTCGAGGATCCCTTTTGGTTTTCTGGCTTAGCGGTCTGTAAGGTGGGTGGGCGAGGGGGTGGGATGGAGGTATTCCAGGGAAAGGGCAAGAAGATCAAATCAACTGAACATGGGGAGAAGATGTGAGAATTCCTCTTTAGATGTATCATGGTCTTAGAAGAAAGAAATAAAGTTGTTTAAGGGTTAATGTAAGGATTGAAGTTGCTGACCGCATGCTGTGCAAATCAACCTACTGTGATGAATAATTGTGAAACAAGCTAGATTTCAGAGTTAGGAAAAACACTGACTGAAACCGCCCACCCTGAATAGGCACCCCAGCAACCACTGGCATGAGTTATTTTACGACAGGAGGCCCTGGTAAGGAATAATGGAACTAACAAGCCATCATCAACCAGAAGAATTGAGGAAAGGTCAAAAGGAGACACCACACGTCCAGTCGACCTCCCAGAATCCTTCTCGCTGGACTCCATGTTGGTCAAGCAAGGCACATACCCCCAGGAAGGAACCCAAGTCAGAATGATTGGCCAGAGACAACCCGGAAACTAACCCCATCCCCATAAAACCTGCGAGGGCGAACCACGAGTCAGAGCAGTCCTCCCGGGCTCCCTTGCCCTGGTCTCCACGTGGGCCCCACCTTAGCAATAAACTCTCCAGCTTTGTCAGTGTCTCCTTGGACAGCTCACTTCCCAGTGTTAGACAAGAACCCACTCTCGGGTCCTGGAAGGGGTGCCCCTTCCTGCAACAATAGCGTTAATGGTCTTATCCACTCTTCTCTGTTGTTTTCCAGGGCTAGAATACGAAAAATATATTACATTGCATATCAATGGTTTTCACACGTCAGATAGGTTAAGTATGGATTTCTACACAGGAGGCTTCCTGAGGGAGAGATGGGAATAGTTCACCATCTCTCTCCTTCTTTTGATGCGAGCTTCTGGCAAGGTATTTAAATTTGCAGAAGACTTCTCAAGTGGATTTACAGATTATATTATCTAAATTAAACCCTACAATACAGACAATTCATTTTTTCTAAATTCAGCTTGGAATTCAGAGATTGATAATAATACTACATTTTAAGCATGAATGACAAAGAGAATGGAAGAACTGACATGATCTACCTCCTACCCTTAATACTAGCTCTTTCTCAAGAATTCTTATTTGCACAAAAATTCACTAATTAGATCTGGGGAGTTAGCAACATTTTTTGAAAATTATCCACCAGACACTTTACAACTATATTTTTCATGGTCAAGTTTAAGGGTACAGGATGCCCCGAGTTATCAATAGTACAAAAATATAATAATTTTACATTTAAAATTTAAATCTTTAAATTTTAAATGATTTTTCTCATCTTTTCCCCATGATTTAAAATTCTAAACTTTTTGCATGTTTTCTAAGGGCACATAATATATTAGTACAGCAAGACTTACATAATTGAATTTTTAAAATTTTGAACAAATTACAAAAGTCCATGGATTGGGGCTTCTCTGCCAGTCCAGTGGTTAAGAACCCACCTGCCAATGCAGGGGGCACAGGTTCCATCCCTAATCTGGGAGGATCCCACATGCCATTGAGCAACTAAGCCCCTGAGCTACGGAGCCTGCATGCCTAGAGCCCGTGCTCTGCAACAAGAGAAGCCACTTTTCAATGGCTGAGTAATATTCCATTGTGCATATGTACCATAGCTTCCTTATCCATTCATCTGCTGATGGGCATCTAGGTTGCTTCCATGTCCTGGCAATTATAAACAGTGCTGTGATGAACATTGGGGTGCACGTGTCTCCTTCAGATCTAGTTTCCCGCCTCCCTCCCCATCCCATCCCTCTGGGTCTTCCCAGTACACCAGCCCTGAGCACTTGTCTCATGTATCCAGCCTGGGCTGGTGATCTGTTTCACCCTTGATAGTATACTTGTTTCAATGCTATTCTCTCAGAACATCCCACCCTCGCCTTCTCCCAGAGTCCTAAAGTCTGTTCTGTACATCTGTGTCTCTTTTTCTGTCCTGCATATAGGGTTATCGTTACCATCTTTTTAAATTCCATATATATGCATTAGTATACTGTATTGGTCTTTATCTTTCTGGCTTACTTCACTCTGTATAATGGGCTCCAGTTTCATCCATCTCATTAGAACTGATTCAAATGTGGGCTGGTGCACTGGGAAGACCCCGGGGGATGGGATGGGGAGGGAGGCGGGAGGGGGGATGGGGAACACATGTAAATCCATGGCTGATTCATGTCAATGTATGGCAAAAACCACTACAATACTGTAAAGTAATTAGCCTCCAACTAATAAAAATAAATGAAAAAAATAAATAAATAAAAATAAATCCAAAGCAAAAAAAAAAAAAGAGAGAGAGAGAAGCCACTGCAATGAGAAGCCTGTGCACCGTAACGAGAGAGCAGCTCCTGGCCACCTCAACTAGAGAAAGCCCGTGCTCAGCATCGAAGACTCGGCACAGCCATAAATAAATAAATAATTTTTTTTTAAATCCATGGATTAATATATATTATCAAAATACTTTGGAGATCACTTTTTAAGTAATAATGCTCAGACCTAAAAAGCAGTCAGCCCATTTCCTTAATTGATCATTATTGCTATCCCTTTTTAGCGGAAATGAATATCCCATTCTTTCTGAGTGCTCTCTTTTTTCCTTTCACCCTCCCATAGATACACTCAGGTACCATGGCTCATGGTTCTTTCCACAATAAGCACCCAGCCGATCCTTTAGAACGTGGTACTAAATCTGAGAATGTAAATAGTCAAAGGGCTTCTGAGCTCCTGATGACACATCGGAGACAAAGAAATAAGGAGGCAAAGTTCTCCCAAATAAATATATTAGACAGAATAAAAGCAGGGATGAAGAAAAAAATAATCTACTAGAGCAGAGCGAAAAATTAAGATCATATATTAATGCATATGGTGGCTCAGATGGTAAAGCATCTGCCTGCAAAGCAGGAGACCCAGGTTCAATCCCTGGGTCAGGAAGATCCCCTGGAGAAGGAAATGGCAACCCACTCCAGTATTCTTGCCTGGAAAATCCCATGGACGGAGAAACCTGGTGGGCTACAGACCATGGGGTCGCAAAGAGTCAGACACGACTAAACGACTTCACTTTCACTTTTCCATGGAATGTAGAAAGATAGTACAGATGAGCCTGTTTGTGGGGCAGGAATTAGACAACAGACAGAGGGACACAGGAGGGCAAGGGGAGGGTGAGACAAATGGCAAGATTAAGTCTGACATATACGCACTCCCACGTGTAAAACAGACAGCCAGTGGGAAGCTGCTGCATAACTCAGGGAGCTCAGCTCAGCGCTCTGTGATGACCTCCAGGGATGGAGTGGGAAGGGTAGAAGATGGGTGGGAGTCTCGAGAGGGAGGAGATAGATATATATATACGTATAGCCGATTCATTTCATGGTACAGTAGAAACTAGCACAACATTGAAAAGCAATTACACTCCAGTAAAAAAAAATTAAAAGTCAATGCTTCACTCTAATAGAAAGAAGATGCAATTAATTGCAATAAAATACCACATATTTTTTTAAAAAGACTGTGATAAGTAAAAGAGGGAAACAAATACATTTTCTAATCTAAGGCATTTTACCATATGGAAAATTACTCTGATTTGTGGTTATATAGAGATACACATATCTATCCTGTTGTTAGATCATGTTATTGGAAATATGTTAACACAATGTGGCCAATCATTGTAAAACAAGCTACATGACTGTGTAGCAATCTTATCCATTCATCTGCTTGGATTCATGGTTGAATTACATTACACACGCATGGTTTTCATGTTACCCCTCTGTTGCTCTTTAATCACATAACAATTGTCTTGTTAATGAATCTAAAAGCTATTAACATTAACACAGGCATCCTTTAGGCCAAAGCTCTGCTTTGGGATGTCTGATTTCTTCCTTCTCTTCTAGGCAATCCCCTTAAGCTGATGCTTTATCCCCCATCCCAAGGAAGCAGCCTCTAGGGGGAGTTATTCCCTCTCCACCCCTACTCCCCAAAGGATGCTGAAAGTTAATGGTTGTCCAGTCTCCTACTAAGCTACAGATCCAAGCCTGCTGCAAGCTGGGTCTTTCATGCTTATTTAGGATTACTATTTGAGGACACTTAAAAATTATTCTTTTCTAAAACTTTTCATATATTTATGTGTTTTATTGGCCTTTTATTTTTAAGCCCCCTGTGCTGGGTCTTCATTGCTGCCTGGATTTTCTCTAGTTGTGGAAAGCAAGGGCTACTCTCTAGTTGCGATGTGCAGGCTTCTCATTGCGGTGGCATTTCCTGCAGGAGAGTACAGGCTCTAGGGCACGTGGGCTTCGGTAGCACGTGGGAGCTTCTTGGACAAGGGATTGAACCCGTGTTCCTTGCATTGGCAGGTAGACTCTTAACCACTGGACCACCAGGGGAGTCCAAAAAGTTATTCTTGATACACCTACATGCAAATTTATCTTTCATTATTTTCCACTGCAGCTATGGCGCCTATCACTGTAAGGTGATTTTGGTCTCAGTCTCCGTAGACCATAAAAATATCCTAAGAGTCTGCAGCTAGGTGGGTAACTGCTATGGAAAATAAAAAAAAGTGTATGATTTGACTATTGTTCTGAAGAATATAAGGAAAATACTAGCCTACCCAGGTCCATATTCTAATACCTGCAAGACTGAAGGCTGTCGACTTTTTTTTATTATTTATTAATATAAATTTTTAGCCCAGCTCTGTGCTTTATAGACTGTCCTTGCTTTGTGGCGATGTTTGCCCTTATGCCCTGATAACAATAAGGCTCTAGACCTTCCTCTCTGTCAATGCTTCTGTCCTCACAGGCTCAAAAACCAAGAGGCATAAGCAATTTTCACACTCTTTCTTTTTGATATTTGCAACAATTCTAAACTCTCCAATGCCTGATAATATTCTCTGGGCCCCTTGTCATCTCAGAAAGAGATACAACTTACTTTATCCCAGGAAATAGGTAGTAGCCTATCGATTTTTACAAGAAACTAGCAATGAGTTAATAATTAATTACATAGTTTCTACCTGTCCACAATTCCCATCTCTCTCTCTCTCTCTTTTTTTTTTTTGTCTTATGAATTTCTATTTTATTTTCTATCAAAGGAAGCTGTACAAATAAGCAATTCATGGGCCTGGAATGCATTTGTTTTATCAAAATACATGGATAATTCAAATTTCATTACAACTTTAAAGGATAAATTGATGAATCTGGCTACTGATCAAAAGTTGAAGATGAATTCTGAAAATACTTTTACTTTTTTCCAAAATGCTGTCTTGCTGTGGAGGAATAGTTACTTAAGTGCACTTGTCACATACTCACGCTTACCTATTTTGGAAAACTGAAGCACAGGATGGATAAGAATAAGCCAGAATATCTGAGACATTTTTGTTCACTGAGACAAATGGCAACAGGAAGGAAACTGAAGGCTGAGGCACTAGTCATAGGTTGAGTCTGTATCCAACAATAAGATTTAAAGGTTTTGATGTGTTTAAATAAGAATAGATGACTTTTCACAAAACCAAAAGATATTTCTTGTGGTCTACTGTGGGTGTCATTTAACATGCTTATGCTTCTGAAAGACACAGCATTTGTCATTGAGAGGGTGATGAGTAAACCAGAAAAGCACAGATTAATCAGGTTTATAAGATTAAAATGGAGAAGCAGGAAGGACTTCCCCTGGTGGTCCAGTGCTCCCAACATAGGGAGGGGAGCCCAGGTTCAATCCCTGGTCAGGGAACTAGATCCTGTATGCCACAACTAAGACCTGTCACAGAGAAATAAATAAATAGCAAATAAATATTTTTTAAAGACTTTTTTTTAATGGAGAAGTAGGAAGTTGAGAGAGAATGAAAGAGCAAGGAAAACTAACATTCTAACTTACTTGTAATAACAGATGTCGTAGCCTGTCCGTACCCAGGTGGGCTGGCCAAGAAGAGCATCCTTCACGGAATACAGAGTCAGCTGCATCCCTACAAAAAATAAAGGCAGAATTAATCCATGAGGGGCGAAAAAGGAAAGGAGAGTTGTGTTAGGCTGAATAACAGCCTTCGAACATACCCAGATCTTGGGCCTTCCCTGGCAGTTCAGTAGTTAAGACTCTGAACTTCCAGTGCAGGGGGTACAAGCTTGATCCTGGGCTTCCCTTGTGGCTCAGACAATAAAGAATATGCTTGCAATGCATGAGACCAGGGTTCTATCCCTAAGTCAGAAAGATCCCCTGGGAAAGGGAATGGCGACTACTCCAGTATTCTTACCTGGAAAACTCCATAGACAGAGGAGCCTGACAGGCTAACCACATGGGTTTGCAAAGAGTCAGACATGACTGAGTGACTAACACTTTCAGGAACTAAGATCTCTCATGCCACACTGTGTGGCCAAAAATAAATAAATTAATTAAATAAAATTAGGAATATCTGAAAAATAAAAAAGATACCTAGGTCTTAATCCTTGGAAGCTGCGTGTTAACCTTCTATGACAAAAGAGACTTTGTGGATATGATTAAATTAAGTATCTTAAGATAAGGAGATCCTGATTGTCCCTAAATTCAATCACACATGTCTTTCAAAGAGAGAGGCTGGGAGAGGTTTGAGTTTAGAGGAGAAGCAATGTGACTGAAGCAGAGAGATTTGAAGATGCTCTGACGCTGAAGATGGAGGAAGGGGCCATGAGCCAAGGAATATGAGGAATACAGCTCTAAAAGCTGGACAACAAAAATAAATAATCTCCTAGACTATCCAGAGGAAGACTTCCAACACCTTGACTTAAGCCCAGGGAAACTGATTTGGGACTTGTGGACTTCGGAAGTGTAAAAGAATACATTTGTCTTCTTTAAAACCACAGAATATGAGACCATTTGTTAGAACAGCTACAGCAAGTGAATTCAAGAGTCAAGGATTCCCTTTCCTCTTTCTATACCAGCAAAAGTCTATTTCATCACTGCAAAACAGACGCAATGCCCTATGCTCAAGCCTGGAGATGTGGGAATATGTTGTTTTTTAACTCAAAGCCGCTCAGTGCATTAGTATATGAGCCAACAGTAACACGCAGAACTTTCAGTTTCCAGAAACATTCAAGATACATATGGGCTCCTAATCACTCTTTGTCCCTTGAATGTCTCCCTAAAACTGCCACAGGTGTTAGGGAGAATTTAAATGTTCTCCACTGTTTTCTGAGAGTGTAAATGAGCATCGTCCTGTTGAATTGTGCTCTTTGCCTGTCTGTCACAAACAGAGCAATGCGTGTGCTCCTGGGGGATTCACGAGATGGAGAGAAGGGATAAGTGAGAGGGCTCACTGACTTCAAAAAGTTCAAGATGAGACAAGGAGGCAGGTAGTTGTGAAAAGTTACGTGAGGTATACAGTAAGTCCCCTACATATAAATAAGTTCTGTTCCAAGAGAGCATTCCTAAGTCCAATTTGTTCATAAGTCCAATAAGTTAGCCTCGGTACCCAACTACCATCATCAGTTACATAGTACGGTACTGTAATAGGCTTATGATACTTTGCACAGAAATTGCACAGAGCAAACACAAATCTTTTTTTTTTTTTTTAGATTTTAATCTCATAGAACAGTACCTTGAAAAATAAAGGAGTACAGTACAATAGCTGGCATGCAGGGGCTGGCATTGAGTGGACAGGCAAGAAGAGCTACTGATGGAAGAGGGAGAGGAGGTGGGAGATGGTATAACGGAAGAGTCATCAGCAATAGGAGATGGAGGGCAAGCTGCAATGTCACTCATGCCTGATATTGATGGCATAGGTTCTGATTCCTTGCTAGATTCAGCTCTATCTACTCTCTTGGAAAAAAAGGTCCAGTGATTTCTGGGTTGTAATGTACCAGCTACATCACCACTGTTCTACGCTTGCTTCCACACATCATGGGCTTGAGATAAAGATACTGTACTACTGTACTCTATACATGACTGAACAGTACACAAAAGGACAACTATTTATAGAGGATGCATGGGGGTGACAGTATACACCACACACGTGAACTAACAAGTGATTGGATGTGCAAATGAATGTTCGCATCTTGGAAAGTTTGCAACTTGAAGTTCATATGCAGGGGACTTTCTTTAGTTACATTGCATGGCAGAGGGAGAGTTTCCCACTCCCCTCCCACAGTAGGAATTTGCTCTAGGTTGGCAGCTGTCTTATCATATATGTTAACCAAAACGTACCATCCCAACTTCAAACCCTATGCAACCCAAGGAGAGCTTCTGATAATAATTCCAACACTCAAAAGTGACATCATTTTTGGTGTTATTGTGAAAGTCTCTCTTCCCTGAGTGCACATACCGTAATTGAACTGGCTGTTGGGCTTCTCACAGTTGATGATGTTGAAGCGGTAGGGGACAGCGGCCCTCATACCGCTCACCTTGAAGTAGAACCACTGCTGGTGCTGCGTGCTATTCACATCAGCATTGACCAGTAAGTCATACTCAAACCTGCAAAGGCAGAAGCAAAACCAGTGGGTTAAAAGCCTTCAAGAGAACTTCCAACAATGAGAAGTCCACACAGCTCAGGTTCTGGATGACAGATCTAAGACTCAGGAGGATCTCAGTTGGCTGGTAAGCTATAGTTTTCATTCTTGTCTCACAATTTTGGACACAGGCTCTAGAAATTTAAGAAGAGGGAAGCAGTATCCTGGTATTAAAAGAGTCAGTTATACAATTAGAGCACATCTTTTTATTAAACAGTAAGGAAGCTTCAAGTAGTCATATACAGATATGAGACTTGGACCATAAAGGAGACTGAGTGCCAAAGAATTGATGCTTTTGAATTGTGGTGATGGAGAAGACTCTTGAGAATCCCTTGGACTGCAAGGAACCAAACAAGTCAATCCTAAAGGAAGTCAACCATGGATGTTCATTGGAAGGACTGATGCTGAAACTGAAGCTCTAATACTTTGACTACCTGATGCGAAGAGTTGACCCATTGGAGAAGACCCTGATGCTGGGAAAGACTGAAGGCAAAAGGAGAAGAGGGTGGCAGAGGATGGGATGGTTAAATAGCATCACCAACCTTACAGACATGAATTTGAGCAAACTCTGGGAGATGGTGGAGGACAGAGGAGCCTAGCATGCTACAGTCCATGGGGTCACAAAGACCCAGACATGACTTAGCAACTGAATGACAACAATAACAATGAAGTGTCTATCCAGGTCAAAAAATGTAAGTGTGCTATATTCCAGAGAAAAATGTGGTCACATCTGGTTGGATATGCCATTCCTATCCAATGCTAGACATGACTTTCGAGAATCAGTCTCCTCATACAAAAATTAGAAATAGTGTCTGAACTTGCAGTACTGTTTGTAAAGATTAAGTAGAATAGCATATGTAAATCCCTATCAGGGCAACAAACATGAATTACACTAGCAAGGAAGGATTTATCTGTTTGTCCCCCACCCGCACTTTTTAATTGATTTAGTTTGCATGCACTAAAGTATACAAATCTTAAATGTACAACTCAATGAGTTTAAACAAATTCATCTGGACACACCTGTCTGACGGTTCGCTGGATCAATATATAGAACAGTTCCTGCACACCAGGAAGTCCTTATGTGTCTCCACTCTGGCACCATGTCTCCAGAAAATTATTTTTTGAGCTTTAGCTACAAAATTGGTAATGCAGTTTTGACTTAATATTATCATCAGGATACTTTGTTTTCAAAAAAGTCTTATCCCAGCCTCTTGACACACTCTTTTTCATAAAACTGAACTTTATTCTAAGATAAAGTCACTATAGGGGGAGGACTTGAATCAGATTTTTTTTTTCTTTCAAGCACCCAGTCTTGTTCAGCAAGTAATCAAAGTCAGTATCACCAACAGTAAAACAAAATAACATTGTGTCCTTGCCATTTTATGACATCAGGAAAAGGCAATGTAAAATCATCACCAATGTAAAATTGTTGCCAAAATAAATGTTTCTCTAGAATCTAATCATGAAGCAGGAAACAGATTCTGGTTGTGGGTCATTCTACAATAATCCACTCTGAATTTTTAAAAACATCAGTGTCAATGTCATGAAAGGCCATAAAAAGATGATGAAGTGAATAGTTCTAGATTAATGTGTATACAAAGTATGTGGTCTTTGATAGAGTTCTGGAATTAAAAAAAAATGCCATAAAGGTATTTGTGACATTTGGGGAAATTTCTGTATACACACTATCATTACATGATCTTTGAGTTGCATGTGGGATCTTCCCAGACCAGGGATCAAACCCACAGTCCCTGCATTGGCAGGAGGATTCTTAGTCACCAGACCACCTGGGAAGTCAAAGTCTCCACTTTCTTGACATCGGTTAATGAGTTCCCTGGTGGTGTGCTGGTAAACATTTAACAGTCAACTCTTAGGAAAATAAGAAACCTCACATGCTGGCCGGTCTGTATATTGTAAATGGTCCCACCATACCAGATTTCAAACTATCGATGTGAGGTCCCTGAAAACAGAGGACGGGACAGATAGTCACAAAATGCTGGCTTGAGCTGCCAGGACCTACCCCTGTAGCTTTCCTTACTTACTGACGCACTTGGATGGCTTTGCGAAGATTTCCTGACTCAAACGCAGAGAAGAACTGCAAGCAGTCAGAAGCAGTATCCTGCAAAGGCCTGAAATGAATTAAAGAACCTGTTACTATAGGAGTGACTGCTATTCTTAGACACAGTTTGACATTTCTTAGAGATAAGTTTTATCTTACAGATCTTTAACACGAATTTTCACCATGTTGTTTTTAGGAGAAGGAATGCATTACTAACTTAAATTATTATTATTCACATGCTGTTAAAAGGTTACTCAATACGACCACCACCCCTCACCCTCACTCCACTGATGTTCAGGACCACCTACCGAGGCTCATCTAAACTGAAGACAACCTTATTTATAATATCACTTGGCTGGATGAGTCTCCGGACATCCTCAAGTATCTTGATCCTGGAAAGGAAAATTGGAAACATTTTAAGGGTTGGCCCTCACTCCTTACCCCATTCATCCTATGTCATGTGGAAAGCACTTTGGGAGTCATCAGTGAATTATGAAAGAAAAATGCAATAATACCCCAACCTTGAGCTGAATGAGTACAAAAAAAAAAAGTATGCCTCCTTCCTTTTCTTCATTATCAAACAACAAAACTGCACTGAGAAGGAGGAATGTACGAAGCTGTGATGCCAGATTGTAGTTTTAGGAGAACTGTCTACTTGAAGGAGAGTTTTGTCAAGAACATTTGGGCTGAAGGACTCTGAGAGCTTCTGGCTGTGGGAATAAGAGGGTCCTTTGCACTAAGACAGGAGACATCAGGGTTGCTGACTGTTAGCCTCCTCAAGGTCTGGGAGGTGCCAGTAAGACCTTAAACTTTTGTGTCATTTATACTTCTTGGTTCTGTTTGCTCCAAAAGATTATGCCTAAGAAACATCTTTTGTCTAAGAAACAGCAAAGTGTGCTTAGTCAAATCTGACTCTTTGCAGCCCCATGGACTGCAGCCCGCCAGGCTTCTCCATCCACAGAAGTCTCCAGGCAAAAATACTGGAGTAGGTTGCCATTTCCTCCTCCAGGGGATCTTCCCGACCCAGGGATCAAACCCACATCTCCTGTGTCTCCTACATTGGCAGGTGGATTCTTTACCACTGTGTCACCTGAGAAGCCCAAGAAACAGCAATATCCAGGAGACTGAAATATGAGGGAGGAAGGATACCTGAGGATCTTTCAGATTCCCTCTCTAAAAAAAAAAAAAACAAAACAAAACAGATTCCCTCCCTAAATTTCCGTTCCATGTCTCTGTGGTAGGGAGGAGTAGGAGAGGAGAAGAGGAAGGATAGGTCAACACGAGGCTTAAATTCAGGGGAAAATATCCTGTCCAGCGGGGTGTGTAGGTGAGTCAGCCCCTGAGGTGGGTCTCTCAGGAAATAGAGCATTAAGATAAGGTCAGAGACATGAGGTCAGAAATGTCAGAGGTCAGAGATGTCAGCCAAAAGACCAAGTAGGAGCACTTTTTTCTTGGGGTCCACCATCAATTTGCTGATGAACTTGAATATAAGTTAATAAAACTTACTGCTATGCACACTTTACTGCATAGACTTAATGCATAATTTTTTTATGCTCATTTTTTTTTCCATGAAGATAGGTTTTTTTCCCCCTTGGCTTTAGTAATTTTCTTTTTAATCTCACTAGGCCATTCCCAAGGTAAAGTTTCCCTCCATGCATGCTGGGAATAATCCATCACCCAAAGTTTCTTCCCTGGAAGATGCATTTTTTCCTTACAATCCTCAGTGATGCAGCCAAACTATTCCCCAAGCCAAGTCAGGTTCTGTAAGGTTGGGACTGTTGCTTGGAGGTCTACTAACTCCTCGCCTCAAGAGATCAGACTCCAATTTGCAGTGAATGAGAAAAGTGATCCCAAATAATCCACACTAGTTTGTTTGTCTGTTTGTTTTCCTGAAAAACTTCCCTTAAGGAATTATCCCAGTATTTGGTAGAACTAGATAATCTTTTCCTTTTGTAGGATTTGCAATGGACAGGAGCTAAGCAGTTGCATTTGAATCATCTAAGAAACTCATTTTGCAGACACACGTCTACTACCTGGAGGAGGGCACGGCAACCAACTCCTGTATTAATGCCCGGAGAACCCCGCGGAGAGAGGAGCCAAGGATTATAGTCCTTGGGGTCACAAAGAGTCGGACACAACTAAATAACCAACACTTTCACGTTTCACTTTAAGGTCTACCACTCTATAATTGACTTCCCTGGTGGCTCAGACGGTAAAGCGCCTGCCTACAACGCGGGAGACCCGGGTTCAATCCCTGGGTCGGGAAGATCTCCTGGAGAAGGAAATGGCAACTCACTCCAGTACTCTTGCCTGGAGAATCCCATGGACAGAGGAGCCTGGTGGGCTGTAGTCCATGGGGTCACAAAGAGTCGGACACTACTGAGTGACTTCACCTCACCTCACCTCACTCTATACTTGGTTCTGAAATGTCCTAGTAGGGAGACAAGCTTGTATTTTTGGCAAAAATTTTCTTAAGGGTCTTGGGGTTTTTTTAATTTTTTTTTTGATGTGGACCATTTTTAAAGTCTTTTTTGAATTTGTTACAATACTGCTTTATTGTATACAATACTGCTTTTATGCTTTAGTGTTTTGGCATGCAGGAGCTTAGCTCCCAGACCAGGGATCGAATCAGCACACCCGGCATTGGAGGGTGAAGTCCTAAGCACTGGACCATCAGGGAAGCTTGTCTTTAAGGGTTTTCAGACACTCCTGACTAATGTTCACTTTCTTGAAGATAACAGAACTATCTGCACCAACCATTCCACCTACAAAAATATTTACTAAAGAAGAAAAAAAAAAAAAAAACCAAAAAACCACATAGCTCCCAAGTTAGTAACACCATCACCTTTGGACTCCACATTTACGTTGCAACATAGGCTGGGCAGAGAGAGGTGGACAATGTCCCCAGAAATCAGGAAATGCCATCCTGGTGAAGTCAGCCACAGATCTGGTTATCCTGGCTTTGGCCATATAAAGATAGGGGTCATGGAAGACCACAGGCTTCAGATGTGTCTGCAGGAGCTGATCTATGAATTTGGCAGTTTCTCTAGTCTTAGCAGAATTGGAAAAGGAAGCACTTATCCTTGGGCAGGAAATTGCATCCATGTCCCAAGCATCCTCTTGGAAGGATGCCTGAATGTTTGAGACATCACTTCGATAAGAACCTATCCCAGGACCATTAGAGTGTACATTTTGGTGTGAATTCATTCCAGGTCCTCTTTTGGAAGTTAGATGTATGTTGCACCTCCCCATCTTCACCCTGCTCAGAAGAGAGGTTTGGACTGGGACTTCTTTTTCTTGTCCCCCGGAGATTTGGTCCTTATTCAAGCAAAGCCCCTTTGGGGAGGCAGCAGTCGGAATGTGACGGTGATTGGCATGCTCAATCCCATCAGAATTCAGATCATCTCCAGGCTTGGACTCCAGTTCCTTCAGGTTAAAAGGGGAAAGGAATATGTCATTGTTTCCTTCCAACAGAGAATGCAATCCGATCCCTGTCCTTACTCTCTGGGCACAGAGCAAAGCATAAATCCTGTCAACTGGAAAGCTTTCTCCAAGGTCAGTCAACGAAAGTCTAAGCTTCAAGAGTGAAAGAAATGGTAGAATCCTAGCAACTCGCATTTGGAAGGGGCATTCAGTGGGTCTAGCACAGTTCTACATGAATGCCTCCCAAGACACCTCAAGCATTTACAGTCTAGGCAAACAACTCACTTACAGAAGCTTCCTTGCACCCTGAGCTGCTTCTTTGCATTTGTGGATGGTTTTGATTATTTTTAAGATATTCTCTTTTACATGTAATTAAAATTTCCTTCCCTGAAACTTTTACCCACTGATCCCCTTCTGCTTTCTAGAGCAAAATACAGTATGTTAACTCTCTTCTATAAGTGGCTTAGCTTATACTCTTAGAAGTGGCTAAATTCATGCTTTATTAAGAATCATAAGAAAAGAATGGAGGTCCAAAAGTAGGTCTAAAATTTGGGTGGGAGCAGCAGTAGCAACAACAACTAGTCACTGAACTGACATCACTAGGTATAAGGTTCTTGATTTGTATCCACTAATAAAGAAACCCTAGAATCAGGCTGGTCACCTTCAGAAAGCCAAGGAGTATAACCTTTCCATTTTGACAAGGGGAAAATTAAATCACCAAGATTTTCACTTGCTTATCAGTGTGTGGGGGCAGATACCTTGCCCACCAGACAACAGGCTGCAATGAGAGCCTTCATCCTACTTCCTTCCTAGGTGCCAGTGTCACACTGTAGAACCTTTGCATGCATTGTGGCTCTGCCATCTTCTCACATTTTTGTTTAGCCTTACGCTTCTCTTTCAGAAAGACCCCAGAAGCAGATTGCTAAAGATGAGTGATGCTTTCCTTGTGGAAACCTGTCTGGCCTCCCAGTGCCTGCAAAGAACCCACTGGCATCACCAAGGAGCAGAACCACAGCCGACATTCTACCTCAAAGCTGCAGGAAAGCTCAAGACACATCGCCTTGTATTGCATTAGTTCTTCCTCAGGTCGGTCAAGACCAGGTTTGGAGCTCAGCTTGTTCACATCTGTTTCCAAGTCATCATCCTGCAATGGAATATTCAAAACATATGTTACCAACAGGCATATGTTTACTCAAAACGTATGCCATCCTGAGAAAGATCGAGGCAAGCTACAGATGTGATTCTTCAGAATCATGGGCACAGTTCTCTAGCCTCCAAATCATAGGGCTAGCCTAGTCAAGGATAATTTAATATGTCAGATTGTATTTCTTAAATAAAAAGAAAGAAGATAATTTTTCTCAGCATTCATGTCAGTTTTTATCAACATTCATCACAAATAAATAATTTATGCAAAATGAGATGAACTGGGTAAACAATATAAAAGAATTGCTTTTATCTCATCACCACTTTCTTCAACATAATTTTAATTGTCATATTTATTCATCTATCTACTGATTTAAATAATTCTTTTTGCAAACATTTAATGAGAACCAACTATGAAAGGGTACTAGCCTAGGTACTGAAACCCAGAGATAATGGAATAGACCAAGGTCCATGATTCTATAGAACTTGCCTCCTCGTGAGAGAAGGAAGAAGGAATTAAGAAAGCAAATGCATGAACAAGGTGACTTCGAACAGAGATAAATGTCATGAGAAGAATGAAAGGGGGTAGAGTGATTACGAGTGAGGCTGGGGTACAAGAAGCTGAGGAAGTCACATTTTAACTAGACCTAAATTATAATAAGGGCTAACTAGGCAAAGACTTGGGGAAACGAATTGCTAACCGAAAAAAATAAAAATAAAAAAACAGCTTAAATTTGCTTACAGAAAGAAGGTGGCTGAATGTACACACTCACATACAGAACAAGAATGTTTATGTATGTCTAACTGAATCACTTTGCTGTACACGGAAATTAACAACACATGATAAATCAACTTTACTTCAGTAAAAAAATGTTTTTTAACTTTTACATAGAAAGAAGGTGGTTGAAGCATAAAGCGTAAGAGGAAGATTGGAGGAGTCAAGGTGATGCTGGAACTCCCAGGCTCTGTAGAGGAGGTTATAACCCCCGGCTACAACTTTATCTCTTTGTACATCTAGAAGTTTACCAAGTCACCACCAGCCTTTTCTTCATTGGACCGAGTAATCCCAGATGCTTTATTTCTTCTTCTAGATCATCATTTCATAATAGTTTTACAGTGACGGTGACTCTCCTCCAAACACTTCTCTATTTTGCAAAGGTTATAGATTCATATGGAGAAAGGACACCAAGAATCAAACAGTTTAATCTCTTCATCTCTCTGTGCTTCTCCTAGATCAAGCTTCCCTAATAAAATGGTGGGGGGGGGGGGGGGGGGCTGCGGATGCTACCCTATAGTTTACGAGTCTATTTTGTTAGTTAAGGGAAAATCTGAGCGTCCTGAGAGTCTGGATTATTCTTCCCTAAATCAAATAAATTGTGAAAATAAATGTTTATATTCCTGATTCAGGGGATACAAATGCAATATTTCATCCATCTTCTGCAATTTCCCTCCAAACTTTAAATTAAAAGAAATATGGATTCCCATGAGGTTGATATAACAATATTTTCAGACCCAAATTCCTTAGCCTGGTATTAGAGATCCCAACACTTATCCTTTCCAGCTTCATCTGTCAGATCCTCCTTGCTCACACCACTTCTGCTCCAGCCTCAACCACGCCCCGAGGTGGCATACCCCAGTGGAAATGCATACCCCCATTTCCATACCCCAATGGAAATGCAACCTGGCAGGCATTGAGAAGCATCTCCCTACCAGCAAGTAAGGCCAGTATGTCTGGTGTGAAGAGTGTTCAGTAACCCATGAGTTTCAGGCTAACTAGGTGACCTACTTAGCATTAGAGCTGAAGTTAGCAGTCTGTGGATTTCTCAGGTGGTGCCAGTGGTAAAGAACCTGCCTGCTGGTGCCGGAGATATAAGAGACGCAGGTTCAATTCCCTGAGACAGGAAGATCCCCTGGAAGAGGGCATGGGAACCAACTCCAGCATTCTTGCCTGGAGAATCCCATGGACAGAGGAGCCTGGCGGGCTATGGTACACAGGGTCACAAAGAGTTGGACATGACTGATGACCCACTGCTTCTTTGTTTAAATAAAGTTTTATAATAACACAACCATGCCCAGTCATTTATATATTGTCTATGATGCCTTTCTTAGTGTAATAGTAAAGTGAAGTACTTGTAAGAGACCATTACTTTAAAAAAATATATATATATTTATTCATTTATTTCTTTGGCTGCACCAGCTCTTAGTTGCAGCATGTGGGATCTAGTTTCTTGATCAACCAAGGATCAAACATTGGCCCACTGCATTGGGAACTCGGAGTCTTAGCTAATGGACCACCAGAGAATTCCCCCAGAGATCACTTATGGTCTTTAAAGATTGAATCTTGGCCTCTGAATCTCCAGGCATTCAGACAGGTTGTCAACTCCTTCCATATTTTATAAATACCATTTATATTTATTTAGCAGTAGATCAACTTCTCTGCACTCACAGGAACCCAGACAAGTGTCATCATTTAGGGATTCTGGAACTCATATAACCCAGATAAGGTCCTTCCTCCTCAGATTGGACCTTTCCAGTACTGACTTTGGCCAGCATTAGATTTACATTCAACACCCTTTTTGAAGGGACTAATTTGAATTCTGGCAGACACAATTCCTAAGTTGACCAGATTGACTTCTTTGAAGATAAAAAGTGTGTCTCATTTGCTGTTGTATCGTAATATCATCCCTAAGAACTTAGCAAACTGCTGCACACATGAATCATATCCAAGAAAATACCCAAAAGAAATAAAAAGTTTAAGAGGAGGAAAAAAAAGAAAGAAGAACTTGAATTCACTCTGTACATCCTTCTCTTCTCCAGGGTCTGTCTAAATCTAATGTTTATTTTCGTGAAAGAAAAAACATGGTCAACTCCCAGTTGATATTCATTGCAAGTTTCTCCTTCCTTATGATGACACTTTTCAATCAAAGAACAGTACCCAACCATCCACTCTCAAGACCCTTTACAGATACAAGAAGTTCCTTTTAATCATTCTTTCTAACAGACTCCTCCCAATTAGCAACCAAGATTTTTCAAATAAAAAGGCTATAAGTTAAAGGTCTGGGTCACGTCTCTGACCAGAAATAAATACTCCTGGCTTCTTCCCCATATGCTGCTGCTGTTGCATTGTTTCACTCATGTCCAACTCTTTTCATCCTGTGGACCGTAGCCCACCAGGCTCTTCTGTCCAAGGGATTCTCCAGACAAGAATACTGGAGTAGGTTGCCATTTCCTCCTTCAGGAGATCTTCCTGACACAGGGATCAAACCTGCATTTCTTACATCTCCTGCATTGGCAGGCAGGTTCTTTACCACTAGCGTCACCTGGGAAGACTTGGCCACATATCTAGGAGAAAACGCTGCTGTCTTCTCCTGGAGAAAACAAGTTTGCTGGGGCACCAGTCCCCTGACTTTTGCAACACCCCCAGAATCAAGCCCTTACTCCACTGTTTCTCTGTTTCTCTACAATGCATGCTCACACACTAACTTCTCACCTTCTCTTTGGTTTGAAGGCTCTTGATAAACTATTTCCAGGGTCTCACTCATTTGTCTTATGCTTCCTTCCCAGCTGGATTTATTTATTTGTTTAGATTCCACTCCATCCCAACCCACCATCATCTGCAGAGCCGGGGGGTGGGGGGGGGGGGCAGGGAGATGGTCTGAAAGCTCTCCACCCCACAACCCCATGCTGTGTAAAGTCAGGCACCAGCCTGCAACTTGTCCCTTCACATCAGATGCAAGAGACAACTGACGCTCTGCATCAAACATTCAGTTATCAAAGAGCCCGCAAGAGGGGAGGGAACGTGGCATTGATGAATGACTGCAGCAGTACAGTATTATTCGAATAAGTCAGCAAGCTCTCCATAGGCCTGCACCGGCAAGCCACAGCAAAGAGCCAGTCTGCTTCTGATGACTTCAAAAATGATTCTGCTTATCAACAGAACCCTGAGCACACCGGAATATCAATCACAGCCTTAACCTAGAGACCTGGCTAAGAGCTAGACCCTCTACGTCTGGTACTACCAACAGTAAGGTGGGTGATTATTATGATAGATAATGCAAAAAGTCCCTTTCTCTCTAGGTAGATATGTAGGTGGAAGAGAAGGAAGGGAGGAGGATGGAATGATGGATGGCTAGACAGATGAACAGATAGATACAGGTGAGCTAGATAGACAGATATAGATAGGTAGGTAGATAGATGTGAGATATATAAATTGACATATAGATGATAGACAGGTAGATAGATAAATATATAGATAGATAAAGGTGAAATACATAGAACTACAGATAGAGATGATAGGTAGGTAGGTAGGTCGATAGATACACATGAGACAGGTAAATAGATATATACATAATAGAAAGGTAGATAGATGATAGATATATCAATAAATATAGATATAGATATATAGGTGGGTAGATAAATAGATATGCAATTGATAGATAGACGTGTAGATGATAGATGATAAATAGATAGATAGACAGATTTTTAAACTCAGACTTCATCTCCAGGAATGTCATAAAAGCTAGTGCGTACTTTTCAGTCTTATTTCCCAGGTGTCAAAATTAAAGAACTATAACTTGAAGGGACTTGTTCATAGCCACCAACAGAAATGGAGATATAACTATAACTCATAGATGAATTATCATTTTTCTAGAGCAGTAGCTCTCAACCACAAGGTGATTTCTGCTCCCCTGCACCCCCACCCCCAGAGATATGTGGCAAGTCTTAGAGACAGTTTTGGGCTTCTCAAATACAGGGGACTCAGGTTTGATCCCTAGGTCCGGAAGATCCCCTGGAGAAGGAAATGGCAATTCATTCCAGTATTCTTGCCTGGAGAATTCCATGGAGAGAGGAGCTCTGAGGGCCACAGCCCAGGGGGTCGCCAAGAGTCGGACACGACCTAGTGACTAGACAACAACAAGAGACAGTTTTGTTCATGACTGAGGGGTCAAAGTGGTGGGTGTCACCAGCACCTTGGGCAGTGAGGTCAGGGATTCTACTAACATCCTACAATGCACAAGGCAAGCCACCACAACTAAGAATTATCTGGTCGAATGCCAATAGTACCAATGTTCAGAAAGCCTTTTCTAGACATGCAGTCAGTAAACTGCACCCCACCGTCCCTATTGTTTACACATTTGTCTATGGCTGCTTTTGTGCTACAACAGCAAAGCTGAGTCATTGTGACAGAGGCTGAAAGGTCCACGAAGCCTACAGCAATGATCATTTGACCTCCCCTAGAAAGTTTGCTGACCTCCACTCTATAGCACAAGTTATCAGTGACAGAGACCAAAAGGCACCACTTTCCTGCTGGTTAGGATGTTCACAATACAACCCAAGGAACACAGCTCACATCAACTCAAAGGTAAGTGGAGTTGCACAACACAGTGGTCCTGTGTGTATAGAGTGAGTAGAAAAGGCTAACTTACAAAGGTACTGAAGATCTACCAGAAAAAGTCTCCAGGGTCTCTTTGCCGGAACATCATTCACACTTGTTAAATACACCAACCAGGAGTGTCTCCCTGAGGCGCATTCTGATGGGATACTAGTGCCTAATAAGAGAGCTTCTGATGTGGCAATAAGACTTTATAGGACCTACCAAGATGAAAATGACAACAGCAGCCATCATTAACTGAGCATCAGTACCTGCCGGGCCCTGGAGTGGAAGCACAATGTGAAAGTCGCTCATCCAGGCCAGAACACTGGAGTGGTTAGCCATTCCCCTTTCCAGGGGATCTTCCCAACCCCAGGACTGACTCAGGTCTCCTGCATCACAGGCGGATTCTTTACCACCTGAGCCACCAGGGAAGCCCAAGAGTACTGGAGTGGGAAGTCTATCCCTTCTCCAGGGGATCTTCCTGACCCAGGAATCGAACTGGGGTCTCCTGTATTGCAGGCAGATTCTTCATCAGTTGAGCTACCAGGGAAGCACAAAAGTATGTCCTTACAATTTACTGTGGGTTCAGCTGAACATAGAAAAGAGCATTTTCCTTTGAGAATTGTTTGAGAGTTGATCATTTGAATCAAGGGCAAGTGTACCTACTTCCTCTTTCACATCTTCAGAATCTGAGTCTTTGTCCTCTTCTTCCTCACCATCATCTTCATAATCTTCTAAGTGGGGAAAAAAAAAACAGGTGGGTTGGGATTCTTAGAAGACAATGGTTAGTACTTTTTCTCACAACTAGGAGGCTATTATTAAGTGTACAAGACTTCAATTATTAAATGTGTAATTTGTGCAAATATAGGCATACAAGAGCACTATCTCATGAAGTCTAAAGTGCTGCCTCACGCTGAATGCAAAATGAGTGCAGAATAAAATGACACATGGCTTCCCAGATGGCCCAAGCAGTAAAGTATATGCCTGCAATGCAGGAGACGCAGGTTCAGTCCCTGAGTTGGGAAGATCCCCTGGAGGAGGAAATGGCAACCCACTCCAGTATTCTTTCCTGGAGAATCCCATGGAAAAAGGAGCTTTGCGGGCTATAGTTCATGGGGTCACAAAGATTTGGACAGGACTGAGCAACTTAGCAGGCACGTGGACCATTCTGGCTTCCTCCACCCGATACAGACGTAGTTATGCAACTCACATTGCCAGAGTTTAGTGATCATATACGTGTCAGAGCTGCTATAATGCCAACAGCACTTTGATTGACTCCCTAGTTTTAGTATGAAGGAACTTATTTAAAACAAAAGTCCAAAGAAAGCATCCAGTGTCATTGCAACAAGACGATGCCTACAGAAAATCTGTTCCCTGAAAAAAGGACAAAGTTGAAAAGCACTAGAATCTCCTGACAACAAAACCTTCTTGGACATTGGACAATCACACTGTCAAGTATTCTAACATGACTATGTGGGGTGAAAGTGAAGTCATGTCCGACTCTTCACGACCCCATGGACTGCAGCCTACCAGGCTCCTCCGTCCATGGGATTTTCCAGGCAAAGGTACTGGAGTGGGGTGCCATTGCCTTCTCCTGTACTGTGGGGGTAGTAAACAGCAAAAGTTTAATTTCAATTCCATCCTTGGGGCAAATTCATTCTAGAACCAGTCTGTACAGTTGAGGGACTCCATCATGGGACTGGAAATAGATTTTTTTTTAATCAGGTGAGATGACCATACAGTCATTCCATCAGTTCAGTTCAGTTCAGTTTCTCAGTCGTGTCCAACTCTTTGAGACCCCGTGAACTGCAGCATGCCAAGCTTCCCTGTTCATCACCAACTCCTGGAGCTTACTCAAACTCATGTCCATCGAGTCAGTGATGCAAACTGGCACCAGTTAATAATAAAGGACAAAATTTATGAGCTTGGTGTTACGAAAAATTTGCCTTTTCATTCATCTGTCTAATTAGCTTATTAGATAATCATGGTTAATCTGTAAAAAGAAAAACTGATTCTACTTTCATCCACATCCCTCTGAAATATTATCCAAATGCAAAAATTCATCATAAAGCTTATAGCTATGAGCAAAATGAGTACAGAATAACTACCCACACATTGTGTACGTGCTTAGTCACTCAGTTGTGTCTGACTCTTTGTGACCTCATGAACTGCAGCCTGCCAGACTTCTCTGTCCATGGGATTCTCCAGGCAAGAATACTGGAGTGGGTTGCCATTTCCTCCTCCAGGGGATCTTCCCAACCCAGGGATCATACCTGCATCTCCTGCATTGGCAGGGGGACTCTTTACCACTGAGCCACAGGAAGATCTGTACATCCACACATTTACCTTCAGTTAGAACAGATGGAGTTTCAGAGGTGACGATCCCAGGAACTGGAAACGAATAAGCGCTGCTGGTTGTGACCAAGGGAAGTGGACCCTTAGGGTAGCATTGTCTCAGGATCTGAAGAACAATGGAGATGACAGGCTCCAGACTTTGGTCATCCAGGCAGTTCTAAACAAAGAGAATATCCTATCAGACACCACCATCTTCTGCAGAGCCCCTTTGCTATAATGGTATTTTAGGTAATGAACTACACACAGCCTAAATGCACAGTAAACACCTTTAAGGTAGACAGTCTAATCTGAACATTCTAATGTAGCATTTTGTCTAATGTAGAATCTGCTTTGGTCCAGTCTATCATCTACATTTTTATTTCTCTTTTACAGCTCATATATTACTGGGGTGAATTTAATTTGAAAATAGATTTGAAAGATTTTCAAGGGAGGTTGCACCTAAGGTAAAATATTGTCTAGAAGAGCTGATGGAAGGAAAGGAAATGACATCTTCCTTCAACCATCCATGTGTCACTGTGAATTATCCCCTAAATTAGAGAATGAGCAGCTGAACTGATAGAAGTTTTACTGTTCTCTTTCAGCTATTATCTGAGGGGGAAAATATCAAGGAAGATGTAAAATATGAAATCAGAAGAAAGATTAAGAGAATCCCAAGCACCTGAATTAAATAGCATGCTTCTTCTCAAAGCCCACAGTGTCGATCCCTCTTGGTAGCTACACAAAGCAAAGAAAATTTGAGTTTGCAAGAGGAAACATTTTGATACTGATGGAACATGACAAGATCCTGCTTTTCAGGCACTGTGAAAAATGTAAAAACAAGTATACTAAACTGAGAGAGAAAAAGGGAGTTGGGAGTGGTCAGGATCTCTTTTGCAAAAGCATGACCGTTTTCTTCAGTCTCTTAGGAAACATTTTGTCTCCCGATTTGGTACAGAGAGCTGATTAATGAAAGCCTCCAGTGTGACATTCTTAAAGGGCCCCTAGTAAGCTCTGAGGCCAATAAGTCATAGCAGGAGGTATCGAGGATGCTTTAGAACATGCCACAGGGCAGGGACTGTCTACAATGATGCCCTGCTTCAGGCCCACATTATAGGAAGCCCCACAGGAAAGAACATGGAGGGAAAAAAGTTAATAAAATTTAAGCCATGAATTTAAGCTACCCAAATGACTTCAGAGTAAAATAAAAGTAAGCCAGCTTTCAAAACATGAAGTTCTTAATACAATCAAGAATGACTGGGACTTCCCTAGTGGTCCAATGGGTAAGACTTCACCTTCCAATGCAGGAGATGTGGGTTCAGTCCCCAGTCAGAGAGCTAAGATCCCACATGCTTTGCAATCAAAAAACCAAAACATAAAAGCAACAGGATCAATATTGTAACAAACTCAATAAAGACTTTAAAATTGGTCCACATCAAAAAGAAAAACGAACACTATCTCTCTTCAATGTGCTCAAATAATACCAATCAGGTAACCTGAACCAACAGCAGGAAACACTTTCCATGGAAAATAAATTAGTTGAGGCTATTTCACCACCAAAAGCAAGACTTAGTTACTCAGTCATGTCTGACTCTTTGCGACTGCAGCCCACCAGGCAACTCTGTCCATGGACTTCTCCAGGCCAGAATACTGGAGTGGGTAGCCTTTCCCTTCTCCAGGGGATTTTCCCAACCCAGGGATCGATGCCAGGTCTCCTGCATTGCAGGTGGATCCTTTACCATCTGAGTTACCCAAGAAGCCCACTTCATCACTGGGACTGCTCAAGTAGTTTCAAGAGCTTGGTGAAAAGTACAAGGATTGGAAAAAGAGGGAACTGAATGTGGACGATGAAGAGAGGTGAGTGAGGTGGATGACTGATCAGAGGTAACGCTCTGAGTTACAACTTTAGGAGATATGGTGCCAAGTCCAGGCCAGGGAACTTGCTCAAACCTGCCAGTGCTCTGGAAGCCAGGTCTGTCTATGACGGTCACTGGTATAATTGCTGATGATAGAAACAGTGTTTTAGTTGGTGTGGGATGGTGCAGGTGAAAAGCAAGCGAAAGGATGGAGTCAAATCCAAGTGTCCTGTTGAATTACGCCATGACATGAACTGACTTTGGGTGATGATGTCTACAGAAACCTAGACATTAGGGACAATGTTATATTTGGTGTCTGCTCTACTCTGGAGAAAACATTTATGAATTTGAAGGTGATCCTTGGACTGATACTATGCATAAGATAGACAACTAACGAGAACCTATTGTGAAGCTAAGGAAGCGCTACTCCATGCTCCAGGTGACCTAAATGAGAAGGAAACCAGAAGAGAAGGGCTGTATGTGAGTGTGTGGCTGACTCACTTGCTGCACAGCAGAAAGGAATATGTGCATAAGTACTCAGTTGTGTCCAACTCTTTGCGACCTCAGGGACTGTAACCAGCCAGGCTCCTCCATCCATGGTATTTTCCGGGCAAGAACCCTGGAGTGGGTTACCATTTCCTACTCCAAATGCAACCATACCCCAATAAAAATTAATTAAAAAAATAAAGATGATCCTTGAGTCCAAGTTATTATAATAGAAATGCCTAGATGGCAACCCACTCCAGTATTCTTGCCTGGAGAATCCCAGGGACAGAGGAGCCTGGTGGGCTGCCGTCTATGGGGTCACACAGAGTCAGACACGACTGAAGTGACTTAGCAGCAGCAGCAGCAGATCCTTCGCCAACATTTTCCTAGTTTTAATGCATCATGATCAATACCCAGGTGAGGCAAGAAAGGGCTCAGGACACAAAATTTAAGTGGGCATGCACCCTTTGGCTCCTTCAAATGCAGGGTAGGTGCTTGTGTTGTTGTACAATCAGATGATAAGACTCTAAGATATAGGATGTCTGTGGACAAATATCTCAGAATTGGGGCAAAGGTGACATCTATAGGCTCACTCTTCCCATAACTCCGAATCATCCACCTGCTACTTGAAAAAGATGATGAAATACAAGAATGCTTAAAATATTCAACTCCCGTTTAATATCATTGAGTCAGCTGTGGGATGATAAAGAACCACTTTCATAATACATAAGTGAAATAGCGTATAGCACACAGCTCAGATCAGAGCAAGGCCACCTGAATTCAGATCCTTGACTGCACCCCAACGTTCACTGCAGCACTGTTTACAGTAGCCAAGACATGGAGGTAACCTAAATGACCATTGACAGAGGAATGGATAAAGAAGACGTGGTGCATGTGCACAATGGAGTACTTCTCAGCCATAAAAAGAATGAAATCATGCCACCTGCAGCCACATGGATGGACCTAGAGAGTATCATACTGAGTGAAGTAAGTCAGAGAAGGAGAAATATTGTATGACATCCCTTACATGTGGAATCTAAAAAGAAATGATACAAATGAACTTATTTACCAAAGAGAAAGAGGCTCACAGACTTAGAGAATGAACTTACAGTGGCCGAGGGCGGGGAGTGGGGAAGGGATAGCTAGAGAGTTTGGGAAGACCATGGACTCACTGCTATATTCAAAATGGATCACAAACAAGGATCTATTGTAGAGCACACTGTTCAATGTTATGTGCCAAAGTAGATGGGACAGGAATTTGGCAGGAATTGGCAGAGAATGGATACATGCATGGCTGAGTCCCTTTGCTATTCACCTAAAACTACCACAACATTGTTAACTGACTATACCCTAACATAAAATAAAAAGTTAAATGTTGAAAAAAACAAATCCTGGGCTGATGATGGCTAACTGTGCAACCTGGAATCCTGGTAAGTTACTATATAGAAATTCTCTTTACAGCTTCCTTATCTGTAAAGAGGAGATACTATCAGAACCTCTCTCATAAGACTGTGTCTGAATTAAATGAGTTATACGCAAGATGAGTATCTAATAGTAAACACTCAGTAAGTGAGCTAGGAGGATGCCAGGAGGCATCATTAGGTTCATAAAATCTCATAAGAATCTGAAAAGATCTTAGGAGACCACTGCTAACTCACGGCTGAGTCCTTGAAACAATCCTCACAATAACAAAATGAGATGTTCTAGTGGAAGAAGCACTCAAGGAAGAAATGGTCCTGGGCTTAAGCTCCAGATCACACTGGGCTTCCATGGTGGCTCAGTGGTAATGAATGCGCCTGCAATGCAGGAGGCAAAGGTCCGATCCCTGGGTTGGGAAGATGCCCTGGAGAAGGAGACGGCAACCCATTCCAGAATTCTTGCCTGTTGGAAATCCCATGGACAGAGGAGCCTGGTACGCTATAGTTCATGGGGTCACAAGCAGACTTAGTGACTAAACAGCAACTGCTTCTCACCAACCAAAGCCATCAGCACCTCCTGCCTCGACACTCATGGTCTGACTTCTCTGCTTCCCTCCTAACTCCTCCTCTCATGCCCTGGGATACTCCTCTGCAGTGGCAGCCAGCATGATCCTTGACAAGTTGAAATCAGTTTGAAAGGAAGTAGGGTTTCAGTTTTGCAGCATGAAATGAGCTTTGGAGATTGGTTATACAAGAGTGTAGGGTACTCAACACCACTGGACTATACACTGAAAACTGGCTAAGATGGTCAGCTTCATGTTAAATGACTTTTACTACAATTAATTTTTTTAAATTTTTTAAAAATACTTATTTATTTTTATTTATTTGGTTCTTTGTTGAGACACGTGGGATCTAGTTCCCTGACCAGGGCTCAAACCCAGGCCCTCTGCATTAGGAGCTTGGAGTCAGCCACTAGACCAACATGGAAGTCCCTAATTAAAAAAAAAAAAAAAAGTTTTTAAAGCATAAATCCTATTAAGTCACTCCCCTGCTTCACATCTGAAAGAAATGAAATCTGAATTCCTTTCCATGGTCTAGAAGGCTCTACATGATCTGGTCTTCCCAAACTCTCCAAATCTGTCTTTTTCCCTTCTCTGTACCTGCTTAAAATCTAATGGAAATAATATGTATTTTTATTTTTAATGTATTTAATTTATATTTAATGTATTTAATCTGATGGAATAAGATGTATTTTTTATCATGGTTCAGGGTGCTCCAGACACTCTGGTCCTGCCTATGTCTCCCACTTCACCTCACTTCTTTCCTCTCTTCCTCCCCAGGCTTCTGCCCTACCCACAACCCCAGCACCTGAGGGACGGCCCATTCGCCTTTTTTATCCTCACTCTGGAGCCCTCAGGGTCAGACCTTCACTTTCTCATCATTCAGATTTCAGGCTCTGAGGACTGCTCTTTCACACCAGGCTTAGAGTGGTCCCTCTCCTTCCTCCCTCTCTAGAAACTTTTCAAACATAATTGGCAAATTCTAAAGCCCAGAAGCTTCAATTCAGGCCTGTCTTACATAGAAAAGCCTTTGGGTTAGGACTTTCTGGCTCATCCTTGCCTAGGTCTTTCCTTCTTGCCTGACTCTCCAAAATGTCTTGGTGGTTTCTCAAGTTGGACACTGCATTCCTATCCCCTCTCTACCCCCTGGCTGACTCCCTTGCACTTTCATGCACAAGCCAAGTTTCTCAAGGTGTTCTGGCCTGACTCAAGTGTCAATGACTTCCTTCTCAAAGCCTTCTCTGGTCAGCCAAGACCAAACAGAACTCTCCTTCCTCTGCAGAGCTTGGCCATTTCCACTCTGGCATCCCACCTGCTGCCTTTACACTTTCAATTAATTCTATTGGAGTATAGTTGCTTTACAATGTTATGTTAGTTTCTGCTGTATAGTAAAGTATATCAGCCATACATACATATTGCTCTTTAGTCGCTAAATCGTGTCCAATTCTTCTGCAACCCTGTGGACTGTAACCTGCCAGGCTCCTCTGACCATGTAATTTCCCAAGCAAGAATACTGGAGTGGGTTGCCATTTTCTTCTCCAGGGGATCTTCCCGACCCAGGGATCAAACCTATATCTCCTGCATTGCAGGTGTATTTTTTTACCGTTGAGTCACCGGGAAAGCCCCACATATACGTGTATCTCTTCTTTTTCTCAGTCTTCCTGCCCATTCAGATCACGACGGTGTGTTAAGCAGAGTTCCCTGTGCTATACCGTAGGTTCTCAGCAGTTATCTATTTTAAACACAGTAGCGTATATATGTGAATCCCAGTCTCCCAGTTCATCCTAGCCCTGCTTTCCCTCTTGGAATTCATATATTTGTTCTCTGCGTCTGTTTCTCTATTTCTGCTTCACAAATAAGTTCATCTATAGTATTTATTTGGCTTTCCAGATGGTGCAGTGGTAAAGATTCCACCTGCCAAGGAGGAGACCCGGTTCAATCCTTGGGTCAGGAAGATGCCATGGAGTAAGAAATGGCAACTAGATCCATTAATCTTGCCTGGAAAATGCTATGGACAGAGGAGACTGGCAGCAACATTCCATGTGGTCACAAAGAGCTGGACATGAATGAGCGACTAAGGACACATAACATTTTTTTTCTAGATTCCACATGTTTGTGTTAATGCACGGTATTTGTTTTTCCCTTTCTGACTTACTTCACTCTGGATGACAATTTCTAGGTCCATCCTTGTCTCTGCAAATGAACAATTTCATTCCTTTTCATGGCTGAGTAAAGCAAAGACATCACTCTGTCAACAAAGGTCCATATAGTCAAGATTATGGCCTTCCCAGTAGTCATGTACGGCTGTGAGAGTTGGACCGTAAAGAAGGCAGAACACCAAAGAACTGATGCCTTCGAACTGTGCTGCTAGAGAAGACTCCTGAAAGTCCCTTGGACATCAGGGAGATCAAACCAGTCAATGGTAAGGAAGATCAACCCTGAATATTCACTGGAAGGACTAATGCTGAAGCTTAAGCTCCAGTATTTCAGTCATCTGATGCAAACAGACAACTCATTGGAAAAGTCCCTGACGCTGGGAAAGATTGAGGGCCAAAGGAGAAGAGAGCCTCAAAGGATGAGATGGCTGGATGGCATCACATTTGCAAAGAACATAAACTCGGGCAATCTCCAGGAGATGATGAGGGACAGGGAGGCCTGGTGTGCTACAGTCCAGGGAGTAGCAAACAGTCGGACATGAGTTGGCAACTAAACAACAATATTCCATTGTAAATATGTAACACATCTTCTTTATCCATTTCTCTCTTGATGGACATTTAGGTTGCTTCCATGTCCTGGCTACTGTAAATAGTGCTGCAATTTTTAAAAAGGCTATCATGGCTTACTCTTGTGGTTCTCAAAGTAAGGGTCCCAGACCAGCAGCTTTAACATCACCTGATTACTTACGAGAAATGCAGAATCTTATACCTCAACTCAGATCTAATGAGAAACTCTGTGAGTGGAGTCCAGTTATCTGCATATAAATGAGCACTCTGGGTGATTATGACATATGATTAAGTTTCCAAACAACCAATCGTAGCAATGTTTTAGGTCTCAGAAGCTGTTCTGGCTCCAAAGAGTGAGTGGCCCCTTTATCTGATTATCTCATACAAATTTATTCCACCTGCAATTATCCATTTCTCCAAATTGGTAACTATCTCAAACTATTTCAGGGCATCCTAGCAGGGGTTCTGTTTTAACCTTTCATCCAAATGGTCAGCATTCTTTCTCCTTCCTCGTGCAAAGTTCCAGCAAGATCCCATTATGTTACACACAGCCTCCCTGCATTATGGATAATGTGAACCTCTGAACATTTAAAGGATGCTCAGAGAATCTATGCAAGGATGCAGGACCCAGGAAACAAAGAGGTGGGGTTATTGAGAGGGAAACATGGCAAGCAGTGACCTCAACAGCCAAGTGGAGAACACGGGCAGGATGATGGGCAGGAACTGTGGGAAGGACTCAAAAACAGTTCTTTCTCAGTCACTTTCACGCCTAGTAGACTTGTAATGACACCACAAACACCAATAAAAATGGTACAGGACAGCAGTTCTCCAAGTGTGATCCCCAGTCCAGAAGCAGCAGCATCACTTAGGAACTTGTTAAATAGGCTCCATCCCAGATCTACTGAATCAGAAGCTCCAAGGATAAGGACCTTGCCACCATATAGCGGCTTTGATCACACTCAACTTGGAGAACCTCTGGTGCATTTTACAGAAGCTTGGACTCTTGAGTAAGACCATCATATATACACTAGCATGCACAAAACAGCTAGCTAGTGGGAAGTTACTGTATAGCTTAGGGAGTTCATCTCAGTCTCTGTGATGACCTAGAGGGGTGGGATGGGATGGGAAGGGTGGGAGGGAGGCTCAAGAGGGAGGGGAAAATTAACATAACATTGTACAGCAATTATAATCCAATTTAAAAAATCATCCATTTCAAATCCTTTAGGTAGGTAGTGTTAGTTGCTGAGTCATGTCTGAGTCTTTACGATCCCATGGACTGCAGCCCATCAGGCTCCTCTGTCCATGGAATTTTCCAGGCAAGAATACTGGAGTGGGTTAACATTCCTTTCTCCGGGGGATCTTCCTGCCCCAGGGATCAAACGTGGGTCTCCTGCATTGCAGGCAGATTCTTTACTATCTGAGCCACCAAATCCTTTAAAAATATTGAAATCAGAAAGTCTGCATAAGGTGCTATGCCAGTCTTGGGCTATAGTAAGCATTCAACACAAATTTCCTCCCCCCTGCCTCTTCCATCTCTTCCTTCATTTTCTTCTTCTTCCTCTTCTCCTGCATTTTCAGTGTTATCACCATCAGCTGCAGCAGCAGCAGATAATATGCAATAGTGGCCAAAGTGACATCCCCAGATCCAAGTTTCCACGTTGGCCGTCCTGCAGTTCCCATGCCTTCTCTGGCAGGAGAGGGGAGAGGATAGATGTGAAGCCCCAACTCCAGCACAGCTGCAAAAGCATCTGTGCTCAGAGCCCAGAGTCCAGGTGCTGGGAGGTTCTGCAGGCAACAGAAACCTGGCCACCAAGTGCAGAGTCTGCCTCCCTCACATCCTGCTTCCAGTCCCAACAGTAATTGGAGGCTGGGAGCTCACTGTAAATTTGCTTAATTGGGCGGTTGAGGTCTTTATTGACCTGCTGGGGAACTGCTTCTAGAAGCCTGCTCCTAGGCTCACAGCCACTTTTATGCCTGGGCTTCACTTCCCATCTTCTCCACCCTCTCCGTGTCAAAGACCTGTACCTCTGGGATCAACATCTTCTCTCTTTTCTGCTCTTTTGCTATTTAAAAAAACAGAGATGTGAGAAACAGTCAAAAATACAGAGGGAAGGGGCAGAGCTGCTGGCGGCAGCACCCGAGCCGGAGCAGGGAGCTGGGAGAGATCAGCAAAGCAGGGGGCAGTTTCACAAGCGCTGGAAGAAATTCGGGGTTTGAGGAACACAAAGCATGGTGCAACTTGGAAAAGTTCAGAGCATTTCCTCATCCAGAGGGACAGAATGGAAAAGTAGCTATTTCATGACCGAGAAACTCTGAAAACTGTAATGTTGGAGAGAAACCCAAAGGTGATAGCAGACAGAAAATCAGATATTGGCCTGCAGCACAATATTATGCTATTGTTTAGAGGGGAAAAAGCTTTTTTAAAATGGTTAGAGTCTATAGATACCACGGTTGGAAAATGGCACTCTGGTTGACTGCTTCATTACCCCAGATGTACTCAGGTGGAGGGAAATTGGAAGGTGTCCAGAGAGAAGCAATGAGACCGATGAAGGGAGTGCAGAGACTAATATGAAGACATTCAGCATTGTTTAGGCTTCCCTGGAAGCTTAGCTGGTAAAGAATCTGCCTGCAACACAGGAGACCCCACTTTGATTCCTGGGTTGGGAAGATCCGCTGGAAAAGGGAACAGCTACCCAATCCAGTATTCGTGGGGCTCCCTGGTGGTTCAGCTGGTAAAGAATCTGCCTGCAATGCGGGAGGCCTGGGTTTGATCCCTGAGTTGGGAAGATCCCCTGGAGAAGGGAACAGCTACCCACTCTAGTATTCTGGCCTAGAGCAATTCCATGGACCATATAGTCCATGGGGTTGCAAAGAATTTGACACCACTGAGTGACTTTTATTTTCACTTTTCAAGCATTGTTTAGTGGTTAAGTTGTGTCAGACTTTTTTTTGACACCATGGACTGTGGCCTGCCAGACTCCTCTGCCCATGAAATTTCCCAGGCAAAATACTGGAGCAGGTTGCTATTTCCCTCTCCAGGGAATCGTCCAGATTCAGGGATCGAACCCCATATCTCCTGCATTGGCAGACAGACTCTTTACCACTGAGTCACCAGGGAAGTCCAAATAAGAAGACAGAAAGGAACATAATGTGTGTGAATGAAACACGGCTGCTTTGGCCCCAACAGAGGGTGTGTGAACAGATGATGGGTGCTTGGGAGACCCTCACATAATCCATGTAGAACACATAGGCAGCCTTGCATGATGGTCCCTGCATGTGTGTTAGCCACTCAGTCCAGTCCGACTCTTTGCGACCCATGGACTGCAGGCCACCAGGGTCCTCTGTCCATGGGATTCTCCAGGCAAGACTATTGGAGTGGGTTAACAGTCCCTTCTCAAGGGGCTCTTCTCGACCTAGGGATCAAACCCAGGTCTCCTGCATTGCAGGCAGATTCTTTACCATCTGAGTCACCAGGGAAACCCACGATGGTGCTTATCTTAGCCCTAATCGAGTGAAATTAAGGAATGTATTCTTTGGTTGAAATCCAGGAAACCCTTGACACATATTCCACTGGGGCAGAGATCAGTGACAGCTTTTGTAGGTGCTGCTCCCTTTGCTTGGGATGTTCTTCCTCTTAAACTTGGCATGACCGGCTCCCTCAATAACTCAAGTCTCAGCTTAGGTGTCGCCGACTCAAAGACCTGACCTCTCCAAGAGAAGACCTTCTCTCTGCCCATGCAGGAGTCACTGTGGACCTCTGCCCTTCCTCTATTGATCCCACAGAGCAATATGAAATTATCTTCCAGACTGAATTATTTGCTTCCTTAGTGTCTGACTCTTTGCTGGAACATTTGCCCCCAAAGGTCAGGGATCTTGTCTATCACATCCACCGTGAGGTCCCAATAACTAATCACTATTCCAATAAACACTCATGCTCATAAAGCAGTGAAGTCATGGCAAGCACCCTGCTAAACGAGATGTGTCTATGTTAACTTATCCAGGCCATGTAGAAAACCTAAATTTTATCACTTTCATCTTTTTTTTTTTTAAGAGGAAGAAGGCTGAAACCTAGAGAGATTGAGTCACTGCACAGCAGTAGGCGCGAAATCTGAGATCTAAAGCCAGGTTCTCTAGTTTTAAAAATCAGCACTAATGCATGCATGTGGAGTCTAGAAAAATGGTATGGATGAACCTATTTTGCAGGGCAGAAATAGAGATGGAGATGTAGAGAACAGATGTGCAGACATGGGATGGGGATGAATCGGGAGATTAGGATTGAAGTATGTGCTCTGCCATGTGTAGATTGCTGGAGAGAATCTGCTGAATAGCACAGGGAGCTGGGCTTGGTGCTCTGTAATAATCTAGATGAATGGAAAGTGGGGATGAGAGGGAGGCTGAGGAGGAAGGGGACACATGTACACACAAGGCTGATTCACTTCGTCGTGCAGCAGAAACTAACACTGTAAAGCAACTGTACCCCAGTAACAAAAAAGCAACGCTCTGGATCCCGGCACTCAGTGTGGACCCCCTGTGCGTGCGTGCTCAGTCACTTAGGCCGTGTCCAATTCTGTGTGAGCCTATAGATTGTAGCCTGTTGGGCTCCTCTGTCCATAGGATTCTCCAGGTAAGAATACTGAAATGGGTTGCCACACCCTCTTCCAGGGGATCTTCTCAACCCAGGTGTACCCAACAAATATGTATTAAATAAGTGAGTCAATCAATACACGTGTGAGTGAAGGAATGAGGATTTGAGTCCAGAATATCTGCCCAGAGCAAGAAGCAAGAAACATACTGAGATTTCCCAGCTCTGGGAAGGGTGAGTCCTAAATGACATCCTTCAGATGCCATCTAGCTACAGAGGCAGTCCCCGTGCAGATTACCTGTATGGTGCTGAAAAGGATCTCCATGCCCTGAGCTGCCAGGAAGGCCTCCCTGCCCGACCGGAGCTTGGCAATACGCTTGAGGCAGAGCAGAAGCGCCCAGCGGATCAGAACGAAGGAATTGGCCGTGTCATGGCTGTGCCAATCCTGATGCAGCCTGAGCAAACTGGGGACGTAGCTTCTGTTCACTGCCCTGCGGCTGTTAGACTCTGAAACCAACGGGAAAAGGCAACATCAGTCAAAGGCTCTCCTGGGCACACCCCCCTGAGGCTGCCCCAGTGCGCATGCATGCTAAATCCTCTTAGTTATGTCAGACTCTTTGCAACCCCATGGCCTATAGCTCACCAGGCTCCTCTGTCCATGGGATTCTCCGGGCAAGAATATTGGCGTGAGTTGCCATGTCCTCCTCTAAGAGATCGTCCTCTCCCAGAAAATACTAATTAACCATAAAAGGATGACACTAATTTCCAGTGTAGAAACTGGTATCCAGTGGCAGACATCAGCTTAATCAAGTGACCAGGGTCAACAACATCAGACAAGATGTCCTGAGAAAGACACAGCATCACTTGAGTTTTACTACTATGGTATTCCTGAACCAAAATGTGTAATCTGAACATAAGCACGAGGAAAATCAGCAAACCCAAAATGGGGGATATGCTGTACATATCTGGTCTATACTTTTCAAAAATGTCAAAGTAGTAAAAGGCCAAAAAAAAAAAAAAAAGACCAGGGAGTTCAGCTAACAAAGACCAAAAATTCATGACACAGGGATATATGTATACATGTAGCAGAATAAAACTCAATATTCAGAAAACTAAGATCATGGCATTCAGTCCCATCACTTCATGGCAAATAGATGGGGAAACAATGGAAACAATGATAGACTTTATTTTCTTGGGCTCCAAAATCACTGCAGATAGTGACTGCCACCATAAAATTAAAAGACGCTTCCTCTTTGGAAGGAAAGCTATGATCAACAGAGACAGCATATTTAAAAGCAGAGATATTACTTTGCCAACAAAGGCCCATCTACCCAAAGCTATGATTTTTCCAGTATTCATGTATGGATGTGAGAATTGGATCATAAAGAAGGTTGACTGCTGAAGAATTGATGCTTTTGAACTGTGCTGTTGAAGAAGACTCTTGAGAGTCCCTTGAACTGTAAGGAGATCAAACCAGTCAATCCTAAAGGAAATCAACCCTGAATATTCATTGGAAGGACTTAAACTAAAGCTGAATCTTCAATAGTTTCACCACCTGATGCTAGTGGAAGACTGAAGACAGGAGGAGAAGGGGACAACAAAGGATGAGATGGTTGGATGGCATCACTGATTCAATGGACATGAGTTTGAGCAAGCTCTGGGAGATGGTGATGGACAGGGAAGCCTGGAGTGCTACACTCCATGGGTTCGCAAAGGGTCGGATGTGACTGAGCAACTGAACAACAATAGCGGATTCATATTACTGAACAGCAGAAACTAACACAATATAACACAATAGCAAAGCAACTATACTTCAATAATTTTTTTAAAGATATGGCATGTAAGTACAATATATAATTATAATTTAGTCCCTGGACCAAAACTAATTTTTTTCTTTTTCTACATAAGGCATTAGTGAAGCAGTTGGTAAAATCTGAATAAGGTGTTTAGATTAACCCAGTGTTGCTTTCCTGCTGGCTCAATGGCTAAGAATCTGCCTGCAATGCAGGAGACCTGGGTTCAATTCTGGGTCAGAAAGATGCCCTGGAGAAGGGAATGGCTGCCCACTCCGGTATTCCTTCCTGGAGAATCTCACGGACAGAAGAGCCTGTTGGGAGCCCATGAGGTCACAAAGACTGAGCAACTAGCACACTTCCTTACACACTGTTTCTTCCCAGGTGGTTCAGAGGTAAAGAACTCACCTGCAGTGCAGGAGGCCTGGCTTTGATCCCTGGTCGGGAAGATCCCCTGGGGAAGGATCCCTGGGGAAGGAGAAAGCAACCCACTCCAATATTCTTGACGGGAAGATCCCATGGACAGAGGAGCTTGGCTGGCTATAGTCCATGGGATTGCAAAGAGTGGGGCACAACTGAGTGACTGAGCATGCACCCACACATCAGTTCAGTTCAGTTCAGTCACTCAGTTGTGAATGACTGTTAGATATTATGTAAATGTATATCATTGGATTTTGATAAGCTATGCTTAGGTAAGTGAATATTCTTGCTTTAAGGAAATTCACAATTGTGCATGTCTATAACTTATTCTCAAATAGTTCAGAAAAAGGATAATTGAATGTGGAGGAGAGAGAAGAAAGGAGAAAGAGAGATTCACCAGATTTCTATTCCTTTTTCTTCAATCTCAGTGGACTTGGGATATGGTCATTTGAGCAAACTATAAGGCTCAATCCAAATGAAAAGGACCCTGAGTGAGAGACATAATGTTGGGAAGGCTGTCGTGTGTAACAGATGTGTGTTTTCCTGAAAGAGACTGGAAGCCAGTTTATATATCATCAAGGGGTTGGTTCCATCTGGGAAAGGAATTCCTTAGAGTCAAGCCACCCAACAAGAGACTGGACTCATATGGTGATGAGTAACCTGGCACCAAAAATACCCAGACAGAGGTTGGAAGTTGACCCAGCAGGGATGTGACGATAGGGCTTCCTTACATCCTTCAGGGAGATGTAATAGTATGATCTTACAGTGCCTTTCCCCTCTTCCACACCACAACTACAGTTTCTTTAATTTTTTGCATTGGAGTATAGAAAATTACCAATGTTATGACAGTTTTAGGTACATAGCAAAAGGACTCCTCCATACATACACATGTATCCTTTCTCCCCCGAACTCCCCTCCCATCCAGGCTGCCACAGAACATTGAGCAGAATTCTGCATGCTGTACAGTATCGCTGTATAATGGAGTTATTCAACGTACACACTTGCTATATTTAAAATGGATATATAGCAAGTGTGTACATGTTAGTTGAATGACTCTATCTGAGACCTCCCATAAGACCCCTCTGATTGATATCTGGTTTCTTCATTTTCCCAAGATACAGTCTTTTATTTATTTTTTTAATATTATTTATTTATTTTTTTAATGTTATTTATTTATTTGCCTTCCCAGGTGGCACTAGTGGTAAAGAACTTGCCTGCCAATGCAGGAGATGGAAGAGACACAGGTTTGATCCCTGGGTTGGGAAGATCCCCTAGAGAAGGGCGTGGAAACCCACTCCAAAACTCTTGCCTGGAGAATTCCATGGACAGAGGAGCCTGGCAGACTATAGTTCACTGGATTGCAAAGAGTAGGATTGGAGAAGGCAATGGCAACCCACTCCAGTACTCTTGCCTGGAAAATCCTATGGATGGAGGAGCCTGGTAGGCTGTAGTCCATGGGGTCATGAAGAGTTGGACACAACTGAATTGACTTAGCAGCAGCAGCAGCAGCAAAGAGTAGGATACAACTGAAGTGACTTAGCATTTATTTATTTGGCGAAGTAAGGTCTTAGTAGTGGCACTTCAGATCAATTGTTGCAGCAGACTCAGTAGTTGAGGCTTAGTTGCCCTACAGCGTGTGGGATCTTAGTTCCTCAACCAGGGATCGAACCCATGTCCCACGCATTGCAAGGCAGGTTCTTAATCACTGAACCACCAGGGAAGTCTCCTCAAGATACAGCTTAAATTCTCTTTGAAGAAACAAAGGGGGGAGAACGGTCTAAGATACTTCTCTCAACAGCACACATACTCCAGTTTTCATGTTAAACTCCTCACCCTGCAGGGTTGGCAGACAACCAACTACTTGTGGATTAGTTCAGACCTACTTAGAGGATGGGTAAATCCTCTCTGGATTGTGGTTCTCTCTGCCCTTGTCAACTAGGTGCCCTGTAGAACTCTAACCAGCTGACTCTCAGGCACAAAGGCCCATATCTTTTATCTTGCAGCTCTGTGCTCTCAAGACTACATTTCTGCATTATCCATACTGTTTACACTGGTTTATAGACAATCTATGCTTCTGGCCGAGTGTGAGAGGGAGAGATCCCTTGTGCTGTAATTGGAAAAGCAAAGTTTCAGCCCCGAGTCAGATTTTTCCCTAAGACCATGTAAATGCCCATGAGTAAAAAAAAAAAAAAAAATGACATAGAAATTGTGTTTTATTCCAGAAGGGTTTTCTCATAATGTTAATAGAATTCTCCTTTTATCCAGCTTGTTTGTCAAATTCTAAACTGTCAGGCTTGACTGAGCCCCACTGAGATTTTTTGACCCATTTGTGCAGTTTTTTGTTTTTTTTTTCACTTTTCACAACATTTCATTTAACCATGACCCTGAACTGAGAGTGATGAGCTTTATTCACTCTGTGATGTATTTGTGGTGGACAGTTTAAATCACCTTCATTACCTCCTTTAATGAATTATTCTTTTGTATCAAAAGTATTTCTCTTCTCGGCTGGTCAAGGCCACAAAGCACTGGAGTTCTTTACTGCCTAAATGAGGTTCCAGCCTAGCCAATATCTGATGTTTAAAAGAAAATTGAGGATTAAGTAGGAGGCATTAAAGCAAAGTATCGCCTGCTAAGAAGATGACAGAATGGCAAAAAACAGTGCACAGAGGCCCCGTGGCAATGGGAGGTTAAGCATTTCTGTCTTTCATCTATGTTAAAGGTATGAAACTAACAATGTGTTATCCTCATGACCTTCATCTCTGGTTTTGTGGGGAGGGGGAGGGAGATATGGGGGGGAAAATCTTTAATTGTCTGCGAGAAAAATCCCTTATCAAATCCCCATGATTTTATTCATGGTTTCCTGCTAATCTTCAGCAAGCTGTCATGTTTACTAACATCGAAAACAGCTACACCTCTCCTCCACCCCCAACCCTAAATCAGTCAGTCTTTCTCTGGGGATAGCTTGGGAGCTTTGCAAAAGTCAATATGCATCTAAAACTCGGCAAGAGGAGAGTCATCAAGCTGAACCAAGGCAGAGAGGACCCAAAGAATGAAATGAGGGTGGCTGGAATCAGCAGTTTCCAGGAGTTCCAGAAGGTTTGGGGGGAAGACAGTGCTTCTCCTGGGGAGGCCAGATAGCAAGGAGAAGATGTGGGCTTTCATACGCTGTTTTGGGCGAGCTCAGGGTTTGGGGGTGGGCAGGTGAGGATCCTCCAAACCCCTTTAAAACTGACAAGCTGCACTTTAGCGTGTTTATATAAATGGCTTCCTCCTAAGATTTTCTTGGGAAAAAAGTTACTGTTCTGTATTTTTTTTTTTTTAATTTCTGAAATGGATTGGTTTATCTTAAGCTGATTGGAGGATGGAGTGGAGTGGGCAGAGAGGACTTCTGAGAACCTTTAATTTAACAGCTCATCCTCAACTCCTAGGGCTTCCCTGGTGGCTCAGAGGTATTGGCTCTGCCTGCCAATACAGGAGATGTGGGTTCGATCTCCTGAGTCAGGAAGATCCCCTGGAGGAGGGAATGGCAACCCACTCCAGTATTCTTGCCCGGAGAATCCCCAGACAAGACCGAGGAGCCTAGCGAGCTACAATCTATGGGGTAACAAAGAGTCAGACTCAATTGAGCAACAAAGCACCCAACTCCTACTTCATCCAAAGGTGTTACGTCTCCTGTCTCCATCAGCCACTCCTTGGTGGCCTCCTGCTGAAAGTCTTCCCTGGCCAGTTTTTCTGCGTCAAACCCACATCCTGGTCATCACCTCCAGTTAACTCTCTTAAGTTTTACTATTTCTACCTACCTCTCCAGGTTTTATCCTCCTGAAGTCTTATTTGTAGCTAATTCTCAGTCTAAAATGTGGTCTCACAATCTTATTTTTGCTCCTCATTTCTTCATAGAAGTTCAAATGTTTTCTTTAGTACAGACCCCAATGATGCAACAGATTTTTATACTCAGGGAAAAAAAAAACAACAAAAAACAAAAAAGGAAGCGAATATGCCAAGATATACATAGTACTTATGAGGGAGGAAGATATTGATGATTCAATTTGCTGTGAATTTTTTAGCCTCAATTTACACTTCTCTGTAGTTTTTATTCTCTACGTCATCTGCAATGAACCTTAATAAGAAGAAAAAGATAGGTTACTCTTTGACAGGAAGTCCATAGACTATATGCCACATCGTAAATGTTTGTGGGCAGGACAAGCAGTCCCTGGGTTGCCATAGCAACCAATGCACCTTTTTGGTCTTACCCCATCCCTTTCAAAAGTGAATTATCTATCTCACCCCTGAAGGTATTTGAGACTGTGATCATCTCTATAAATATGTTTGTCTTTTAACAAGAAAGCCCAGAAACCTTTAAGACTCAAAACCTGGATTTCTCATGGGGGATCTCCATGCCAGAACAGGCTGGTAGAGAAGTAAGTGCCTGATGAGCCAGATTATTATACCTGCAAGCAGCCCAGCACTCTGCTACTGTTATTTGGCAAAACCAGAGGAGAATTCCATGGATTCTCTTTGTTCACCATATCTGAGAATTTTATCACCCCTTTAGGGAAAAGTGATGTTTCAAAGTGGAGGAAAAGTGGGAACCTGCTGTAGAGGAATGAACTGCACGCTTTCACAACCACAGGTCTAGGAATGAGACACATGAATTAGCGTCGAACGCCAAACTCATCTTAGCCATCATTGTGTACTCCTCACTGACTTGCTGGGCAGACCCTTCAGCTCTCTTTATGGAGACCATGCACACGGCTGTGACCTCCACCGCTTTCTAACTTTGTGACTTTGACCATGTTACTTGACAGCTCTCACCACTAAGACTTTAAAAAAAAAAAAAAGAAAGAAAGAAAGAAACTTAATAACAATCTCTTCCTTGAGAATTGTTGAGAAAATTAAATGAGATAATATATATAAAGTAGATAGCTCAACGCCTGGAATGTAATAGGCACTCAGTGTGCTAAATCACTTCAGTCGTGTCCGATTCTTTGCAACCCAGTAGACTGTAGCCTGTCAGGCTCCTCTGTCCATGGGATTCTCCAGGCAAGAACACTGGAGTGGGTTGCCATGCCCTCTTTGAGGGGATCTTCCTGACCCAGGGATCTAACCCAGGTCTCCTGCATTGCAGATGGATTCTTTACCACCTGAGCCCACCAGGGAAGCCCATACTCATGATAAGCATTATCTATTTAATATTCCACTACTTTGCTCCACCTGAGGTGAAGAGCTGACTCATTGGAAAAGACCCTGATGCTGGGAAAGAGTGAAGGTAGGAGGAGAAGGGGACGACAGAGGATGAGATGGTTGGATGGCATCACTGACTCAAAAGACATGAGTTTGAGCAAGCTCCGGAAGATGGTGAAGGGCAGGGAAGCCTGGCATGCTGCAGTCCATGGTGTCACAAAGAGTCGGAAATGACTGAGCAACTGAACTACAACAACAATTTACTATTCCAACTGGCCCTCTGTAATTTTGGACAGCAAACTGCCAAATGATCAGGACATGAACACATTCCTTTGGACGGCCTCATGCAAGAACAGGAGCACCAGGGTCACATAGCTGCTGATCTGTATTTTAGCTTTACTATGTACCAGCTGTGTAACCTTGGGTAAGTTACTAAGCCACTCTGGACTACATTTTACTACCTGCAAATATTAAAGCAAGATAAAAAAGAAACAATGACAGCATCAGCCTTACAAGTTCTTTATAAAGAATGAATTCATAGTGCAGTCCCTGGAACCAAGTATGTGCTCAATAAAAGCTCAAAAGGATGTGCTCAAACAAAAACCCTTTCCCCATACGGATTCCATTCAAACTTCACAGACATTTCACCAGTGAGAATAGCCCAAGCAAAAGTTTCAAAAGAAGTAAAATTGATAACCAGAGTCCTTCAATCCCCATGTACTGTAATTGACTTCTTACCCCAAATGGACACCTCTTTTACATAACTGCCTTAGACACCCCAAAAGATATGCTGAGGATTATTTCCCAGTGTTATCCCAGGACCCCTTACAATGTCCATAATGTAGACCTTAAGAAACTATAAATAGTTTCCTCTCTGGCAAAATGTACCCCAGTTGGGTCCTATTACTAAAGGTTTTTTAGAAGACTGGTTAGTGCTGTGAGATCTTCTTGATTGATAATGGTTAACTGTTTAATAAATCATCCTTGCTTTTGCTATGCACATATATGAATTACAGGCCCCCATCATTCTTGAGAACAGAAATCATCTTCAACCACACAGCATAGTAGGACATCACACTCCCAAGAAATTCTTGCCCAGGTAAACTAAATAGCTTTACTAAACAGCTTGATTTCCTTTTGTTTCAGGAACTTCCTGAAAAGTCATTTATATGAACCACTGACAATTCAGCTAGTCCTTTTCAGGACAGTGGTCCTCTTTTCAGGAGAGAAGACTACTCGCTGGACTCATCAAACAAACCTTCCTCCCCAAGGTTTGCTTCCAAACCCTCACCTCCCTGGATCCCCCAGCCCTGAGCAATTACATCACAAACACTGCCTGATCTTCATCAAGACCCCGTATGGAATGATCTAGTTGGAGCCACAGAACTCACACTGTGTAATATCTCACCCTAGATATCCCCTTTTCGAGATGTTACTACACAAGATAATGATGACTTTAACTACAGCCAACAGGCACTTTTAGCGGTCTTTTCATGGAGTCAATTTAGAAGATGTTTCTGGACAAAGCAGACTTTTACCAAGACTTCTAAGTCCTGTATATGAACAAAAGCTGCCTCTTTTGCCACTTTAACACCAGTTAAAATTACCGAGTATTTATTTACTGAATGTTCCCTATGTGCTCAGCATTGGGCTAATCAGCTTAGATGATCATCTCATTTGTCTCATGGAAATGCTTGAAGATAAGCATTATTTGCCTCCTCTAAAAATGAAGACAGAGGCTGAGAGAAGTTAGATAACTTATTTAAGTCCTGAGAGCTTGTAAATGGCATATGGAGAATTCAAATGGAATCCCCCATCTGCCTCCAAAGCTGACAACCCACATTGTTATCCCCAAAGCTATGATGCTGGTTTGCAGAGATTACACTGTTCTGCATTCAGATAAAGACCCTTCATTGTTACCAGGAGAAGCAGCTTCCTGCAGAAGGTTTCTGGAAGGCCAAGTCAGCAGAACACCTGAGGTGCTTGAGGGGCATGGCTATCCGCCAAATCTAACCTGGCTCAGCCCCTCCACCCAATCACCCTCCAGCATCTTCTCTGCCACCTCCCAGGCTCCTAAATTGTGATAAGAGTTGATTTTTTTTTTTTAAACTGGAGTATAATTGCTTTGGGCTTCCCAGGGGGTGCAAGTGGTAAAGAACCTGCCTGCCAATGCAGAAGACATTAGAGATGGGGATTCCACCCCTGGGTTGGGAAGATCCCCTGGAGGAGGGCATGGCGACCCACTCTAGTGTTCTTGAGTGGAGAATCCCATGGACAGAGGAGCTTGTCAGGCTACAGATCATAGGGTCACAAAGAGTCAGACATGACTGAAGCAACTTAGCACACACACACACATAATTGCTTTATGACGTTGTGTTAGTTTATGCTGCACAACGATGTGAATCAGTTACAGGCGTACATATACCCCTCCCTCTTGAACCTCCCTCCCACGCCTGCATCCCACCCCTCTAAGGCCATCATGGAGCATCAGGCTGAGCTCCCTAGGCTACAGAGCAGCTTCCCACTAGCCATCTGTTTGAAACATGGGAATATATAGATGTCAGTGCTACTCAACTCATCCCACTCTCTCCCCCCACTCCCCATGCCGCCGTGTCCACATGTCTATTCTCTACGTCTGCATCTTCATTCCTGCCCTGGAAAAAGGCTCATCAGTACCATTTTTCTAGATTGCCTATGTATGTGTTAATATATGATGTTTGTTTCTCTCTCTCTGACATACTTCAGAGAGCTGATTTTTTTACAGGAAACTCAAGAAGGTTTGTGCACTCAATGTGCTAAGTCGCTTCAGTCGTGTCTGACTCTTTGCGACCCTATGGACTATAGCCCGCCAGGCTCCTCAGTCCATGGGATTCTCCAGGCAAGAATTCTGCAGCACGTTGTCACTGCCCTCCTCCAGGGGACCCTTCTGACCGAGGTGTGGAACCTGGGCCTCCAGCAGTGCAGGCAGATTCTTTACCATGTCAGCCACCAGGAAAGCCCAAGAAAGTTTAAGGAGCCAAACAAACGGTCGATGGTTCTTGGGGTCACTGCAGGGGACATTCAAGGGTTGTCCTGACACCTAGCAGAGGCGCCCTGAGGCCAGCCCCTATGTCAGGCCCTGGAGGTGAGCATAGGGCTTCCAAGGAGAGGATGGGTCAGTTTTCAGCCTCCCCTGGCAGCTGCATAGACGCTCCCCACAAAGAAGAAGCTGTGATACATGTATGGAAACATAACTAATCTTAATGTCACCAGTAACAGAAATTATAGTCCATTATCTTTAGCTCAAATAAGAATAATGATATTGAATTAGCTTGCAGGTATTTTCTTTTTATCTTTGTAAAATAGATACATTTCAGTAAACCTGGCTATAAAGTAAATTTGGATTTTAAGCAAATCTTGCTTTCCCATTGACTGCCTTTTGAAAATTAAAGCTGCTTTTCCTAAGCTTCAGTAAGAGTGGATGAGAAGGGTAGGAAAACATCCTTCATAGTATTGTTTTAAATCTAGACTCATTCACTGTTGGTTAAGTTGTTTGCTTTTATCACCAACTCCTTCTAATGCTTTCCATAGATATATTCCCAAGCTGGAGAACTTTCTCCACTCTTGAGAAAGCCTCAGAAGTTATATCTGCCTCTTCCACTGCACTCCCAGTGCTTCCTCTGGTCCATCAAGCATGCCACGTCCAAGTGTTAGGTGCACGGCTACAGGGGAAGGGACCACTAATAAGGGCATACTCCAGACCCTAGACTGCCCCACCACTTCCCTGAATTCCATATGATGAATCCAGTTCATCTTGTACTTTATCAATTCTCAGGCATAATTTTTTTTCATATTTTAAGCCATTCCAAATTTAAGGTGCTTCTAACCAATGATGGTATTTCAATGGCAACTGGCAGCGTTCTTTTTCTCTCTGTGGCATGTACAAATGGTGCTCCTTATAGTCAATGACATCTTCGATTCGAGGAAATAGGATTAATTTTTCAATATCTAGTTTGAAAATTTTCTAAAAGGAGCTGGTTCCCAGCAAGCGGTGATCATGTGAGAGCTTTGCTCAGCATATGCAAATAAGTAGAGACAACTTGTCCCGAAACCCAGATCTTGCCGTGACTAGGCAGGCAGTAAATCATCAGTTAAAACCATACTCCTACCCCTAAACCCCAGACATCATTACTCATTCATTCAACAAACACTTCTAACAAGTACTATGTGCCAGTACATGCCAGACACCATCATGGGCCTTGGTGATACTACAGCAGGAAGTGAGATGAACATAGTCCCTGTTCTAAGGGCTTTCCATTCCCGGGGCGGGGGGGTTGGGAGAGACTCCCAGATTCAAATAGGCAAGAGCTGCGCTGTGCTTAATCAGTCAGTCATGTGACCCATGGACTGTAGCCCTCCAGGCTCCTCTGTCCACGGGATTCTCCAGGCAAGAATACTGGAGTGGGCTGCCATGCCCTCCTCCAGGGGATCTTTCCAACCCAAGGATTCATCCCAGGTCTCCCACACTGCAGGTGGATTCTTTTCTGTCTGAGCCACCAGGGAAACCCAAGAATACTGGAGTGGATAGCCTATCCCTTCTCCAGGGGGGGGTCTTCCTCATCCAGGAATCAAATCAGGGTCTCCTGCATGGCATACAGATTCTTTACCAGATGAGTACTACGAGGGAAGCCCTCAAATAGGCATACACAGACACAAATCAGGTAAATTCAGATAATGACAGTGAAAATTAAATAATGAGGAAATTCCCTGTGTGGTCCAGTTGCTAAGACTTCCCACTCCTAATGCAGGAGGTCTGGGTTCGGTCCCTGGTCAGGGAACTAGATCCCACAAGCTGCAATTAAGAGTTCACATGCCCCAAAGAATATTGAAGAACCTGCATGCTGCAACTAAGACCCAGCACAGCCAAATGTAATAATAATAATAAAATAATGATTCTAGAGGGACTGGGTAGGGTAGCTATTTTAGATCAGTGGTCGGGGCAGCTCTTTGAGGGGGACATTAGCACTGAGACTGGAATGTCGGAAGGAATCAGGATACAGAGATCCAAGAACAGAAAATTCTAGCAATCTTCAGATCAGAGTAAGTGGCTAAGGCCAAATTTGGTGAGTGCAAATAACAAAAAGCCTAGAAGCTAAAGGCAGGTGACCAAAGTGAGGGGAGGGTAATAGGAGACTGAAAAGAAGGGTGGGTGTCAGAAGGCGTGGCCCCCACCACTTTGACATTCCTCACAGAGGGTTGTGCAAGATCAGATGCAGGGAGGGACAAATATGTCAGGTAGATTTTCTCACACTACTTTCTGTTATTTGTTTCTGACATCTCTGCAAGAAAGCCCTTAGGGATGAACATCTTTGTCCAGAACTAAAATTTCCCAGGAGTTTTCCTATCCATCCAGAGTTTTCTTCTGAATTTGGATTCTTAGCCCCTGCTAAGTCCTAAGACAAACCACTATCTCTTCTGGATCATTGACAGTAACCTTCCTCCTAGTTTCACTTTGCCATTTCCATGTTCAGCTCATCAGAAGCTGACACTTAAAGAAGAAAGCCAGGATTATATCTGGAAGGAGAAACACAGAGTACCCACCTTTCTCTGTCAATGGATGCAGGAGACACCTGTCTGCCATGGCCTTGCCAGCTTGCAACCAGAATAAAAACAAGCACTGTGGATTGCAAGAAAACAAATCTGCACAGTGGTGCAAAGATCACATGCAAATTGGTTCACACATGCCTCCATGCCTCCGGGATGCGTAGAAGACAACAGCAAAGAGCTGAGTCTCCTTGCTCCTGGCCTGCCACCCTTTGGCCTGATGACACCCAATCCCACAGCACTGTAAAATCCCACAGCATGCCTGAGCCTCCTGCTTCCTCATTTAAACTCCACCCCATTGCCTGTAAACTACAGATGTGAGAGTTGGGCCATAAGGAAGGCTGAGCATGAAAGAATTGATGCTTTCAAACTGTGATGTTGTACAAGACTCTTGAGAGTCCCTTGGACTGCAAGCAGATCACATCAGTCCATCCCAAAAGAAATCAACCCTGAATGTTCACTGGAAGGACTGATGCTGAAGTTGAAGCTACAGTACTCTGGCCACATGATGCAAACAGCTGACTCATTGGAAAAGACCCTGATGCTGGGAAAGATTGAGGGCAGGAGGAGAAGGGGATGACAGAGGATGAGATGGTTGAATGGCATCACCGACTCAATGGACATGAGTTTGAGCAAATTCCAGAAGATGGTGAAGGACAGAGGAGCCTGGTGTGCTGCAGGCCCTGGGGTCGCAAAGAGTCAGACACGACTGAATGACTGAGCAAACATCACCTGTGATCCTTCCGGTCCCCTCTCCTACCACCTGGAAGGTGCCAGCAGCAGCCTTCTCCTTGGCCCCCACGCTTCCTTCCCCCCACCACTGCTCAACACATCTTACTAAAATGCACACTCAGATGCTCTCATCCTCTGCCAGAACAGCGTAACAGCTCAGAGACATCCGAAGGTCTGTGGAGGCCAACAGGGTCCTGATGTTCCCTGGGTCTCCTTGAATGGATAGGAGAGGTTGTCAGGCTGTGTGTCCCTGGAATTCGGGGGTGTGTGTTAGCCCCTCAGTCATGCCCAACTCTTTGTGACCCCATGGACTGGAGCCCACCTGCATACTCTCTCCATGGGATTCTCCAGGCAGGAATACTGGAGTGGGTTACCATTCCCTTCTCTAGGGGATCTTCCCAACCCAGGATCAAACCCAGGTCTCCCGCATTGCAGGCGGATTCTTTACTGTTTGAGCTACCTGGGAAGCCCCAGAATCAAGGGGAGGGGCTGAGAGAGAGTCTGACCCCCACTGCCACCAGGAAAGCTCTGCTGTCAGTATTCACAGGCAAAGGTTCTGCCAAGGTATTTAAAACAGTGCTATTTCATTTTTTTAAGATTTGTTTTTTGATGTGGACCATCTTTAAAGTCTTTGTTTGATTTGTGATGATTTTTTTTGTTTGTTTTTTCGCACTGACGCATGTGAGATCTTAGCTCCCGGACCAGGGATCAAACCCGCACCCCCTGCATCGGAGGGTAAAGCCTTAACCACTGGACCACCAGGGAAGTCCCTAAAATAGTTTTATTTCTTTAAAAGATCTGAACTCCTCTGGGAGTGAAGCAGAGGGATGGATTTCAGTCCCAGTGTACCGAGGGCACATCACACAATCTTAGGCAAATCAGCAGTCCTCTTTGAACCTCAATGTTTTGTCTATAGAACAGTTTTCCAGCCTCCACTATTGATATTTGGGTCCAGAGAAGACCATGGTGCTGGGAAAGATTGAGGGCAGAGGGAGAAGAGGGAGACAGAGAATGCAATGGTTGGATGGCATCAACAATTCAATGGACATGAATTTGGGCAAACTTTGGAAGATAGTGAGGGACAGGGAGGCCTGGCGTGCTGCAGTCCATGGGATCCTGAACAGCTGAGCATGACTTGGCAACTGAACCAACAACATTCTGTCTTGAGGTGGGGTCGAGGAGAACTGCCTGTGAACTGCAGGATATTTAGCAGCATCCCAATCTCTACCCACATGCTGCGAGGAACACCCCCACTCCCTGCAGATGTAACAACCAAAAATGTCTCCAGGCCTTATTATTAATAAATGTTCCCTTGGGACAAATCACTCATGTTGAGAGCTGCTGCTCTAGAAGACTTAAATATTTACCTGTCTGGCAGGACTACGGTAAGCATTAAATGAGATAATATATGAAAAAGTGCTTTGCAAACTGCTCTTATTAGGCGTCTGTAGGAAGCAGCTGACTTACAACCTGACAAATGCAAATAATTGTACACTCAATCCTGAATGTGATGAGAAAGATACCGTGCACGTTCAGAGCCCTGAGATGTTTATCTTTTTGTCTATCTCTTTAAATCTTTGTGATACTTTATCTCTGTCAATCCATAGCCAGTCATTCATTATGTCAGGGTGACACGAATTCTAAAATCCAGAATATTTAGAGTTCAGCAATCCTGGATGTTAACCCCTGCTTCCCAGAAAGAAAATAAAGTACGTTTAAGGGCATGCGGATCAACTCAGAAGGCCAGTTCTTCTGTGTTCATCTATTTACTTATTTCTTTTACTGAAAAAAAAAAAAAACCAACAACTTATAGAAGGAAGACAGACACCAAAAACATCTATGTATCATTCAACGCTCAATTAGATGTTGGGAGATGGAATGACATTGCAACAGGATTTATGCTCATATATGACCAATTTCTGAAACTCAGTATTCCTCAAGTGGTACTGATATTAAAATAAGCGTTGATCTTTATAGAGATAGACTAAGATCTAGCACTATGCTCCCACGATGAGTACATCAACTTCTTTGTTGCTGTTGTTATTGTTTAGTCGCTAAGTCATGTTTGACTCTTTGCAACCCCGTGGGCTGTAGCCTGCCAGGTTCCTCTGTCCATGGGATGCTCTAGACAAGAATACTAAAGTGGTTGCCGTGCCCTTCTCCAGGGCAGCTTCCCAATCCAGGGATTAAACCAGGGTTTCCTGCATTGCAGGCAGATTCTTTACCACTGAGCCACCAGGGAAGCCATCACCTTGTTTAAATCTTACTAATTATCCTTGGAGGGCATCATCTTCCCTGCTTTCCCAATGGGGAAATTGCAGCACAGAATGTTGACGGAACCCACCCAGTGTGGCCACGATTTGAGTTCAGTGTGTTGACAGCCAGCATTGAGACCATCGTGCAAACACTCTTCTCCATCATGTTTGATCCTTCTAGCGAGTAAGAGGTTTGAGCTTTCAGCAAACACAGGCTACCTTCACACGTGACCCTGAGCCTCTCTGAACACACCTGCACTGTTGTCAAAGCAGCATCATGGCTCAAAGTTACAGTCAGATAATCAGGCAGAGGGAAAACACTAGAGAGAAACCCAGGTCTTTAATGCTGAAGAGGATCATCTGGTTAAAACTCAGCCAGCCTCCTTCTTGGGTATGAGAACCAGAAAGGTTGCAGTCTTATTAAAACAATATATTCTGCAGACAACAGTTTTATGTCAAGCAGAGAAAATACACGACCACAGTCCACAGTTCTGGTATACCCCGTGTGGGTGCCTGGAACACCCTGGCCACCTCAGGAAGGTGGTTTACCATCCTGCCCATACTAACAGGGCTATCCAGGTGAGGCTAGAAGTGAAGAGCCCTCCTGCCAATGCAGGAGATGCAAGAGATGTGGGTTCAATCCCTAGATCAGGAAGAGCCCCTGGAAGAGGGCATGGAAACCCACTCCAGTATTCTTGCCTGGAGAATCCAATGCACAGAGGAGCCTGGCAGGCTACGGTCCATGGGGCCGCGATAGTCAGACATGACTGAAGCGACTTAGCACGCACCATACTAACATCATTCTAATTTCCAATGAAAGCTGACCCTCCTCACTTAATTAGGTTAAGTTTAATTGCTTCATTAGTCCTCTTAGTCCCAAGAGCTTCGAAAGTTACTTGACTAGGGCTAAGGATGAAGACAACAATTTTGCATCTCTCAGCCAAACTGGAGGAGCTTTTCCTTAGGACCAGCACACAGTAAAAACGAGCGTAGTTTTGCAACTCTCCTAACAATGCATCTGTCCAACTTTGAATTATAATCTCTGACAATTTACTGAGTTCTGAAAGTGCTTCATGAGAATATTTACTTCGGAGGTTCACAAGCTTCATTCCTTCAAACCCTAAGGAACGTCCGTGGAAGCTTCTCAGTGTCAATCATGGGCCAGGGAAAGAAGAAGTGACAAGGACGAGGTCAGGCTGTGATTCACTGGGCTCTCCCACTTCCGCTCGTTTCATCTGTTTTAGATGTGTCTTCTCCTCAGAAGAGGCCTTCCCAGGTGGTGCAATGGTGAAGAATCTGTCTGCCAATGCAGGAGACATGAGTTTGATCCCTGGGTTGGGAAGTTCCCCTGGAGAAGGGAATGGCTACCCCCATTCTTGCCTAGAGCATCCCACGGACAGAGGAGCCTGGGGGGCTGCAGTCCACGGGGTCGCAAAGAGTCAGACATGACTGAGCACACAGCAGGCGATGCTCCTCAAAAGACTTCCTTTAAAAAAAAAAGTTTCTTCTACTAAAGCACTCTTAAACCACTCAATCTGTATAGCCCTCCCGTTTCTGGAAAATGAAACTGAGTCAAATACAATGACAAAGAACTGATTAAAGGTCATCTGCCCATCAGTCAAGTCCAGGTTTACCTTGGATCCATGTGGAAGGGGGGAATCATCCTTGAAACGGGAAGATTTTTTCTGCTTTGAAGGTAGGCACAACTGAGTTCAAATCTCAGTTCTCCACTCACTATTTATAGGATCTTGGGGGGAAATCATTAACCTCTCCTAAGGACAACTTCTTCATATGTAAACTGGAAATGTAAAATATGCACAAGGGCCAGTGTTCTGTAATTAATAGTTACGATCATTATTCATTGAAGGTACTCGAACAATAATTCCTTTCCCACTCCCCACCTTCCTGCCCCCTTCCTCGAACGCTGGCAGTGAACAGCCCATGAAACATATTATCAAATGTGATGTGGGATGCCTGTGAACCGCGGGAAGGCAGGTGGACATCTTTCTTAAGTGAGTAAGATACAGGAAAATACAGGTTATCATGGGGGTTCAAGGGAGATGGGGAAAATAACTTGCAGAATTTGCTGTCCTTGACCAGAGGCACCCCTCAAAAAAGCTGCCAGAGATGCGAGATGCCCCCGCCCGCAGTACTTCTGTCTCAGTCACGCTGACCTCACCTCCAGAGCAACAAATTCCCGCAGCTTTTCTAACCCCAGGCTCCACTCTCCCTGCCTTCTTTCTCCCAGCTCCCTTAAATGATGGCTGAGCAAATGCCTCCGAGACCATCTTCAGCTAATTTCCTTCAAGACATGCAAGCTGCTAACGCTGGGAAGCACAGATAGTGTGGAATAGCAAATATGGCCAAAATTAGATTAAAATAACCTCCTGATAAACAAATTACTCACCGAAAATAAATATTGGACTAGCGCGACCAAGATAACTAAAAGAACAGCACCACCAGATGGCAGGAGGAGGAACTACAGGAACTGCCTTTCGTGGCCAGCACCGATCAGCTAGCTCCCCCAACTAGGGTAAAAAATTACTCAAAAAAAAAAAAAAAAAGAAAGAGCCAAGGGGCGGGGGGCGCGGTAATTACCACGTTGAGTGCGGCATGATGCAATAGAGGTCTGGAACCCCTCCCGGTCTGGTCCCCTTCCCGTCTCGCTCACTGCATCGTTCACCAGCCTCACAGCAGAGATTCTGGCCTCTAGTGCAGCCACGTGCGTGGGTTGGGCACCTCTCACTGGGTCCCCTTCACATGCTTGTATGGGATGGACCAGGGACTTTCTAAACTAAATGCCAGCCGCGACCACAAAAAAAAAAAAAAAAAAACAACAACGAAGAAAAAATCCTAACACTTAGAAAGTATTTAACTTCCTTTCAGTTTTTGATTTTATCTTTGGGCTAAATAAACCTACCCTCTTTGGTATCTATCCTTGGGATGCACAGGGCTCAGGTTTCAGGGGTCTACAGCAGACAAGCTCTGCAGTCCACAAGCTGTGTGCATTACTTAAGCTCTCCAGGCCTCAGTTTCCATACCTGTGAAATGGGTATGAGACCTCCTTGCTAGGCGACATGTATATACATAGTTGATGACACTCAAGCCAGTCAACGAATGGTAGATATCTGTGTAGTCACGTCCATCCCACCCTGTGATAGCTGTAGCTCACTAGTCGACATTCACACAAAGTCCATCACAGCCATCCATCCCAGTGTGACAAATGCAAAAATCTATCCATATTATCTGAAGTCGATTTCTAGATCATCACAGAAATAACACGGCTCGCTTCTCCAGCAGTTATGGTGGCAGAAAGCACATCCGGTCTGCAATCACACCACAGTGCGATTCTTTCCAGGGCTGGGAATTGGGCTGGTCTCTTCATTAAGGTATATTGAAAGCAGGTATATGAGGCTTAAGTCAGGAAATAAGAATTCTTCCTCAGTTTACACTGTGTTACAGCAGCGGTCCCCAAGCTTTTTGGCATCAGGGACTGGTTTCAGGGTTGGGGGGATGGTTTCCAGATGATCCAAGTGCATTACATTTATTGTGAGTCTTATTTCTAATATTATTATGTCAGCTCCACCTCAAGTCATCAAGTGTTAGATCCCAGAGGCTGGGGACCCCTGTGCTAGAGTTTCTCTGGGCACAGTTCAGTGAGAGGTGTGGGGGCTATAGTAGGGACCCCAGCCCCCACGGAGGAATATATGCAGGAAAAACACGTGCATACATACAAAGAAATACATACACACATACTCATATGCAAAAACACAGGAATCATTGATTGCAGGATAGTTCTTAGAAGTATGTGTGCTGTGTGGCTTCAGTCATGTCTGACTCTTTTTGACCCCATGGACTCTAGCCCACCAGGCTTCACTGTCCATGGGATTGTCCAGGCAAGGAAACTGGAATAGGTTGCCATGCCCTCCTCCAGGGTGTCTTTGCAACCCAGGGATCAAACCCGAGTCTGTTGCATCTCCTGCATTGGCAGCTGGGTTTTTACCACTGGCACCACCTGGGAAGCCTGAAAACGAGGAGGGGGTTGAAGAAAACCAATAGTTTTTTAGGGGGATCTAGACAACAAATTGTATTATAATCATCCAATTCATTAAGAGACTGGATCTTCATTATTCCGACCACTAAAAAGAAATGATAAATATGTGATGTGACAGACGTGCAAATTACTGCTATCATGGCCACCATAATATACAGAGGTAGCAAATCAACATGTGTTACATGCATGCAATGTTGAGTGTCAAATGTATTTCAATTTTAGAAAAGATTAATAGTATCCTAGGTTCTCAGGGAGCCCTGTATTTTCACGAATGTGTCTCAGAGGCCATCTTAAGGCGAGAATCACTCGGAAATGGACAGAGAGCTCTCTCAGCTCTCTACTCAAAAAAAAAAAGTTTGAACACCACTGCAGTAAGCAACCCAGAAGGTCTTTTCCAGCTCTAATGGTCTGACTCCATGGCCCTCAGCTGGAAACTAAAGGGAAAACACTCCCAAGGTGGAACCCAGGGGTACCTGGCTTGTCCAGACAGCCCAGGAAGCCAGAAGGGCAGATTCCAGGCCCCATGGTAACCCAGACTGTACATGTAAACCCCAAGAAGGCTATACTGTCCCACGGCTACTGCTGTGTGTCAGAAGTTCAAAGGAATTACTGTGCCTACCATCCTCAAACACTGACGCCCTACTGAGAACTAAGAGCTCCTAGAATTCCCACAAAAGCCTCAGTCGGAACACTTCTTACATGGCTAGTTCTTTGCCATTTTGCCACAGAGCATCTCTGTGACCATCACGGCCCCCGGGCCCTGCACAGCTGATTGACAGACCGCAGGAGAGGACCGCTGAGAGCCCGAGAGGCTCCAAAAGGCCCCTTCCCCTAGCAACCGGATACACTGTCCCCTGGATCCCGCCGGACAGGCTTCCCCATGGAGATCACATAGAACCCCTCTTCCTGATAAACTTGCCCCAACTCCTCTGCATTCACCGTCCCTCCACTCAATTTCCCATTTCAAGCACCCTCCCCATTGCCCCAACTTATGCAAACTCCCAGACGCCTCTAAATGAAAACTCTGAAGCTGGAGAGTGGCCTGAAGCAGACCCATCACCCTCTTATCAAGACATAGAGCCTGGGACCTCCCTGGTGGTCCAGCAGTTAAAACTCCATGCTTCCACTGCAGAAGCATGGGTTCGATCCCTGGTCAGGGAACTAAGATCCTGCATGCTACACGGCCCAGCTACGAATTTTAAAGTAAGATGTAGGGACTGAGCCAGAAAGTGCTTCAAGTGTTTCCTTGTTGAGAGAATATGACCTTTAAAGCTGGGCAGCAAGGTGAGTGCCAAGGCATCACATGAAGATTCACCACTGGAGCCGGTACAGATCAGAAAGAATCTCACAACGCACGCCCATTCCAAGCACCCCTGCCAGGGCCCCCACTTCTCCAAACTCCATTTATACCTAATGCTCATGGAAGGATGTCAGGGTACCTACTAGCTGGAAGCTTCCCTGGTGATTCAGTGGTAAATGATCTGCCTGCCAATCCAGGAGACTCGGGTTTGATCCCTGGGTTGGGAAGATCCCCTGGAGAAGGAAACAGCAGCCCACTCCAGTATTCTTGCCTGGAGAATCCCATGGACAGAGGAGCCTGGTAGGCTACTGTCCATGGGGTCACAAAAGAATCAGACACGACTGAGCGCGCGCGCACACACACACACACACACACACACACGGACACAGAGAACAGAGCAGTTGGCAGAGAGAAGGGAGGATGGGAGGGGGTGGAGCAGGAGTTTGGGGTGAGGAGATGCAAACTATTACATATAGGTTGGATGAACAACAAGGTCCTACTGTTTAGCACAGGGAACTATATTCAATATTCTGAGATGAACCATAATGGAAAATAATATAAAAAAAGAATATATATAAGTGAGACACCTTGCCGTACAGCAGAAAGTAACACAACATTGTAAGCCAACTATACTTCAATAAGTTAATAAAAATTTTAAAAGGGACAGGGCAAAGGACCATGCATTGTTTTGATTTACTGGAGGAAAATAATTGCCTGCCATAGAAGCCTTATGTCTTAATTAAACCTTTATTAAGTTTTGGGGATAAAAACCTAAATGTTTTTGTGTAGGATAAAGCATTAAAGGGTAAAACTTTTACTACAGGAAGATTTAGCATTTACACATGTGTGGGTAGAAAGAGAGAAGCTGATAGAATAAAGGCATGGACTCTGGATTAGATCATTCCATGGACATACGAAAAAGGACCCTTGAATGAGCAATGACCTTAATTATTAGGATTCTAAATTGCAGAAGTTATTGGGGACAACGCCTAGAACTTCCAAGTTTATTTTGCCTGCTGTTGCTTAGAAAGAGAAAGAGATGAGAGCTGTCTTTTGGTTCGTTTCTCTCTGCCTACCATCTACCTTCCCTTCTTTGGCTTCTCATGCAGAAGCTACTTGATGGAAAAAGAGCAGAAACAAAATAACAAAACTGTCCTAATGCAAACCTGTGTTCTGTGTCTCTCTTTATTACAATGGTGGCTTCAAGGCTCCCAGATCCCCCAGCCCCACTCTGTTACTGGTGGGGATTACCTCCCATCACTTACTACTTGGTAAGACACTTTGACCTCAGATTCCCAAGCCCACCTGTGTTAACTGTCCGCAAGGTAGTAGATATGTCCTTCGGGCTCTATTTTTGACTGCGGAATATTCTCCTTTTGTGACACAGTTATGTCGTTGTTGTTGTTCAGTCGCTAAGCCCTGTCTGCCTCCTTGTGACCCCGTGGACTGTATCCTGCCACCAGGCTCCACAGTCCACGGGGATTTTCCAGGCAAGAATACTAGAATGGGTTGCCATTTCCTTCTCTGGGGGATCTTCCCAGACCAGGGATGAAACTCATGTCTCTTGCACTGGCAAGGGGATTCTTTACCACTGAGCCACCAGGGAAGACCCATGATGAAATTATACAAATATACTAAAAAGGACAACTTTTATACTGATAGATATAAGTATCAAGGCCAGAATGACCACCAGCTATGCCAAAACTTTTGACTGTGTGGATCACAACAAACTGTAGAAAATTCTGAAAGAGATGGGAATACCAGACCACCTGACTTGCCTCTCGAGAAACCTATATGCAGGTCAGGAAGCAACAGTGAGAACTGGACATGGAACAACAGACTGGTTCCAAATAGGAAAAGGAGTACATCAAGGCTGTATATTGTCACCCTGCTTATTTAACGCACATGCAGAGTATATCACGAGAAACGCTGGGCTGGAGGAAGTACAAGCTGGAATCAAGATTGCCAGGAGAAATATCAATAACCTCAGATAAGCAGATGACACTACCCTTATGGCAGAAAGTGAAGAGGAACTAAAAAACCTCTTAATGAAAGTGAAAGAGGAGAGTGAAAAAGTTGGCTTAAAGCTCAACATTCAGAAATCTAAGATCATGGCATCTGGTCCATTCACTTCATGGGAAATAGATGGGGAAAGAGTGGAAACAGTGGCTGACTTTATTTTGGGGGGCTCCAAAATCACTGCAGATGGTGATTGCAGCCATGAAATTAAAAGATGCTTACTCCTTGGAAGGAAAGTTATGACCAATCTAGATGGCATATTAAAAAGCAGAGACATTACTTTGCCAACAAAGGTCCGTCTAGTCAAGGCTATGGTTTTTCCAGTGGTCATGTATGAATGTGAGACTTGGACTGTGAAGAAAGATGAGTGCCGAAAAATTGATGCTTTTGAACTGTGGTGTTGGAGAAGACTCTTGAGAGTCCCTTGGACTGCAACCAGTCCATCCTAAAGGAGATCAGTCCTGGGTGTCCATTGGAAGGACTGACGCTGAAGCTGAAACTCCAATACTTTGGCCACCTCATGTGAAGAATTGACTCATTGGAAAAGACCCTGATGCTGGGAGGGATGGGGGCAGGAGGAGAAGGGGACGACAGAGGATGAGATGGCTGGATGGCATCACCAACTCAATGGACATGAGTTTGAATAATCTCTGCGAGTTGGTGATGGACAGGGAGGCCTGGCATGCTGCAATTCATGGGGTTGCAGAATCGGACACGACTGAGCAACTGAACTGAACTGAAAAAGAGTATGCTTTCAAGAGATAAATGTTCATGGAAATATTCCAGATATCAGTGTCACACAGTGAGGATTTGAATTTTAGACAGAAATTAACTTCGTGCACTTAGGTTCAGTGGAAACAAACTCATCTGGGATCCAAACTGACATTCCATGTCAAGTCTTAACTATGTAAGAAGGCATTTGAAGACAACTGCAGAATTCCATGACAACCATCTCCCCTGCAGTACCCCAGCCAGCCTAGATGCAGCAGTAGCATACACATTCAGGCCTCACATGCACACAGTACTGCTTAGGCTGGTAAAGCAAAGATGGCAGCTACTCCTGCCCAAATCCATGAAAGATCTTGCTACTGAAACACAGCCCTCTCGGACCGTCCTACGCTGTTGGTGGGAACGTAAGCTGGTGCAGCCACAGTGGAAAGCAGCATGGAGGTTTCTCAGAAACTAAAAATACAACTACCACATGACCTACCAATTCAACTCCTGGGTGTTTATCTGAAAAACAAACAAGCAAAACTAATCCCAAAAGATACATACATCCCAATGTTCAGAGCAGCATTATGGAAGAAACCTAAGTCTCTATCAACAGATAAATGGACAAAGAGGAGTAGTATATACACATACGATGGAATATTATGCAGTCATTAAAAAGGAATGAAATTCTGCTACTTGCCACATCATCTATAGACTTCGGGGGCACTATGATAAATGAATAAGTCAGAAAAAGACAAATGCTATATGATATCACTTATAGGGGAATCAAAGAATACAACAGACCAGTGAATATAACAAAGAAGCAGATTTACAGATAGAACAAACTAATGCATAACAGTGGGGAGAGGGAAGTGGATAGGAGAAACACAGGGGTACAGGATTAAGAGGTAAGAACTATTAGGTATGAAATAAGCTACAAGGGAATATAGCCAATATTTTATAATAACTATAAATGGAATATAACCTCTAAAAATTGTAAGTCACTATATTGTACACCTATAATCTGTATAATATTGTACATCAACTATACTTCAATTTAAAAAAAAGATAAAAACATAGCCTTCTTTCCTGCTGAGCTCAAATATGATCTCAGAATCCTTCTACCCACACATGGGAGTTAGCACTTGTAGTAGAACTTTCTGCCCTCCTTGTGCTAAGATTCTCTAAAGCTCTAAAACATGCTCCCTCCCAAGTAACTTCTGCATGTTCATAATGACTTTCTGCCATTCATATTCTTACCTCATTTGAATCCACAAGAATGATGCCAGTGCTGGGGAATTTAAGATCAATAATGGGAGTTCCCTGGTGCCTCAGTGGTAAAGAATCTGCCTGCCAATGCAGAAAATGCAGAGCTTGATTCCTGGGTCAGGAAGATCCCCTGGAGAAGGGAATGGCAACCCACTCCAGTATTCTTGTCTGGGAAATCCCATGGACAGAGGAGCCTGGCAGGCTACAGTCCATGGGGTCACAAAGAGTTGGACATGACTGCTGCAACTAAACAACCGTGGAAGACAAAATAAGCACTTCTATGAAATACCAATAAAGGTATTTAGGAGAGATCATTTGAAATCCTGAATGAACTCCAGCTCCTGTATAGTCATATATATATTAGCGATTCTCAGAAGGAGGCAATTTTCACATATTACCATTGTGTAAAGACAGTTTGGTTCATTACAACTGGGAGTGCTCCTGGTATCTGGTGAGTTGAGGCCAGGGATACTGCTAAACATTCTGAAATACACAGGAGAAGCCTCAAGAACTCAGAATTATCCAATTCAAAATGCCAAGAGTGTCAAGGCTAAAAAACCTTGGTAAACAGTGAGGTTGATTAATGGCAGAAAGAACTTTAGAGAAGTTCTCATCCAACTGTGATAGGGTGGACCTAAGACTCAGATAAAATGTATGTGGACAGCTCAGAAGAATTAGCAAATACCCCTACACATCCTTCTAACGGGGCAAAAAAAAACCAAACCTGTTTTATATGCAGAAGATGGCAGTCTATCATTTCCCTGACAGCCTATCCTTATAGTTAAACAGACATTAGAACTAAGATCATTGGTTTTATGCATTGGTTGCTGGATTCGTAGAAAGAGGGTAGTAGAGGATGGTATTGCCATTTTTATACATGGAAATACCAGAAATCATTCATTCTTTTCAACATTTGGTACACAAATACTTGGGGCCTCCCAGGTGGCTCAGTGATAAAGAATTCACCAGCCAATGAAGGAGATGCAGGAGACATGGGTTGTGAAGATCCACGGATCAGGAAGATCCCCTGGAGGAGACCAGGGCAACCCACTCCAGTATTCTTGTCTAGAGAATCCCATGGACAGAGGATCCTGGTGGGCTACAGTCCGTGAGGTGGCAAAGAGTCCAACATGACTGAGCAACTGAGCAAGCGCGCGCGCGCGCGCACACACACACACACACTCACACAAATATTTATTTAAGCCTTTATATTGTGCTATTGTGCTGATGCAAGTAAAACAACATTCAGCGAAGATGACCCTTGCCATAAAAAGCTCGCAATCAGCTAGGAGAGGTGGGCAAACAGCAAATTCAATGCAGTGCAATCAATGCTGAGTTGAGAGAGCCTATGTGTGCGCAGAGGAGGGGCATCTATCTAGCTTGGTCTCGGTAGTTAGGGAAAATGTTTTCAGAGGGAATGAGCTGAGCTCTGGAGAGAGAGTAGACATTAGAAACTCTTAAAACTGAGCCCCTAAGACAGCCCACTCCATTTGCTAAGCTCGACTAGTGTGCTGAAACCCAGTTAATCTCCAAATCTGAATCAGTATTTGCACTGGAAACGGTGGCAGATTTTATTTTCTTGGGCCCCAAAATCAACTGCAGACTGTGACTGCAGCCGTGAAATCAAGAGACACTTGCTCCTTGGAAGAAAAGCTATGACAAATCTAGACAGCATATTAAAAAGTAGAGACATTACTTTGCCGACAAAGATCTGTCTAGTCAAAGCTATGATTTTTCCAGTAATCGTGTACAGATGTGAGAGCTGGACCATAAAGAAGGCTGAGTGCTGAAAAACTGAGGCTTTCAAATTGTGCTGGAGAAGACTCTTGAGAGATCCTTGGACTGTAAGAAGATTGAACCAGTCCATCCTCAAGGAAATCAGTCTTGAATTTCATTGGAAGGACTGTTGCTGAAGTTGAAGCTGCAGTACTTTGAGCACCTGATGAGAAGAGCCAATTCACTGGAAAAGACCCCGATGCTGGGAGAGATTGAGGGCAGGAGGAGAAGGGGGCGACAGAGGATGAGATGATTGGATGACATCACCGACTCAATGGACATGAGTTTGAGCAGACTGCAGGAGGTGGTGAAGGACAGAGGAGCCTGGTGTGCTGCAGTTCCTGGGGTCGCAAAGAGTCAGACACGACGGAGCGACTGAACAACAACATAATAACAAAAACAATCGAAAAACAAGTCAAAGAAGCATATTCCAATATGGAGATAGAATTGGCTTCTTCTCTGCAATATCCCCATAGCCTGCAGGTAACACTTTCTCGTCCCCTCCCGCCTGGAGGGCTTTCTAACTCTTCACTCCCTCCCCTGCTCTAACCACCTCCACTCTCCCTTCAAGTCAGGCACCTGTGGATAGACCTGAACATTGTACCAAGTTCCAATAAACCAAATGAATCCAAGATTCAACTACTTTTTCAGTCTACAAAGGGAAGCATTATGTGATACGACTCTTTCTCTGCACTTGGAGCTGAGACAGATGTGTGGTGAGGGGGGGGGGTGATTTTTATTTATTTATTTATAGGTTTTATTAAAGCTCACCTATTACCCACAGGCCTCGGGCTCCCTACAGAGAAACAACTATCACAATTGAAGCAGCTGGTTTCCAAGGTACCAAATTAAAATAGATGAAGAGGTAAGGGGGAGGCGGGAATAAAAACATTAAGCTGAGACTTCTTCCCTCCCAAGTGCACGGTGCCTTCTACTATATTGCTCACATGAAATTGACTCCCAGTGTAATTAGACCAGGGCTACAAGGCAAAAAAAAAGAAAGAAAAATCTCAAATTATTCAGACCCCCAGAGCTATGCTTTTGCAATCAGTCAAGTAACCGAGAAAGGAGCCAACTTTTTAATATAAATTTGTTATCAGTATCTATACTGGCCAAGCTATTACAACACCCCATCTGCCTAAGAATACAGTCACAAGCAGAGTTGTTAATCAAAGGGAAGAGTCAGGCTTCCCACTCGCTCTCATAAACTTTTCATACGTAGAACAGTCCAACTGGAAACTGCAGTTTATTCCAACAGTTCTCAAGGACTGCTGGTCCCATCTGAAGGAGCTGAAGAGCTCCTCCGGTCTGCGGTAGACACCATGCTCCCGTTAGAATGGCTTGTGTCGGCCGTATTATGTACGGGCACATCCACATCCATCTCTCTTTGCAGCCCCGAGCTTGGAACTGCCATAGTACCCTCCCTCTCACCCCAAAGAGGCAGGAATGGCTTAATTGCCTTCCAGGTTGAAAATGAGCCGTGGAGACAGAAGAGCATCTTTCACGGGACTCAGAGGGGAAAGAAACCGCCATCTTCCAAAAGAGGCACTTACTGGATTTCAGCAGTGCTGCCAGAACTTCAGCGGCTGCCCTGGGGAAAGAGAAAGAAGGGTGGTCAAGTCAATGTTCCGTGGTCGTGTCAGCCCAGGGATCCCAGAGCCGGCCCGCTCACTGCTGCCACCTAACTGCCCCCTTATTAACCAGGTAGCAGGCATTCCATGGATTCTACCGCTGGCCATGCAAGGGCCAGGAATGCAGAAATCCTGCTGAATGAAGCGTCTCTCTTGCAAATGGGTCTCAAGAGTCCCTTCTGCTGCTGGGAGTCTCTTCCCCTCCCCGCTTCCACCAACTTCCTCACACTTCGCTCCTTTCAGCCAGAGCTCTCACAGGCCCTTGATTTATACCTGCAAACCCTGGGGACTCTGTGGAACAAGTTGGGAGGGGGTGAGCCTTGGAGGCGGGGTGACTACAGCAGTTCACTGCAAACTTCTTGAAATGTTCAGGGCCCAGGGGACACACTCGAAAACATTCACACATTGGAAAATGAAGCTGGTTCCTTAGGGTAGAAAATGACGATATTGCGTTTTTCTTCCAAATTCATTGTTTTCTTCCATAAAGGAATTTGACAGCCTTTGTAACAGCAAGAGGAGGCACAGAGAATTGAAAATGCCTTTGGCCTAAGGCTTAGTGACTTCTGTCTGCTCCCTGTGCCTCGGAAAGTCACACGAAGACCCACTCATATTGCAGAGGGAAACTTCATGGCACTGGGAACTCTGCTGTGATTCTGGGAGGGAGAGTGGGCTTGCTTTAAAAAAAAAAAAAAAAAAAAAAAAGAAGTATTCTGCATGGCCCTACTCACTTATCCTGAAAGCCTATTCAACAGTAATGCTTTCAAATTGTGGGACTGGAGAAGACACTTGAGAGTCCCTTGGACAGCAAGGAGATCAAACCAGTCAATCCTAAAGGAAATTAAGCCTGAATAACCATTGGAAGGACTGATGCTGAAGCTAAAGCTCTAATTCTTTGGCCACTTAATGCAAAAGCCAGCTCATTGAAAAAGACCCTGATGCTGAGAAAGATTGAGGGCAGGAGAAGGGCAAGACAGAGGGTGAGATGGTTGGATGGCATCGCTGACTCAGTGGACATGAGTCTGAGCAAACCCCAGGAGATAATGAAGGACAGGAGAGCCTAGGGTGCTACAGTCCACGGGGTCACGAAGAGTCGGACGTGACTTACCAACTGAACAACAACAAAAAAACCCAGTGATATGTTCCCAGCACCCTTCTGAGAACTGGGGGGACAGGCCAAAGAAAATATATCACTATTCCAAGATTTCATAGACATGGGAGATGAACTGAGACCCCCAAACCCAGAAACGTTTCTTCCCATCTTTGCTTCCTACACGTCCATTGGTCTTCAGAGCTCATCTTGCCCTTGCTTTGGCCTGGTCTCTGCATAGTTGATAAGGAGCAATTCTCTTTGCAGTATATTATATACTATTTCCCTGGTGGCTCAGATGGTAAAGAATCTACCTGCAATGCAGGAGACCCAGATTGAATCCCTGGGTCAGGAAGATCCCCTGAAGAAGGAAATGGCTACCCACTTCAGTATTCTTGCCTGGAGAGTTTCATGGACAGAAGCTACAGTCTGTGGGGTCACAAAGAGTCACACATGCCTGAGCAACTAACACTTTTACACTGAGTAATAGAGCTGATGGTGAAAAATAATAATAACAAAGGAATGAACAAAATAAAATAAAAACTAAATAAAATAAAATAAATAAACTAAATATTTTAAACTAAATAAAAATCAACTAAAATAGAAATTAGGCACTTGAAACATGATTGCTCTCCATAACTTATGAGGGAATCCTGCAAAACAGTGGCCTGATGCTCAAAGGCACAAATCCATGGTTGGAATGACCCCAGCTCAGTGAGACCCACCCAGCTTCAGGGTAGTTGTAAAGAAAGCAAGGCTAGTTTTCACCAATGGACTACATCATTTCTCCTTCCTAACCATAATTTCCTTGAATCAACTTTCAGCTTGCTCAGCCACCCTCTTTTCAACTCTATATAGTGGTGTTGCAGAAAGGGGAACACCTTCTTGTCTAACATTTGGAAACGAATTGTCCAAGGAGACACATGTACTGACAAAGCAAAAGGCATTATTGGGAAGGGGCGCCCGGATGGAGAGTAGGGGACCCAGGGAACTGCTCTGCCTTGAGGCTCACTGTCTCGGGTTTTATGGTAATGGGATTAGTGTCTAGGTTGTCTCTGGTCAATCATCTCACTTGACTCATACAAGGTCTGACTCAGGGTTCTTCCTGGTGGTGCGTACATCTCCCAGCCAAGATGTATTCCATCGAGAAAGATCCTGGGATGTTGGTAGGGCTATGGACTGGCATCTCCCCCCTCCTTCCAGCCCCTCCCAAATTCTCCTGGTTACTTTTTGGTGTGTTCACTATCAGGACCTCTTATTTCAAGATAACTCATGTAAGTGCCTGACCAAGGCAGGCAGTTTCAGCTAATGGTTCCCTAACCTTAGTGACTCTAAAAAGAGGCACTTTGAAGGCATTGCTGAGAGCCCAAGCCAGTGTGGAAACTCCATGATTTTGCCACAGTACAGAAGGCCTGGGTTGGGCTGAGACAAAATGAAAATCAGTATTTTGGGTCAAAAGAAGAGTAGCCACATTGAGTTCATCAAAGGGGGTTAGCAGAGAAGAAGGAAACTGTAGAAACATGAAAAGAAAGACTGGGGTATCCCAAGCGAAATAGCTAGCCTAATCTTAGATCACAGACCAGGTCTTGGGGCAACCCTGCATTTCTGATTTGCATAGGAACATTTGTTTGGGGGATTCACTATCAAGTACTGCTCCATTGAAAACTGTAAGTGTTAATTGCTTAGTCATGTTCAACTCTTTGCAACCCCCACAGACTGTAGCCCACCAGGCTCCTCAGTCCATTGGATTCTCCAGGCAAGAATACTGGAGTGGTTACCATTTCCTTCTCCAGGGGGTCCTCCTGACCCAGGGATTGAACCTGGGTCTCCTACATTGCAGGCAGATTCTCTACCATCTAAGCCACCAGGGAAGCCAATGGTATGATAACACAATAAATAAACATGAATCCAAACACTGACATGATACAGCAGAAAACACATGGTAAGTGTCGTATTAGTCAAAGATGGGAGATTGATTTCTGAGGAACCAGAAAATATTTCTTTCTTTACAAATATTTTGTTCTTCTAATTGGGGGATCAATCCATAACACAGCAAAAGGCACATTTAGACCAACAAAGCACATCAGGTTTGAGACCAAAATCCAGTGTAAGTTTAGATACAATTTCATAGATAATAAGAAGCCATTCCATTTCTTCTATCAAGAGGGTATGGTGTCAAGGATGGAAAAGTGAGAGGAAGGATCTGAACAAATCAAAACAGGAGGAAAGGGGGCAGAGCACAACTTATAAAGGAATGCCACAGCCATAAGACATGACAAAGACTGGTTAGAACCAACTAGACCCAAGGTGGTAGGGGATCCAACGTCCAATAGACTTTGAGCCGCATTACGCGCTCAGTGTAATATATTAGCATAAGCTAACACCCACCAATGCCATGACAGCTCTGAGACCAACTATAAAAAGCCAAAAAGGGGGTGGTTTGGTCTAATTTCTGGAAATCTCACCCCTCCCCTGAAATAACAACAATCCTCCCTGGCCTGTGAAATTTATTGTTCAGTCGCTAAGTCGTGTCTAACTTATACAACCCCATGAACTGTAGCCCACCAGGCTCCTCTGTCCATGGGATTTCCCAGGCAAGAATGCTGGGGTGGGTTGCCATGCCCTCCTCCAGAGGATCTTCCCAATCCAGGGAAGCCCAGCCTATGAAACTACCCAGCTCATAAAAACTAACCACAGCATATTTCAAGGCCTCTCTCTCTCACCTTCTGTGAGACTCCACACTCTATCTGTAGAGTATGTTTCTCTCTAAATAAATCCACTTTTACCTATCACTTTGTCTCCGAACTTCTTATAAAGTAAGAAACTCAAATTCACCAGGAACAGAATCAATAAGAGTTGATGATAAACAGGCCAGTGATTAAGCACAAAGGAAAGGGAAGAGTCAATGACAGCCTGGAATTTTTAGCCAAGGTAATTGGGAGAACAATTAACCTAGGAAGGAGGGACATAAAGGCGTTTAGAGAAGATGATGAGTTTGATTTGGGACTTGCTAAGCTCGAGATAACGGGGACAGAGCTACACAAAACTATTCAAAACGCGACTGGAACACAAACTGAGGATTCTGGAGGACATCCAGAGTTGGGGTGTATATTTATGAATCACTATAGTAGCAACACCAGTTGTAGCCACAGCAACAGGGGATATCTGTGAAGAAATTCTATCAAGAGCTGAGTAGAGAATTGGTCCAAGGAAGCATCTGGACTAGAGGGAAGGAAACCCCTAAGAAACTCAGATAACACACAGACAAGGAGAAGGAAATAGAGGGGGTTCAGTTTAAAACTGGAAGTCGCTAGATTTTCCAGGCACGGTGTTTTTCAAACTGTAGGTTGTGACCCAATTGTTTGTTGTTTTCGCTCAATCGTGTCTGACTCTTTGACATTCCATGGACTGTAGCCCATCAGGCTTCTCTGTCAATAGAGTTCTCCAGGCAAGGACACTGGAGTGGATAGCCATTCCTTTCTCCAAGGCATCTTCCTGACCCAGGGATCGAACCTGGGTTTCTGCCGCATTGCAGGCAGATTCTTTACCATCTGAGCCACCAGAGAAGCTGTAGGTTGTGACCCAATAGGAGCTGTAAAATCAGTTCATCAGTTAACTAACTAGCTTCATTAATGAAAATGAATAAATTGGAATGGAATAAAATATATCTGAGATATCTCACTCAGTAAATCTTAGCAGTGATCTGGGAAACCCTATTTCAAGGCCCATACACACATCGTGTGCCTACTGGGAAGATAATATAAATAGTTTCCTCTAAAAAATATTAAGCTTGTAAAGATGCAGGTTAAGGTTTAGAATCCATATGAGATCTAAACAAGAGCAAATGACTGGAATCAGCTAAGGAACTTAAACTTAGGAGCAAACAGAAAGTGTTTGATCCCCCACGTGGTGCTGGGGTCCAGGCACTGATGTGAATGTCACCGAAAGCCTCTGTATGTTCGTTGTGTCTGGTGGATAAACGTCTTGAAGACTGGTCCACTGTCTGAGCACTGTGCTCTGCTTCTCTCCTGACCCCCTGGTGTAACACTAAGGACGTAAAACCATTGCCAACCAATGGTTAAACCAACAAAAAAGCAAAAGTGCAAGCAGCTAAAGTTTAAACAAGTAATAAAATGAGTGAAAGTGAGTTACTTCCACGCTAAGTAATCAAGCCCACAACATTGAATGAATGAATTGGTGTTCTAGACTGCCCCCTGCTGGACAGGGACATTCAGCACCCATGGTTCTGGTAGTTTCACTGGTTCTAAAAAGATTCTTGAGATGCCACTGTTCTGTTTAAACCCATATCATCATCCCATGTGGTTTGAACTGCTCAGTCCTCCTGGGATTAAGACTAGAAATGCCAAAATGTCCTCCTTTGCTGACTATCCCTAAGTTGGGTCACTGAATGGGTCATTTAATAAATTTTTGCCGAATATCATGCTCCCAGAGAACTACAACAGGCAAAGGAGAAATGGGATGGTTTCCACTCTACCCATTCCACAATGTGGGGGATAACTCAGTCAAGATTCTAGAGGTCACGTGTGTGAGGGTGTGACATCACTTCAGTTGTGTCTGACTGTTTGCAGCCCTATGGACCAAAGCCTACCAGGTTCCTCTGTTCATGGGATTCTCCAGGTAATAACACTGGGTTGGGTTGCCAACCCCTCCTCCAGGGGATCTTCCTGACTCAGGAATCTAACTCACATCTCTTATGTCTCCTGAATTTGCAGGCCAGATCTTTACCACTAGCGCCACTTGGGAAGCCCTCTTGAGGTCACAGGTCACTTCAGTTCTCCTCCTCAGAAAAAGCTAAGTTTAAAACATTGCCAAATTTGCATATATTCCCTTGTCAAGAGTTGGCAGAAGCCACAGAATTGCAACAATTTAATTTACTTCTTCAAAATGAAATAAATTTTGAGAGCTTTTACAATAGTCTTTAATAATTACCACCATAATTTGGGGAGTCCCCATAAATGTCAAGTGCTATGCTAAGCATCCTACATCCATCATGTGTAATCTCCCCAGGAATACTGGAGGGTTAAATAACTAGTTCTATTGTACACATGCACCAGTGAGGTTCACAAACAGTAAATAATCTGCCCAAGTTCCAGCTGCTAGTAAGAGGCAGCACTGAAATAGTAGCCACATCTCTCTAGATCTAATCACATATAGCTCTTTGCACTTTTAAAATAATGCTAGAAGGGTCTTCCCTGGTGTTCCAGTGGTTAAGAATCCACCTCGCAATGCAGGAGGTGGAGATTCAATCGCCAGTTGGGGAACTAAGATCCCACATGCCACAGGGCAACTAATCCCAGGCACTGCAATGAAAAGCACTAGAAGAAATCTAAAACATCTCTCAGTGCAGGTGACTGGCACAAGGTCAGATGATTAATCTATCACAGAGCCAATACAGCTTCTTTGCCTTGAGTCCAGGGCTTAATTCAAGGTTCTACATTTTACAGTTTAGCTGAAGCTTGAGTGGATGTAGATGTTCAAAGGTAGTCATGGAGACAAGGATGCAGAAATTATCCGGTACCAACCCACAGAGGTTTTGAATGCCGGGCCTGAGTCATTGAATTAGGAATTAGAAGGCTGGGGTTTGAAACTTGGATTTGCCTTTTTTGTGGTCTTGTGTTCTGGGGTTTACTGGATCATTCCAAATCTCACAGCAGCCTCACCAGTGAAGTAGATTTAATAAGTTCTAACTGATAACAGTGGTGTGAAGAAGGAGGTCAAGGAAAAATTAAATTAAAATCTACCACAGTCCCTGGAACATACCATAAACTTGAGTGACATCTGTCGTAGAACCACTACCAAGCAAGGAAGTGAGGGTTCATCCTTGTATATGTGTTTGCAGATGGTGAGCTGGCAGGATTGTCATATGTTAATCAGGAGAGGCCCCTGGAGAAAAATTAATTTCTCCGCCTTGGAGAAAAATAAAATAGCCAAACTATTTCATGGAGGTCAAATATTCTGTAACTCCAAAGGTCTAGATATAATGATTGTGATCTGTATTAGTTATCTATATCTCTGTGAAAAATTACCACAAACATAGCAGCTTAAAACAACATTTTCTATATCACAGTTTTTCTGGGGCAGGAATTTCATGGCTTACTAGATCCTCTGTTTATGATCTTTCAAGCCTGCAACCAAGCCGTTAGTCAGAAATGCATCCTTGCCATCTGAAAGCTCAGCTGGGGAAGGGTCTGCTTCCTAGCTCCAACAGATCATGGACAGAATCTATTTCCTTGCAACAGTGAGGCTAAGGACCCTGGTGTCTTTGCTATTAGTTGACTGAAGACCATTCTCAACTCCTAGATGCTAAGTCAACAAACCTGTGTGTTAACTTCATCAATCATGAAATTTTTATAGGGAGTATGTAAACAAGACAAAGTCTTCTAGGACACGATGCAATCATGGGGGTAACACTCTCACTTTGGACATATTCTATTGTCTAGAAGCAAGCCTTGGATCTTACCCATTCTCAAGGGGAGCTATGCTCTGCCACTCAGTCCTGTCTGATTCTCCACGGTCCCATGCACTAGAGCCTGCCAGGCCCCTCTGCCCATGGAATTTTCCAGGCAAGAATACTGGAGTGGGTTGCCATTTCCTTCTCCAGGGGACTGTCCCAATTCAGGGATCCAACCCACATCTCTTGCATCCCCTACATTCGCAGGCAGATTCTTTACCACTAGCATCACCTGGGAAGCCCCTCAAGGGGAGGGGATTGCTCAAATGCATAAACACTAGGAGATGGGGGTGATGGGGGGCTACATTAGAGTCTACACACCACCCAAAGCTTCTTGCAATCTTTGATATTTAGATACTAGGACCCTGATATTCTCCTAGCCAAGACATGACCCTCCCTGGTCTTCTCCTTCCCACAGAATAGAACTATCTACTGCTATCTCAGAAACTGAGCATCCATCCTTCTGTCTACATGCCCTTACCACCCAGATCACACCACACAAACTCTCACATTTTAACTTCTAGCATGCTCTTAATTCGCCCATTCCTCTGTTGTTTCCAGCCTGGTCCAAGCACATGGGGGTCTGGTACTTCACAGAGAAATGTAACTTCTAAAATCATTGACCTTGGTTGAAATTTACAGTTTATTTTCTATATAATAAATATATATGAACTGTAGAATCATGTTAGATATATCAGAAAATAGTTGCACACGAGTAAATGAAAGAAATTAAGATCACCCAGATATCTCTCATCTAACGACTATGATAACCCCAGAATGACTCTAACCATATCATCTTTAACATGTGTGTGTATTCGATCATGACCAACTCTTTGCGACCCCAGGAACTGTAGCCCACGAAGCTTCTCTGTCCATGGAATTTCCCAGGAAATATCTACTCTAGGTCCCCATCAAAGTGGTCTTCAGGCTGCAACTAAAATGATCTTCTCAAGGTCATCTGATTAGAAAACCCTCACAACTCCCACAACCACTTTCACCCTTGGATAAACACCCAAATATGAAACATGCTCCAGGAGACCCCACCAAGCCTGGGAGCTGCCACCCGCTCCAGCCCAGCCCCAGCCCCGCCTCTTACGTTCTGAAGTTCTGTCCCTCTGACCTGCCAGGCTTTGAAACATGTCCCATAACTTGTCTTCCGTCCTTGCTAATGACACAGCCTAAATGCCGTGGCCTTCCCCTCCTTCTTCACATCCCATTTCAAGTATCACTCCCGCAGGAAAGACTTTCAGGACCCCTAGCCTAGGTCCAGGTCCTCTATTGGTATATTCATCCTTCACCCCTCCCCCTTTTTAAATTTCTCAATTTAGTTTGTAATTTTTCACTCATTTCATGGTTATTTTACTAACGTCTGTCTCCCCTTCCAGTCTGCAAACTCCAAAAAACAGAAAACATTTTGTTTGGCCTTATTCTGTGTGTGCCTATGTGCTCAGTCGCCTTACTCTTGTCTGACTCACTGAGACCCCACGGATTATAGCCCGCCAGGCTCCTCTGTCCACGGGATTCTCCAGGCGAGAATACTGGAGTGGGTTGCCATGCCCCCTCCAGGGAATCTTCCCAACCCAGAGATCAAACCCACATCTCTTATGTCTCCTGCATTGGCAGGTGGGTTCTTTACCACTAGATCCATATTCTATGCCCATCATTTAATAGTACTTGATTACAGAACACCATCAATTATTCACTGAACCATTTCCAAAAATCAGGCATTGGTCTAGGAGCTTTAGTTACACTGTCCATTCATTCAACAAATATTTATTGAGCCCTTACTATGTGCTGAGATAACTGATAAACCAAAGATTCTTGTACTCCAAAGGGGGTGAGGTTAAGGAAATAATTAATAGACAATAAGTATTTTTGAAGAATATATTAAATTAGTATTCTCAATTTCGATCAGTGCCACGGAGGAAAAAAACAAAGAAAAATTAAAAATAGAGTAAAGAGATCAGATGCACAGGGCCAGGTTGCAAGTTTTTTTAAAAGTTTGGCTAGTATAGGCTTCATGGAGAAGGCGATCTCTGAACAAAGGAGGGATGGAAGTTGTCCTATACATATCAGAAGGAAGCATGCCCAGACCCTTATAATGACAATAGGCCTGATCTGTTCAAGGAACAGAAAGTTGGACAGATCTGCTGGAGCCAAAATGGATGGGGGAAGAAGAGTAGGAGCTGGGGTGAGGAGTAACAGAGGGCCTGGTAAACACTGTAAAGGCTTCACCTACACTCCAAGCAAGGAATTCACCAAAGAATTTTGAGCAATGATATAACATATTTTAAGATTTCTCTGGCTTCTCTATTTTCCAAAATAAAAAAAAAAAAAAGGACTCTAAGGAAGCCAGAGTAGAAACCAGAGACCAACCAGAGTAGAAACCAGTAGAGAACTTTGCAGAGCAAACCAAATACAGCAATGACTAAAAGGGATTATAGACAATGGTCAAGTGGAATTTCTCTTGACCCACTTGCAGGAATGCAGGGTTGGTTAAACTTCTGAAAATCAACCAATGTATTAATCCATCATAATAACAAAATAAAATACAAAAATCATATTATCATTTTAATAGACACAAGAAGACCGTTTGATAAAATTCATTACACTTTCATGATAAAAATGCTCAACACACTAGGAACAGAAGATAACTTACTAATATCTGATAAAGGGATGTCCTTATCCCTGATAAAGTGATCTCTTTAAACCCACAGTCAACATGATACTTCATGGAGAAATAAGACTGAATGCTTTCCTTCTCTGAATTCATATATTCATTCTTACCACCTTTGTTCAACATTGTACTGGAAGTTCTAACCAGAGCATTTAATAAGAAGGGAAGGAAGAAAGGAGGGAAATGCTGATTGGAAAAGAGAAAGCAAAACTATCCTATCTATAGATGGTTGGGTCTTACATATAGTAAGTAAATTAATCCACTAAAAAACTATTAGAACTAAAAAGTTCTGCAATCAATACTCAAAATCAATTGCATTTCTGTAAACTAGCAACAAATAGTTCAAAAATGAAGTTTAAAATAGGAATCTGATTTATAACGGCTACAAAAAGAATTAAATTTTGGGTAATAAATCTAAGAAAGAAACTCAAGGCCTTTACATGGAAAGCTAGAAAACACTGTTTGAAAAAAAAGATTAAAGAATATCTAAGTGAATAGAAATTACCTAAATGTCAGCTATCTCCTAACTACTGCTGTAGCCCCAGAATTGATGTATCCATAGTTACTGTGTTAATCTTAGTCACTCAGTCATGTCCAACTCTTTGCGATCCCATGGACTGTAGCCCTCCATGGGATTTTCCAGGCAAGAATACCAGAGTGGCCTGCCATTCCCTCCTCCAGAGGATCTTCCTGACCCAGGGATGGAACCCGGGTCTCCTGCATTTGCAGGCAGATTCTTTACCGCTTGAGCTACAGGGAAGGCCCTAAGGTCCTCTTTAAAATGTTCAGGATACAACTACAGCAGGGGTCCCCAACCTGTGGGTCACAGACTGGTACCTCCTTTCAGATCAGCAGTGGCATTCAGTTCAGTTCAGTTTAGTCGCTCAGTCACTCAGTCTTGTCTGACTCTTTGCGACCCCATGAATTGCAGCATGCCAGGCCTCCCTGTCCATCACCAACTCCTGGAGTTTACTCAAACTCATGTCCATCGAGCCGGTGATGCCATCCAGCCATCTCATCCCCTGTCGTCCCCTTCTCCTCCTGCCCCCAATCCCTCCCAGCATCAGGGTCTTTTCCAATGAGTCAACTCTTTGCATGAGGTGGCCAAAGTATTGGAGTTTCAGCTTCAGCATCAGTCCTTCCAATGAACACCCAGGACTGATCTCCTTTAGGATGGACTGGTTGGATCTCCTTGCAGTCTAAGGGACTCTCAAGAGTCTTCTCCAACACCATAGTTCAAAAGCATCAATTTTTCGGTGCTCAGCTTTCTTCACAGTCCAACTGTCACATCCATACATGACCACTGGAAAAAACATAGCTTTGACCAGATGGACCTTTATGTCTCTAATCAGCAGTGGCATTAGATTAGAAATAAAGTGCACAATAAATGGAATGCACTTGAATCATTCCAAAACCATCCCTGCCCTGATCCATGGAAAAATTGTCTTCCATGAAACCAGTCTCTGGTGCCAAAAAGGCCTGGGCCCACTGAGCTAGAGGGCTCTTCTCAGGAAGAACACGGATATGTTTTGAATTTGGAGCCAACAGAATTTCTTAGCCATTACTATGAGAAGAAACATTAACTTATTTCTCATGCATGGGTATGTTCTCAATCACTTCAGTCGTTTCCGACTCTTTGCGACCCCATGGACTGCAGCCCTCCAGGCTCATCTGTCCATGGGATTCTCCAGGATTCTCCAAGAGTACTGGAATGAGTTGCCATTTCCTCCTCCAGGGGATCTTCCTGACCAAGGGATCAAACCCCTGTCTCCAGTGGCTCCTGAATCGCAGGTGGATTTTTTACTACTGAGCCACCAGAGAAGCCCTGACATACATCTCATAACAATTCCCACTTTACAGGTGAAGGGACTATTCACAGTAAATTAACCCACCAGAAGTAACATTGGAAAGCACCAGAGCAGGAACTTGGCCTCGAGTCTGTCTGACCCCAACATCTGGCACTTACCCCAGATACCTAGCAACACCGGCAGCCCTGGGGTCAGAAATACTGTATTTCAGTAAACTAGCAATGAATGAGGATGATATTTTTGAATATTGATCTTTAATATTAATCAATGTTTTTGAATATTGATCTTTTATTGTGGCCACATTGCAGAATCTGTTCATTTGTTCTGATAGTTTTTTTTAATGGATTCATTATGACTTTCTATATACAAGACCAAACCGTCTATAAATCAGATAGTTTTCAGAAAGAAAAAGTAGGCAGCCCTAGAACTTCATGTTAGATTCTCTCAAGAGCTGGCCATGGGATGCGGGGTTGTAGCAACAGAAACAGAAAGTGGTGGGGGAAAAAGAATTATTTAAAATAACAGGTGGAGAAAGCAGGAGGACCTTTACAAGAGACAGAACATGTTGCCCGCAGAACACAGACGTCCAGAACACCATCTGGTACCATCCCAGCCTCCTGCCTGGCTGGAGAAGGAAGAGCAGGATGGGTAAAAGCTCACACACACACACACACACACACACACACAGAGCCAGTTACCAAGGAAAACAGATGACAAATGGATCTTTCTCATCACTATTTTCAGAAAGGGAGGAGAAAACAGAAATGGAAACTGAGATAACTCCTACACGGTGAAAGAAAAGAAAAACCATGGACATATGGCGCAAAGGTCAAACCAAACCCTGTGCCCAGCATGGAACTTGTCCATTTCATTCTGGAGAAAGAAAAAGAAAAAGTACTCCCCAACTCTATCCAGATGCTGTCAAAGACACCTTGTAGGAACCATCATCCATCATGGGAAATTGTTACAACAGAAATCAAAACCCTAATCTCAGGCAGGTTTGTTAGAACATCAGTAGGGGATGTGGTCACGTATGGATGTGAGAGTTGGACTATAAAGAAAGCTGAGCACCAAAGAATTGATGCTTTTGAGCTGTGGTGTTGGAAAAGACTCTTGAGAGTCCCTTGGACTGCAAGGAGAACCAGTCAATCCTAAAGGAGATCAGTCCTGGGTGTTCATTGGAAGGACTGATGTTGAAGCTGAAACTCCAATACTTTGGCCACCTGATGCGAAGAACTGACTCATTGGGAAAGACCCTGATGCTGGGAAAGATCGAGGGCAGAAGGAGAAGGGGACGACAGAGGATGAGATGGTTGGATGGCATCGCCGACGCAATGGACATGGGTTGGGTGGACTCCGGGAGTTGGTGATGGACAGGGAGGCCTAGCGTGCTGCAGTCCACGGGGTCACAAAGAGTCGGACACAACTGAGCGACTTAACTGAACTGAACTGAGGGGATGTGACCGAGGAGGGGGAGCCGGGAGCACAGCACCACAGTCCAGGCTGGGAGGACCCTACCCGGCTGGTCCTAAGCAGCAACTCTGAAAAGGGGAACCGGTTTGGAAGTACTTCCAAATCCACGGGCAATGGCATCAGGACCTAGGATTCAGATAAAATTTTTTGAGAATCCCCATGACCGGAAGAGGAAAGGTTAACTCAGGGGAGGGAGGAGCAGAGTGTGGATTCTAATAAGCTCTCACAAACAGGGAAGTCTCTTTGACTCTTGAGTTACAATTCAATGTGACAGTAATGTTTGAGTTTCCTTAAATTATTCATAAAATATAATATATATGGATGAGTGACTGTGACCCTATACATATATATATGTATATATAAATGTATAATATGCATGTATATATAAAATATACATATAAATATATATGTGTGTATGCATATAAATTTATATGTATGTATATATAAATACATAATGAGAGCAGCATATAATTATGCATATATATGCAAAATAAAGTGTTACAGAATGTTTTCTGTATTACCGTAGTAGAATAATTGCTGTATTTAGTTGAATTCTTCTAAGATAAATGCATATATGAGGCCATCCTATCTTGAATATCTGGAAGCACAAAAAAGCTGTGCAAACCACAGAACAGGCACCTGGCAGATATTTGCTGATTTGATGAATGAACAGAAATGTATCTGATTTTACTCTTGCTGAAGCGCAAAGAAAAGACAGGCCTGATCCTTACTTGACCTACTTGTTCAGATGTAACAGAGTGACGAACTTGGTACCAAGGCTTAAAGCCCCCATCACTAACGCAACCAACACAACCAGCACTTCCAAAGGTTGTCATTCATAAAAAACCAATATGGTAAGATTCTTCCCACTGATACGAGATTGCGAGAATAGGCAAATGCATAGGGATACAAGTAGATTAGAAGTGCCAGGGGCTGAGGGGAAGGAGGATGGGGAGCTATTGCTTAATCGTCACAGAGTTTTGCTTAAAGTAATGAAAATGTCAGTTTATGACAAGAGTTTTCATTTGTTTAAAAGTTTGCAAATGTTTAAATGAAACAAATGAAAACTTTTGCTTAAAATAATGAAATAGTGGTGACTGTTGCCTAACAGTGAAAATGTAATTAACGCCACTGAATTGCACACTTAAGGACAGTTAAAATGGCAAATTTTAAAAATTGAAATATAGCTGATTTACAGTGCTTTAGGTGTACAGCAAAGTGATTCATTTTTATACATATATATATATTTAGTTAAATATATATATTTGGTTTTATATATATATATATATATATATATATATATAACTTTTCAGATTCTTTTCCATTATAGGTTAATACAAGATTTGAGTACAGTTATCCAGTTAAGAGTCCCTTGAACTGCAAGGAGATCCAACCAGTCTATCCTAAAGGAAATCAGTACTGAATATTCATTGGAAAGACTGATGTTGAAGCTGAAACTCCAATATTTTGGCCACCTGCTGCAAAAAACTGACCATTTGAAAAGACCCTGATGCTGGGAAAGATTGAAGGCAGGAGGAGAAGGAGACAACAGAGGACGAGATGGTTGGATGGCTTCACTAACTCAATGGACATGAGTTTGAGTAAACTCCGGGAGTTGGTGACGGACAGAGAGGCCTGGAGTGCTACAATCCCCCGGGTCGCAAAGAGTCAGTCAGGAGTGAGCAACTGAACTGAACTGAACTAACCTCACATTAGCTCCAGAAACCACAAAGAAACTGTCACCCAAAAAAAAGGGGCTTTTTTTTTTTTTAAAGATTACCAGGAGTGGACTTTCCTGGTCCAGTGGTTAAGAATCCTCGTGACAGTGCAGGGGACATGGGTTCAACCCCCAGTCCAAGAAGACTCCAGATGCTAGTTGGGGCAACTAAAAAGTCCATGTGCCACAACTACTGAGCCCATGGATTGCAATAACGAAGCCCGCACACCCTTCATGAGAAAAGCCGTCGCCATGTGAAGCCCACACACCACAACTAGAGTAGCCCCCACTAGCCCAGTGCACAGCCAAAGACCAGCACAGCCAAAAATAAACTAATTCATTCAACAACAGCAACAAAAAGACGACCAGGAGTGAATTGCCATGGTGGGAGGAAGAGCAAGGGGGCAAGTAGTGCCCTGAGAGCATGAGGGGATGTGGCACAGACCACACTGCTCAGCTTCACCACGAGTGGTGGGCAGCACAGGGTTCCTCTCGGCGGGTCAGCAAGCCTCCAGCAGAGAGTCCGCCTGCTTTTTTCATCTCCCTTACAGAGACACTGGCTCTCTTCCCAGACCCCTCATGTACTATGACTCTCACCCAGAAGTGCCATGAAGAGGTTAATGGCTTGCTTAGATTGCAAGGTGAAGAAGTTCTTCTGTTTGCACAGGCATTTTTTCTTTTTTGCCTTTAGAATTACTGAATCATTCGTACTTATCCTATGCTGAACACATCTTTGCAGATAGGATAGATGCATGGATGAATGGATGAATACATTATCATATACAAGTATTCATATATGCTATATAATTGAAAATATACTTTAACATGCTTTAGATTATTTGTAGTAGTGTAACTATACGTCTTAAACCATCATTAGATGTCACGTGCTTTAAAGATATGAAAGTGTATATACCACCATGTGTAAAATAGATAGCTAGTAGGAAGCTTCTATGTACACAGGGAGCCCAGACTGGCGCTCTGTGACGACCTAGGTGGGTAGGATGGGGTGGTGGTGGGAGGGAGGCTCAAGGAGGAGGGGATATGTATAGTTAAGACTGATTTGCATCGTTGCATGACAGAAACCAACATAACACTGTAAAGCAATTATCTTCCAGTTAAAAAACATTTTTAAAGTATATCCATGGGAGTTTGAATAAGACTATGATTTTTTTTTTCTAATTTAAAGAATCCATGATTCTTTGAGGCAATATTATGATGGAAATGAACTGGTGGTTGCTTGGGTAGACCAGCTGGTAGAGCATCAGACTTTTAATCTGAGGGCCCAGGGTTCAAGTACCTGTCTAGGAGCCAAAAAGTAAATGAACAAATTTTTTAAAAAATAAAAATATTTTAAAACACTTTTAAAATTTAAAAAATGGTGGCTATTACTCTAAAAAGATAATATAATGAAACAAAAAAGTGATGTAAAATAAACATCTTTAAATAATGAAACATGGAGACTATCTTAGCCACCACAGTCTGAAATCTGGGTGAACTGTAAGTCACCTTTGTCTAGAAAGACATCGCAGATGACAAAACTGAGGTACTAAAGATTAAGTGGATTTGGGAAAGATATTTTTTCTTATAATTCCTTTGAAATCAAGAGAGAAAGTTCATTAAAAAAATTTAAGTCTCTGATCCATCAATTTAATGACTCTAGTTCTTTCTCTTTTCCCCTATTTAAATGTGCTGTCACCTAAAATAAATCCAAGCCAAAATGAGCCTTTATAAAGGAAGAAATGAAACATTAAATTGTCAGCCAAACCTTCCAAAACACTGCATCTAGACCTTCCAACAACTGAGTCAACAAACTGAAATATGTATTTAACGGTCACCCACATTCATTTGGGGATTAGGTTTACAGAATAATCTTTCTGTTGGAACTCAATCCAATCCCCAAGTGAAGGTCATCTTTTGTCTATGATAAACACAATAATATCTTGGCTCTTGCAAACAGGGCGGTTGTGTAAACTCCCAGGCATGTTAGAATCACCCATGTTTATTTTAACAACCCCACTGGTAGGATTAAATGGGCTTAAAGACTAAATGACTTTACTAGGGTGGGTTTCCTATATTTATAGAGTGTCTTTTGACCATTAAAATTAGATTCAAATAACCTACATAATGAGAAATGATTTTCCTTATAAACATTAGACCAATTGTTTAAACTTTTCTAAGGAGGCCAGAACCTTATATATGTTGCCAAAATCCTGCCTGTAAATTTATTAGGCATATTTACTCTATTGGAGCTACATAACCTGAAGAAGAGTTCATCCAAGATGGAATAAGTCAGTGGTTGAGTCATGTCACAATTTCTAAGTACAATGTCATGCATGAGAGAACAAAGTGTCTGGTGCCCAGAAGAATGAGAAGTTAGCATTTTTTGAAGCACAGCGGCCAAAAACAAGGACTATCCAGCATGCAATCATTCATTAATGTCCTGTGCCATCAAGTCCTTTGAGTACCATCAGCAAACTACATTCTTCCCTGGTTACACATCATAAAAGCCTCAAGACACTGTCTTCTTTTAGGACAAGAAAGTGAGGGAACCTGTAATTCTAGAGCAGCAGATCTACCAATGTGCTGAACACAAATCTCAGGAGGTATTCCATGTCCAGATACATGTGGGACCCACTTCATATGGCATTCTTCCATACTGAAATAGTTGAAGAAATTATGGTTCATCTGCACAGAATATCTATGCAATCCTCATGAGGAATGACGTTGGGCTATATATTCTGTTGAGAATGAAAATAAATGAATAAATAAACTTGCATAACTGTAAGTGAACTGTCAATGTCAAAAAACAAAGTCAACAACAAAAGTGTATGTGCTTACAAGGATATATATACTTACAGCACAAGAACATATATGCACAACTGGTAAGCCTCAAAAAGACTAGAAAAGTATACTGCAAATCATTTTTAGCAGCAATCACCAGGAAGGGATGGAGTTGGCATAGAGGAGGAGTATTTCATCATTTTTCTAGAAATTTCTGTACTATTTTAGGCTCTTATCACACTGAGGTGTATATCGGTCAGTGCAGGCTGCCACTAACAAAACACCACAGACTGAGTGGCTTAACAGCAAAAAATGTATTTTCTTCCAGTTATGGGGACTGGGAGTCCCAGATGCAGGTCTGACAGGGCTGGTTTCTGGTGAGAGCATGCCCCCTGGCTTGCAGACAGCCACCTTCTTGCAATGTCCTCACCTGGCTTTTCCTTGGTGCTTGTACTTTCTCCTTTTTCTTATAAAGCCACCAGTCTTACCACATTAGAGCTCTACCCTTATGACCTCAGATGTTCAGTCGTGAAGGCATGTCTGACTCTTTGCAGCATGCCAGGCTCCTCTGTCAAATTCATGTCCATTGAGTCCATGATGCTCATTGAACCTTAATTACTCATAAAGACCTTATCCTCAAATCTAATCAGTCAAAGGCAGGGTTAGGCGTTCAATTATGACTTTTAGGAGGGGCAAAATTCAGTCCATAGCAATGTGTTTCTTTAATGGACATTATTAGTGGCCTAATCGGCACTTTTTTCCACCTAACACCTTCCAAAAAGAACCTCAGTTGTGTGTGGGTATCTACGTATCCCATGTGGAGCCAAGTGCTTAAAGGAGGCTCAGCCATCCTCCTTGCTATGAATTAGTTTAGGAATAAGGCTAAGAACCAGTCCAGCCAAAGACCTATGGGAGAGAGTCTATAGGTAGATTTTGAAACAAGTCAATTCTCTCGAAGAAAAAGCCCTAGGAAGAAATGGCCACTCCTCTTCTTAAGGATACTGCCAATATAGACTTAAAGCCTGTACCTGCTGCAGCCTGGAGAAGGAAATGGCAATCCGCTCCAGTACTCTTGCCTGAAAACTGCCATGGGCAGAGGAGCCTGACGGGCTGCAGTCCTAGGGGTCCCAAAGAATCAGACAGGACTGAGCAACTGGGTACAGTGAGCATGCATGGAGCGGCCAGTCTGAAGACAGAGGCAACTCTGACAGCAGCAAAAGCCAAGAGGGAAAAGTCAGAGCCCTTGGTGTCACCACCAACCCACAGAGCCACCCACCCAACATCCGTACTTCCAGCCACACGAAAACATCACATCTCTTCTTCCTCAAATCGTTACAAGTCATAGAGCTTGTACTATGTGGAGCCTGAATCATCCTAAATGATGCAGTTTCTGAGAAATAATAAAAATATATCCTGTGAAAGACTTTCAAAAATCACCCTCTTAGCAATTTACAACATATATTAGTGAATTAAAGACTCTGAGACATCCCAGAGTTAGAAAAACTCCTATTGTATTTCAGCTGGAGCTCCCCAAATTCATTTGATAATGGGATCCTTTTATATTCTTTTCAGTAAATCCTATTGCCCTCAACAAAAGAAGATAGCAGTTGAAAGATACCCCTAGGGTTTTGCTAGGATAGACTTAGAAATGTGAAAAAATGACAGAGTTGAGCTCAAGAAAAAAAGGGGCAAAAATTCCCTAAGGTAGGAAATGCTTGAGGGACTTTTAAAATCTGGAACATCTGAGATTCAGTTTTTTTCTGTTGTGCTGCTGTGCAGTTTCATTACCATCACAACCATCTGATGCCCTAAGTCTCCAGTAATTCTTGCCAGGTGAGCATTAACAGGTGAATGCTGGGAGTAAATAGCTACTGGATTTCCCACCAGATTTGGAATTGAATTTCACTTTAATCTGAAGAACATGTGATCCTGGATGATTTTCAGGTCTTCAAGAAAGCTGCCCATGTAGTTTAATATTTAAAATTTTTTTCTAGGTATCCCTTTGGTAATGGAATTATTTTTGGAGATATTTTGTCTGATGAACCTGATGAACTAAGTGATACTAACTAGGTATGAAGTGCAAATAAAAACTACCAAATCCTCTGAAAAAAAAAATAGACAATGCAGCATGACCTCACCTTCAGAGTACTCACAGTACTCACAGGGAAGGGTGTGTCTGTAGATGTGTGTCTCATTAGTTCCAGGATGATCACAAGCATATTCAACCAATCAGAACTCCAGAATATCCTATTTCTATATGCCTTTCACTGACCTCCAATGACCCTCCAATGACCCTCCATTGACCCTCCATTGACCAATTATGATTTCTGGGATTTTACAAGTATTTGGGGGCTATAATGATTAACATTTGTCTTTCCCTATTACTTTGTAATACCCATCAGGACAGAGGCCTATCTATTCCGACTCACCATCCCATTCCAGGTGTCTACACGGTATTCATTCTATGGTAAACTCCCAATAACTGTGTGATGAAAGAATGAATCCTTCAGTGAATGAGATACTTAAAGACCTTCATAGCTCAACTGAAGAAGTGAATCCTTTCTACACTTCATGCTTAGTGACTCTCATAAAAAACATTCATTCCCATCATAAAACGATGTCTCCTAGTGGAAGAGAACACATCAAAGACAATATATCCATATCAGGTTCTGTAGAAAAACCCCAGTGACAAATAATAGAAATTTGTCTCTTGCCTGAGACATTGCTAGCTTGATCCTTTCATACCTATTTGGACAGACAGGATTAAATTGCCATAGAGTGAATTTTCAGGCCGTGACACCCCTGATGGAACAGAGGGTTGCCTGTTCTTTGCCCAAATACTGCCACATACTCCCTTCATACTATCTACCCAATATGAGATCAGGAACTCATTCGATAATTCATCCTGGCTCTTGGGTTATCACCAAGGTTATCATAGGTTAATTAGCTGTAAAACTGGTTAGTGCTTTAGGAAGTCAGATCTCCCAGTACAAACGGACATAAACAGGAAGCCTTGATTTCCAGAGTGCTCTACTTCTAAAAGCAGTTTTGCAGAAATCCAAAAGCCCATTAAATGGACTGATATTCTCTTTCGGATACGGGAAACAATGCTATCATCTGGCAGGGCAAATGGGGAGCAGAAGGGGGAAAATGTGGGAGAAAGATCCCAAGACCGCAGTCAAGTAGACATCGCACCCGGTTAGCATGTATCACGCCTTCTTTTTCTGTAAATGCCGAAGCGTTGTAAACCCAGACAGTTTGACAAATGAGTAGGCTCATGGAGAACTAAGGAGGATGATTAAGGAAGTGGAATCATTGATATATGAGGAGAGAGGCTTTTGAAAAACCTAATTATGAAGCGACCCAGCCAAATGATGAGTTTGCTGAGAAAGTACAGATGTACTTCTGGTTTGTACTTAGAAGCCAACCCCAAAGCAGGTTAGGAACAAAATGAATTTTTCTCACAGGATGTGCGTAGGAGTAAAACGAAGAAATTTAAAAGATGAGGAGATCAAGACCCAGTGTCAGGGAAAAATTCCCTCACAGGAGAATGTGTTACTCTGTCAAGATCGCCCCCTGCACCCAGAGGTCTCACCTCAAGATAGAAGACTTGGAAGCAGATGTCAGCTCCTCTCTACTGTTGTCACTCCCTGGGACCAATGGACTTGTCAGAAGGACCCTGTCATTGCCAATTTGTGCGAGTGTTTAATGCAAACAGCTTTTGTGTTTGCAATAGGACCGTGGTTAGAATAAACAGAGAAAATATTCCAAAATTAACAGGTCTTGAATAACCTTCAAAATCTAGCTAAAAGCCTGGATTAAGAGTATGTCTAGGATCATCTTTTTTTTTTTTTTTTTAATATTTTTGCAATTGTTTTTCTTAGATGGACCATTTTTAAAGTTTTATTAAGTTTGTTACAATATTGTTTCTGGGTTTTTTTTTTTTTTCATGTTTTAGCTTTTTGGCATGTGGGACCTTAGTTTCCCAACCAGGGATAGAACCCACAGCTCCGTGCACTGGAAGGCAAAGTCTTAACCACTGAACTGCCAGAGAAGTCCCAGGCACCAGTCTTTACACACTGTGCGGAAACACACAGTCCGTGATTTATTCTGATATTTAACTACTTCTCCTCTGTGTTGTTAAGCTTTCCCCCCAGAGAGATTCACGGAGCCAGGTCCCCTTTCTGTGCCTGCATGCAAGCCTTGAGAACCTCAACTGTGCCATAAAGCAAAAGCAGCTCAGAATGAATTGATGGTCCCACCTCCGGTGAGCTGTGGGTTGAGACCAGAAAAAGCCATGAGAGGCCAGAGTGACACCTACAGTTTGCCACTTTCTGATGGAGAAACGTGGTTCAGTGGCTCTATTGCATCATTCTGAACTCCAGTGAAATGAAAAAAGTCAAATCACAATGGGTAAAAGACTTAAATGTAATACCTAAAACTATTAGGCTAGTTCAGTTCAGTTCAATTCAGTCACTCAGTCATGTCCGACTCTTTGTGACCCCATGAACCGCAGCATGCCAGGCCTCCCTATTCATCACCAACTCCCAGAGTCCACCCAAACCCATGCCCATTGTGTCAGTGATGCCATCCCACTATCTCATCCTCTGTCGTCCCCTTCTCCTCCTGCCCTCAATCTTTCCCAGCATCAGGGTCTTTTCCAATGAGTCAGCTCTTCACATCAGGTGGCCAAAGTATTGGTGTTTCAGCTTCAGCGCCAGTCCTTCCAATGAACACCCAGGACTGATCTCCTTTAGGATGGACTGGTTGAATCTCCTTGCAGTCCAAGGCTCTCAAGAGTCTTTTCCAACACCACAGTTCAAAAGCATCAATTCTTCAGTGCTTAGCTTTCTTTACAGTCCAACTCTCACATCCATACATGACCACTGGAAAAACCATAGCCTTGACTAGATGGACCTTTGTTGGCAAAGTAATGTCTCTGCTTTTTAATATGCTGTCTAGGTGAATCATAACTTTCCTTCCAAGGAGCAAGCCTCTTTTAATTTCATGACTGCAATCACCATCCACAGTGATTTTGGAGCCCCCAAAAATAAAGTCAGCCACTGTTTCCACTGTTTCTCCACTGATTTCCCATGAAGTGATGGGACCGAATGCCATGATCTTAGTTTTCTGAATATTGAGCTTTAAGCCAACTTTTTCACTCTCGTCTTTCACTTTCATCAAGAGGCTCTTTAGTTCTTCTTCACTTTCTGCCATAAGGGTGGTGTCATCTGCATATCTGAGGTTATTGATATTTCTCCTGGCAACCTTGATTCCAGCTTGTGCTTCCTCCAGCCCAGCATTTCTCATGATGTACTCTGCATATAAGTTAAATAAGCAGAGTGACAATATACAGCCTTGACATACTCCTTTTCCTATTTGGAACCAGTCTGTTGTTTCATGTCCAGTTCTAACTGCTGCTTCCTGACCTGCATACAGGTTTCTCAAGAGGCGGGTCAGGTCTAGTATTCCCATCTCTTTCAGAATTTTCCACAGTTTATTATTGTGATCCACACAGTCAAAGGCTTTGGCATTGTCAATAAAATAGAAATAGATATTTTTCTGGAACTCTCTTGCTTTTTCAATGATCCAGCAGATGTTGGCAATTTGATCTCTGGTTCCTCTGCCTTTTCTAAAATCAACGTGAATATCTGGAAGTTCTCGGTTCACCTATTGCTGAAGCCTGGCTTGGAGAATTTTGAGCATTACTTTACTAGCATGTGAGATGGGTACAATCGTGTGGTAGTTTGAGCATTCTTTGGCATTACCTGTCTTTGGGATTGGAATGAAAACTGACTTTTACCAGTTCTGTCGCCACTGCTGAGTTTTCCAAATTTGCTGACATTGAGTGCAGCACTTTCAAAGCATCATCTTTTAGGATTTGAAATAGCTCAACTGGAATTCCATCACCTCCACTAGCTTTGTTCGTAATGATGTTTCCTAAGGCCTACCTGACTTCACATTCCAGGATGTCCGGCTCTAGGTGAGTGTGAGTGATCACACCTTCATGATTATCTGGGTTGTGAAGATCTTTTTGCACAGTTCTTCTGTGTATTCTTGCCACCTCTTCTTAATATCTTCTGCTTCTATTAGGTTCATACCATTTCTGTCTTTTACTGAGCCCATCTTTGAATGAAATGTTCCCTTGATATCTCTAATTTTCTTGAAGAGGTCTCTAGTCTTTCCCATTTTATTCTTTTCCTCTATTTCTTTGCATTGATCGCTGAGGAAGCCTTTCTTATCTCTCCTTGCTATTCTTAGGCTAGTAGAAGAAAACAAACAGCATAACTTCTTGACATTGGTCCTGGCCATGATTTTTTGGTCATGAGATCAAAAGCACAAGAAACAAAACCAAAAACAGACAAACAGGAGTACATCAAACCCAAAAGCTTCTAGACAGAAAAGGAAACAATCAAGAGTGAAAAGGCAATTTACAGAATGGGAGAAAATATTTGCAATCCATTTGTCTGATAAGGGGTTAATATCCAAAATATATAAGCAAAATATATATACAACTCAAGAGCAAAAAAAAAAAAAAAAAAAAAAACTTAATTTAAAAAAACTGGTTAAAAGTGGACAAAGGACTTGAATAGACATTTATCAAAGAAAACGTACAAATGGCCGACAGGTACTTTTGAGGGCGTGAGGAGAGAAATCATTTTGTTTTTATGGTTGCTGTTGATGCTACTACTGTGCCTATAGTCACCATTATTAGGATCTGATCTACCCATATTCGTGTGTTTATTTTCAGGTTACAGAGATCATTTTGTATTCAGAATAACTCCTGTCAATATCACAAAGCTGGGTTTTAATCTCTGTTGCCCTTGTTGAGTTCATTCAGATTTGTCATAATATAGATGGACTTCTGCTATCTTATTTTGTATTTCCCACTTACATTCTTTCTCCTTGATTCCTTTTCATTTTCTTTCCTGCCTTTCACTTAATTGATTAAAATTTCTTTGCTTCCTTTTATTCCCTCTATGGACTAAAACTTTGTCTTTTCCCGTTTACTTTCCTAGCTGTTTCCTTGAACTTTAAATATATATATAATTATATATTAATTATGTATTTAGTGAGAATTTTACTTACAAAAACTTTTTTCTTTTTAATTTTTCTGTATGTGTACTTTTTATTTTCTGCTGGTGAGAGATGGGGAGTTGAACAGGGAAGTCACCTAATGATTTTCTCTATTTTCCTTTTTTCCCTATATTTTCCCCAAAGATACTTGCATTTTTAAATACAAGTACATGATTATAATTCAGGCAAAATTAAAAGGCTTATGTGAAAATAGCTATACAGCACCATACTTCTCTGTATATTTACATTTTTCTCCCTGAAGCAAACTCTTCTAATATTTCTGCAGTTTATTCCAATATTTACCCACCAAGCTTCTAAAAAATACACTGACATTGCTGCTTATTGAGTTGTCAAATTTAGACAATGCCTATGGACTTGCTGTTTTGGGAGATGGCTCTGGCTTGGGTTCCCAGACACCACAGTTAACCCTTTGCCTTCCTCCACTATAGAAGAAGAATATAGAATAATCTTCCCAGACGCCCTTGAAGTGGGATGTGGTCATGTGACACAGTTTCACCAATGAGATACAGTCAGATGTCCCTGGGAGAGCTTATTCTGTCTTAAAAACACAAACTCTCACTAGTAGAAACAACAGGCCCCATGTCCTTCATCCATGTTCCTGCTTGGAGTGTGGAAGCAGTACATGAAGGCAGAGTGTGAAGACACACTAAAGATGGCTTCCCAGATGGCTCTGGTGGTTAAAAACGAAACAAAACAAAAACTGCCTGTCAATGCAGGTAGATGCAAAAGACTCGGGCTTGATCCCTACGTTGGAAAGATCCCCTGGAAGAGGGCAACCCACTCCAACATTCTTGCCCGGAGAATCCCATGGACAGAGGAGCCTGGTGGGCTACAGTCCATAGAGTCACAAAGAGTTGGACAAGACTGAAGTGACTTTGCATGCACTCAAAGATGTGGAACAGAAAGAAAGAGCCTGATTCCCAAAGACACGGGTTGTCATTCTACCAGGATTTCAGAGACCACTCTGGTAGGGTTTTCTTTCATTCACAACAATTCTATTTATTTCACTTTCTACTTCAAGAAGACCAATTATTCTTAGTTAAAAATATCATCTCTTACCTTTTTATCTATCACTGCCATTTTAATTCCATGAATCCCTTTGAGCTTTTCCTGCATCCAGGGTGATTATCACAAGCCCTTGCTATGTCATGTATTCACTTCTCTGCTAGGTCTTTTCTGTTCCTATTCAGTTTCTTTCACTTAGAAGAGAGTTTGTACCTTAATTTTTTTTTCTCCCTCAGTAATCTTCCATTTCAGCTCACTCTGTTGTTTTAGCAATTTATCTTTGAGCTCTTGAGTCACCGAATTCTTGCTCACTTTAAATTCTACTCTGAAAAGCACTTACAGGAAATTTTTATTTGTTTCTTGGGTTGGGTTTTCTTGAGCTTAGACTCTTTTTTGTTTGTTTGTTTTCATATCTGCTTCCTTGCATCTTTTAGATGGTTCTTCCTCCACAATGTTACCTAGAGGGTATGTGTGTGCTCAGTCGCCTCAGTCGTGTCTGACTCTCTGCAACCACATGGACCATAGTCCATCAGGCTCCTCTGCCCATGGGACTTTCCTGGTAAGAATACTGGACTGGATAACCATTTCCTACTCAAGGGAATCTCGCCAATACAAGGACCAAACCGTGTCTCTCGCATCTCCTGCGCTGCAGGCTGATTCTCTGCCTGCTGAACCATCAGGGAAGCCCATTAACTAGGACAGTCCTTTTTTATGCATTTTATTTGCTCTATAAAGATGAGGTTGAATTATCCATTAGTCCACCCTCACACTATTTGGTACTTCATTAGCTTCCTTCCAGGGTTTCACTTGGAGGTCTGAATGTTGTAAGTTAGATATGTTTTTGCACAGCCTCGGTAAACTATATCTGCTTTTGTGTGTCCTACAGGAAGAGGATGGGGGAGCCTAGGTTGGACTAGAGTCAGTGTACTGCATTTATCTGAGTAGAATTAACAACTGTTTAGAAAACCAAGCCAGGACATGGCCACATCAAACAAACAAACAAAAATCATAATAAAATACAATAATTATTCATGTATCTGTTGGGCCTCCATGGTGGCTCAGACAGTAAAGAATCTGCCTGCAGTGTGGAAGACCTGGATTTGAAGTCTCAGTGTGGAAGATCCCCTGGAGGAGGCCACGGCAACCCAGTCCAGTATTCTTGCCTGGAGAATCCCATGGACAGAGGAGCCTGGTGGGCTATAGTCCATGGGCTTGCAAAGACTCGGACACGACTGAGCGACTAACACTTTATCATTAATATAAAATATGAAAAGTAGATGTTTATTTTTGAAATCATAATTATGTATTCTATACAAATGTTAATATTTAAACAAAAATAAGACAAGATAGTACTTAGTAGTATTTACTAATAGATCTAAGCAAATCATATGTGTGAGAAATGTTTAATATTTTTATAGTATTTCCTTCTGCCCTCTGATAAATTATTTAAATTTTTTAAAAAGTTATGCTCTGTATACATTATGCTATATTAACATCTATTCTTAAAATACCTGGATATAATGCATTGTGATAAAAGAGAACATAGGACTAGTTAAGTAGGTATTATCCATATTTACTTTAAAATAAAATGTTTCTTTTGGTGTCCTGGCACAGTAAGCTACTTGTAATCTTTCTAAATCCTTCTCAAACAATATTTCTCTGAATTTCCTGCATCTTTTAGGACATCCTTTTTAATGAGGTAGTGATACTGACAACAGTCAAGTATAAAATTCATTTTGTGTTGCAAACTCTGCCCTTATTAAGCCCACATCACACTGATTTCTGGTTTTGATGATATCAAGCTAAACATCCTCTCCACAAAGCATTCGTAAACAGAATACTTACAATTTTATTTACTAGCAACACCAGGGTTTTTAGATTTCTAGGAATTAGTTTCCAGTTCTTCACAAATGCTCAACCACATCGTATCTACTGGTTTGTTACGATAGATCAGTCGTCTGTCCATCAGTTCCTTTGCATCTCTAAATTTATCAAATATATTTTCTATGTCTACAATGTCCATAATCTTGAAAAAAATCCAAAATTAAACCTTGTTCACAGAAAATGGTTTTAAAGCCAGAAAGCAGTTTGAATTTGTGGAATCGAAGTTGCATTCCAAATACGTTACAGTTTTAGTAAATAAATTGAGAAAGTCCTGTTTCATTTGGCTGCCCTCTCTGTTGGCATTTTTATGAATTCTGAAACAGTTTTATTTCTTTCCAAAAATAAGACTTCTTTTTCTTTCCATATAAGTGTTTTCCACAACCTAAAATATTTCAAGTGCAGTCAGCTCATCCTGTTCTAGAACTCCTTAATATCTCTTTAGAGATCACCAAAAAGCTTTGAAGAAACATTATATAAATCTCTCTTTTAAAGTAATCCCTTTCCCCATTTTTATCCTCAAGGTATTTCCAAATTAGTGAAGGAGATTCTTCTTATCTCACATTTGACAATATTTCATAGCAGGCCAACGTTTTAAAACCTTTTCTTTTTATGGTCAAAAAAAAAATGTGTCAAGATGTACCATGCAGTAGGATGCTATTTCCTTTCATTTCTATAAAGTCAAAATTTTATTAATTGTTTCTGAATGTTTTAAGGAACTTGAAAGTGACAGAAAATTCATTGTGAATAACACTGATAAGCAAATCACATCCCTTTTTAACAATGTTGTGTACAAGGTGTGCAGAACACTTAAAAGGTAAGATCTTACTCTTTTCTTTGGTAAAAAGTTTAGAGATTAAATAGAATTTGTCAAAATTTATATTAGCACTATCTAACAAATAAGCAGACAGATGAACAAAATATAATTTGTCTAATTTGCATTTAGACAAGATTACCAACCATCTTTTGTTTCATATTGTCTGCAATTTCATTAGAATCTTCTTAGAAATCATGAAGATAGTTTGATGCTTCATTTTCTCAAAACAAATTACCTAAACCTAAGGAGAACTGTTTTTTTTAATTTCTATTACTTCCCTTCTTAATCAATATTATAGAAAACTTATTAATGATCAACAGCTAACACAATCAGCTCTACAGTGGGAAGGGCCAACAAGTCAACTATCAAATTTTCCCTTTTGTTTAACTACATAACATTTTAATTGCAATATCTGAATCAAGAAAAGTAACTTAGTTTCATAGACACTCAAGAAAACAATAATGTGTCTCCATTCATACAGTATGTTGAAGCCAATTCAGAAACCACTATTTTCTTTACTTTTTTTTTTAAATTGGAGTATAATTGTTTTACAATGTTGTAGTAGTCTCTGTCATACATCAACGAGAGGCCACTATTTTCAAATGAGCCCTAGTGCCTTTTGGTAGAAGAAAAGCACTTAAATTGTCTTAAAAGTACTTGACTCTCTCATCACAGATTTGTGAGATTCAGTCTCCATATGTGCTTTCACATCCCTTCTCCAACATGCAAGATCCCAATTTTTTTCTGCATATTCTACAGTGTGTTTGGCTTGATTATCAATCTCCCTAATCCAGGTAACCTTCCATCTGTCATTAATATACTGGCCATTCAAAACTATAATTCAAAAAGATACATGCACCCTTGTGTTTATAACAGCACTATTCACAATAGCCAAGATATGGAAACAACTTAAATGTCCATTGACAGATGAATACATAAAGAAGATGGGGTGTATAAGTGTGTATAAGTGTATATACACTTATATATATAAGTGTATATATATGTATAAGTATATATATATATACATACACCCACACACAATGGAGTATTACTCTGCTATAAAATAGAATGAAATAATGTCATTTGCAGCAACAAGGATGTAATTAGAGATTATCATACTAAGTGAAGGAAGTCAGAAAGAGAACGATAAATACCATATGATATTACGTATACATGGAATCTAAAATATGACACAAATGAACCTGTCTATGAAATAGAAACAGACTCACTGACATAGAGAAGAAACCTGTGGTTGTCAAGGGAGAGAGGAGGTTGGAGGAGGGATGGAGTAGGAAGTTGGGGTTAGCAGATGTAAACTATTATATATAGACTAGATAAACAACAAGGTCCTACTGTATAGCACAGGGAACTATATTCAATATCCCACGGTAAACCATAAGGGAAAAGAACATTTAAAAAGAATGCATGTATTTGTATAACTGAATCACCTTGCTGTACCGCAGAAATTAACATAATGTTGTAAACCAACTATACTTCAAAAAATTGCAGCGTCATTTAACTTTCTTCTTCAGTGATATCCAGGTCATGCTGAAGCTGGTACAGTATTGTGATCATTCTCATTTTGTTATCCAAACTCTCAGAAAATCTGGTCACCATGTTCACAGTGTTTAAAATTAAACACAGACTGTTAACGTTCACAATTACAATGTCCGTATATTCACACTTAAGTCTCATCACCCAAAATAGCCCAATAGTCCTTTATTATGAACCACAATTCATGACTGCCAACATCAGTGGTCAGAGGAAACAGTGGTGACTACAGAGGATATCCATTTATCCATCTACGCCATACCTGTGCATGCATGCTAAGTCACTTCAGTCGTGTCTGACTCTTTGTGACCCTATGGACTGTAGCCCACAAGGCTCCTGTATCCAGGAGATTTCCCAGGCAATAAAACCGGACTGGGTTGCCCTCCTTCAGGGGATCTTCCCGACCCGGGGATCCAACCCAAGTCTCTTATGTCTGCTGCATTGGCAGGAAGGTTCTTTACCACTAACGCCACCTGGGAAGCCCACGCCGTAACTACCTGTCACTGAAAACCAAAGTACCTTCAGACCCTAATCTGGGAGTTACCATGTGAATTTTATACTTCTCCCTCAACTTTCCATACCCATCACCAGAAATCAAGACCTGTCATATCTCACTGAGGGGTTTCCCAGGACACAAGAGTTTTAGATTTTCAATGCAAAATTTGAGACTGTCACAGTCAAACTAGGATGGTTGTTCACCTTTCTTATGAAATTTCTTAGAAATCTGGTGACAGAGTTCATTTCACTTGACTAAGGGCATGTATTAATCACATGGAAAGAATATTTGGGCTTTCAATTATCCCTGACAGAAGGTGGAACCCAACAGAAATCATCAACTCCAGGATTTCATTTCTCCCACTTCACCTACTTCTCTTCACAGCCAGAAAAAGAAAAATATCAAGTAAAACTGATGAGTTTGGGTTACAGAGTTATTACTGTTCAAGGTTATGGGAAGTCTTCTAGGGTTCCTCGGAGAAATTGCTTTATCTATTTTTCTTAATATGGCAGAGATTTGCTGCTTTTTCTACCCAGTATCTACTTCTCCTTTTCATGGAAACAATGCACTAATTTTACATTGGAATAAGGGTGGGGTGGAGTCCATCACTGAATGCTGTGTGCACACTTTAGAAGTCTGGCAAGATCAACGACAAAAAGACAACTCAGTTACAGAATAGGTTTTTAAAAAACTTGAATAGACCTTTCTCCAAAAAAGATATATAAATGGCTGATAAGCACATAAAAAAGATGCTTGATATCACTAACCATTAGAAAAATGTAACTTAAAAACACAAACATATACCACTTCACACAGACTAAGACGGCTAAAATAATAATTTTTAAGTGAAAAATAATGTGTTGGTAAGGATAAAGAGAAATTATTGGAACCCTAATGCGTGGCTGGTGGGCATATAAAAGGGTGCAGCTGCTACAGAAAAGAGTTTAGTGGTTCCTTAAAAAGTTAAACATGGAATTACTTATAATCCAGTGATTCCACTTCTAAGTATATATCCAAAAGAATGGAAGACAGACACACAAACAGACACACATGCATTTATAGAAGCATTATTCACAATAGCCAAAAGGCAAAAACAACCCAACTGTCCATCATGTGATGAATAAATACACAAAAGTAGTATATCCATACAATGGAATATTACTTTGCCATAGAAAGGAAATACTGATATATACTACAACATAGATGAACCTTGAAAATATTATGCTAATTAAAAAAACAGACACAAAAGGTCACTTATTATATGATACCATTTATATGAAATCTCCTGAATAGGTAAATCCATAGAGATAGAAAGTAGATTAGTAATGAATAAGCACTGGGAGGTGGGGCAAAATGGAGAGGAACTGCTTAACGGGTATGGGGTTTCCTTTCAGGGGGATGAAAATGTTATAGAATTAGACAGAGGTGATAGATAGACAGTGTTGTGAATATATTAAATTCCAATGAATTGTAAACTTTAAAATGGTTAATTTTATGATATGTGAATTTTACTTCAGTTAGAAAAAAAAAAGATGCCAAAAGATTTTTATAATGTAACTCAGAAAGCATTCACAATGTTTCATTAACATTAACATATATATATCTACTGCATCAAAAAATGCAGTAGAAGAGCAATTGTTTTAGGACAATCCTGTTTTTGAAAAATAATGATAGCAATATTATATTACAAATGTATTCACCACTCATTCATAAAATAATTTGAAAGCACTTACATGTTCAAAGAAGCTATCCCTGGAAAATTACAGGAGATATTCATTATGTATGTGTATATGTGTTATATATCAGTGAAAGTCACTCAGTCGTGTCTGACTCTTTGCAACCCATGGGATTCTCCAGGCCAGAATACTGGAGTGGGTAGCCTTTCCCTATTCCAGGGGATCTTCCCAACCCAGAGATTGAACCCAGGTCTCCTACATTGCAGGCGGGTTCTTTACCAGTTGAGCATGCGTGTGTGTGTGTGTGTGTGTGTGTGTGTGTGTGCGCGTGCGCGCACGCGTGTGCTTGCTAAGTTGCTTCAGTTGTGTTTGACTCTTTGCGACCCTATGGATGGTAGCCCACCAGGCTCCTCTGTCCATGGAATTCTCCAGAATACTGGGGTGGGTTACTGTGCCCTCCTCCAGGGGGTCTTCATGACCCAGGGATCGAACCTGGCAAGCAGGTTCTTTATATATACATATATACCGATATATATATATATATATATATATACACACACGTGTGTGTGTCTATAACTTTCTTTAAAGGAAAATAGAAAACTTGTAGCAAGCTTTTTAAAAGTAATTACTGATGCCTCTCACATATAAAATCAGTAAATTAATATCAGTTTATTCACTACCAATCCATCCTAGTTCTCTTTCTTTGGTGTGCAGTTTTTAAAATTTCACCATTAATAATTTTTTTAATATTTAATTTTCACTTGTCCCATATCCTCCTTCATTTTGGCAGCTACCTTCCCACATTAGTGGATGAAAGTGGTTTTGCTGAGAATGGGAGTGTGAGGTGGCTCCTGTAACCTTTCCTCAACCTGGGACTCTTCTGAGCTATTTTTATTAGAAATGCCTTGAAGTGTATGGATGATGCCCCTATCTAATTTCCAACCCCAGTGCACCATTTCCCTTTGTCTATTTTATTTTATCACGTCACTCATGATCCTAGGAGCAAGAGAGTTACACACCTGGCTCAAAGTACCACTTTGCCCCAATCCCGACACGGTTAACAACTGTTCACTAAGGAAGGCTGGAGGTCACGGGAGATGCAGCAGTCTACAGTGAAGTCACTTCGGGTAGACACTTAGAGAAGATGGTGAATCCAAATGACAACATGGAGAGCTGTACTGCAAACAGAAGACAGGGTTGGATACACTTTTAGGTAGTGCATATGTTGAGCAGTGAACATCTTAGTCACATGTGCCCTGCACGTCATCTTGATAGTTACAAAGAAGGACTTTTGAGGGACTGGGAATGAGCAGTGAAGGGAACTGTTCTTCACTGAAGCTATGCTGTAGCCATTGTTCTGGGCCCTTTTTATATCATCCCATTTAAATCTCTCAACATGCCTATGCGAATTCATTTTGCTGCCCAGTAGAAACTAACACAACATCGTAAAGCAAACATACTCCAATAAAAGCTAATTTTAAAAACCCTCTCAACAGCCTCCTGAAACAAAGCCTTATGACACCCATTCTTAAAGACTGCAAATTGAGACTCAACTGAATTGAGAAACTTTCTTGAGCAAGTTTAAGTGAATTTAAAGTCACTTGCAAACAGGAAAATCAACTCTTGAATCCTAATCCATGACTGCTGACATATTGTTAATTTCAATAGTTTGGCAAGTTTATACTATATGTTCTTTCACGTCCTGGCATCCCAGGAGCATGATGAGGAAAACAAGTTGAAGGTGCAAAGAGAAGGCAGAATTCGAGGTTTTCAACCACTGTGAAGAGGGTAGCTATTATCTGCATCGTATTTTGAAGTTCCACATAAGCATCCACTTGGAAAGGTGGCTGGAATCTTCCACTTATAAAAGAAAAAATCTCATAAGAAATCAGACTTTAAAAATGTAAAAAAATAAAAAATAAAAATGTAAAACACTCTGTTTCCTTTCTCCATATCCTTTGTTATAACAGATCCACTGTGAGACTGCAATAATTAATCTGTAGATATGGGTATGTATTGGTTTTCATAGAAAAGTGTGAGTTTACAGCACAGTTTAAATATTTTTGTTGAGAAGCAAATAAGGTAGATGCAGACATAAATGCTTTAGCTTTAATTAATACAGCATTAATATCAATGACAGCCCAGAGATCCTCAGATTATAGATAGAAATAAGCATAGACTTACGGACTTTCCAGGTGGTGCTAGTAGTAAAGAACCCACCTGCCAATGCAGGAGACATAAGAGATGAAGTTTTGATTCCTGAGTTGGGAAGATCCCCTGGAGTAAGATGGCAACCCACTCCAGTATTCTTGCCTGGAAAATTCCACGGACAGAGGAGACTGACAGGCTACGGTCCATGGGTCATAAAGAGTCAGACACGACTGAGCAACTTAGCATTCACACAGGGCTCAAAGAATTTAAACAGCGAGACCTGGGTTCAGTCCCCTGGAGATTGAAAGAAGATCCCCTGGAGAAGGGAATGGCTACTCACTCCAATATTCTGGCCTGGAGAATTCCATGGGCTGCATAGTCCATGGGGTCACAAAGAGTCAGACACCACTGAGAGAATTGTACTTTCATGCATTCTATGATGAAAACAGATTGGGATTTAAAGTCAGATTGAATCTGACTCTGACCTGAATGTTCAATCTGGTATAACCTTGGATATGTTGCTAAATATCTCTCAGACTCTGCTTCCTCCTTTGTAGAATGGAGGCCAAAATGCCAACTTCACAGTGATTTCGTATATTGTGAAAACTTCTGACATGTATTAGGTCCCCAATTAAAGCTTCATTTTTATTAATACTAATGATTCAAATTCTTGACAGCCTATAGTAATGATACACTCTGTGACATTTACTTTGCGGAGGACTTTGTGGAGGCCACATGGTTCCACATCAGACTGGCTCTTGAGATTAAAATTCTGCTCCACAGCAAACATTTCGACAAGTCAGCACAGCCTTTGCCTTCACATTTAGCCTTACACTTGAAGCAGTGGATTGGAAGGCCTTGGAACACCCATAGCAAAAAGAGTAATCTTTACACTGTAATTAATTTCTCTGTTTTTCCCTTTTAGTGGTCATGATGTACAGTTGATATTTGTGTTGGAATAAATACTCTCAGACCAGCTTAAGATGTATCAAATGTACTATCCTCTCACTAAACAAACTGTCCAAGATCTGAATCAATTGGGTTGTGCAAGCCACGAACAGCCATAAACCAGTTCCAGCCATGAAATTCCACCCTATGGGAACTCCTCAAAGGGTAATTTTCAGGGACAGAAGCCGACCCTGAGTGAAGAGAAAATACAGTTATTTCAAAACTCTTTTCTAAGACACCAAAAATTACTTTATAACTCCTTTTTAAGCTGCTTGCCTTTATGAAACAAAAAACACAAAAACAGAATATATACAAAATTTCATGAAAATCAAAAGCCACTCAACAGTTGGCTTCCAAAATATGCTCTTACACTTCTGCTTCAAAACACAGTCTCATATTGATCCAGTGACTAACTGTTCGATGAACTCATTTCAGCCTTCACTGGCAGCTCTGACCAGGAAAAAAAAAAAAAAACTAACTTGTGATGAACATTTATTGCCATCACAAACAAAATTTAGGAAGGCAATATTTGGGTTTTCCCAACAGCACAAAAAATAAAATAATAAATTGAATTTCTCAAAAAACTATTTTCTTTGAGAGACTTGGAACTCACATGTCTATAAATATAAAGTCATTTCATTGCAACACTTTATACTGCTAACATCTTAATATGCCAGCTTGTTTATGCGGTAATTTGGAAATGTAATACCCATGACTACCAAGGGACGGCAGTGGTCTACATATGTGCTCAGGGTTGGTGGGTTGCTGACATCTGGAACTGCCTTTCCTGTTTCTCCGCCTTAATGACTTTTTTAAATTGTTATCTATACACAGTAGTGTATATATATATCAATCCCAATCTCCCAATTCATCCCACCTCCCCTTTCCCCGCTTGGTATCTAAACATTTGTTCTCTATGTCTGTGTCTCTATTTCTGTTTTGCCAATAGGTTCATCCATACCATTTTCTAGATTTCTACATATATGCATTAATATATGATACTTGTTTTTCTCTTTCTGACTGACTTCATTCTGTATAACCATATTAGAGCCTCCTATGTCTCTGCCAATGGCACAGTTTCATTCCTTTGTATGACGGAGTAATGTCCATTGTATGTAGGTACTACATCTTCTTTATCCATCTCTCTGTGGATGGACATTTAGGCTGCTTCCAAGTCCTGCCTATTGTAAACAGTGCTGCTATGAACTTTGTTGGGGTGGGGGCCCTCCCTGCCTCATTGACTCTTGATATTGTTTCAGAAAAACTCCCTTCCGCTGTTGTGGCCTGATCATTTCCCATTTTACTTCTTACCCCTTATAATCATAATTCTTCGGGTGTCGGACTTCCCTGGGGGCTCAGTGGTAAAACATAAAATAATCTTCCTGCCAATGCAAGAGCCATGGGTTCATTCCTTGATCCAGGAATATCCCACATGCCACAGAGCAACTAAGCCTGTGCACCACAATTACTGAGCCTGTGCTCTCGAGCCCGGGAGCCACAACTACTGTGCCCAAGCACCCTAGAGCCCCTGCTCCACAACAAGAGAAGCCCACACACCGCAACAAAGAGTAGCCCCCACTTGCAGCAGCTAGAGAAAAAGCCTGCCCAGCAACGAAGTCCCAGCACAGCCAAAAACAATTATTTAAAAAATAACTCTGCTAGTGCGTTATTTAATTTCATTAGAGCATCCTATAATTGGCAAACCTTGGTATTAAATCTGAAAAGCATTTTTTGGGGGTTTATTTGACCCAAACATGCTATATAACATGGGACACAATATGCTAAAAAACACGGGATTTTATCATGTGGATGATGATCACTACAATTAGGGTGGGCCATTTTCAGAGATGAACTATTTCAGCCATAAGGAAGCAGATGTGAGATTCCCTCTTTCCTTTTTAGAGTCCTCAGGCTCTAGTCAAATGTGCACCACCTGTGTTTATTTTTTCAAGTCATTTAATATTCTGATGACTTTTATATATTGAGGGAAAAGGTCAAGTTAGGGTAAAACTACACTTGGATATTCCTATCAAAAGAAGTGGGATCTTATCTTACTTCTTCTACCCACGACCCGTCTAAACTATAGTAAAATCACCTATTTTGAACTCAGTCTCTATTTATCAAGCTAGGGGTACTGAAATGAGTACCCTCTATTTTCCCTTCTGCATAAAATATTTTAAGATTCTATGAAAATTAAAAGCACTGCTGTCAGAGTCTAAAATTGTTTCATCCTTTTAAAAAATATTGTAGAAATCTTTAGGTTGCAAAAATCATAGTAGTTCTGAGAAACAGAAATGAGATGCTCCCAAAGTATAATATTCAGGAAAAAAATCTCATAAAACTGTGAAAGAAGAAAATGGACAGAGACTCTGACAAACACTTAGAAAAAGACCCCAGAGAAGTAGGAACTTGAGGTGATGGCAGCGTGGGAATCTTGGGAAGGTGCGGTCACCTTCCTTCTAGCACTTCCGCACATGAGAAGCCGCCAAGGTTCACTTTTGGTCAAACACAAAGAGAGTTAACCATGGCACAGAGCATTATCTCGGTGACACCGAAATAAGAGAGCAACACCTGCGGCTCTGTTTCACTACATTCCTTCTTTAGGCTGCCAGATCTTTAAACTGGCAAAACAGTAACTATTAACACTGGGATTTCTTTCTCTCTTTCTTCCCTCCTCTCCCTCCTCCCCTCCCTCCCTTCCTTTCTTTCTCTTTAATCTGACTCTGAAGATCCTGCTCTGAAATATTTGAGTAGTGACTAGTGACCTATACCAAATTCCACCTTAGTCCCCACTCAACTGATTGCAAACTAATACTGAGAGAGAAAGTGTCTCTGTAAGACTGAAATTACCAAAAAAAAAAAAAAAAGAAGAAGAAGAAGAAGAAGAAGAAGATGAACTGCGTATGTGTATTAAATACATAGTTATGAATGCAAAACTTTGTCAGAAGCAGTGAACAGGAGACAGATTATAGCAGAAAACTGAATGCGTCAAGTTCAATGCAAGCACAAAGAATTTCCCTAAAATGCAAAACAAAACTCAAACTAAAAAGCTAAGATAAGAAGGGGAAGGAGAAGGAGAGAAGAATGAGAGAAGCGAAGATATAAAGATCCTGCCCTGGTTCATCTCTTTCTTTGCCAGGATCACCCATATCAAACTTCACCTATGTTAATATCCAACTAATTGTTCACCCCACCCAAACTAGTCTGTTTCTTGCTTCTATGCATTCTTTCGTGCTTTTCTCTCTACCTACAAAAACACACCCTGCTTTTGTTCCCTCCATTCCCCATTCCCAATGCTAATGGGCTAAATCCTCCTCATCAATCAAAACTCTTCAAGTCCTTTTTGAATGAATGAATAAATGAACAATCTAATGATCAATAATGGTTTTGTTAGTTTCAATGCATGTATCCATAGCCAGACAATCCAATAAAATATTTTGCAGACTAAACATTACTATAACTATTTTCATTTAGCTTTAATTTTCATCATTACAAAAGTAATGCCTAATAATTACAGAAAACACTTTTAAAGTTAATATTTAGTCCTGGTGGCTCAGACAGTAAAGAATCTGCCTCCCATGCAGGAGATGAGGGTTCAATCCCTGGACTGGGAAGACCCCTGAAGAAGGGAATGGCAACCCACTCCAATATTCTTGCCTGGAGAATTTCATGGACAGAGGGGCCTGGTGGTCTATAGGACATGGGGTCACAAAGAGTCAGACATGACTGAGCTACTGAACAACAACTCCCATGGATCACTGTTCTCCATTACCTGATGTCAATTAAATCTTCTAAAATAATTTTTAACTATATTTTATCTGTAGTTTTTTCCAGATGGGATCCCATCTGATCCCAGTTCTTCCATCTTGGGAACAGAAGTTGTATGCATGTTCTTTTATATAGTTGAGATCATTCTGAATTTTGAACCTTATTTTTTGTGATCAATATTTTATCATAAGGGCAAACAGTATTCCTAATCTATTTTTTAGTGTTGCTACATGATATTATGATGTATAAATGTATCATGTGTATAAATGTGTCCCATGTTAGTTATCAAACTTTTTTGTTTACAATATTTCCAATTATAAACAATATCATGATTGATATTTTTGTACACAAATATTCATCCACCTTTCTCAATGATATTCTGGACAAATTTCAAGAAAAGAAAAAATTAGTTTAAGGAATGGGAACGTGACAAAAAAGACACCTGATGTACACCATCCCATTGTCTTCAGGAAGATTTTTATCAATCTACATTGCTAACAGCATATATGAGAGTTCATCTTTTGAATCCTCACCAAGAATATTATTTTTCTAAATATTTGCCACTCTGACTTATGAAATTGGTATCCTGATAAAAATTATGTGTCCGTGGTTATTGGCAAGTTGAATATTTTCATGGGATTATTGGTTTTTCTATTTCCTCTTTGTGAATTATGTATTTCCATTCTTTTATTGCTATTAAGATATTGGAGTGCTCCAAAACAACCGGGGTTGGCTCCCTGGCCCTGTTCTCTTGCAATATACCCCAGTCATATATGAACCCACCATCTTTTCTTGTTTTTCTTCTTTTGTTGTTGTCTTTGCACTTGCTTCTGCCTCTGCCTGGAGGGTTCTTCTTTTATAACCTTAACAACTTTGAAAATCCTTTCCTATTTCGAATCAAAAGCTGCCTTTTTTAGTGAATTCTTCCTTGACAGTTCCTGGGTAGACTAACATCCTCCTTCTTTGAACATCCTGCCATTATATTATCATATTGTGCATGTATCTGTAAGCTCCCTAAAACACAAGGGCTATATATTTTCATCTCAAAGTCCACACATCTCCACAAATAGTAAATTTCAAAGACACTTATTGAAGGAATAAATGGTTAAAAGAGTGCATCACAAACAACACTGTTCATCTATTCTGGTGGCATTTATTGAATACCTACTATCTACCTCTTGAAATTTAAACCTAATTTTTTAATAATTAACTTCTTTGAAATGGCAGACAATTGTTTTCTAGTCATTCTTCTCATTGGCTCTTCTAAATATAATTAATGATCACATGTGATCTAATATTAAAATGGCACTATAACTGAACTTAGAAACTCTCCAATCTGTTCCCATCCTGCAATCTCTGTGTAAATTCTTTAAAGAAGCTCGCTATAGAAGGCTATACATCTGCTTAATAAATTTCTTTTGACCTTCTCTTTTCAGCTAATTGAGTTGACCTGTCTCTGCTTAATAAACATATCCCAGACCCAGCACCCACTCACAGCCCCATAGGGAAAGCAGAATGTGCTCCCTTCACCCATATGCTTCATAATTCCCCTGAGCATGGAATCAACCCCTGAAGAATTTGGTAATGGCCTATTAGAAGAATCTCTTCCTTCAGGACTTCCCTGGTGGTTCAGTGGCTAAGACTCTGCACTCCTCATGCAGGAGACCCAGGTTTGATCCCTGGTCAGGGAACTAGATCCCACATGCCTCAACTAAAGACCCCACATGCCACAACTAAAGACCCCACATGCCACCACTGAGACCTGGCATGGCCAAGCCAATAAATCATACTTAAAATAAAAGCAACTCTTCCCTCAAAGCAAAAGGCAAAGGTCAGAAGAGTCTCTCCTGATACAGGTCTTTCTGAACCTCCCATCAGTTCTTCGAAGCCCCTCACCCCCATATTTGAAAGCAGTTATAGTACTGCGAGTAAGTCATGATTTACAGAAAGAAACAAATTTCTTTGCAAAAGCTCCTTGCTCATTCAGCCTGGGCTAGAAGATTAATATCTATGGAAAGTGAAAATTCCTAAGAGTCTGCCTCCAAACTCCAGAGGGGGAATGGGAGCAAATCCACAAAGCACACGTGCTTTGTCATTCAGCACTCTCTGACTCTTTTGTGACCCCATGGATGGTAACCCACCAGGCTCCTCTAACCATGGGATTCTCCAGGCAAGAATACAGGGGTGGGTTGCCATTTCCTCCTGCAGGGGATCTTCTCAGGGATGGAACCCATGTCTCTTATGTCTCCTGCATTGGCCAGTGGGTTCTTTACTGTTAATGCCACCTGGGAAGCCCAAATCCATGAAAAGGTATGGGCAGAACAGGTTTCATCACATGAAGATGGGAATGGAGTGTCTGTAGAGAACCCTCACAGAGCCAAGGGGGCATGTAGGACCATCCCAGGTACACAGACTCAGCAAGTTTTATTCTGTTTTGCTTTGGAGCCTCTTTCTATACAAGCAGCTGGACGCACCCAAAATCAGCACGTTACCAATATTCCATCTGCCCCATCTCATGTCATGCTGAGACAAAATATCACACCACAGGAGAGCTCTCCTTGCCAGATAATCTTCCTTGAATCAAGGACTGGCCATGGCATCCCTGGACAACCCCATATGCATGTATTTTAGAGCTCCTCCTCCTCAAGGTATCCAATTCATCTCACTCAAGTATCAGGGTGTCTAGGAGGGAGAAACAGATTAGGAGCCCTGTGGATGCACAGTCAACCCAAGCCCATCTCAGGCCCAGAGGAGGACTTGACACATTTTTAGTTAGACTCTCCAAAGTCCAGAGCCTCCTAAGGATCCAGGCCCACAAGAGGAGGGCTTTCTGGCTCAGCTCTAAGGATAAAGGCATGATGAGGACATTTCCACAAAACAGGAAGTCAGTCCATTTCACAAGCCCAGCACTGGGGTCAGGAAATTCCTCCCACACTGTACTTCTATGGTTCCCATAATTTGAAGACAGAGTTCACCTTCTGCTATTTTCAAACCCTCCTATCTAGAATCAAGATAGACACTTACAATGTTCTCAAATAAATATTAAAAGTCCTAGTTCGGGGCAGGTTTGATTTGTATTACACAGTAGCAGATCTTAGAGAAACAGACAGAGTCTTGACATCAGGATGGAAGGCTGAGTTTGACCTCTTTGGGTTTTAGCCACCTCATCTTAAAACAAAGGAATTGGACCAGTAGGTCCTTAAGGAACTTCCAACTTTAGATCCTATGACTTGAATGTCTACAACTGACCCTAATCAGGGAGAGATCACTGGCTTCCCAAAAAGATGAGAGGGATTTCAACCAACAAACCTAGTCACCAAGGTTTTAATACATGGAGGAAACTATTCATTCCATGATCAGCTACAGGCTTGGAGTCAGGTGGCAAAGGCACTAATCACTCTGTCAGTAAGTTGAGTCTGTGTGGCCCATTCCCAATAGAAGCACTTGTAGGGCTGGGTTGGAATTTTTTTGTTCCTGTTCCAGGGTATTTGAGTCCAAGTGATCTGGAGCACACATTTTCTGAAACCAGCCATGTGAGCCCGAACCCTGGAAACCACAGTCTTAATTATATTAAACCGAGAACAGCAAAAGCCACAAAGCCATTCATGGGAGAATAAGGGGGGAAGGAACACCAAGGAAGAAATTCAGTAGCTATTTTGAAAAACAGGAAAATTTGCTTGTCTGTCTCAGTGACAAAGTAGCTGAGTCACTGAATCGCTCATGATCTCAGGCAACCCATGAGCTTTGGTTGAGTCTCCACTCATCTGTCAGCTACTCTGAAAAGTGGAATGGTAGGATACTTGGACAAATTCCAGAAGGTCTGGGTCTGCAAAAAAAAAAATGTAGGAATTTTGCAAGGAGGGAAAGGAGGAGAGGGACATTTTTTAGAGCTCGTAAATTGAAGATGAAATCATCGTAAAGAACTGCCCATGAAGCAATGCCTAGTAATCCGGCACTCAGGCAAAGCTCAAATGCCAGAGATGCTGTGAGATCAGGCCTTTGAAGGGAGAAGATCACCTAAAGCTATTCTAAGCACAGACAACAAGAGGCTAAGCTGAAGAATTTGCTTATGAGGCTTGATAAAGACCCAACACATTCATCTTCTCCTCTTGTCAGTGTTGGAGCCCAGGTGAAGCATATGGCCTCTGAACACTGTGGCCCCATAGAATTCTAGGCCCCTAGGAGCTCCTGCAGAGAAGGCAATGGCACCCCACTCCAGTACTCTTGCCTGGAAAATCACATGGACGGAGGGGCCTGGTAGGTAGGCTGCAGTCCATGGGGTCGCTAAGAGTCAGACACGACTGAATGACTTCACTTTCACTTTTCACTCTCATGCATTGGAGAAGGAAATGGCAACCCACTCCAGTGTTCTTGCCTGGAGAATCCCAGGGACGGAGGAGCCTGGTGGGCTGCCATCTATGTGGTCGCACAGAGTCAGACATGACTGAAGCGACTTAGCAGCAGCAGCAGGAACTCCTGAGCCTGAAGAGCATGAGAACCCTGCAGAAAGCCTGAGAGGACATGAATGTGATGGGAATATTGAAAACGTCCTCAGTGAGGGTTAGACCAGCAGGGTCCTGAACAACACATTTCCTGACCTCCTGACTTCTTGGGAAAGCTCCAGAGAAATTTCAAGTGAATGATTTTGGCCTTTTCATTTTTTTTTGGGGGGGGGGGGTCACAAGGCATGTGGGATCTTAATTCCTCGACCAGGGATGAACCTGCAATCCTTGCATGGCAAGACAAAGTCTTAACCACTGGACTGCCAGGGAAGTCCCATACACTGAGGTTTTTAAGGCGAGAGAGGTCAACAGAGTTTAAAGTCCTGAAAGATAAACTGATGCTAGCAGCAGAAATCGCCATTGTTTTTACAGAACCATAGGTCCACCCTAGAAATGAGGGCACAAAGGTACAGGAGGAGCTGCGACATGGACCAAACACAGGCTCTTCTAAGGTCATAAGGTGAGCCAGACCAGCAGTCCATCTTTGCTGCAATAAATTTTCCTACTTAGCAAATTTGGAAAGCTCAAAGAGAACTCTGGTGCAGATAAACAAACTTGTTCACAGGAGAACCGGCTAGTGAGAGCGAGCTCACCCGGGCCTTGTGTCATTCCTGCCACCACCAGCCCCACCACCATTCTATAAAAAGCTCCCCCATAAATTCTAAAGCCCCATAAATTCCAGCTGAATGGATTATCAAGCCAAATACTGGAAGACTAGCTCTGTCTCAAAGAGGAAGCGAAGTCTGAATGTGAATGCTGCCTGTCACGTCCCCTCAAACTCAGATCTTTCTCTTCTGCCAACCTCGGGCAATCCTCTAGACAAATCTAAGGAAGAGATAAAAGATGCCGTGTGCACCTTCCCTCCAGCGAGACTCTCTCCTCTCTCAAGCTGACAGTTGCTGCCTTTCATTCTCTTAGCATGATTCCTCTCCCTCCAGGCACCTCAGTTTCTCACACAAGAGACTTCAGGGAGATCTACCACATCATTTCCCAGACATGTTTAGACATGATAGAACCTCACATGTGAAGTTCTTGGTAACGAGGAGTAAGATAATAAGTAGGAAATACCTACAATAGCACCTGGGCTTTCCCAGGTGGCCCAGTGATAAAGAATCCGCCTGCCAATGCAAGAGACGCAGGTTTGATCCTTGGGTCGGGAAGATGCCCTGAAGGAGGAAATGGCAACCCGCTCCAGTATTCTTGCATGAAAATTCCATAGAAAGAGGAGCCTGGTGGGCTATCCAGTCCAGGGGGTCACAAAGAGTCAGACACAACTGAACACACACACACGAAATAGCACCCCCTCAGTAAATGTTGGCTTTTATTAATCATCAGATAGGTTATTCAAAATATATATACTTTTTTTTTAATTGATGAAGTCCTTTTGAATTAAGAGTCTAGCATGGTCTGGGCATTTGGGTTGGGCCAATGGAGAACAGCAAAATAAATATAATTTGACTTCTACCTTCAGAAGGTTGAGAATTTCGAGGAGAGAGAAGACACACAAACATGTGTGTGTGTGCTCAGTCATTCCAGTTGTGTCTAACTCTGCGTCCCTATGGACTGTAGCCCACCAGGCTTCTCTGACCCTGGGATTTCCCAGGCAAGAATACTGGAGTGGGTTGCCATTTCCCTTCTCCAGGAGAACTTCCCCATCCAGGGATCGAACCCACCTCTCCTGCCTCTCCTGCACTACAGGTGGATTCCAGTGAAGCACCGGAAAAGCCAACACGGGAGTCAAATCTGATATGTGTTAAAGGAAAATGTGAACAAAGCGCTGGAGGAGGGAAAATTCCTTCCCGTGAGGTGCCTGAAAAGTGGGGGGAGTTTCTCTCTTTCAATAAGACCGTGATGCCCTTCCAGAGGGAAGGAAGCACTTGAGGAAAAGATCCAGAGCAGGACAGGGAATCCACGTGTAGGGGTATCTGACTAGAGAGATGAGAGGGGGACTGAAAGGTAAGGAAGGAGATGGAGTTCAGGATATATTGACTTTTTAAAATTTATATATATATTTCTTAACACACACATGCACATATATATGGGCTTCTCAGGTGGTTCAGCAGTAAAGAATCCACCTGCCAATGCAGGAGATGCAGGTTCAACCCCTGGGTCAGGAAGAACCCCTGGAGAAAGAAACAGCAACCCACTCCAGTATTCTTGCCTGGAGAATCCCAAAGACAGAGGAGTCTGGCGAGCTACAGTCCATGGGCTCACAAAGAGTCAGGCACAATTTAGCAACTGAACACACACACACGTACTGGCCACACTGCATGGCTTGTGCAATCTTAGTTCCCTGACCCCCTGCATCGGAAGCATGCAGTCTTAACCACTGGACCACCAGAGAAATCTCCCAGGACACATTCTTAATTGCTTTGAAGTTGGGGAAGGCCAACTGGAGGGCTAGAGGAGCCATCTAGGTCTGAATAAAAATGGCTCAGAGTAAAGCGACGGTCAGGAGGAAACGGGTTCAAGCTGACACAAATCTATGGCCCTCAGACCCTGCCAGCGTGGAGGGTATTTGGGAAGTGAGGGAGGCCTGGAGCAGCCTCCTCCTCTGGGAGGGAGGGTTGGCGAGAGGCCACAGAGGGTGAGTGACATTGCTCGGCATGCCCCTTCTCTCTAGAAGGTGTGCAGCTTGTGCCTCTGTCGTAAATCTCCCCCTGAGTACTATCTGGAGACAGGGTTTTATTGGAGGACAGCTGCATAACTAATTTTAGGTTTGCACTGGAGAAATAGGGCAGGTTTAATCTCCAGGGCAGGGAGGAGTCACAGAAACAACGCTGAGCATCTGTTCTCGCTGAGGCATCTGAGAATAACTCTCCCGGAGCTTGCCAGCACTTGCAAGATGACCCTCAGTTGAGCTCTTTGGACCCCCTGACATGTTACTGCATCCCTGGAAGACCCTTTCAAACCCCCTGGTTCTAGCATCCCAGTGAACTTGAGTAGAACCCACTGGAGTATGCCTTAGTTACTATTTGGGACACAGAGTTTATGGAAGAAGGTGAGTGATGGCAGAAACCTCCCATCTGCATGTTTGCCTCTAGCTTTGCTGACTGATCTGAAGCAGGCAGCCAAGTATCCAATTGCATTTATATTCCTAACGAGAAACAACATTAAAGCCCAGCAAAGCTTCTGAGATTTTTGGCACCTTCCTTCTTAATGCCCACAACAAACCTAGGAGGTAGGACTTGATATTCACACTTTGAGAAATGTGAGAGTTAAGAAAGGATAAAGGACTTGCCGAGGAATCAGGTAGAAGGAAGGCTATAAGGCAGGTCTTCTGATTTTAGCACCTTTCTTTTTATTGTGCTGCTGGAGGCTGGAGGTAAGGCAGAAAACGAGGCAGCCTTGAGAAAGAATTCAAAAGCAGAGGGAACAGACCTTTATTTAGCCTTTGAGAGGAAATAGTCACTCAACGGAAGAGAAAGGCTCCCCTATCATTAAGCAAATTGGTCCATGAGTTTAGAGGGTCTCTGAAATTTAAACAAACGTTAAATGTTTATGATTGTCTTACCTATGGTGGTTTTAGAAATCACATGCTGGAAACAGGCTGTGTAAGATACGACAACGGTGGTTTAAGAGCAAAGGCTCATGTATCAGACAAGGTTTAAATTCCAGCTCTTTCACTTAAATCCCAGCATGTTACTTAATTTCTTTCAGCTTCCTTTTTTTTCCCCCCTGTTAAAATTGGGGACAGTAATAGCACCTGCCTCTAAGAGGAAAGGATCAAGTGAGATAATGCATGCTAAGAGCTTAGCACGGGGCAGAGCACATAATAAACGCCATGGCAATGACAGCTCTATTGAAATGGCTGGTGGAAAAGCCTCTCCTCTATGGAGGTTTGGTTTTAATTTGGCGTTTGGATCAAGAAGGGGAATCATTTTGTCTAACTTTTACAGAACAGGCCAGAAATGCAGGAATAGGCCAAGGTCCCTGAAAAGTCTGTGTCATTGGAAACATCCACCACTGTTAATCCCTGGGGTTACTTTCCCATTTTTCTACACACCTTGATTGGATCTGTGCTTAAATTCTATTCCTTCTGCAGGAGAAAAAGCAATAGAGAGGGCAACAAGCATAGTCTCTGAGAAGGGGGCTTCGGGGCTTTGTTGTTTACTCCCCAGCCCCCAGTTTGCTATAAAACTATCAGGATCCCATACAGGAAGGGCCAGGGGCCTAGGGAAGCCAGGGAGGACTTGCCTAGAGAAGCTCTCTAAACAACATGGTACCCAAGTGAGCACTGAGGGGTACTGGTATGTGAATGGGCCCAGGAGACGCTGCTAGATTTTCACATGATATAGGATAAGTACCAACTATCCCTGAGCTGTCAAAGAGATACATGGAGACAACAGCAGTTTAGAAGAGTCCTGGAGGGGCCTACCCTGGTTGTCCAGTGGTTAAACTTTCACCTCCAAGCGCAGGGGTGGAAGTTCGATCCCTAGTCGGGGAGCCAAGATCCCACATGGCACGCAGCCAAAAAATCAAACAAAACAGAAGCAATATTGCAACAATTTCAATAAGGACTTTAAAAATGGTCCACATCAAAATAAAAAACTAAAGCAATCTTTAAAAGGAAGGGGGAAAAAAAGAGTTCTGGTGAATAAGGCAAAAAGATACAGCTCATGGATTATTGACCAAAGGCCACATTAAGACTGCATATGTCAGCAGCAAAGGCCTACAAACCATGATAAAAACCGAAACATCCAAATCAAATATATTCAAATTGAATAATGAAGTTTAAGAGGGAAATAAAATGTATTCAATAATTATAGAGAAATCAAGAAAGTTAATAATTTGTCACTGAGCTTGTGACTCTAAAGTTTTGTACTTAACTAAATGAGGATCCTTTGATAGAATTTAGTTGAATTTCATTTTGCAATACATTTGAACTTCAGAGATTTTTCAAATGAGGTACATGCTACACAGACTCTCAAAAAAGAGATGGTCTCCAAACAAAAACAGATCCCTAGCTAAATCAGTTTTAGAAAAGGGTATATACTACCTGGAAGCTTCCTTGGTGACTCAGTGGTAAAGACTCTGCCTGCCAATACCAGAGACTCGGGTTTGATCCCTGGGTTGGGAAGACCCCCTGGAGAAGGAAATGACACCCCACTCCAGTATTCTTGCCTGGGAAATCCCATGGACAGGACCCTGGTGGGCTGCAATCCATGGGGTCCCAAAGAGTCAGACATGACTGAGCAACTAAAGAACAATGAATACACTATATACCCATCTTGAATACTCTGAATATGTGTTGGCTTTACAAAAGCTCTGAGAAGTCTTAGAGTAAGGAAATGTACCTAACTTTGTTTAACCCAGTACTTCTCAATATATCTGATGAGTAATTTTTTTTTGACTGAGATATGATGCTTTTCACTCTAGGAATTGCTGGTGAAGAGAGGTGCAGGTGAGAATGGATGATAATGGCATTAGTGTGGTGACCCAAGAGAAAAATAATCAGGTAGAAGATGAGGCGAAGATTGATGCTGGGACGCAGAAAATATCATGGCTGGGCATGGAAATGCTCCTTTGCCAAATGACCCCATATATCTTGGAAATTGGCTGAATTTTTTCTAATATTCTTTCAAGGTCCTTGCTGAGTCACTCCCATAAATGATGGATCTTAATGTTTCTGAATATCTCTAAAGCCGGCGTGTCTGACCATCTCCCTTTTTTTCAGTTTGTGATTCACTCCACTCCAGCAGGCAGGACCAGGGAGAACAGGCAGTTTCACTTCCCAATCATAAAAGCACATCTCAAAGCTAGCACGCAACCAGAATTTCATAACCGAGATTTAACTGGTCATCTCTTCAGAGACCCTGAGAACATTTCATTTCCCTGTCCTTTCTGGACTGTCTTTAAAGGGCTGTACTCATCATGGTAGAGTTGCTGTGACTAAAAGAGATACCCGAAGGCTTCAGGTAAAAAAAAAAAAAAAAAAAAAAGGACTTTTGAGTCAGACAGATCAGGCTGAATTCAAATCCCAATTCTGCCTTTTCCTGGCATTGTGATCTTGGGGACTCTCTGCGCGTTTGAGTTTCCTCATCTGAGAATAAGGATGGTGTCATACCCATTATATCACATCTATTCAGGTTTGTTGTGACAATCAGAGGAAGCGGTGCACGGGTGGAGATGGATGGGAGCTGACACAGGAGAAGGTCACTGTACCATATCTAAGGCAGATATCATAGCCACGTCAGCCGATCCCCATTAGAATATCTTTGCCATCCCCATCTCTGTATGTACGCAAAGGAGGAAAAAGGACTAAAAAGTGCTCAGTACCTGATCACTCGGGTGTGCTTCTGGGTGTAAGGGGTGATGACCTTGAACAGCAGTTCCATCGCTCCGTTAATCCCCAGCATGGCTCCTGTGGTGACTGAGAAAAACAATAGCACGCTAGTTACTGACCCGTCTGGACCAAGCATTATTTTCAGCACCTCAGACTGAGCCCAAAAGAAAGGTGAGGTCCATTACCTTTCCTACTAAAGGCAACTTAAAAGTAGAGAATGCCTGTGGTCTTTCATCCCTGGCTTGGAAGTTAAAGACACCTGAAAAGCACACATTATCTTCCCATACTATCTTTTTCTCAAACGGGGCCCAAGTCATGAAATTATGTTTTTCATTTTCCAGTGGCCCATTGCCCTACACCACTGTATTCAGAAGGTGGGCAGTATAGTTACTTTACAATGTTGTGTTGGTTTCTACTATACAGCAAAGTGAATCAGCCACATGTATACATACATCCCCTCTTCCTTGGATTTCCTTCCCCTTCAGGTTACCACAGAGTATTGAGTAGATTTCCCTGAGCTGTACTGTCAGTTTTCATTAGATATCTGTTGTATACATAGCAGTGTATATATGCCCATCCAAATCTCCCAATCCATCCCACCCCCATTCCCCAGTATCCAGACTGAAGTAAGTCAGAATGAGAAGAAACGAACATTGTGTATTAATGCATATATGTGGAATCCATTGTATTTTTAACCGGAATAGTCAAGGTAATTGCCAAGCAGAAGATTTCCCTATAAGTAGATTTTTGGCTTTCTGGCAACTTCAGATCAAGCTGTTTCACCCACTACCAACTTCCCATATGATACATACATGCATGCACACATATATGCATGCACACACAGACAAAATGACATTCACACACATGTGCATGCGTGCACACACACGCACACACACACACACAGGGAGCATCTTAAGAAACACTTTCTTGGATACATTTTGCTGTTTGGAGAGTTTAAAATGAAGAAAAGTCGTAAGTGGATGGGTTAAGGGTCAGTACAACTTGGATTCACTTCTTTAAAACTTTAGGGAACAACTCAATAAAAAATATAGCACCCTTTCTGTTCCATGCCAATTCCAAGTTCTCCTACAGCTTTGCACTTGGATCTCCCAACACTGAGGCTATGGCTTGACTATGCTTCTATCCATTAGTTGGTCCTGCTCAGAGGTAATTACCTGAAATCTTTGCCCTTTTGTCCAAGTGGATGGTTAGAGAAACATAGTAAGAACTCTGAATAACAGAAAGAGACTCAAAGGGGTATGTGGTCAACCTGGTGGCTTCAGGTAAGTATTTTGGTTACAAAAATGCCACTCTCATCTTCAATGATGCTTCAGCCTCTCCACAATATTTCCAGCACCCCACTCCACTCAGTTCACTTTAGGAAGAGCTCTGGTCACATCAAAAAATAAGAGGAATCTACAGGATACAAAATGGAATCAGTTTGGCTGGGGGCAAAATGTTCAGTTAGGAGAAGGAAAGGTTATCTTCCTTTTTTTTTCCGCTTTACTGCACTGTTGTAGTGAAACAGAGCAGGATCCTATGGTCCTTGTTCCCCCCCCCCCCCACAATTTCTGTCTACGGAAAAACTTTAACCAAAGAAAAAGCTTAATCAGAAAAGTGAGAAAATGCAGAAGCAAAGTAAAGCTATCAAAGGAAACCAAATAATAGTAGTTCAGTCTACAAGCAAAGTTAAGGACTTTTCGTTCCTTCTTAAGAGCTGATGATAATATAGTGAGCCATATCCTGGAAGCTGTCTTGTAGATACTGAAATTCCCACCAGGTGGAAGAAGTTAAGTACATGATGACCAGACTGTTGCCATGACATAAGCTGCCACAATTCCCATAGTTGGCCTCAAAAAAGTGGAAACAAACCGAACCTGGAACTAAAGATTAACTGTACTGAAAACAATCCAGATGACACTGGTGGGACCACTGATGACCAGTTTCAGGATGGCTGTTAGAGCCACCTGTGCTGTTTCTGCAGGTAGACCCCTCCCTCAGCCTATAAAAGCCCTTCACCCCTGATTGTCAGGGTGGGCGGTGTGGAGGAGGGCATGGAGTCCATCGTAGGACGGGCATCTACCCGCCCCCTCTGGTTACCAGCATCCAGAATAAAGCAAACTTTCCTTTCTGCCAACCTGGTCTCTTTAATGGCTTTTGAGTGGCAAGCAGCTGGGCCCCATTTTCAGTAACACACTAAAACAGAGACCTCGTGCCTTGTGCTTTGGGCCAGCTTTGTTCCAGGAAACACGAATGGTAGCAAGGGGGTCATGGAGAAGCAAAGAGAGAGAATCAAGGGAGGCTTATCCTGGCTTGCTCCAAGCCTCAGGAAAGGAGAAAAAATGGAAAACTGGAGCCTCTAATATAGTTCATCCCAGTACAGTCCACCAGAGAGAGACTGAGGCTGATGTCTTAGTTACCACGAGAAGTGTATATTCCTGGAACATCCACTATGCATGGATGCTAGTACAGGCGGTCACTGCCTGGATCAAAATTCAAGAATTTGGCATCTGAGTTCTGTCCATCAATCTTCCCTCCCAAGGCTACTCAGTCTGTACTTCTAAATTGGGAAAACATGCTGGAGTAAACTCCTGGCAAATAATTCAGCAAAACTCTAGCATTAAGTACAGTTAGGGAGGAAATAGTTTTAAGAGCGTGAATTCTAGCATGGAAGGCTTTCAACTTGGAATTGAGAGAGAACAACAATAAAAAATCCTCACTAAGTTCTTCCATGCTGGATGGCTGCCCAAGGTTAGACCTCTGGCAGGTCTATAAACATCCCCATTGGCCATGTGAAAGCTGCTGAAGGGTTCGCTGGCTGTCACAGAGCCATTCTGGGTCCAGCCAACTTCTTTTGCAGATAGGAGCTGTTTAGAAAACTTGCTGGAACATTCGATAGTGGCTAACAATTCACCAAAGAGACAGAAATCCATGGGCTTCATGAACTCTGCTTGCCTCTCATCAGTAAACTTGATGTGTAGAGACTGATCATATATTTTTTAAAATATCTTATGAAATAGTTTGTACAGGAAATGTTGTCTTGGAATAGGAGACAAATGGCCACTTCTTCATATCCATAGGCAAATCTCAGCATTTTTCAGAGCTCCCTGCTAAAGGAATTCTTCAAGACCTCTATAATCAATGTATATAATGAGAGTAGGTTATTCAGTTTAACTATTCTTTACAGCAGTGGTCCCCAACCTTTTCAGCACCAGGTACCAATTTTGTGGAAGATAATTTCTCAATAGACTGGAGTGGGGGGGTGGTTTGGGGATGATTCAAGTGCATTACATTTATTGTGCACTTTATTTCTATTATTATTACATCAGCTCCACCTCAGATCATCAGGCATTAGATCCCAGAGGTTGGGAACCCCTGCTACAAAACCAAAATAAGATATCTCAAATCTCATGCTGTTGGCAAGCTCCAAATGGGAATGACATACCTTCTGCCTACTCATCAACAAGAGTTGTCCTTTATGCAAAGCCACAGCCTCTCACTTAGAATTTCCTTTTTTTAGAAATTGATTTGGATAGATTCTTTTAACCTCTCTGAAATATTGTCTGATTATCTGGTCAATATGTACAAATGTGAATGAAGATTCTATCTGTGAACACAGAGTCAAGCATCTATCTCATTATTCCCTAGAAATACTGTCTTTTGATGGGTCCTCCATGCTTATTCACTTCCAAGGTGGTTCAGTGGTAAGATGAGGGTTCAATCCCTGGGTCAGGAAGACCTCCTGGAGTAGGGGATAGCAATGCACTCCGGTATTCTTGCCTGGAGAATTCCATGGACAGAGGAGCCTGGTGAGTCACAGTCCAAAGAGTCGGACATAAGTGAGTGACTGAGCACACACAGACTCGTACACACAGGCACATACCACACTTACTCCTGAAATCAACCAATGAAACATGTCCTTACTACCTTGGTAGTTCTGAGGATGGTTACAGAAAATGTCACCTATTAATTCCCTGTATGGGCATGCTTCCTATTATCCCAAATGACTGAGGGAAAAGAGGAAAGCAGAGAAGCAAAACATTGACTTAGCAACTGTTGTGTGATGAGCTTACCCCTGAATATGATCTTACCCATCCACCAAGTCTATGAGGTCTTATTACAACTCTGACTTTACAAAGGAAGAAACTGAGGTTAAACAAGTTAAGTGCCCATGTCATATGACTCTTAAGAAATGAAATCAGAGTCAAGCTCAGGTCTTCTTGGCTCTAAGCTCACGTTCTTTCCTCTAGAGAGTATTATATCTAAATAATTGCCACTTTCTTTCTGCAGGAAAGGAGCTTAGAAAAGAGAAATAAAATCTATGTTCATTATACTGAAATAGGTGGTACAGAACCTAATCTATTAATAAGAACTGTCTCTGTGTGGAGAGTAGAATAAACATGACTTTTGCAGTTAGAAACTCAGCCCTCATGACTTACCTGTGTGAACTCAAGCAATTTCTTCACTCTTCTAAGCTTCCTTTTCCTCTTCTTAGCTATCAGAAGCTAAGTCTACATACAGGATTATTAACAATACTCAGAAATAATCCAAATTAGGAGATGGCAAATAACATCAACACTTCTGCTATGATATATCAAATTACCTGAAGGACCATGTTAAGACAAAATGGGAGATAAACTTGGGTAAAGGACATCATGATCTATGCGTGACTTCAGGGACATAGTGGAGAGATTTGTGATGTGAGGGCTGCTCTTGACAGCTGTAACACATTGCACTGTGCCTTGGATGTAAGGACTCAATAAAGTCTGCCTTTCCCTGGAATAGGTCTTTTTCGCCTTGTAGTACTGACAGAGAGATGTAGAGTGCTAAAACGAGTAGCTCCCAAGGGAAGACGTGATGGACCTCTCATTTCAAGAACTGATTCAAGAGCTCTCCAGGGACACTGACATAGAGAACAGATTTATGGACTCAGGGTGAGGGGCTACGGGGGGAGGAGAGGGTGGCACATATGGAGAGAGTAACATGGAAACATACATTACCAAATGTAAAATAGACAGCCAAAGGGAATTTGCTGTATGTCTCAGGGAACTCAAACCAGGGCTCTGAAACGACCTAGAGGGGTGGGGTGGGAGGGAGGTTCAAGAGGGAGGGGACATATGTGTACCTATGACTGATTCACGCTGAGGTTTGGCAGAAACCAACACAATACTGTAAAGCAAATATCCTTCAATTAAAAATAAATAAAAGGAAAAAAAGAAAGGTTCTCCACAGCCGAGGAGACAAAGAAGTAACTTCTCACCTCTACAGCCTCTAGAATGTGAGGCTCCTCATGGTTTATTTATCTTGTTGGGATTGCATCTGTCCTCCACCCAAGCCCTCCTTCCAACCATGCTCCCAAATGATTTCCAGGTGCTCCAGCCCAGATCTGGAAGCCACCCCAGAGAGCCACAGTTGAGTTGCTTACCACTCGAGGCAAAGACACGCAGAGCCCAGAGACAGTGGAGGAGGTTCTGGCTGTGGCACAGGTTTTTCCTGGCCAGAATCAACGTCACATCAAGTGCTTCCAATTCCAGGGCCTTCTGTCCAAACTTTTTATCTGTGAACACATATCAATCCATCTGAGTTGTGTTGCACATTAATTCTGACAGGTGTATGCTACATGGGGGAGAGGACAGCAAAGATGGTGGAGGGAAGAGGATTGTCATGGCAATGAGACTTTTCAGATCTAGTGGAAAATGCCAAAGTATGTCTCCATTGGAACCAGATGGCCCAAAAGAGCCCATCAAGTGTACTCATACAGCCCATTATTCTTCAAGTATTATTTACATGAAGCCTTGTGGGTTGTGTGACTCTTATGCCCTGTATGTAAGAATGCTTCTGGTTGTTCTCAAACATGAACTAGATGTTAGTTGGGTATAAATTTATTTCTCTAAGACAGTTTTAGAATCAAGGATACTTAAGCGACATAACTTGGGCTTCCCTGGTGGCTCAGTGGTGAAGAATCAGCCGGCCTTGCAGGAGATGTGGGTTTGATCCCCAGGTTGGGAAGATCCCCTGGAGGAGGAAATGGCAACCCATTCCAATATTCCTGCCTAGGAAAGCCCATGGACAGAGGAGGCTGGCGGGCTACAGTCCAGGGGGAATTGCAAAGAGTCAGACACAACTTAGCAACTAAACAAGTTACATAAATTCAAATATAGTGTGTGGACCTTGATTGGATACTTCCCTCAGCATGTCTGTAAAAGGCATGCTGGGAACATTTTAGAGAAACTGGAATGAATATAAATATGCTTGTCTTATTAATTTGCTAGATTTGTGATTATGGTATCGTGATTATATAAGAAAATGTCTCTCTTCAAAAAATTCACTTAAAAGTGTTTAGAAGTAAAATGCTATCTCTAATTTTCCTTAGACTATTTCAAACAAAAATAAATAGGTTAAGGAAATAAGATAAAATGTTAACAATGGTTCGATCTAAGTGATAGGTATATAAGAGGTCATCGTTCTATATGATAGAGGACTTTAAAATAAAATGTGAAAACATAATTTCAGAAAATAAAATTTTCTCCCCAGATTTCTCGAAAATATTCATCAAAATAAACCTGATATTCAGACTTGTGGATGAGTCATTATTATTTTAATAATAGTGAATAAGCATAAGAAATAAATAGAAAGTACTTTTTATTCTATGCTCCTGGTTTCCACAGGATAATAAATGACTATGCCACCTGTCACATTTATCTCTGTCCTTTCCAAAGTGCAATGACCAAATCATGTTTGTGTTGGCAAGAATACAGTCACTATCAGATTCATCACAGGTAGAAATCAGTAAAACAGGTAACATCCTAAACCTTAATTACCAATATTTATCTCTGGACCAAAGGACACCAGCAAAGAGACTGTGACTGAACTCATATGACCCATTCCCTTTATCAGAAAAGAAAGATATCTATCCTGCTCCATTCATGAGCAGCCAATCTCATTGCTGGTCTGTTCAGCTCAGCCCCTGACAGCTTGAATGCTAACATGGAGGATTATAGTCTTTGATAGCAGAAGGAGTGGTGATGTAATTATGGCAATAGTAATATTTGGGGTCTATAACTTGAAAATCACTTCCCTGGTTCATCTCTTTCTCCTATAATACCTACATGACTCTTATTTGTCAAGTCTCTGACTTTACATGCAAAGCAGGTGACATACAACCTTGCTTAATCCCTACAGCGAGTGATCCAAGAATTACATACTGAGACCCAGTTTGTCAATGAGAGCCCAATGGTAACTTGTCCAAGGTCACACAAGGTCACACTGCTAATAAGCATCAAGCCAGGGCTTCTCTGGTGACTTAGATGATAAAGGATCCACTTGCAATGCAGGAGATCCAGGTTCAATCCCTGGATCGGAAAGATTCCCAGAAGAAGAGAATGGCAACTCACTCCAGTATTCTTTCCTGGAGGATTCCATGGACAGAGGAACCTGGCGGGCTACAGTCCACAGGGTCACAAGAGCCAGACACAACTAACAACTAACACTTTCACTTTCAAGCCTAAAACCCAAGTCTGAGTCCCCAGCCTCTGCTATTTAGGGTGTATATCATATTTCTTCTGTCTTCCTGGAGTTCACTTAGCCCACTCTTGGTTTCATTGACTTCTTCTCATCCTTCAAGATTAGGCTCAAATGTCACCTCTCTCTGTCTACACCATCACAGAGGAACATCACCCTTTCTTTTCCTTCCAGTTTCTACCTAGTTAATTATCATTGTCTGCTATTATCTAGCTAATTATGTTCTTTCTGACCTCCCACACTTGACTGTAATTCCCGCAGGAGCAGACCCCCAAGACCACTGTCTTGGTGACAGTGGCATTCCTATGCACCTAGGACAGTGCACAACCCTGGGAGATATGCAGTAAATATCTGCTGAGTGATCAGTGAGGGAATTCTATGTGTTTTGTCTGGAACATGCTCTTGCAGGTACTGACTGAGACCTGGGTCTCAGTCATTGTTTGTGAAATGCTGAAGGGACTCAAAGCAGAGTTCTAAATGTTGAAAGGAAAGAGTAACCCCAGAGCCCTGTGCCCTCAGCTGTTGCTGCCTTCACAACATTCAGAGGAACTGAGCTTCTTGATTGTGGTCTGTATGAAGTGTTAGTGTTAGCTGCTCAGTCCTGTCTGACTCTTTGTGACCCCATAACTGTAGCCTGCCAGGCTTCTCTGTCCATGGAATTCTCTAGGCAAGAATACTGCAGTGGGTAGCTATTTCCTTCTCCAGGAGATCTTCCCGACCCACAGATCGAAGCCAAGTCTCCTGCATTGCAGGCAGATTCTTTACCATCTAAGCCACTAGGGAAGCCCTGTGGTCTAAGACTGCACACAATTAGAGCTTAACTGTTATGACTAATTTGTAACATTTACATGCAGCCTGGGTGCCAAAGCTTTTTTTTTTTTTTTTTTGCTTTTTTTTTCTTATCCTCTGTTGTCCCCTTCTCCTCTGCCTTCAATCGAGACTACTATAGACAGATATTTTAAAGTATAATTATTTTTAATAGTTTATCTAAAAGCTCATATGGCATTTACATTTTTTAGGAGTTTTTTGGTTTGTTTTGGTTTGTTTTTATTTATTTATTTATTTTTATTAGTTGGAGGCTAATTACTTCACAACATTTCAGTGGGTTTTGTCATACATTGATATGAATCAGCCATAGAGTTACACGTGCCGAGGTTTTTTCAACTGTGCTCCAAAAAGTCCTAGGGTTTTAGGGAAGTGTTTCAGGGGCCGTGTGGAAAGAGAAATGGGTGTGGAGTGTAAGCGGAAAAAATTCTAAACCCTCATCTTCGCTTCAACCAGGGAAGCACCACTTCTATATGACTTCTTTGGGTTTCTCTAGTAGTTCAGTTGGTAAAGAATCTGCCTGCAGTGCAGGAGACCCGGGTTTGATCCCTGGGTTGGGAAGATCCCCTGGAGAAGGAAATGGCAATCCACTTCAGTATCCTTGCCTGGAAAATTTCATGGACAGAGGAGCCTGGTGGGTTGCAGTCCATGGGGTCACAGAGAGTTGGGCATGACTGAGCGACTGACACTAACACTATATCACTAGTGAGTTGAAAACTGTCCTTCCAGAAAGGAGGGGCAGGGTGATTTGGGAGACTGAAATTAATGTATACATGCTGTTGATGCTATGTATAAAATAGATAACTAATGAGAACCTACTGTACAGCACAGGGAACTCTACTCAAGGCTCTGCGGTGACCCAAGTGGGAAGGAAACCCGAAAAAGAGGCGATATATGTAGAGCTAATTCACTTTGCTACACAGCAGAAACTAACACACCATTGTAAAACAACTATATTCCAATAACAAATTGTCTTAAGCAATGGCTTATCCATGCCCAACTCTTTGCGACCCCATGGACTGTAGCCCACCAGGCTCCTCCGTCTATGGAATTCTCCAGGCAAGAATACTGGAGTAGGTAACCTTTCCCTTCTCCAGGGGATCGTCTCAACCCAGGGATTGAACACCAATATCCTGCATGGCAGGCAGATTCTTTACTGTCTGAGCCAGCAGGGAAGTCCTTAATAAACTTAACAAATGATAAAAAAAAATAATAATAATAATGAAAAAAAGATAACTGGCTCCCAAAAAGTCATGTCTGCCTGGAACCTAGGAATATTATGTTATTTGGAAACTGTCTCTGCACACTTAATTACTTAAGTAAGGTCACACATATTTGAGCATGCCCTAAACACAATGAGGATTTAGGGAGGGCTTCCTTGGTGATCCAGCCGTTAAGAATCCGCATGCCAATGTGAGAGAGACATGGGTTTGAGCCCTGCTCTAGGAAGATTCCACATACTATGGAGCAACTAAGCCCATGCACCACAACTACGGAGCCTGAGCACCTAGAGCCCATGCTCTGCAACAAGAAAAGCCACCGCAATGAGAAGCCCATGCACAGTAGCTAGAGAATAGGCCCCTCTTGGTGCAACTAGAGAAAAAAACCTGCACAGCACAAAGACCCAGTGCAGCCAAAAATAAATAAACAAAAATTTTAAATAAAGTGATTGAAAACCTCCTTGGAATATCTCCTCTCTGTCCTCCATATGTCTCATGGCCCAGGTAGTCCACTCCTGCCCTGGGTCCGGTCCTAAGCCCCCGGGTACCTGGGATGTGCTCACCTGCAGGGCGGGTCCTGCCATCATCATTGAGCTGTTCACCCATAAAAGCTTCCCAAATCGTTCCCATGATAACATCCCCAGATACCCTTCCAGCCACCCTTGGGTCTGGGGCTGTGGGTACCTCGGAGGCCAACTTTGGCCAGCAGCCGGAACAGCGGCAGGAGGATGACATAGTCTGGAGAAGCCGTCCTGGCTGTTTCCACCAGGGTCTGCAGGAGAGCTTCACTCCCACCCTTGCTGATCATGTAGCGAATCCTCCGGTCTGTACCTGAGGGGGCGAGCAGAGGAGCCCTGAGTCTCACGTAACTACCCTCCTATCCTTGGAGCAGGAAGCAGATCTCACGGCAAGAGACTGAGCAGGCATTGATTCATCTCATCTCAGAAACAGTAAGTGTGGAGTTCATGAAGCATCTTGTGTAAAGTTGTGTTGTTAGGTAAGGGGCCAGGGGTAGGGGTGAGGGGTGAGAAATGGAGAAATAATGAATATTTGAGAACTTACAGCAGGTATAATAAAGGTACATTTAGCTGTGTTTTCCAAGAACTTCAGGTGGAAAAGAGCTGACAGTTGATGACCACCGTAGTGACTTCTGTCCCCTTATCCCGGAAAATGTCATGGCTGACCACACTGCTAAGTCTAGCTCTGCCTCGTCTTCCTGTCTCCACTTGACTCATGTAAGAGAGCTGCCAACACCTGGCTCTCTAAATGGGCCATGATGAAGGAAGAGGGGAGGCGAGAGGTCAAACCATGAGAGCTGGAGGTCCTTGGCCCCAGAGATGAGATGTCACAGAACAGCCACCCAGAGTCTAAATGCCTCCTAAATTTGGGTCACTGTAGGGTGGGTGACATGATTGAAAAGACCAAAGTACATCCATCTTATGGTGATTTTGTCTCTCACAGAAAGCTTGGAGCAAACCCCCAAGCCACACAGTTTCCTGGGAGACAGCACATCTGCGTGCCACCACGTCCACCACAGGAGGAATGAGGTCGTGACCTACTCACCAACAGAAAGCAGATCTCCGAGGAGCTGGAGGATGGTCAGAATGGACTCCCGGTCTGAGGAGCTCTGCAACAAAAGCAGATAGCCATCTTTAAGAAGGCAGGTGAGGGTACAGCCAACTATGGAGAACCGTGTGGAAGTTTCTTAAAAAACTAAAAGTAGAACTACCATAAAACCCAGAAATCCCACTCCTGGGCATATATCCAGAAAAGATGGAAACCCTAATTTGAAAAGATAAATGCATCCCAATGCTCACTGCAGCACGATTTATAATAGACTAGACACAGATGCAACCTAACTGTCCACTGACAGATGAATCGCTAAAGAAGATGTGGTGCACGCCTGCATGCTCAGCCGCTTCAGTCGTGTCTGACTCCTTGCAACCCCATGGATTTAATCTGCCAGGCTTCTCTGTCCATGGGATTCTCCAGACAAGAATACTGAATGGGTTGCTATGTCCTCCTCCAAGGGATTTTCCCAACCCAGGGGTCAAACCTGCATCTCCCGAGTTGCCTACATTGCAGGCAGATTCTTTACCACTGAGCCACAAGAAAAGTCCAAAGAAGACGTGATACATATATATAATGGAATATTACTCAGTCATTAAAAATAATGAAATAATGACATTTGTAGCAACATGGATGGACCTAGAGATTATCATACTGAGTGAAATATGTCAGAGATAGACAGATACCATATGATATCACTTACATGTAGAATCTTAAAAAATGACACAAATAAACTTATTGACAAAACAGAAACAGACTCACAGATATAGAAGACAAACTTACAGTTACCAAAGGGGAAAGGTGGGTGGGGGCGGGGAAAATTGGGAGTTTGGGATTGACATGTACAGACCACTATACATAAAACAGATAATCAACGAGGACCCACTGTATAGCACAGGGAACTCTACTCAACATTCTCTAATAGCCTAAATGGGAAAATAATTTGAAAAAGGGTAGATGCACGTCTACGTATAACTGAATCACTTTGCCGTATACCTGAAACTAACACAACATTATAAATCAACTATGCATGCTAAACAGCTTCAGCCATGTCTGACTCTATGCAACTCTATGGGCTGTAACTCACTGTTCCTCTGTCCATGGGATTCTCCAGGCAAGAATACTGGAATGGGTTGCCTTTACCTCCTCTAGGGGATCTTCCCGACTCAGGGATCAAACCCACATCTCTTAAATCTCCTACATTGGCAGTTGGGTTCTTTACCACAAGCGCCATCTGGGAAGCCCATAAATCAACTATATTCTAATACAAAATAAAAATTTTAAAAAGATTAGGTAAAAGGAGGGAGGCGGCATGGTCAAGTGTATGCATGGAAATGGCAGCTTCCTTCTGCTGAGAAAGACTTTCTACAATAAATAATGGCTGAAGGGAGACTCCCCTGGTGGTGTGTTGCTTAAGAATTCACCTTCCAACGCCAGGGACTCAAATGAGATTCCTGGTCTGGGAACTAAGATCCCACGTGCCTCAGGGCAACTAAGCTCATGCACTACAACTAGAAAGAGGACCACCTGCCTCAAGTAAGACCCACAGCCAAATAAATAAATATTTTTTAAAAAAGAAATGGCTGCATGGTTGCTCCTTAAATAATAACTGAAAAGGACTCACTGTGTAAAGCATCTCAGGGGCTCTATCTCCATATTTAGCCTTCAGAAACTAGCAACATCAGCAAAATGGGCAAAAGAAAACATTGATAGTTTAGGCAGAAAGGGTAAATGAAAAGGGGCTTTGTGGGCCAAGGTAGCAAAGCCTTCACTAATTTCAGGAGGCTTGGATTATTGTTCAATCCAGGCCAGAGAGCAGAAACAGAAATCCACCATGTTCAGATGGAAAGACTTCCCTGACTCACAAGGATGAAATTTTATTTTCTCAAGAGACACCTGGGGTAACAACAAATCTCATGATATAGCTCGATGGAATATTTGCAATTCTTGGCACGCTCCCCTTTGCTACACAGGAGAGAACACCAAGACTCAGAGGGAGGCAGGACTTATTGAAGACCTCTGTGGTGATCCACAAAGCCAAATCCAAAGTACAGCCCAGGCCAGGCTCCCAAAAATCGGGCCAGTGTCATTGCATGGTAATACGTTAATTTTCTAGCTTTCAAGAATTTCTTTACCTATAAGTTGCAAGTTTGCATCCATAAATATCACCTCTCCAAAGCCCCCACTCTCCAACCCCTGGTAAGCATCATTCTATTACACTTTCTGTTACTGCAAGTTCAGCTTTTTTAGATTCCATATATCAGTGGTATCACACGGTATTCATCTTTCTCTGTTTAACTTATCTCACTCCACCTAATGCCTTCAAGGTCCATCTGTGTTGCTGCAAATAGCAGGATATTCTTTTTCTCGTGGCTGAATAATATTCCACTGTATGTATATACATCTTCTTTATCCATTCATCTGTTGAGGGACACTTAGGTTGCTTCCATATCTTGGCTGTTATGAAAAATGCTACAGTGAACATGGGTGTGCAGATGTCTCTTCCAGATACTGCTTTCAAATCTTTTGAATATAAAGCCAGGAGTCTTATCTTACAAAACAAAAAATTAACTCGAAATAGATCAAAGACTTAAATCTAAGACTTGAAATCATGAAACTCCCAAAGAAATCACAGAGGAAAAAAAACCTCTGACATTAGTGCTGGCAATGATTTCTTTGGTAAGACACCAAAGGCACATGCAGTGAGATTAAAATAAACAAGTGAGACTACATTAAACTGAAGAGCTTTTGTACAACCAGGGAAACAATCAACAAATTGAAAAGTCAACATAATGGGAGGAAATACTCACACATGATGGGCTTCCCTGGTAGCTCAGTGGTAAAGAATCAGTCTGCCAATGCAGGAGACATTGGATCAATCCCTGGGTTGGGAAGATTCCCTGGAGGAGGGCATGGCAACCCACTCCAGTATTCTTGCCTGGGAAATCCCATGGACAGAGAAGCCTGGTGGGCTATAGTCCATGGGGTCATAAAGAGTTGGACATGACTTACTGACTAAGTAACAACAATTAAGATTTTTTTTAATTTATTGGAGTATAGTTGCTTTACAACATTGTGTTAGTTTCTACTATATAGAAAGGGAATTAGCCATATGTATACATATATCCTCCTTTTTTGGATTTCCTTCCCATTTAGGTCACTGTTGAACACTGATAAGATACTATTGTAAAGGTATGCTTTTGCACACCAAATAAGGCAAAAAAAAAAATTCCATTATGGACAAAATACCAAAACTTAATACTTTAACTCATCTTACAGGTGTGATGGGACACCTGGGGTTCCCTAGGCATTTGAGGTTTGTACACTTCCCAAGGAAAAGACTTGGATTTGCTCTGAGAGCTTCTCCACAGGGAGCTGAGCCTAATGAAGGCAGCCTCAGCATCACTTTTCTGATGCCTCCCATCACAGCTGCCCTGGACACTAACAGAAGGCATCATTCTTTGAGTCCCCTCCAACAAATGTCATCTATAGTTGTGCACCGTGTCAGTGTTCCCTGTCCCCTCCCACCCTTTGGTCTCCCAAAATCTGGGAACAAGAACCAAGGGTCAGGGGAGCCACTGATAAATAATCCCAGGGAATTTGCTAGTCTTAGGTTCTGGTACCAATTCCACTGTAGGAGAGGTTCCCCCACATCCACAAACAATACTCTGGACACCATCAGGTTGTCCTACAGTTCATCTCCATTCTGACACTATCTACCCAGAGATAACAGATTCCAGAGGTAGAGGGGTCAGTCCTACTAGATTGCCCACCCCCACTTCAGACTCCAGTGGCAAGTCCAGGTTGTGACCCCTTCTTCTGGCCAACACATTTGTTATAAATCAGAGGTCCCAATGAGCCCCTCTAATTCAGGGTGTCAACCACAAGTCTAGGTTGTTAATCTGTCCTTCCAGTTCACTGGCTATAAATTAAAGATTCCCACCATCGACCTCCTCCTTGGGTGTGATTAGTTTGTTAAATCCTCTCCCTGAACTCAGAGAAACATTTCACTTTCTGGATTGCTAGTTTATTGTAAAACAGGATAACTCAGGAACAGCCAGATGTAAGAGATGCCCAGGGCAAGGTATGGGGACCTGGCACAGAGCTCACACGCCTTCTCCATGAGCATCACTCCCCCAGCTCCTCCACCTGTTCACCAACCAGGAAGCTCTCTAAACTTCATCTCTCAAGTTCCCTGTTTTCTTTCTATTTTTAATTTTGGGGGGAGGGGCACACCCACAGTATGTGGGGTCTTGGTTCTCTGAACCCATGCCCCTGCCTTGAAATGTGGAGTCTTAACCCCTGGACTGCCAGGGTAGTTCCCCTATTCCTTACATAGTCTATAGACTCAACTTCTGGCTCTTCTACCTTCCCTGGAGGTAAGGGGGCCTTGGGGTGTACTGGGAGCCAGGAGAGCAGACTGAAAGTCCCAACCCTCCAATCACATGGTTGCTTCTCCTGACAATCAGCTTTCCATCCATAGGTGTAGTCCAAAAGTCAACCCATTAACTTAACAAAAGACAATTTTATTGCTCTCATCACTGAGGATATTCCAAGGGTTTGGGGAGTTCTCTGCCAGAAACAGGAGGAAGACCAAATATCTATTTCTTACTATAAATCATAAATTATCACAGCAAGAATCCAGCCCTTTGAAAATGGACCCAAAGATGGCTCATGGGAAAAAACAAAGTCCCTTCTCCGCAATGATGTGTCTGGATCCACCAACAGGAACCCCCATAACTGCTCTTCTTTCTGAAAATAGGGAGGGGGATAAGCCATAAAAGCAAGGCTGGGCAATATCATGTAACTTGGTAGAAATGCAGGATTCATCAGTTAACTGAATAATGAGCAAAAAGGAAAATAAGAGAGGAAACAGGGTGATGAGAAAAGAGAGGAAAACTAATAACGTGGAAATTGAAAAGGGATAAAAAGATCCATGTTTAATTTCCTTTCATTCAATTATTCATGCATTCTTCCCACAAATGCTCCCTGGAAATCATGTATGTTCCAGTCACTGGGCTGGGATATAAACGGATGGGAACACATTCAGCCTTCACAGGGCTCCAGGCCTGGCTGAGAGGAACAGCTGGCAGACAGTTAGGACCCAGGATGGTTAAGGACTGTGACAAAGGCAAACAAGGATGCTAGAAGAATTCAGGGACTGGGTGTGTAACCCCGCCAGGTCCGTGAGTGATACATCTGGGAAATCGGGCAGAAGTGGGGCAGGAGTGATGCTGAAGGCTCAGCTTCTCTGCGCACTTGTGCTGAATCATATCTCAGAGACAAGTTTTGAGTAAAGTAGAAGACGGTAGATTTGCTGCTTTGCCAGGCAAAGGGGACACACAGAGCTCATGCCCTCCAAACCATGTGTTCCCCACTTGGGGAAGATAGTGAGGACTTTTACAATAGTTGTTAAAAGAGGGTGTGATCAGCTCATGGGCGTTCTTCTGATGGGCTGACAGTGAGGTAAGTAGGAGTCAGCAGCAGCAGCCTTCGGGTCCCACCAGTCTGGGGTCTACATGCTTGTGGGCCCCATATCATCATCAATCATTAAATTCTCCCACCTGGAGGGAGTTTTGGTACTGCATGCATGCTAAGTTACTCAGTCATGGTCCACTCTCTGTGACGCCATGGACTGTAGCCCACCGTCCATAGGTTCCTCCATCCATGGGGTTCTCCAGGCAAGAACACTGGAGTAGGTTGCCATTTCCTCCTCCAGGGGATCTTGCTGACTCAGGGATAGAACCCACGTCTCTTATGTCTCTGCATTGGCAGGCAGGTTCTTTACCACGAGTGCCGCTTGGGAAGCCCTTCAGTATCTGCAAACAGCTCAAAGATATTGTTGTGTGTATCCCTTGATGGGGTATCAGGGCCTTGCCCCAAGGCGCCTCTTGACTGTTTGTTTCTCCCTGGTCTCGCATCCCCGCCCTTCCCTCATTAACAACTCCTTGAATCTGTCCCTTGGAACTCAGGGAAGGTCATGGAGGATAAACGAAGGCTGTTTCCTGTAAGAAATGGGAGACCAAAAAGGCCTTGTGCCTGGGAGCCCCATGGGGGAATGTTCCAGCTGTGTCACAGCCCCACTTACTCAGGGGGAAGCATGACAGAGTGTGAAAACCTCGGGGTATGAAGCTGCTTCCAGGATGAAGCAGATGGTGCAGGGAATTGTGAAAGTCTGTGGACAAGAACTGGGTCTTACTCATTTCTGCATTCCCATGTCCTGAGGTGTAATAGATAATCGGTATATTTTATTGGATCCATTTATCCAGCTAAGGGATTGCTCGCTTTTAGTTCAATGCCCACTAATGCTCCCTGAGAACAAGCACTCTCTCCTAGACTTCTGCTGTACCTTCCAGCAGGGAGATAGATCTGGGCATACAGAATCTACTAAATCACCGCCCCTAAATTGGTTTGACCTGTGGCCAACACAGTTGGCTGCACACACTCCAGTCGTTCTTCTATAATTGCTTCCCAGAAAATCCCATTTGTTTCAAGCCCGGGGCAGCAGGCTGCTGATGAAAGATACACACTCTACTTGTCCCCTGCCTGGGGAATGGGCCACAGTTCACCTCCTCTGTCTTTCTCCTTTTCCTATGATTGGTTGAGATGTGAGTATGATCCCAGATAGGGGCTTCCCGTGGTGGCTCAGCGGCAAAGAACCTGCCTGCAAATGCATGAGAATTTCTGCAATACAAGATACGTGGGTTCGATCCCTGGGTCAGGAAGATCCCATGGAGCAGGAAGTAGCAACCCACTCCAGTATTCTTGCCTGGGAAATCCCTTGGACAGAGGAGTCTCGTGGGCTACAATCCATGAGGTTGAAGAGTCAGACATGATTTAGTGACTAAACCACCACACCACCATGAGCCCAGATCTGGGTAAGGAAACTCAAACAGAAGTTGACTGAGAGGTTCCAGAAAAGGTTTTTCTCCAGGATTTAAAAAGAGAAACCAAGAAAAACAAAAATAAAGCAAAAAGACAAACACTCTATTTCCTATTTGGGGCATTGTTGCCTGAGGACACAACCCTGGATCACTGGTGACATTGTTAAGCCATGAACCAACCCTATAAAACCAACTACCTATAGACTTTCATTGTTCAGTTGCTCAGCTGTGTCCAACTCTGCGACCCCCTGTCCTTCATAGACTTTCAGGTACATGAAATGGTAAGTATCCTCACTTTTTAAAGCTGTTTTCAATCAGGTAGTTTGTCATGAAGATGGAGAAAAGAAAAATTTTACACCTCTGCTTGTCCTCTTCCAAATCATGAGTTAATAAGCAGGAAAGAAATTGATTTCACAAACTGCGGCCAGACCAAGAGAGTCCTGCCATTCCAACGGGACGCAGACACAGTGCTGTCACACAGACGTTTAGCTCATAATGTTCTCGCTCAGCTCTGAGCTAGAATGAATCAGCACAATATTGTTTTTCTTTAAGTAAAAGTTATGGCTACCAGCGGAGGGGAAAAACACTCCACAAAGATCTCCACTGGCATTAATATATTCACTGCTATATTTACCAATAAATATTTTACACTATTTAGAAGAATAACACAAAACCATTATCTCACCCACAGTAATAATAAATGAGCAATTAAAGAAGGCAGGATGCAACATGCCTCCATTTTCCTTTAATGATCCTTTTAAATGAATCATTGAGTAATTCCCTGTTGTTTAAGACTTTCCTATAAAAAAAAAAAATGGATTTGCCAAGCTTTCTAGTAGAGGCAGGCAGGTGAAAGAACAAACAGTGTCTTTTACAGTCTGTGAGGCTTTGAATTACAATTTTCTAAAATACTGTTTTGCATTTCTTGTTCTCTTGCTTTGACATAGACCCTGCACATCACTCAGCTTCGGGGGTTCATCTCCATCCACTCCCTCAACCCCAGTACCAAGTGTATCGGCCACAAAGGACCAGTCACTGTGCCCCAAGCCCATCATGGGTTCCTATGCCTTCAAAGTGTTGCTCACATTGCTTCTACTGATGGAGTATTATTTCTCCTTGCAAAGAGCATGAAGCCTACTTGTACTTAGCCCGTGAAACCTACTTTATTTCAATTCCAAGCTCAAGTTCCCTCTCTACACAGTTTTTCCACATTACCTACCTGCCTGGCACACATTACCCAAAACTGCCACGTATCTGCGTACATTGGGCACCGTACAACTACCAGGCCTGCCATTCACAAGAACTACCACATAATCCATGCCCTCTAAAGTGGGATGGTGCAGTGGCCCAGCCTGTCCAAGAACAGAATTATTTGCTCTAAATATTTGATTTCTCACAATCCACTTTGCCCCTCCTTTTATTAAAATTCTTACTAAATCCTGGTTGTTTTCTCGCCTCTCTGTTTTGGTTGTCTATTGCAGGGGTAACAAACCTCTCTGACGCCTATTGGATTAAAGCAATAGCCTTTTTATTTTATCTCTTGATTTTATGGACAGGGAATTTGGGCAGGGCTTAACTGGGAGAGTCTTCTACTTTTCATGGTATTAACTAAGGTCACTGGGTGGCATTTCAGCTGGCAAATGAAATGGCTGGTGTGGAGGATCTATGATGGCTTTATCTGTATGTCTGGTACCTTGGCACAGATGGTTTCTGCTTGGCAGGCTGAAGGACTGGGCTCATCATGGACTGTGAACCAGAATGCCTTCATGTGGCCTTTCCAAAATGTTAGTCTTAAGGAACTTGGACTTCTTACATGGCAGATCAAGCATCCCGAGAGAACTGAGTAGACATTGCAAGGCCTCTTTTGACTTAGCCTCAGTTTAACCATCACCTCTGCTGCATCCTATTGGTCAGTCAGTTTACTGATGATAGCGCAGATTTGAGGGGATGGAATTCATCTCTACCTCTCAATTGGAGGAGTAGAAACAAATTTGCAGCAATTTTTAACCCCCCACACTCTCCTTAGACTTTGAGCTCCTCTAGAGCAAGTATTTCATCTCATTCCCCCTGGGATCCCCAGGCCCTAGTGTGGCATCTTACACAAAGTAGGTATTCAGTAAACATTCCGAATTTTATAAAATGAGATGAGATAGGATGGGAAGGAATAGAATGGAATGGCTTGGGAAGGGATGGGATGGATGGGATAAAATGGAATGGAATGGGATATAATGGAATGGAATGGAAACTTAATATGAAATCTGCCAGAGCCTTGTTATCCTATTCTCTTTGATGACAGGACTTACCTCAAAGAATATTCCAGTGTGAACATCCTTACACAAATTTTTGACAAGGTATACAGATCAAGTTTTCTATGAATCCAGCAACTGAATGGACAATTATAGGATGCCTACTATAGGATGCCTATTATGGCATTAGTGGTTAAGAACCCGCTTGCAATGCAAGATGCACAGGTTCGACCCCTAAGATCCCCTGGAGGAGGGCATGGCAACCACTCCAGTATTCTTGCCTGGAGAATCCCATGGACAGGGAAGCCTGGCAGGTTACAGTCCATGAGGTCACAGAGTCGGACACGACTGACATGATGTAGCATCATGTGCCAAGAACTGTGTTAATGAATAGGGAACATCAATATCACCCCAGACAACATGGAGGGAAAAGAGGTATCCTGTGCCTCTCTCTGAAATTTTCTCAAGTCCACACCCAACTTTACCGAACAGGGGGGAGAAAAGGCCATCACAATCCCATTTCTGTAACACCCCTGATATCACAGAAATAGAGTGCTTACACTCTGATACACTGTTCCCACAGATAGAAAGAATAAGCCCATGAAATTTTAATTCTTGATCTCTAAAGAATAAGACAGAACCTCTTCCAAATTCATGAGCCAAGAGCATAGGACACAGCTCATAGCCCAAGAAAACCATATTGCCAAAAATAAATTTGCTCTTTGGTCACGCAGTTTGAACACTCACTAGAAAAGGTCCATTGGCTAAAGAAAAGACATTATTAAATTTGGAGCTGGTAATGAGTGATGAAAGAGGGTACTGATCAGAAACTTCAATGACCGAAAATGGTTATTATGCCAGAAACGGTGACCAATAGCTCTCTGTCTTCACACAAGAGGAAACAGAAAGAAGGTGCATAGTTAGAAGTTTAGCTGGGGCAGGAGGAAAAACTTTCTGTCAGGGCTGAGACAAGTTCAAAAAAGGGAGAGTTGTTTTAAATGAGTATGGACTGAAATAAATACGAAAGTGTGAAAGTGTTAGTTGCTCAATCACGTCCGACTCTTTGTGACCCCATGGACTGTAGCCCCAGGGATCGAACACGGGTCTCTGGCATTGCAGGTAGACTCTTAACCATCTGAGCCACCAGATGGTTATGAAATATTTTTTTAATTTATTTATTTTAATTGGAGGATAATTAGAAATTGTGATGGATTTTGCCATAAATCAACATGAATTGGCCATAGACATACATGTGTCCCCTCCATCCTGAGCCCCCCCACCTCCCCTCCCTGTCACTCCAGGCTATCACAGAGCACTGGCTTTGGGTGCCCTGCTTCATACATCAAACTCCCACTGGTTATTTATTTTACATGTAATAATGTATATATGTAGCTTCATATATACATATATATGTGTAGCTTCAATGCTATTCTCTCAAATCATCCCACTCTCTCCTTAGTTCTAATGAGGCGGATGAACCTAGAACCTATTGTATGGAGTGAATTAAATCACAAAGAGAAAGAGAAATCCCCCCAAAAAAAGACAAATATCATATACTAACACATATGTATGGAATCTAGAAAGATGGAACCGATGATCCTACATGTAGGGCAACAAAGGAGACACAGATGTAAAGAAATAAGAATTTTCTCAGTACAATGGATGTTGGACTGGAAATAGCAAAAAAACAAGAAGCTTGCCATAATAACAGAAGCTGGGTGATGTGGCTTTATAATATTAAAAATAAACATCATTACAAAATAGGATAAATTGAAATGATATGTAATGTTTTCTGTCTTAGGTGGAATCTTTAGAATGAACAAGTCATACAGAGTGAGGTAAGTCCAAAAGGGAAAAACAAATATATTAAATTCATATATGTGGAATCTAGAAAAACTGTGTATATGATCTTATTTGCAAAGCAGAATCATAGACACGGGTGTAGAGAACAAATGTATGGATACCAAGGGAGAAAGGAGGGGATGTAAAGCACTGGGAGATTGGGACTGACACATTTACACTATTGACACTATGTGTAAGATAGATAATTAATGGAAATCTACTGTGTAGCACAGGAAACTGTGTTTAATGTACTGCAGTGACCTGAACGGGAAGGAAGTCCAGAAGGGAGGGACTTACATACACATAAGTATATACATACGTGTGTATATATACATACACATGTATACATACCGCTGATTCACCTTGCTGTACAGTAGGAACTAACACACCATTGTAAAGCAACTATACGCCATTAAAAATTAATTTTAAAAAAATTTAAAAATACTTCACTACCAATAAAAGAATGAACAATCCCACTAGGATCTTTCCTCACAATTCTTGGGCTCCAGAATTTGACAAATGCCCAAGTCATATATTGGGTCTTACATAATTAATTGTTAAGAATACAGTGAAGAGGAACTAAAGGGCCTCTTGTTGAAAGTATAAGAGGAGAGTGAAAAAGCTGGCTTGAAACAAAACTTTCAAAAAATTAAGATCATGGCATCCAGTCCCGTCACTTCATGGCAGATAAATGGGGAAACAATGGAAACAGTGACAGACTTTATTTTCTCGGGCTTCAAAATCACTGCAGATGGTAACTGCAGCCATGAAATTAAAAGACGCTTGCTCCTTGGAAGAAAAGCTATGACCAACCTAGACAGCATATTAAAAAGAAGAGACATTACTTTCCTGACAAAGCTATGGCTTTTCCAGTAGTCATGTATCAATGTGAAAGCTGGACCATAAAGAAGGCTAAGCACCAAAGAATTGATGTTTTTGAACAGTGGTGTTGGAGAAGACTCTTGAGAGTCTTTTGGTCTGCAAGGAGATCCAACCAGTCAATCCTAAAGGAAATCAATCCTGAATATTCACTGGAAGGACTGATGCTGAAGCTGAAGCTCCAATACTTTGGCCACATGTGAAGAACTGACTCATTGGAAAAGACCCTGATGCTGGGAAAGATTGAAGACAGGAAGAGAAGGGGAGGACAGAGGATGAGATAGTTGCATGGCATCACCAACTCAAACGACATAAGTTTGAGCAAACTCCAGGAAATGACAGACAGGGAAGCCTGGCGTGCTGCAGTCCATGAGGTCACAAAGAGTTGGACACGACTGAGCGACTGACTAACATCAAAGAATACCGATGCTGCCCCTTCTGAATAAAGGGGTATACATGTTTCAGCATCAGGTAAAGTTACAATGCAGTCTTTTTTATTTGGCAAATATTGTCAAGTACTTACTTTGTACCAGATACTGTGTTAGGTGCCAGGAATAACATGGGCAGCATAAATATACACAGTCCCTGCCCTCATCAAACTTCCAAGCCAGTTAGAAAGGCAGATAGCTAAATAGTCACCCAAAGAAATGTAGAATTGCAACTGGGGATAAGTATCCAAATTTATTTTGTCATGTGACCATAAAATAAGGTTATTTGATGTGAATCAGTAAAGGATTCCCTTAAGAAATAACATACTTATTTGCAAAGTGGAAATAGAGACACAGATGTATGGATACTAAGGGGAAAAAGAGGGTGGTGGGATGAATTGGGAGATTGAGATTGACATATATACACTATTGATATTCTGCATAAAATAGATAACTAAAGGAGACTTCCCAGGTGGTGCTAGTGGTAAAGAATCACTTTATCTGCCAATGCAGGTAGACATAAGAGATGTGGGTTCGATCCCCGTGTCGGGAAGATCCCCTGGAGGAGGACACAGCAATCCATTCCATTATTCCTGCCTGGAGAATCCCATGGACAGAGGAGCTTGGCAGGCTGTAGTCCATAGGGTTGCAAAAAGCTGGACACAACTGAAGGGACTTAGCATGCACGTGCAATGAGAACCTACTGTATAGAACAGGGAACCCTGCTCATTGCTCTGTAGTGACCTAAATGGGAAAGAAATCAAAAAAGAGGGGCTACATGGATAGGTATAGCTGACTCACTTTGCTATATATTAGAAAGCAGCACAGCATTGTGAAGCAACTATGCTCCAATAAAAAAAGGAATAATAAGACTTTCCTTTTCCTTTTAAGAAAACAAGTAGCACTTAAGCTAAGAGTGGAAGAAGAAGCTAGCATTAACTAGAAGAGATTGGAGGGCAAGATGCTCAGGACAAAACTGGGCAAATGAGAGGAGTATACAGTTACAAAGCTGGTAGAAACATGCAAAGATAAGGGAGAAAAAGAAGGCCAGTGAAGTTAGGGTAGAGAAATGGACAGGGGTGTTTGAAGAATGTACTTCTAATTCAAATAGACCTTGGTCACCAAAACCTTTGTACAACTTACTTTCTTTCCTACATTATTGGACTAATCACTGAACCCAGTTCATGGGTACAATTGGGTTAGAAATACTGTACTATAATGGATGCAAAATGCTTAGCTCTCTGCCTAAGTCACAATAGATATTCAATTGGCTGTTGGGGAATAAACATTGCCATGAGCATGCCTAACAAAAGGTGAGTCGTCTAAAACCAAATCTGAAGATCTTTAGAAATGCATCTTCCTGGATCAATTTTACACCCAGATCACGACGTTTCCCATTTAGCAGGATACTCTTAAGGGGGAGAGATAAATAACCAAAACAAGTGAAAATGGTGAGGTTGTGTCCTCTGAAAAGAGACAATTTATAATCCTATGCTTTGTCTATGTCCAGCACACTTGTTGCCTCTTGGTAAACACTAAAGACTCTGAGTCATGATAATTATAACAGCAATCAACAGCATCACATCCTTGAGATGTTCTCTGATTTCTTTTAAATGACAGTCACTGGAAAGCAGACCGTCTCCATTTCTAAGAAGGCTGTGAAGTCGCTCCAGAGCACAGTTGACAAACAAGAACACAAAACTTGCAAGTTAAAATTAAGGATTGCTGAAAAGAAATGCCAAACTGTTTTCAGCTTTTCTGAATGGATTCTAAACAGAGCTAGTAAATAACATGTCCAGGTGCCTGTCACCCAGCATTCAGTACCAAAGTGGAGGAAGCAAGCGCTGCCTTCCTATTCAGTCAGTAGCTGCCACCCACTACCTTGATCCTCTCTGAATCCATCAGCCTCCCAAGCACACGGGGAAGATTAAAAACACTGGGGCAGGGAGGCTCCGTTCTGCCACTGCAAGGCCATGGAACCAAGCGGTTTCCAAAAACACAAAGAAGATGCCCTTTTCTGGGTCGTCCACCCAGTTAGTTCTTAGCCAGCTGGTCTAAAGCACAGTCATGAAGCAACAAAAGTTTGGCTCGGGTCCTCATGTCTCCCATTTCAGGGACCCCATCATTTTGTGGTCTTGCTCCACCACTTAGCTACGCTCTAACCTAGTTGGTAATGACCTTCCCCAACCCACTCTGAAAAGCAGCTTTTCAGAGATATTCTGTAGTTTGAGAGTTAAGAACTAGGCATCAGGTTATGCACTGACATCCCACATAACCCATAATGGGGCTTACCAGGTGGTGCAGGGGTAAAGAACCCGCCTGCCAGTGCAGGAGATGCAGAAGACTCAGGTTCGACCCCTGGGTCAGGAAGATCCCCTGGAGTAGGATATGGAACCCACTCCAGTACTTTTGCCTGGAAAATTCCATGGACAGAGGAGCCTGGCAATTTCAGTCCATGGGGTTGCAGAGAGTCAGTCACGACTGAGCACACACACACATAGCCCACAATACTATGAATATTATCATAGAGTGCCCCATCTTGCTTCGGCTATCACTTACTCCTTCATCTCGAAAACCATCTTGCAACTTGCATGCAGGATCTTAGTTCCCTGACCAGGGACCAAACCCTTGCCCCCTGCAGTTCTGCAGTGGTACCTCTGAATCCTAACCACTGGACCACCAGGGAATTGCCTGAAATCGTCTTGCAATTTTGATATTTTTATTCCTACTGTACTAGTGAGGAGACTGCGGTCAAAGGAAGTTGAATAATTTCCTTGATAGCAAGAGTAGCCTTTCTTCTTATTTTCTGAATTGAGTTTTGAAAGCTACTAAATTTGAAAAAAATTCACTTGAAAGTAACTAAATTAATGTTTCTTTAGTGGAAACTCTCTGATTCTAGAGAACAAACTGACAATTTTAAAACATGCCTGTAAATGCTTTATCATACCTACCACCAAGAGGCAGGCTTCCCTCATGGCTCAGTTGTTAAAGAATCTGCCTGCAAAGCAGGAGACTACGTCCAGTTCCTAGATTGGGAAGATCTCCTGGAGAAGGAAATGGAATCCACTCCAGTATTCTTGCCTGGAGAATCCCATGGACAGAGGAGCCTGGCAGGCTACAGTCAATGGGGTCACAAGAGCTGGACACGACTTAGCAACTAAAGAGAGAGAAAGACCAAGAGGTAGAATCGATGGCCCATGTTCTTGAATCTTGGCCTAGTGACTCCCTTATTACCAAGTAGACGGTTGCAGAAGTGACACTGCTTAACTTCCAAGGCTAAGCCATAAAAAGTGATGAAGTTCTACTTAGGCCACTGGGAGCTTGGCATCTGGAAACCTGACCTACCGTGTGCAAGTACTGAATCCCGTAAAGCAGCCATGATGTAAGGAAGCCCACACTACACGGAATGACCCACCTGATGCTCCCCTGTTGTTGTTGTTATTTAGTCACCAAATTGTGTCTGACCCTTTGCAATCCCATGGACTATAGCCCATCAGGTTCCTCTGTTCATGGGATTTCCCAGGCAAGAAAAAAGAAGTCGGTTGCCATTTTCTTCTCCAGGGGAATCTTCCCAACCCAGGGATCAAACCCCTGTGTCTCCTGCATTGGCAGATGGAGTCTTTGCAACTGAGCCACCAGGGAAGCTGTGATAGACAGCCCCAATTTAAACAGCTCCAGAGGGATCACTCAGCATCAGCTGTGACTCAGAGCAGCAAGAAATCTTGGCTGTCCAGATCAGTTGAACCTTCAGATAATTGCATCCCCAGATAGCCTCCAATACAACACATAACAGTCACCAAGCAAGAACTACGCTGCCGAGTCCTTTCCAAACTGTGAGAAAAATTAAATGTTTGCTTTAAGCCACTGATATTGGGATCATTCTTTATGCAGTAATAGTAACTGAAACATAAACCCATCTCAAAAGTAGATCAATTAAAAAATTCATTGAAAATTTGATTTCTAAAAACCAGAATTTGGAATGCATGACAGTAAAAGAAAATGAAAAGCATCTAGACCTTTTAAACTGTGAAATATCACAAAGATTTTACGAGCTTCTTTCATTGATTTTTGTAAGAGACCACGTGACTGCACAGAACACGTCAGACATGGAGACAGTAAACCTACTTCTAACCCAGCTTTTCCTTATGACTTTAGATAAATCATTTACCTTCTCTGGTCTTCACTCGCTTTCCTCATTCTTCAACTAAGAGAACAAGAAGAGATGACTTCTTAGGTCCCTTCCAACTTTATGACCCTGTGGCATTCACAGATGCCAACATCTGGATGATGATGAATCCCAACCCTCATCTCCCAATTTCACACTTTTCTTTTAATGCCTTTCTGGCCACCCTGCACACTCTTTCAAAACCTTCCACTCTGCCAACTATCTTCTCTAAAGGATTTGCCAATGAATTAGCTTACATCAAGGTCAGGTTTCTCAAACTCAATACTATTGATACTTGGGGCCAGATAATTATTGGTTGAGGTGGGGTGGGAGTCTTGTGCACTGTGGGATTTTTTTGAGATTTACTTATTTATCTATGGCTGCTCTGGGTCACTGTTGCTGCACGTGGCTCTCTGGTTGCAGCGAGTGGGGATTCCTCTGTAGCTGTAGCATGCAGGCTTCTTAATGCAGTGTTTTCTCCTGCTATACAGCACAGACTCTAGGGCGCACGGATTCAATAGTTGTGGTACATGGGTTTAGCCATCCCTTGGCGTGTGGGATCTTCCTGGGCCAGGGATCAAACCCATGCCCCCTGCATTGGCAGGTAGATTCTTTCACACTGAGCCACCAGAGAAGCCCTCTTTTTTTTTTTTCAGTTTTAAGTGGGTTCATAACAATAAGAGATCAAGGGTTTTTAACAAACACATCTGATTGGTAGGAAACATTATCCCGTACACATCATAATTTTTTGCGTATCCTCAGCGCATAGCATTTACACAGAGAACCACTGCTGCACGGCACAAGAGTATCTGAAGAGGCTAGATCAGAGTCAGGCTGTTTAACAGGCAGATTTTTAATATATATACTCTAAATGGAAGCAGATTGAACCTTTGAGCTGGTAGGGTAGAAGGCACCTCTGCCAACACAGCAGTCAAAGCCCCCACTTTAGTGCACATTTCCACTGTTCCGTTTGCATGCATGACACCTTAACAGTATCTAAAGGTAAATGGAAAAGGAAATGGCAGCCCACTCCAGTACTCTTGCCTGAAAAATCCCATGGATGGAGAAGCCTGGTGGGCTACAGCCCATGAGGTTGCAAAGAGTTGGACATGACTGAGCGACTTCACTTTCACTTTTCACTTCAAAGGTAAATGAGTGTTCTCTGGTGGCTGAGTGGTAAAGAATCTGCCTGCCAATGCAGGAGACACAGGTTCAATCCCCGGTCTGGGAAAATTCCACATGCCGAGAAGTGAGAAGGTAACAGGTGGAAGGCCAGAGGTCCCCAAGTGGCAGGAGGAAATAAACTCCAAGTGGCAGATGCTATTTTTTTTTCCCCTTCACTGTTGATGAAACTGGTTCTGCCTATGATGACTAACCTTTTTTTTTTTTTTCTTTTCTTTTCTCAAACGTTGGGCTAATAATGGATCAACAAACCAGTATTTGTGCCAATTGCTTTATGGCCAGGGATGACACGCCTTGTGCCATCCTATCTCAGAAATGCATATCGTGGGAGAGGGGCCTGGTGAAATTCCCTCAGCCTTAAGGTGTCTATCTTATCTGATTTGCAGCTCACTAACAGAATAAAATGCCTTGCTAAAAACTAGCAAGGGGGTACTCTTTCGTCCCCTTCTGATGTCTATGTCAAAAGCTTTCCCTAGCTCTGTTATACTTTAATAAAACTTTGCTGCACAAAAAGCTCCAAGTAGTCAAACCTCGTCTCTGACTCCGGATGGAAATCCTCTCCTCCGGAGGTCACGAATCCTGATGTAACACACGGCTGGTGGAAACAAATGAGGCTGTGTGCCACAACTACAAGCCCACGTGCCCTAGAGCCCGTGCTCCACAACAGGGACATCACCGCGGTGAGAAGCCCTCACTGCAATGAAGAGCAGTCCCTGCTCGCTGCCACTAGGGAAACATAAATGAGACACTTTCTGGCAACCACAGCCATTATTATGAACACGTTGTACAAATTCTCTAGAACTAAACAGTCGCTTGTACTCTCCTTATACTTTTTAAAGTTGAAACATTCGGGAGTTCATTTAAACTCCATTTAAGTTTATAACCTGTGCCACAGGAAGGAATGGTGATGCTACTTACTCAACTTTAAATAACTGAAAGTTGAATAATTGAAAAAATTTTTTTCAACTTAAATATTCAATTTTAATAATACTAAAAATATTAATACTTTAATAATTATGGACAAAAGTTGCTCAAGAGGAGCTACAGAGGATGTGGGATGGTACAAGGCCCAATTATAAGTGTTCTAAAAAGTGCATCATTGGATGCTCAGCAGCATCCCTGGTTTGTACCCATCGGATGCCGATGTGTAGCCCACCCAACTCCCCCTCTCCTGAGTTGTGAAAACTGAAAAACACTGCCAAATTCAAAACTGGTACTGGTCAAGAACCACTCTACTAATGAATTGGTTACCAATTTCTATGTAACACAATATCCCTCTCAGTATATCTCTAGTGAGAGTAACATAAACCAAAGAAATAAAGCTTTCTTGTTTCAAGGATCAGTGAAAGCCAAGTCACAGAGATACATAGGATCCTGGATCCTTTTGGTCACCCCACAAATTACTTCTCCCAGACAACTGTCCACTTTCTGCTTGCATTCACAGCTAGCACTAGAGTTCTGGATCAGAGGTAAGGTCAAATCAGATTCATACACACACATGTACACACACTTGGTTAAATTGCCAACTAGTTGAATTTAGCAGATTTCATTCTATAGTGGATGCCACCAGCTACTCACCTGCTAGAAACTAAGACAATCAACCAAGAATTAAAATAAAGGCATGGCTTTGGTCTAGCATGGGACATTACATCTATTTTTGAATGATTAATAATTATCCTCTGTGTAAAATGGTTGATTCTGTTATACTGAAAGAGAACACCAAGTGATTCTAGTAGGTAAAGAGTAAGATTTCTTCTTTGTTTTATTTCCAATATTTTTCCTGATTTGCCCATGGTTGGCTCAAAGCAGCAAACTAACATAATCAGAAGACATGTATTGGGTTGTAAACATGCCAGGGAGGCAGTTGTAAACAAGCCAATACAGTCTCAGCTCTCATAGCTCCCTCAGTCTATGAAAAGTTTGATTAACTAAAGTTTGGTAAGAGTAAAATTAGTAGACATAATAGTTATATGCCTCAACTCCTTTCAGTCTGCTGTGTAAGTATAAATTGCTTCCTCATCTCTAGTAAATGAAGTCTTTGGGCTTAAAGAGATAAGAAAAAGGCCATATGGATGAGTTAGCATATACTATATAGGAACTTCCTGCCTCTACCAATAAAATAAGGCCAAATCTATAAGTTCAGCTTGTAAGAATGGGTTAGGGACCATCACATAGAGAGGGGCAAACTGCAACTCTAAGATTAAGTCTCCTGCTCATGGGTATTCACCTCCCTCCCAAGCTGCTAGGATAGCATATTCCAGAATCAGGACATAAACTGTGCACACCACTCCAGCAGTTGTGTTAAAGGAAGAAGTAGATTTGGTAGATGGCTAGCTGGGCTCTGACAGAGTGAGTCTCGGCATCTTCCTCTACAGTTTCCCAACAGGTATGATCTCCAATCATGCCCTTGGCTGGCCTCCTGCTAGTGGACGCCATTTTTCCCTCTGTTCTGTCTAAACTTGGCAACTATAGACCAAAATAAGCAAGGTCAGGAGACACTGGATATACCATCCTGCATCAAAGGCAATTTTCCAATTCTAATTTCCTGTGTGAGGACCCACCCCACTCATGAAAAGTTTACTCTGGTTTCCAGTACACCTTTCACGAAGAACCAAAAGTTCAAACTTAATGATAAGCACATTATTTTATAAGAAAAAATAGAAACAGTAACAAGAAGTCAGTATATCATACAACCTATGACCAAAGTTGAAATCACAAAGTCCTTACACTTCTAGGTGAGTTACATCATAGAAAACAGTCATCAATACTAGTTTAGCTGGTATTCAGCTAAACGCAAGAACACCAAAGGCTGAACATTAAGAATTCTGGTAGGGATTTCACTGGTGGTCTAGTAATTAAGACTCTGCCTTGCAATGCAGGGAACTTGGGTTCGATCCCTGATCAGGGCATTAAGACCCCACATGCTGAGGGGCAACTAAGCCCATGTATCATAACTAAAGAGTCCCTGAGTAGCAAGGAAAGATCCTGCATGACACAGCAAACATCCCGCATGCCACAACTAAGACTCAATGCAGCCAAATAAACAAATAAATATTTTTTTAAAAAAATAGAATTCCAGTAGTTGTTGCCTTATTTGGAGGCCAGAGTGCTGATGAGCACCTCAGAAAATGCCTGTCAATACTCAGCTTTAAGTTTCTATGAAAAGCAATTACTCATCCTATCTAAATAGCATACCCTTTTCATCACAGGAGGCACTTCTCAGAAGGATTTCAAACCACGTCATGAGCCTGTTGGACCAGCTGCCCCAGGCCAAACACCTCTGAGGAACCTCAACTGTGGTTTCCATCCTAGTCATTCTCATCTTCAAAGCAAAATGCTTCCAACCAAATATATCCAGGAATCTCAGTGCTATGTGGGCAGCTGCAATGGAGTTTGTTTCAAGATTTGTTATATTAATTATAGCCACAAATGCTCAGTAGTGTCTGACTCCTCGAAACTCCATGGACTGCTAACTCCATTGACTCCATGGACTGCTAACTAGGACTCCCTAACTAGGGAGCCTGCCAGGCTCCCTAGTCCATGGAATTTTCCAGGCAAGAATACTGGACTGGGTTGCCACTTCCTTCCCCAGGGGATCTTCCCAACCCAGGGGTCGAACCTGGGTCTGCTCTATTGGCAGGTGGATTCTCTACCACCATGCTACCTGGGAAGTACTCCCTCACCCCAATGCAACTGCTCAACAAAAAGCAGTTTTGAAATAAATTAGTAATCCTATTTATCTTTCCAAATATTCTATAGCTTCATTTTCAGGACACCCAAAGACTACTTAGGCTTCCCTCATAGCTCAGTTGGTAAAGAATCTGCCTGCAATGCAGGAGACTCTAGTTCAATTCCTGGGTCAGGAAGATCTGCTGGAGAAGGGATAGGCTACCCACTCCAGTATTCTTGGGCTTCATTTGTGGCTCAGCTGGTAAAGAATTTACCTGCAATGTGGGAGACCTGGGTTCAATTCCTGGGTTGGGAAGATCCCCTGGAGAAAGAAAGGCTACCCACTCCAGCATTCTAGCCTGGAGAATTTCAGTCCATGGGGTCACAAAGAGTGGGACACGACTAAGCAACCTTCACTTTCACTTTAAAGATCACTTAGTTAATAATGTATTTTTCATCTGTATCTCTATCACAGACCTTATTGATCTCTTTGGTGAATGAAGAGGTTAAAAATATAATCATTAGGTAACATGTATCAGTGAGAGTAAGTTGCAAACCATTCTCCCAGAGAAGGTTCATTCCCTACCAATAGAAATTTCTCTTTAACACATTATTAAATTCACATAGACTCTCCCATCTATTTGTGGAATATCTTGGAGGTGTCTTTGGAAATGTGAAATCACACACTGAAGTTATTAAGATCTGCTGATGTCACCTGAGAACTCTACCGGGGACATGGTGCCTACTTGAAGTACATTCCTCTCGGTTGTTCATAATTTCACAAGAGATTCTTCAAGCACTCAAACTTCATGAACCTCACTTACATTTAATGAAGTCAAGGGAGCAGGCCAGAGGTAAGGTGAGATGAAGATAATATTGAATACAAACTGACATCTTATTTTTTTCACATTCATGTCCAAGAAACCAGAAGATTCTGGAAAAACAATGTTAGCAGGCTGGGTTATAAAAATTGATGAGAGTTTAGAGGTTAAATAAATGGGAAAGATAATAATAAAAAAAAGAGCTACAAAGGGTAGAGGTTATGGTTCCACCTTCAAGGCTTCAAGGGTCAAAGACTGTAAAAGGCCAGCGGGAGAAAAGTGGTCTATCAAAAGATTCAGCAAACAGGCCCTGAATATTTGGCAAGTAGTCAGTTAAGTCAGAATTTTAATAGTCCAGAAAAGTGTCTGCAGCTGTGTAGAATCACATAAACCACAAAGAGGACATCAGGCAACTCTCTTGTAATTGCCAGGGCTGAATTCCAAGAACTAAGGAGATACTCAGCAAGCTCTTAGCTAAATGCTCCCTCCTTAAGAAGGACACATTTATTTCAACTCGCCTTTCTGGAACTCAGCTTTATGATGAATTATCAAATATCAATGATGATGGAAGTTGCTTTTGACTGCATCCTTTCAAGGAATCTGAGAGACATGGCTGGCACACAGTATCACAGGGATGCAGTGGCATCTCCCTGCCTTCCAGAGAAGGTTCATCTCCCACCAGTAGGAATTTCTCTTTAACACATTATTAAATGAAGCTATAGGTTGAAGAGAAATGAAATGAAAATCACTGCTTGAAAGTCACCAAAAAGTACAGTCACAGAGAGTCATGACTTCCTACACAAGCAGTAACTAGACAAAATCTCCATTTATCTGTCTTTCCATCCATCCATTCAATTATTTATTCAATTTACTGGGTATACATTAATACATTAAGCCATGGGTGAGGAGAATTCAAGGAGGTGACCAGTGCAGGAGTTCTCAACCCAACTGCAAAACAAGCCCAAAATGACACAAAAATACTAACATTTTATCCATGTCCACACTGAATTCAATATATGAGACTGACTAATAGGAGTTCTGGGAAGAGTGTGTGAGAAGGGGAGAAAACGTAATTGTGAAAATTTCATTATGAAAATAAAACAGGGACTTCTCTGGTGGTCCAGTGGTTAAGAATCCACCTGCCAATGCAAGGAACAGGAGTTCGATCCCTGGTCTGGGACGATCCCACATGCCCCAGAGCAAGTAAGCCCATTGGCCACAACTACTGAGCCTGTGCTCCAGAGCCCTTGAGCCCCAGCTGCTGAGACCACAAACCACAACTACAGAAGCCCACGCACCCTAGAGCCCGTGCTCCACAACAGGAGAGGCCACCGCAAGGAGAAGCCCGTGCTCCGCAACTAGAGTAGTGCCCACTCTCTGCAGCTAGAGAAAGCCTGCATGCAGCAACAAAGACCCAGCGCAGCCAAATACAAATAAATAAATAAATCTTCTTTAAAAAGAAAATGATAGAGATGTATGGTGAGGAGGTAAGTTCTTTCTACATAGAAGCAACATTTATTTTGGTTAGCTATGGATATATCAATTTCAAGGTGGAAATTTCTTCTTAAAACCTTATGAATTATTTCTAACTCTGTCTCAAGTTTTGGCTTTAATCTTCTTGAAGGAAGTCAACCAATTGTGTAAATAAAGCACCAGATTTGCCATGATTAAAAATCAAAGGTCTTTTTTCTGTCCCATCAGGAAGACATGAATTAGCTGGATAAACAAATCAAGGAGCCTTCAGTCAATCAGTTTATATAAAGGGATCATTGCACTTTAGAAGGATGTTTGATAAAATTAGTTCCAAAGTCGCTATTATTCTCTATAAAATAAAGTCTATCATTTGAACATCAACCAGTTTTATGCCCATTTACCAAGGGTAGTTGTAACTGTCTTGTCATTACAGACTGTTTTAAGTTTATATATAATTAGATTAAGCATTAATGAGCTTCTTCTGCGTGATTTTCAGAGCTTCCATGGTCAATTGTCAAGCATTAGATGCTGAATGATCAGTCTAATCTTTTACTCGTAAGAAATTCATTTCAGAAGTCTGGTGTTTGAGTCATAGGATTAGAAATGCAGACATTGTGAGGAATACATTGATTTCCTGAAAACAATCTGATGAGTCAGTATCAAAGGCATGGACAAACTAATGAAATGGAAGCAAAATCTTCACAGAGAATAAAGTCCTTGAAAATTTTTCATAAACCTTTTAAATTTAGAATAATTTTGAGTTTTTTTGTTTTAGGTTTTTTCTTTTTGTGTTTTGGCCACAACACAGGGCATGTGGAATCTTAGTTCCCCAACCAGGGATTGAACCTGCGCCGCCCCCCCCCCCCCCCCAGCATTGGAAGTACAGTCTTAACCATTAGACTGCCAGGGAAGTCCCCCTAGAATAATATTGATTGGCAGAAAAGTTTCAGAGATAGCTGTCACCTTCTTTCCCCATTACTGACATCTTATAACAGTGTGGCACATTTGTCAAAACTAAGACACTAACATTGGCACATTATTAACTAGCCTCTAGATCTTCTTGGATTTGGCCAATTTTTATACTAATGTCTTCATTCTGTGCCAAGTCCCCAACTAGGTTATCACATTGCATTTAGTTGTCATCTCTCCAGTCTCTTTTGGTCTGTGACAGTTTCTCAACCTTTTCCTTTTCTCCCATGACCTTGATAGATTTGAGAAGTACTGAAAGGGTGTCCTCTAGGATGGTCCCCAATCTTTGGTGGTTTTTCAGTCGCTAAGTCATGTCTGACTCTTTGGGACCCCATGGACTGCAGAACACCAGGCTCCTCTGTCCTGTGCTGTATCTCCCGGAGTTTGCTCAAACTCATGTTCATTGAGTCGGTGATGTCATCCAACTAGAGCAACCTCTGTTGCCTCCTTCTCCTCCCACCTTCAAATCTTTCCCAGCATTGGGGTCTTCTCCAATGGGTCCGTTCTTCTCATCAGGTGGCCAAAGTATTGGAGCTTCAACTTCAGCATCAGTCCTTCCAATGAATGTTCAGTATTGATTTCCTTTAAGCTTGACTGGTTTGAGCTCCTTACAGTCCAAAAGACTCTCAAGAATCTTCTTCAGAACCACAATTTGAAAGCATCAATTCTTCAGCCCCCAGGCTGGGTTTGTTCCATTTTTTTTCCCTTTCATTAGCCAGGTTTATGAGTCTTCAGAGGGGAACTGCCCTTCCCATCATGTATCAGAGGTGTATGATAACCACATGATTCAACACTTGGATAAACTGACATTTGTCAGTTTTCTCCAATCAGAAGTTACTATGGTTCCCTTTCTAAATACCTTTTGGAAAAGCAAGTCACTATGTCTAACCTACACAAGCTGAGAGGGTTTAATTAAGTTCCATCTCCTGGAAGGGGTAGTATCTTCAAAAATTTTTTGAATCCTTGACCCTGAGGGAGAAATCCATTCAATGCATTTAGCTTTCATGGGAATAGCTACATTCTGCCCCATCCTATTTTTCATCATCACAGGCCCATTACTTCACTTAGATCAAGACTTTCTACAGCACTCTGTCAGGAGCTCCTTCAACCATGTCAAGAAATGGACAAGATCATGTTGCTCCAATGACTGTTTTGCCATCAGCAGTGGGTTCTGACTGCTGAGAGGTGACGTGTAAGGAACTCGGAGACCGTTCCTAGGAGAGACAGCTCGCATTCAAGCACAAATGTGTGCAGTAATTAGGTATGATGGGCTGCAATTTTCCTACTTCCTTTTCAAAGTAAATTGCTTTTTGAGTTGAAATGTTCTCTGGCTTTCTTTCTCTCAAGTTGGACCTTGTAGGAAAATCCCCCTTTTCAAAAAGCCAAACTTGTTTCATTTCATCCTATAACTAATCCAATGCTAATTGTGCAGTGACTACATTAGGCATCGCTGGATACATTGTGGAATGAAAACTCATCTGTCAACCTGAAAAGTGTAAGTAAGCCTAACAATACATTCAAAGATTAACCTCTGAAAGACTGCCTTTGAGGTTTAGGCTGGCTGAAACAGGGCTGCAGAAAAATGCATTCCGGCTCTCAACACAGCAGATGCTTTTAGAAACGTGGGTTCCCCTTGAAATCCATGAGAATTCTACTAACAGATTAGAATCTCAGACTTCAGAAGTTCTCGAATCTGACTATTGTCAAATGCATGAAATGACCCATGTGCTGTGCTGCGTTAAGTCCTTTCAGTCATGTCTGACTCTTCGTGACCCTATGGACAATAGCCCACCAGGCTCCTCTGTCCATGGGGATTCTCCTGGTAAGAATACTGGAGTAGGTTGCCATGCCCTCCTCCAGGGGATCTTCCCAACCCAGGGATCAAACCTGCAGCTCTAAAGTCTCCTGCATTGGCAGGCAGGCCCTTTACCACTAGTACCACGTGGGAAGCCCGAAATAACCCATACAACACACAAATGAGAAATTTCCTCATCTTTTTTTTTTTTAATACATCCAAAGACAAGGAATCCAGCATCTCCCAAAGCAGCTTACACCACTGTTTGAAATTCTAATTTTAAAGAAGGTCATCCTTAGGCTCAGGCTTTCCTGGTGACTCAGTGGTAAAGAATCCACCTGTCAGTGCAGGGAGACACAGGTTCGATTCCTGGGTCGGGAAGATCCCCTGGAGAAGGAAATGGCAACCCACTCCAGTATCCTCCCCTGGGAAATCCCACAGAGAGAGGAGCCTGACACAGGCGATATATAGTCCAAGGGGTCACAAAGAGTCAGACACAAATTAGTGACTGAAAAACAACAACAAATCCTTAGACTGGGGTATTTGTGATTGACAAATTTATATGTCTCCCTAATCGCTATTTAAAAGGAATGATTAAATTTGTTTTCAAAATATTCCACACCAATGTATTTTTTTTTTCTTTTGCGTAGACTATAATAACAAAGAACAACAGAAAGCAAAGGTTAAAGTCAAAGAAACAGATCCAACTTGGAGTGGAAATTGGCTCTTTCCTGCTGCTTTCTGAAGACTTAAGCCCATAATACTTAGGCCATTAAGTAGTATGGAAACATCACTTAGCTTAGCTTTAGGAGTAACAGAGGCTGTTACAGAGAAGAATTTAGGGAGATAATGATAGAACTTTGCCTTGAAGCCAAATTGATGTAGAAGATAGATGGGCTCCAAGTTAGACATTTACAACTGGCCTCCTGTTTGTATTTCACGGGCCACAAAGAAATGGGCTTCGGGCTGGATACTTACAAATGTTAGCATTTTCTAAGACAAGAGATAAGTGGGCTCCAGTTAAAACATTTACAATCAGCCTCCTGTTTGCCCTCCGAAATGGAAGTAACAACACAAACAGGGTAAACAGCCAGGGTTTCTCTCTTGTGAACACCTTAAGGTAACAGTCATGGCAGTAGTCAAGACAATAGTCGTGGCAGGGACAAAGTGGGGCGAAACCCTGTTTGGGTAAAGGATTAAGAGATCTCCATTCCCCACTCCTTAGGGACAAAGGAGACACTACAACAGGCACAGAGAGGCTCCCTGTGGGTATAACCCCAGGCCATAATGACTCTTGCTCCTCCCAGAAGCCTTCACTTCCAGACCCATGTTGGCTGAGTGGAGTGTGCACACCCAGGGGAGGGTCCCAGGGGAGGTCTGGTGTGGAAAAAGAAACCAGGTAACTGGCCTGAAGGAAGGCAAAGAACCAGAAGTACTGATCTATATAAATGACTTCACCACCTCTTCGCTGCGCTCCTCCTCACTAGGGGGACACCCGCAGCCTTCTATTCTGGGTGTGCATTTCCGCCTTGCTTCTATCTCAGCTGATGAAACCATTTCTCTGTGTGCGCTGCCCCTAATAATAAACCTTGTACCTGCAGTTACAGTTCCTGCCTCCGTGAGAAATGCATTTTCACTGGGGACAACGATCCAGGGAAAAATAGCTTCTAGCCTCTAGCCCTTGCTGGTCTGGTGGCTAGGATTCCTAGTTCTCATACAGGCTACCTAAGTTCAATCCCTGGGCAGGGAGTTAAGATCTCACATCACACCACCGCTCACTGCTGGAGTTCATTTATCCTATGAATGGGCATTTATCATAAGAATGCTCATTTATCATATGAAGGGCAAAAGGACATTGGAACTTGTACTAGAGTTTCAACTATACACAAGGGAAGGTAAAAGATGATCTGCAAAAGTAGGCTTTGGTTTTTTAACAGCAGATGTTTAGAATTGATGCTGAGAGCAGGTTATGAACAAACTCTTCTCTTCCATGGCTTTCCTTCAACCATCACCCAAACCCTTTCTCTCTTATCTCTTGTGGGGAGCCAGCCTTGGTGACAGGATTAAAAGTGGTATTGTGAGGGCTTCCCTGACGGTCCAGTGGTTAAGACTTCTTCTAAGACAGGAGGTTTGGGTTTGATCTCTGGTTGGGGAGCGAAGATCCCACATGCCTCATGGCCAAAAACCAAAACAGAAGAAATATTGTAACTAATTCAATAAAGACTTCTAAAATGGTCACATCAAAAAAAAACCCTTCCCCGAAAGTGGTCACGCAGCAAATGTATGCCCCCTCCAGGATCCGCACAACCAGCAGGCACCTGCAATCTGCCCAGATGCACTGGACAACTTTGGTCATCTGCCCAGTCTCTACATACAGACACCCATGCACTGTGCACATAAATATATACACACACGCCACAGTCCTCGTAGATTTCCTCCACCCTATTCCAGTTTTCTCTGGGGTTCCGAACCACCGGCCACTGTGGATTCAGCCATATTTATACAACTTTCCGCTGGCTCAGCTGGACCAGTCAATCTGTGTCTCTGGACTATGGAAGCTGGTATCTCTCTCTGGTGTCAGGACTCTGTCATGTTAAACTCCAGAAATACCAGCAGTATGTGAGGAGAATCGGCAGAAAGAGCCAGGAGAAACCCATCGATCGCAGGAAGGGTGAACTGAACTATTGTTGTTGCTGTCTAGCCTCTAAGTCCTGTGTGACTCTTCTGGGACCCCATAGACTGTAGCCCTCCAGGCTCCTCTGTCCATGGGATTCTCCAGGCAAGAGTACTGGAGTGGGTTGCCATTCCCTTCTCCAGGTGATCTTCCTGAGCCAGGGATTGGACCCTCATCTCCTGCATTGGCAGGCAGACTCTGCCACAGTAAAACAGATCGCTAGGAGGACACTGCTGTATGCACAGTGAGCTCGGCTCAGTGCTCTGTGATGATCTGGAGGGAGGGGTGTGGGGTGGGGTAAGATGGAGCTTGGGGTGGGAGGGAGGTCCAGGAAGGAGAGGATGTATGTATGCACACGGCTGTTTCCGGCTTCCCAGTTGGCACTAGCGGTAAAGAACCCGCCTGCCAATACAGGAGACATAAGAGATGAGGGTTCAATCCCTGGATCAAGAAGATCCCCTGGAGGAGGGCACGGCAACCCACTCCAGTATTCCTGCCTGGAGAATCCCACAGACAGAGGAACCTGCTGGACTATGGTCCACAGGGACGCAAAGAGTTGGACACGACCAAAGCAACTCAGCATGCACACGTGGCTGATTCACTTCATTGTACAGCAGAAACTAACGCATCTTTATACAGCAATCATACTCCAATTTTAAGACATGAACCCTCCTCAAGTCAGAGGTGAGGTGGCACCCAGAGCACCTAGCGAGGACTTCAGAGCCTACAGGTTTGTGTCTTGGTTTTTCCACTTACTGGCTGTGCACTCCTCCCCCTTGTGTGCCCTCTCAGAGACTCCCAGATTATGACACGGTATTCTCCCAGCATCTTCTTGTGGGAATGAGAAACCATGGCGATAAACTACCTGGAAGCCTGCCTGCAAATAGTGGATGCTAAAATGGGGGTTGCTATGATTATGCCTTCGGGAAGATCCCCTGGAGGAGGAAATGGCAACCCACTCCAGTATTCCCGCCTGGGAAGTTCCATGGACAGAGGACCCTGGTGGGCTATAGTCCACAGGGTTGCAAAGAGTTGGACACAGCTGAGCGACTGAGCACACACACACATGATTATGCCTACCCTAGCAGACCCCTTCTAACACAGCTGCTTAATGCTCTGAGTACACTGGTCATTACTTATTAGTACAAATTTGCTTTCTAGCTCCACCCCTACCCCAAAAGCTTTAGTCTTCCTCATCCTTGGTTTGTTGTTCTGTGAACAGAACCCAAAAGAAGAGAAATTCTCGTGTCCTACCTCATCACCACTCCTTAATGTCTAGGCCTCTAGGAAAGCATTAATATTCATGTTGGATATGACAGAAAGCAAGGCACTGGGTTCTAGATTTTTTTGAGCGAATACATTTTTTTAAATATTTTCTTGGCCACACTGCACAGCAGATGGGATCTGAGTTCCCAGACCAGGGATCGAACACATGTCTCCTGCATTGGAAGCACAGAGTCTGAACCACACCAGACCACTAGGATATTCCCCTGAGTGTATTTTTAATCTCTGCACCTGCTCTCCAGCACTGAATTTACACAGACACCCCCAGAGCAACCAAATAAAGGATACTTAAAATGCAGTTTCTCGCTGCCTTTGTTTTTGAAACGTAATTATAATGTTGTCATTGGCGCTGATTTGCAGAGGGCCAACAGTGCATGTGATGCCGCAGAGTTCTTACAAAGACAGCCTTTTGTCAGCATAAACAGAGGGGAGAGATGCCTTGAATATTATTTTTGTTCTTTGAAATCCAACCTTCCAATTTGGAGTGTTTAGACTTTCTTCTCATTCTCCCCTGCCAGCCTTCACCCCATAAAGACGCCAAGAGGGAGGGGCAAGATGAACAGGGGGTCCCCAACACCTCAATTAAGAGCAACCCTCTTTCAGCCTAAGCAGCACCCCTAGATATAGACCTGAGCCCACCCAGAACAAGGTGAGAGCCCGCTTCTGAAAGAATTCCTGAGGGTAAATATAAGAAGAAAGATTACACTGACACTCCTTAGGAGGGTGGTAACAATGTCAATGTGATAAGAAATTTAGAGGTGGCTGTTTAATATGACAGCACAAACACTGGAACAGGCAAAGAATTTTCTATCCAAAAAGATACCAAATTAAAGCCAGCAGCACATTTCCAGAAAGCTATTCTTGTGTCAGAAGCTCACCCATGGATACACATCAAATTTTTAAACAAAAGACATCTCAAGCCCATCCAGACCTACTGAATCAGAAGTCCCTAGAGTTGGATTTCAGACATATGAATTTTTATAGAACTCTACGACACGAACTTCCCTTGTGGTCCAGAGGTTAAGAATCATCCTTGCAAAGCAGGAGACACAGGTTTGATCCCCAGTCAGAGAACTGAGATCCAATATGCCATGGCACAAGAAGTCCATAGACTGCAACTACTGAGCCCATATGCCACAAGTAGAGAGTCTGTGAGCTAAAACAAAAACCCCTGATGCTGGGAAAGACAGGGCAGGAGGAGAAGGGGCAACAGTGGGTGGGATGCTTCGATGGCATCATCGATTCCATGGATGTGAGTATGAGCAAACTCTTGGAGATAGCGAAGGACAGGGAAGCCTGGCGTGCTGCAGTCCATGAGGTGGCAAGGAGTCAGACACAGTTGAGCAACTGAACAACAACAATGACATTCTCCTATCATCTCTGATCACATTAAACTTGAGGTGGCTTTTTTGGTTTTTTTCTGTGAAAACCTTGACACATTGAAAAGGATGAAGGGTCCTATTTGATGGTCAAGAGGAAAACTTAGGGTTAAAACAAGGTAAATATGTGTTTTGGATACCTTGTGTGCCATGTGAAGTGTCAGTCATTGTCTATTGATCATTATTGGATGTACACTAACACACTTTTGAGTCTTAGTGTTCTCATCTGTAAAATAGAGATAGTGGGGCTTTAGTAAGACTTAAATGAGACGATTGTATAAAGCGTCTCACTTTGAGAATTTGCACAGCTTGCCCAATTAGCAAAGTTAGTCCCAGGGAAAGCTGAAAATTATAGCCAGGTGAATCTGATGCCAAATCAACTTTATTCCCCACTTTATTTTTTATACATTTGGACAAATTCCCAAATATTGAAAATAAAAGAAAGCAAAGTCAGTCGCCACAGCAGAGACGGCTGACTTCTACTCTTCCTCCTTAGTAACAGAGCAAATGTTAGCAGGACTTCCCAGCCACAGTTTTGGATCATAGGGTGATCTTAAGGAAGGTAATCCTGCTTTGCAATAGTAGGGCAGAAAAAAAGTCAGGGCCCTGATGAGAATGGAACCCCATTAACAGTCCAGGGTTGCTTACTTTCAGACTTCTTTAATGTGAAATAGAATAAAAGTGATTTTTAGTTTTTATTATGCATAGCCTAATCTTAATCAATACAGTAACCAAGGGATAATCTTCAATAAGACTGTAATGACAACAGCAAATGGCTCAAGTAATAGAAAAACCTCTCAGAAAGCATTCTTGAGGCCAGAGGGAGAAAGATGACTAGTTGCCAAAAAAGTGACTGGAGAAAACAAACAGGTAATCCCTGGACTTCAGCACTGGAGAGAACTAAGACTCAAATCCAGCTTTAACTTAGCAGTTGTGTGATGTTAAGCAAGTTATTTTTGTCTTTCTGAGCCTCACTTTTCTTTTTCGTTGGTTTGCTTGTTTTATTTTGCTTTGTTTTAGCTAAAATAAACTAGGATAATACCCACAAAACATAGATGAGATGAGAGAATAAAGGCAAATAAACCAGCACAATGATGCTAAATAAAATCTAGGTTCCCTGCTTGCTTTAGTGGCATCATAAATTCTATTATTGTTCCCAATTAGTTACTTCCCATCTTCCAAGAGGATTTTAGGCAAGAAAACATGATCTTATTTAAATGCCAGACTGGTTACCATATGGAGAATGGATTTTAAGATCCATCCAAGTAAGAGACGATTGTGGATGGACTCAAATTGAAGTAGAGAGGATAGGATTGGGTAGGTCTGGAGTGTGTTTTAAATGGAAAGCCTGCAGAATTTATTGACTAATTGGATCAGAGAAATTAAACTATCAGTGAAAAGTACTAGATAACAAGCCTAAACAACTGGTAGATGCTGATTCCATTAACTGGGAAAATATATGGGAATTAGAAGTTTAAGAGCCTAGTTTCAGACATGGTAATTGAGATTCCTATAAGAGATTCTGGCTCAGCAGTAGAGAATCCACCTACAATGCAGGAGACCTGGGTTTGATCCCTGGATCAGGAAGATCCCTTGCAGAAGGAAATGGCAACCCACTCAGTATTCTTGCCTGGGAAATCCCATGGATAGGAGAGCCTGGAGGGCTACAGTCCATGGGGTCGCAAGAGTCAGATACAACTTAGCGACTAAACCACCACCACCATAAGATATTCAAGTGAAGATGTCAAATTGGCAGAGACGTGTGTAGGATGACATAAATGATAGCTTTTGAGAGAGATGGGGTGTTACTAATAACAGGAAAACAGGTATAAACCGGTACTATTCCAGAAAGCTGGACTCTTTGGTCATCCTGTATGGAAGAGAAAGAATTTTGGTATATGACTAAGGAAGAATATCTAGGTGAGTATACAGAGAAAAGAAGATAGAGGAACATAACTAGAGCCTTGAGCTGATAAGCACTGAGCCTTCTAGCACTGATAAGTCAGGTAGAAAATGAGCAGCTGGTGAGAAATTGAGAAGAACCACCAGATGTTGGGAAGTGGCTAAGTGGTATCTTCAGTTCAGTTCAGTTGCTCAGTCGTGTCCAACTCTTTGCGACCCCATGAGTCGCAGCATGCCAGGCCTCTTCCCCCAATGGCTCAGAGGGGAAAGAATTCACCTGCAGGAGCTGAAGGAGATGTGGGTTTGATCCCTGGGTCATTGAGATCCCCTGGAGAAGGAAATGGCAACCCACTCCAGTATTCTTGCCTGGAAAATCCTATGGACAGAGGAACCTGGCAGGCTACAGTCCAAAGGTTCGCAAAGAGATGGACATGACTGAGCATGCACACATTCATTCATTCATTCAAGTGGTATCTAAGCATAAGAGTAAATAATTCTGAGCATTTCCCTACCTCAGGCTTTTACAACATCACAGTATAGCCACTCACAGGTCCTTCATTTCAAACAAAAGCGATCACAATGATGTTTCTGATATATTTCCTGAGCCATGAAGAACAGACGGAATTTTCTTTTTAACGGAAGAAATAGCCAATGAAGAAAAGATTTACCAGGACCTACAGGTCAGTGCTATGGTTATACTCTAGCACAACCTAGTGGTGCTGTGTTTAACAGGCAGGTCTAGACAAAGGCAGAGAGGATGTCACTGTTCATCTTCATAGTCCCTGTCCCCCGCTGTGACCTCAGAGAGCTCACCTAGATCACGAGATTAGCAGTAACCACCTAGGTGGCGATGGACAGGGAGGCCTGGCGTGCTGCCACTCATGGGGTCGCAAAGAGTCGGACACGACTGAGCGACTGAACTGAACTGAACGGAACCTAGAGAATGGCTTAAGCATCCTTCATGAAAGGCATTTTCAGGAAAGCAAAAGTAGCCTCATTGTGTCATTTTGGAAGAGCAGTAGCTATTTTTTAGAGGTCAAGACTAATACCTCAGATTTTCCTCATTCCCCAAGCCAGGCAGGAGTTTACCCATCACCCAGTGGTGAACAGTGAGTGCAAAGTGGCAGCAGTTTTTTCTGCCCTTTTCACATTGTAATAGGGGCGGGGCATGTATGCAGCTATTAGCGAGTGACCAGTATGGGTCCCCCTCAGCCATTGGTTGCAATGGACCCCTCCCACTTCCTTTGCATAAAAGGAGTCTGAATTCAGACTGAGGGAAGATGATTTTTTTTTTTTTTTTTTTTGACCACACCACACAGCACATGGGCTCCCCAACCAGGTATCAAATCCACGCCCCCTGTATGGGCATCATGGAGTCTTAACCACTGGGCCACCAGGAAAATTCCCGGGAAGATGGTTTTTTGAGACACTCATCTGACAACTTCCCAGTCCAATTAAAGTCCTTGTCCCAACAACTCATCTCCCAATTTACTGGCCTGTTGGGATGTGAATTCAGCTCGTTAACAACATTGGAGATTATCATGGAGCTCAGCAAAAAAAAAAAAATTCATGGAAAGCTCTGACCACCCTTTCTATATTTCACATGAATTTACTGAGAAAGGGCTTCTTGCAGGTCCCCAGCATTGGTATGAACTGCTGACAGAAGAAACTGGCAGACCTAACTCAACCTGAAGTGGGCATGCTAGACGCAAGCTGCCATTTACACCAAACTCACCTAGCACACGGTATCTTACTGGCCATATCTCAGTATGTGCAATCCCTAAGCCAGAAAAATCCACAGCTTCAATAAGATTCAGATGCATCAGTGAAAAGAACAGCCCCTTCCTGGAACCTTCCAATCTTCTCTTTTTTCAAAGGTCAAGCTCATATAAAGGAACTCTCATCATGGAAGAAAGATATTTAAGCCACACTGAGGTCAGGTCAGCATTTGGGCTATGAAATCTAAAAAAGTATACAAATGAAATTATATGCAAAACAGAAACAGATTGACAGATATGGGAAACAAACATGATTACCGAAGGGGGTATCGGGGGATAAATTAGGAATTTGGGATTAACAGATATCCTATATATAAAAGAGGTAGCCAGCAAGGACCTACTGTATGATATAGGAACTATACTCAATATTTTGTAATAACCTATAAGGGAAAAGAATCAGAATATGTATATAATATATGTGTGCACATAGATGAATCATTTTGCTGTACACTTGAAATTAACACAACACTGTAAATCAACTAGACTTAAAAAAATATTTGATCCATAAGGAACTAAGTTCCTATCACATGCCACAAAAGCTGGGTTCCAGGAATCCCACTGGATCATCAGTAGGAGTGTCTTCTGCAGACCAAGCACACCCAAGCCGACTGGGGTCGAGAATCGGGGCCACTCCCCCCCAGGTTCAACTGAAAAGGGTGCCTCTGAGCTCTTTCTTCTGAACCAAAAGAAAGGCAAATGACCAAGACTAAGTGTGAACCTGCTCCCCCCACTCCACACCACTCACCTCCCCTGACCCCACCAAGCTTAAGTTCAAAGAGACCAAACCACTGTCCAAAAGTCAATTTCTTACCTCAAATATAACATCATCATAACATTTCAAATGGAAAAATGGCACACATGTTCTATATAGAGTCCTTTAATTGGATTGTTCAACAAGACTAGAAGCAGTATTGGATTCCCATTTCAGCCAAGTTTGTAAATAATTTCAATTTGTCAGGGCTCAGTTATTAGCAAATATAGTCCATGAAATGTCAGTGGTAACTCACACATCTTATTTCAAGTGTAGTTAATGACTTATGTGTAGAATTCTCTTAATTGTTTTTTTACCAGTCTAATAATTCTCAGCATTTTCAAAGAACCAATATAACGCAGAGAAACTTGTAAACAAAATTACCAGTCTTCCTTTGGGATATGGAGAATGAGAAGTTCTATAAACTCTGCTCATTTTTCTGAGACTACATACCAAGTTTGCAAAAGGACCAGAAAACTCAAAACAAAATCTGCTAGAATTAAAATGTCATTATTGGGATATGGCATTACCCATAGTCATCCCACAAGACAAACAGCTTTTATGGACAAGCCACTGTGTCAGAAAGATGAAGAAGAAACTGCCCTTGTCTTTCAGGAGCTTATAACCTAGCATAGGACAGGGTATTCCCTCATCTATTATCAGTTTAATAATAAAACATAACAACATAATATAAACTCAATCACTTCAGTCGTGCCCGATTCTGCAATTCCACGGACTGTAGCCTGCCAGTCTCCTTCATCTGGCAAGAATACTGGAATGGGTTGCCTTGCCTTCTTCCAGGGGATCTTCTCGACTCAGGGATCAAACCCACATCTCCTGCATTGCAGGTGGATTCTTCAGTGCTGAGCCACGGGGGAAGCATAAACTACCTAATGTAAACTATACCATATATACATCATATTATATATCTATTGATATAGATACTCAAATACCTAGACCAGCCTCTAGGGTTTAATGCCTAATGATCTGAGGTTTAATGTCCGATGACCTAGACCAACCTCTAGGGTTTAACGCCTGATGATCTGAGGTGGAGGTTATGTAATAATAATGGAAATAAAGTTCACAATAAATGTAACATGCTTGAATCATCCTGAAACCATCCTCCTGCCTCTGGTTCACAGAAAAATTGTCTCCCATGAAACCAGTCCCTGGTGCTGAGAAGGTTGGGGACTACCGATCTAGACCACCAGAAAGACTTTGGTTACCCCCTAAAAAAGATGTAATGCATAGCCGTGAATAGAATTCAATTAATGGAAGAGGTAACTCTGAGGCAAGAGCTAGGAGTTGAAGAAACAAGCCTAAATTCTGCCCCTGACCCCCATGGCTGGACTCATCACTTGCTAACAGGAACACCATTTCCATCTTCAGACTGTCTCTTCCTTTTTCCATCAGGAGGCAGGTTTTTGAAGTATGAGAACAAAAGATGATTTTTTTAATATATATAATTGATCCTAGAATCTTAGGGAGAATTTCCTAAAGGAAAAGATTCTCTTGCCCAAAAGAAATAAACTGGCAATTTACAAAAGCAGAAATGCAAATGGCTAATAAGCTTATTAAAAAAAAAAACTGCTCAATCACATTAGTAATCAAAGAAATGCAAATTAAAACAAATTACCATCTTTCTCCTCTCAAATGGGCAAAGATTTAAAAGCATGATAAAAATCTAGCCCTAGTGAGGGTGAGAGGGAAATGGGCATTCTTCTAAAGTAATGAAGCAACTTAAATTGCTCCAGCCTTCCTGGATGGGCAATTTAGAAATACTTAATCAAAAGCCTTTAAAATGTACAGACCCTTTGACCCAACAATTCTACTGCAATTATTTCTAAGGAATGGAGACAAACATCTATGTGTGAGGATCTTCATCAATTCATCACTGTTTCTAATAGTGAAAAAACAAAAACACTCTGAATCTCTAACATTAAATGAATTACCATAATACAATGGAATAATATTCAATCATTGATAATGATGTTGTCGTAGGACACTTGAATTAATGCAAAAAGATGTTCATGTTATATTAATAAACACACAAAATACTTTTGTAGCAAGTCTGGTTTTTGTTTAAACACACACATATATATGTGGATAAATGCACAGAAAAAATCTGGAAAGATATACACACCTGTACATTGTTCTCAGCCTTTCCATCCATGGACAGTGTTTATTTGCCTATGACAATTCAATGCATGCCTTCTGCACTTCAACAGTGTCTTGATTTCCTAGGAAACTTCCCCAAGTCTTCAAAATGTAACTTGTTGAAAACAAGAAAACAGGCCCAAAATGGAGTTGCTTTTGCTAAGCCTCATGTCACCAAACCAAGATTTAGTTATAGTTTTAGCACTCGCAAAAATGGAGTCTTTTTTTTTTCTTTAATGGAGTCTTAAGCTGGTCAGTCAGGCACACTCTGATCAGCATGAGTGGGGTCCTCTGCCTGATAGACCCCTGCCATCCCCTAAAGGAAAGTAACTTTCCAATAACCAACAGCTTTTTGCCTAGAATGGCTTCCTTGTTCCTGCTTCCTTCTGCCTACACAAATCTTTCATTTTATACAGCTCCTCAGCCTTTCAATCTGCTGGATTGGATATGGACCAATGGGAATCAATTTTTGTTCAAATAAATTCATATTTAACCCACCTCAATTTATCTTTTGACAGTTTTGGTGTCAGAAGTGGGAATCAAAGGAGATGTCCAACAGCCTCCAAGAGCAACAAAGAAGCAGGGGTCAGTACCTGCTGAGCCTCTTAGGACTGCTGATTTCTGTCTGCCTCTGGAAGTGATGGGTAGCCCCCCTCAGATTCTAGCCCCACAGCTTTTGTGTTATGAGCCTTCAGACATTATCTGAGCACTTCTTTTCACTGGATTCAGAAACTGGCCAGAGTTCGGCTGGGTCTGACCTTAAAGCCAATTGGACCAGGTCAGACTGAGTGTGAGTTGAGGCAGATTTGACTTAAGCTGGGCTGGGCTGACTGTGAGGTCTCAGGTAGATAAAATTTTGTTTTGAGGTTAAACAAGCAGTTTAACTGCCCCAAGATAATCTTGAGTTACAGTGGCCACAGTAGAAAATATAACTTAGACAAGGTTATCCACATAGGAAGTATGGCCTAGAGAAAAAGTGTTCTCAGCCAGTCACTTACCATAAAGTATAGAGGGGAAATTGTTTTTCCTCCTCTATAGTGTCTGATGACCAGAGTGAGAGCTGCTGGGACACTCTACTAGCTTCAAAGCTCATAGATGGCATCTTGGGAAAACTACCAGAAGCCAACAGAGGGTAAGAATCCTTACAAAGTCAGATCTCCATCTGTGATGCCTGGTCAAAAGAGGAAGGTAACATTTAGCATTGTCTCTCCCTTTCCAAATTCAGATTGGCAGACTAAAAGACACAGGTAAGAATTAGGTCTTTCGATTGTGGCTTGTGAATTTGCTTTGGGGTATCCATGGATGGTTGATTCTTTCTCTTCTGGAGACAGGTTATTGCTTTCTCGTTTGTCTCAATTTATGTATTTTGTGTCTTTGTTGCTGGGCCAGGCTTCCTCTAGTCGCAGCGGGTGGAGGCCCTCTTCGTTGCGGTGCACGGGCTTCTCATTGCAGTGGTCTCTCTTACTGCACAGCACAGACTCTAGGTGTATGGGCTTAACAGTTGCGGCAAACACACTTAGCTGCTCTGCAGCATATGGGATCTCTGTTCCTGGACCAGGGATCAAACCCGTGTACTCTGCATTGGCAAGCAGATTCTTAACCGCTGGACACCAGATTCTTAACCATTGGACACCCTCATTTGTCTCATTTTGTGTCCTGAAAACTTGACTTGAAAACTGTCAGGTTGGGATCCCCCAAAATATGGCCAAAAAAAACGTGGGTTGTACCCCATTTGCAGCCAACTGGGGCCCTATCAGCTGTTGTCCATTTGCAGGGGAGTTGTCTTGCTTTCTTTCAGTTATACTGGGGCATGGCACTGGGTCTTGGGGTGACAGTATCCTTGGAGTCCTCTTTGGGGATGCCTCTTGCTTTCACAGTGTTGCTCAATATTGACAAAAATACCCACTGCTTGTTCTGGTCAAAATCTGCTAAGATATTTGGAAGAAACTGCTTTAAGTAACTATGGACAAGTGTTTACCAGATTGAAAGCTGATACTCAGAGTCAGATAGGAATATTTCTTTAGGCTTCCTTCCCTAAGCCAAAATGAAACAATGTACCCAAAGGGAAAGAAAAATATTCTGCAGGCTTTGTGGAAGGATTCAGGGAACACATTCCAAAGATACACAATTCTAAACCTAGAACATAAAAATTTTTTATTTCATCTCAGTCAAAGATCTTCTCCCTGATATTAAAATGCAAATAGAAGAAAATATAGTTGTATGGGCGGATCAGCTTCTGATATTATTCAAGAATTGCAGCTCAATTCTTTGAGGAATTCAAAACAACTTACAGATGGAGTTTTTATAAGACAGAAATGTGACCTTAGAAAAATTGAAAGCCCACTGATCCTTCTACTAATCCCCAAATCTCCCCTATTTCTTTCAAAAGGCTTGCATATACTGTAAAAAAAATCTGAATTTAGGGAATAAAAATCCTTCTTGGTAAAACTTGTCTTCTTTCTCTGTGCCTTTTGAAATTCAGGTATCTACTTGGTGTTCTCTGGGAACTAAGGTAATTCTTATCAGAAGGAGGGAAAAAAAGGAAAGCCTATTTTGAAAATTAGGCCTATGAAGAATTTAAAAGTCTCTTTCACAAATATTAGTAAAAAGTTTTAGCCATCTGAGTAGGTAACCTTAACTTATTCCATCTGCCAGAAAAATAGTTTGGATCCAACTGTTCTTTTGTAAACCAGTGAGTTTTGCATTATCATACCTGTCTCAGGAAAGATGTAAGATCTCCATTTGCAACTGCCCAGATGTCCAAGTATGTATGTCACAGGTGTGTTATTTTGTTTCTACCTCCAGAATATATCACCAAAATTAACTCGTAAAGAGCTCTATTTAATATGCTTAAAAATAAACAAATTAAAAATCTGTTTTAATTTGCTCAAAAACAAAGAATCAGACACAACTGAGCAAATAACACTTTCACACTTTCAAAGACAAACAAGCATTATAAATAAATAAAGTGTATTCTCAGAAACACAGAAACTAACCCAAATGTTTCTCAAGTTCACTTGGTCTAGGATTGTGCATGCATGTTCAGTTGCTCGGTTGTCTTCAACTCTTTGTGACCCCAAGGACTGTAGCCCTCCAGGCTCCTCTGTCCATGGAATTTTTCAGGCAAGAATACTGGAGTGGGTTGCCATTTACTCCTCCAGGGGATCTTCCTGACCCGGGGATTGAACCCATGTCTCCTGCAACTCCTGCATTGACAGGTGAATTCTTCACCACTGAACCACTGGGAAGCCTTTGGTAAATAAGAGCTAGCTTAATCTTGCTGGTTTAATTAAAACAGGTATATCTGTAGAATTATCAGCATTAAATATAAAAGCTTTATTCTACCTAGCTGTACTAAAATCAAACAAGCTCACATTTTTTGTGTTATAGAATTTGTCGGCAAAAAAGAAAACTTTGTCAGCAAAAAAATGTGATGGTTAGCTCTTTCATGTCTCATGAAATTTTTATATAATAATATAAATATAATTGTTAAAAACAAGTAAATTGATAATGGATAGAAGTTTATAAGTTAACTTTTCAACAATAATTATGTTTTATGGTATGTCTACTTAAAAATAACTTGAAAGTTATACTGATATAAGTTAAATATTAAATGCTCATTGAATTTCTAGTTCATTTCCAAACAAGCTAAAATTCTGAAACATTAATTATTGACCATAGGTTTATCCACTTCTGGCTTCCTTTTACAGAGCAACAAAAATGGGTCTTTAAGTAAACACATCTTGTGCCATATTGAAAATTTCACTATGAGGAAGAACATACTTCTAGAAATTGTGAAACATGTTTATACATTTGCCAGTGCATAGAATGCTAATGTAACAGTCTGTGACTGCTTACTTCTTAGTTTTCACTAGGAGTAAAGGATTCTAAGGGTTAAGAAGTTTCATCAATGTACATAAGTAAAACCACTTAGAAAAATAAGGGTGAAAAGAAATAAGTGTGCACCAAAAGAGTGTAAAGTGACTGGCTGTTCCAGAATGAGAAAAAATACAGGACAAAAACTAAACAGATATCAAAAAGTTGAAGACTTGTGGAAAAGGAATGTTGGAAAAAGAATTTTATGTACCTTCAAGCTGGCTAAGATCAGAATGAATTTAAGTTTTTTTAAAAAATGAGTTTTAATACCAAAAGTACATTCAAAGTGTATATTGTCCAGGCAAGACTAGCCATCACCCTCTTTTCTCTCACTCCCAGTCCATTCATCAAATGAGAGGGATTAAAGGTCAAGGGGTGAAGCGAGAAAGTACTGGAACCCTCCCAAACTCACAGTCTGATCTGACTCCTAGGCACTGTCAGAAACCAGAATTTCTCAGGACCACCCAGGGAACTGGCCTGAGCCCTGCTGCGTCCAAGACAATTCTCCTCCTGCCCTGATGACTTTCAAAGGAGGAATGTCTGGGTAAGTCATTCTGACAGCTCAGTTCATTCCTTACATCTCACTCCCAGGGAAATAAAAGATAGGTCTGTCACAGCCAGTAATTGTAGCAATACTCAGTGGCACAGAGTTTTCATAGCTCTGCTGTGCTGGGGAAACTCAGGATTCCTTTGCTAAGCAAACCTTAGCTGCAGGAGAGAGGGAGGAAGGGACAGTCTTAGAGTGGTGACTGTTTCTTCTTGCTCTTTCACAATCCTCTCTAGCCCTCTAGGCTTGCTCTGAAACACTTTTCAGAGTTGCCCGCTGCTATGGGTATCTGAGCCCTTACAACATCACCATCTTCACTTTAAAAATGGGGGAAAAAGTTCCATAAAAACTGAAATGCTTTTAACCAAGTTTGCAGAGTTAGTTCCCAAGTCCACTCATTCCCTTCTCAGAGTTATTTACTACTGAGTTAGTTCCCAAGTCCACTCATTCCCTTCTCAGAGTTATTTACTACTATCAGCAGTAGATTAACCATGAACCTCATGGAGTTTAAGCTTCAGAGTCCCTCACTTCCACTGAATTCTTTCAAGACCTGGGAGGGGTCCTAGCTACATGTTTACATTGTCATATGTTTTTATATAACTTGCAGATGAAAGATATTTTGATTACAATTAAGACCCCTGTTTATTTTTTTCTTCAACTTCCTATTAATACGAGTACTTTGCCCACAAACTGAGTGACATTGGAATTGAGCTGAGAACCTAGGTAACCCGGGTTTAGCTGGATTTATCCCTATGATTCACAGTAACTCTTGTGTATACTTAAGTTGGGCTTCCCTGGTGGCTCAGTAGTAAAGAGTCTGCCCCGAATACAGGAACTGCAGGAGATGCGGGTTCCATCCCTTGGTCGGGAAGATCCCCTGGAGGAGGAAATGGCAACCCATTCCATCATTCTTGCCTGGAGAATTCAATGGACAGAGGAGCCTGGTGGACTGCAGTCCCTGGGGTCACAAAGAGTCAGACACAACTGAAGCGACTTAGCCTGCATATATGCATACTTAAGTTGCTTTTAGTCATCTTGGCACAACAATGGTTTCCAGAAATGTTCCCATGTATGCAGACTCCCCACCATCATGACATGAAGGCCTCATCATTATGGAAGTGTCATCTACAGCATCCAGCCCTGGATGTCATGGATGGAGGAGAAATAAGACGGAGTGGGCAAAGCCAGAATTTGATCTAGAACATGTCCTTTCAAAACTTACAGCTCTGTTAAAACAAACTCAATGGAAGCTTTCCCCAATTTGACAATAATTCTAAAAATTTACCTGACATGACCCCAAGACAAAGTTAGGACACTGAAAGGAAATTTTCTTTGATTATCAACAGTGAAAAATAAATTTTTATCAGCCATGCTAGGAAGAGGTTGAACTGTCCTTATTCTCTATGGAAGAGGATGTAATAAAATGTCCTGTGAATATGGCAAAGAACAGTCAGCCAAAAAAAGTTATGATAAAAAGGATTATAAAGAAATGCCAGGAAGTCAATTAAAAAATACATTATTTTTCTGGATTTCGTGAGGCCTGAAGTATTTGTCAGCTTTTTTTTTAAAGTCATTACTTTGTAAAGATTCTTATTCTAAATAAATATTCCCATTCATGTTTAATTTTGTATTTTAATTTTGTACTCTTCCTTGTGGCTCAGTGGTAAAGAACATGCCCACATGCAGGAGACACGGCAGGAGCCACAGCTTCAGTTCCTAGGTCTGTAAGATCACCTGGAGAAAGAAAATGGTAACCCACTCCAGTATTCTTGCTTGGAGAGCCCATCGGGCTGCAAGAGAGTCAGACACAACTTAGTGACTAAACAATAAACAACAACACTTTTTTTAATGAGGAACCCCAAATTTATATAAGCTTCAAGCCCCACAAAATCCGGGTCCTCTCCTGATTATCATATCTGCTGCTGTTGTTCAGTAGCCAAGTCATGTCCAACTCTTTGAGATCCCATGGACTGCAGCACGCCAGTCTCCTCTGTCCTTCACCATCTCCAGGAGTTTGCGCCATACTCCATAGCTTAGCCTCGCCTCCCTTCACACTCAGAACTACACTTGGGCAAAATCATAGAATAAAGTGTTTATAATAAAGTGTTTAACAGCTCATCTAATTTATTGAATATCTTATTGAAAGTGTAAACAGCATGGTAATCTGGGCTCAGAATGGTTGTCAGTATACCTGGTGTTTACCTTCTCAATGATGATGTGGCTGACAAGGAGACTAGGAGCTGAGGGTCATGGGTGCTTTCCAGAATCAAGAGAGAGTACCATAACACACATCACTAGGCAGGAAAAGATCCAGATTCAAAGTGGGGTTTCTACTAAAACCCCAGCATATTGCTTTCACACCAGCATAACATTGAAAAATCATAAGTTGAATCACTGTAAGTCAGGGACCATTTGTCATGTGTGCAAAAATTGTGCTAGAAGGTTCACAAATGATATCGCTTTTCATTTTCACAGCAGGTAGATAGCATTTTCTGCATCACATTGAAGGGAGAAATGAGGTTTAAGGAAGCTAGATAACTCGCCTAGGGGCACACAGCTTATAAGTAGTAGAACTAGAATGGAAATTCAACTCTCTCTGGAGTTAAACCCAACATCTGGCCAGTCACTGGCAGATATGGCCTCACTGGCAGATCAAAATTAAGTTCTACAGTCTAACCATCATGCAGAAAAAGTAAGAACAGGATAAAAATCACAGACGACCACAGTTCTTTGTAAAACCTTTCTATTTTATCTTCTACTGTGAGCTACTATCCACAGGATGCAGTGGGGAAGATGGATGAATATTCATCAAACATCTACAGATCATTCTCAACTTAAATGGGGTTACACCCTGGAATTCTAAGTTGAAAACATCAGAAGTGCAAAATGCATTAAATACACCTAACCTCCCACACATCATAGCTTAGCCTAGCCTATCTTCAACAAGCTCAGAACACTTATACTAGCCTATAGTTGCACAAAATGATCAAAAGCCTATTTTATAATAAACTACAAACCATAGAGGGCTTCCCAGGTGGCACTACTGGTAAAGAGCTGACTTGCCAATGCAGACCTACAAGACGCGAGTTTGATCCCTGGGTTGGGAAGATTCCCTGGAGGAAGGCATGGCAACCCACTCCAGTATTCTTGCCTGGAGTGTCCCATGGACAGAGGAGCCTGGTGGACTACAGTCCATAGCGTCACAAAGAGTTGGACGTGAATGAAGTTACTTAACATGCACACACGTAAATCATAGGGCAGCCTGGCCATCTTCATTTTTGGCACCGCTAGATCTTGGCGAGCATACCTTTGCTTCCTGAATGATTTTGGACCCCAAATGTTTCACACAGCGTGTTCTATTTTTAATCAACTCTACTTGGTCTCCTTCTCCCATTTGTGAATTATAATACACTTTGCCTCCAGGCATGTGTCACTCACAGAGTTCAACAGTTCCTCCAGCCTCAGGAAACATCAAAGCAAGCTGCACTGATCACTGCCAGTTGGTTCTCAGGGCTCAGAAGCACACTGCCAGTGGGAGCGAGGAGGAGGTGGGTCTGGAGAGAAAATGCCTGTCCTGAGATTCACTAGCCGGATTCTTCCATGAGCAAATCCAAGAGTTAACAAGGGGAGCATCACTACCCTTCTCAGAGAAAGTATTATTTGGACCAAATTACACCGTGCTATCTGGTATCATGCCATCTTCACTTTCAGCCTCAATTAGTAAAATGAATAAAGGGCTGATTGAATAGAGCAAGGCTATAATCTTGGCATTGTTGACATTTTTAGACTGGGCGACTCTCTGGATGGGGGCCGGATCCTGTGCATTGTAGGACATTGAACAGCATTAGGACGCAAAGCATTATAGGATGTTTAACCAGTAAAATCTCCCACAATTGTGACAATCAAAGTTGTCTCCAGACATTGCCAATGTCCCCTGCGTGGCAAAATTATTCCTAGTTGACAATCACTGGAGTCAACCAAAAAGATAGGTGTTATCCCAGATCAAATGGAGGTTTCCTAGTGCTGATCAGGGCTCAAGACAGGTCCAGAGGTCATCTGCATTGAATCAGTGTTTCATCTCCATGCACCATGGTATGTTACCATGCATGAAAACTGCTCTAACCATGGGTGGTTCGGAATGCATCCAAGCACACTTTTGTCCTGAGTAATGGGAAATTAGCTTTCCTGAAAACACTTCTCTGAACCAAATCTCACAAAGGCCAAGTACATGTAACATAAGCACCAAATTCACTGCAGAGTGAGCTATCCCATTCTCTCTGCAGATTCCAGCAATTAACAAACACAACAATGTCCCAGGGAAGTTATCCATACATCGGGTCAAAGACATATTTATTTGTACATTATTATCATTTAAATTTTGTTCCTGTGCCATTTCCAGAATTAAATAACAGCACAGGGAGCAAGACATTTAGAAGCAAAGAACAAAGGGATTCCCCAATGAGAACCGAAGAGACAGAGGGCTGAGTTGGCAGGCCACTCTGTAAATACTAGCATAACTTCAGACACTCCATGTGACTCCTAGTCACACCAAACAAAACTATATATATGACTAACTCACTTCAACAGACCTCCTTGAACGGGTTCTGAGGACTGACTCTCTACCAAGAAGAGATAGAAAGAACCATAAAAAGAGCAAAGATGGGATTGGTCCAGAAGAGAATAAGACGTACTAGTCTGTTCAGTTGCACTTGAGCTGTAAAACATAAGGGATAAATTCATCACATGGAAGCATTTGTATTCAAAAGCTGAAAGGTTGTGGAAAGCTACAGGGTCTCTCCCCTCTGCTTCTCTCCTCTTCTTGCACCTCCTCCCCTTTCAACTCGCCTTCTTCTTCCTCTGATATTAAGATGATAAATGTCATCATCATCATTATTTATATATGGATATACATTTTTTTATGATACAAGCAAAAAAGGCCTGATAGTCTCAATTGCTTGGGAATATATTCGGAATGTAGAACTAATTGAGTGAAGGGTGGTGGTCCCACTAAGGTGAATGCTTTCAGATAATTTTCCTCACTTGTTTATGGAGGAAATGGGTACAGACATAGAATTCTAGCCATCCTCTTGTTGGCCAGTATAGTTGAATTCAAAGTGTGTTGTGTTCAATTGCTAAGTCGTATTTGACTCTGTGACCCCATGGACTGCAGCACGCTAGGCTTCCCTGTCCTTCACTGTCTCCCAGAGTTTGCTCCAAATCATGTCCATTGAGTGGGTGATGCCATCCAACCATCTCACCCTCTGCCACCCCATTCTCCTCCTGCCTTCAATTTTTCTCAGCATCAGGGTCTTTTCCAGTGAGTTGGCTCTTTGCAAAAGGTGAAGTCAATAAGAGATGCCAAATCCTGACATCCGGGGGTAAACAGATGCCAAGATTAGGATGAACTATCTATCACCATAGCTGAATAAAGAATCATGAGTAGTAACCCTAGTAAGCTTAGAATACAGCTGAAATGCAGAGAAAGCTCCCATCTCTACTCCTGATGGTGATCAGCATGTGCAGAGGTGACAAAACCCTGAAAGCAGGCCAGTAGGTTTGGGCAAACTGGTATAGGGTCTGATATCTGGAAGATAGCACAGGTAGAATTTTCTAGGCCCCTCCTATTATGTGTCAACACCCTGGGATAAACTGACTAAGTCCTCGTCAGCAGGGAAACATCAACTGAATAAGAAAATGGTGATCTCCAGATAAGAGGACCATGTGCTATGGTACTTCAGATCAGCCTCCCCTGAGGAGAGGGACTAGGTGTCGCGTGGTTCCCCTCTCACCAGTGGCTCAGGCGGTAAAGGATCCGCCTGCAGTGCCAGAGCCACAGGAGATGCAGGTTTGATCCCTGGGTCAGGAAGACACCCTGGAGGAGGGCATGGCAACCCACTCCAGTATTCTTGCCTGGGAAATCCCATGGACAGAGGAGCCTGATGGGCTATGGTCCATAGCGTCGCAGAGTCAGACATGACGACAGCAACTTAGTACACAGAGCTGTGCTAAGCTACTCAAGAAAGGAGTGTCTACCATTTACAAGAGGCTCTTTCTTCCAGGGGTATCAGGAGAGCTGAAGCATTGCGTTCTGATTGCTGATCATCACGGCTACATTTCAGATATGGTGTGCTCATAATTTTAGGAACCCTAGCCAATAAATTTAATTCCTCAGGCTTCCACTTGGCACTCAGTCTAATAGATGTATGACCTTAAGAAGAGCATAACTCATAAATATCTTCTCTTTTAATATTCCTTTCCCACAAGAAGAGAATCATGGAATAATACAATTTCACCCTAAAGGCTACCTAATGCAGTATTTTCTTGGAAGGTCACAAATCTCCTGCTGAGAGTATATGACCTGGATTTAGGCATCACAAGAGACAGAGCATTGAATTTCACTGAATCACTCAGAGAAAAATGGTTCTTTCCAGTAAAATGCTTATTCTTCTTTGGAGAAACGTCTGTTAAATTCTTAGTTGTTAGTATATTTCCAATTCTTCTCCAATAGTTGCTAATATTTTTAGAAAGCAAGGGCTTCCCTGTTGTCTCAGTTGATAAAGAATCTGCCTGCAATGCAAGAGACCCAGTTCAATCCCTGGGTCAACAAGATCCCCTGAAGAAGTGAATGGAGACCCACTCCAGCATTCGTGCCTGAAGAATTCCATGGACAGACAAGCCTGGCAGACTACAGTCCATGGGGTCACAAAGAGTCTGACACAACTGAGCAAGTAACACTTACATGTCAGAAAGCAGACAGAAGGCCTCAACTCAGAGAGTCCACAGGCGAGTGTCTAGCTGGATTTTAACACCATCACATTGTTTATATGAAATATATTTTTACATATGGTAGTTACACATATTATATGTATAAAATATATAGTAGGAAGAGCTATATAACAGGGAGCCTATACACAGCCTGATGTTCTGTGATGACCTAGAGAAGTGGGATGGAGGTGGGGAGTGGGAGGGAGGCTCACGAGAGAGGCAAAATACATGTACTTATAGTTGATTCACATTGTTTTATGGAAGAAACCCAAAATTGTAAAGTGCAATTATCCTCCAATCAAAAAAATTTTTTAAGAAAAAAAATACAATATATTTATTTTCGTGGCTACTTTCTATTTTTACTAAGTATGGACTTCCCTGATAGCTCAGTTGGTAAAGAATCCTCCTGCAATGCAGGAGACTCTGGTTTGGTTCCCGGGTTGGGAAGATCCACTGGAGAAGGAATAGGCTACCCACTCCAGTATTCTTGGGCTTCCCTTGTGGCTCTGGTGGTAAAGAATTTGCCTCGAAGGCAGAAGACCCTGGTTCAACTCCTGGGTTTAGAAGATCCCCTAGAGAAGGGAAAGGCTACCCACTCCAGTATTCTGGCCTAGAGAATTCCATGGACTGTATAGTCCATGGGGTCACAAAGAGTTGGACATGACTGGGTGACTTTCACTTAGCTTCACTTCACTACTGCTATATTTATGGTCATATATAAAGTGTCACCCTAAGTAACATTAAAATGAATAAATTGCTGAAATAAATCATGCCAAGTAAACAATAGTATCATTGATTCAAAATATGAAAAAAAAACTCATGAAAGTAGCATTCAAACGATTGCTTTGTGAGGAAAATATGATCTCATTCCTACTCCTTTAATAAAGAAAATATGAGGAAACTGTGACCCAGAGGGTTAGTTATATGGCTTGCCCAAGACCGCATAGTTCCAAATTCCAAAGCCAGGATTTGAACCTAAGTTTCTTGATGCCCAGTGTTACTAGTTACCACCTGTAGTGGATGCTCCAGGTATGCCTCTTGGGTCTCCCCTTCAGGACTGAGACCCTCATCCACCCAACCAAAGGAAATGACAAATAATGACAATAGTGACGGACAGCTCTCACCTGGGTCCCGCTTTGAGAACTGCTGTCAAGTGAAGAGATCCCTAAGGTCATGTCCCCTGTTTAGAAGCAGCCTATTACTAATGACTGGTCAGTGGTGTGGGGCAGAAGGTACAAAGGGCCAGTCCCCTCCTCACGGGAGGAGATAACCGCTAAAGGACCATCCAGGTTCTGGGACCGCTGCTGGGATCAGCTTGAACCTTTGTTGAGACTACCTTTCATTTCATCCCTCCCCCTGCCCAGTCTTCCTTCCTTCATTCCTTCATGTGTGGACCTGAGGTACTCCCTGGTATACTCTCTGAATGCAAATTTGTGTCTCAAAATCTCTTTCCCAGAGAACCTATAAAACATCATCTTTCTTCTCTATTTTAAAGAGAATAAATGAAGTTTCTTAGAATGCCATATCATTAAAGAGAATACTATGGTTTTTCCAGTAGTCATGTACAGATGTGAGAGTTGGAGCATAAAGAAGACTGAGCTGATGCTTTTCAACTGTGGTGCTGGAGAAGACTCTTGAGAGTCCATCCCTTGGACTGCAAGGAGATCAAACCAGTCAATCCTAAAGGAATTCAACCCTGAATATTCACTAGAAGGACTGATTCTGAAGTTGAAGCTCCAATACTTTGGCTACCTGATGCCAAGGGCCGACTCGTTAGAAAATACCCTGATGCTGGAAAAGATTGAAGGCAAGAGGAGAAGGAGACAACAGATGATGAGATGGTTGGATGGCATCACCGACTCAATGGATGTGAGTTTGAGCAAGCCCCAGGAGATAGTGAAGGACAGGGTGCCTGGCGTGCTATAGTCCATGGGGTCGCAAATCGGACACGACTTAGCTGCTGAACAACAACAAGTGAATGTAATACACTAATTAGTGTGACCAGATTACAATTTTATAACTCATTTCCAAAGGCTGCTGTCAAACTTAAAAAGCAAGAAGAGAAATGTAGTATAATCATAGTATGATCATCACATATGAGTTTGAGGCTTCTCTGGTAGCTCAGACAGTAAAGAATCTGCCTGCAATGTGGCCAATGTGTGAGAACTGGGTTCGATCCCTGGGTTGGGAAGATCCCCTGAAGGAGGGCATGGCAACCCACTCCAGTATTCTTGCCTGGATAATCCCCATGGACCAAGGAGCCTAGCGGGCTACAGTCCACGGGGTCGCAAAGAGTCAGACATGACTGGGTGACTTAGCACAGCCCAACCTGAGTCTGAGGGGATTTTGGGGGTCAAAAATGAATCATCAGTTTTCAAATGAGAGGTTAATCTTCAACTGTCATGTCAATCATAAGTTTAGTTCTAAGTTTTAAAGTGACAACTGCAAATACAGGAATTTCAATATTTGAATGTATATCCACAACAGACAGTAATTTTATAGAATGGTTTTAAAGAGTATACTATTTTAAGAGAACTTCTGACATAATTTCAAAAATTTAAAATGGAAGAGAACATAATAGGAACGTTTCCTCACTTAACAAACTCAACAAACATTTAATAAACTCGTGCTAAGTACTTACAGGAATACGGACTTGAGAAAGATACTCCTGTTATCAAGGAATTGAGCAGTATATTAAAGGGTTGGGACTCTACCATTATTTCTTAAAAAACTGTTGCTGTGTCATTCTCTTCTGTCCTTCCAGAACTCCAATGTTAATACTTGCTAAATCTTCTCTATCTCTTACCTGCCCTTCAGCATAGCATATTTAATCTTTTTGCCTTTTACGCTTCAGTCTAGATAGCTTCTTATGACCTGGTCTTCAATTCTTTCTTCAGCCAAGTGTAATCTACAGTTAAATCTAACAAGTTCTTAGTTTTGGTTATTTATTTTTTCAGTTCAAGAATTTCTATTTGGTTCCTTTTTAAATCTGCTGTATAACATTATATAGATTATAGTTTATGGCCAAATTTTTCAAACTTGACTTTAATCTCTTTGAACGTAATAACCAAAGCTTTCTCACATTCTGTGTCTGATAATTCTAGTTTCTGGAATATAGCAAAAACCTTGTATTCCTTTTTCTAAATTTTTTTTATTGACGTACAGTTGATTTACAATGCTGTACCAATCTCTGCTCTATGGCAAAGTGACTCAGTTATACACATATAAACATTCTTTTTTTTCCCATTATGGTCTATCACAGGATATTGGATATAATTCCCTGTTTCTGCTGGTGGTTACTCACATTGATTTATCTCCCCTTGTCCCTGGTTCCCAAATTATTTGTAGAATTAATGTAAAGCCCAGGATGATATTTTCTTCCACTGATGGGGATTTTAATTTGCTACTCCCAGACACCTGGAAGCTCCAGGAATCTGAGACTGCCTGTTCAAGTCTTAGGATTTTCTGGACCACCCAGGTGAGTTGAGGAATGGCTCAATGTGAAGGTTAGTTTGCGTATGACTCACCTTTATTTCTAGTGAGCATCCCTTCAGGTCTCAGCCCAAAAGCAGAGAGTAGTTTACCAGGGTGCCTATTCTTGGTAGGCCCTATATTCCAACTCCTGTTCTTCTAGACATGCAAGACTACAGAACATACAGCTTAATTTTTCCAGCCATGCCTTCAAAATAATAAATGCCTCGAGGGCAGACGTGCCATCTCTCTGAATTTCCCACCTCTTCTGCCCCCAGATCATTAAATGTTCATTATTTCATTAGAACATGGATGTTTTTATAAAAAATTATTTATATTTTATCTGTCTTTTTAATTGTCTCCAACTCAAGGGTTGGTCTGAATTATCTAAACAATCTATTACTCAGGAAGAGAAGGTTGTAGAAGATTGGAGATTGTTTGAAATTTCTTTTCTTCTAAGAATAACACACTTTACATGTTGTTTTTATTTGTTTGTGATTTTTTGGTTTTGTTTTGTTTGTTTGTTTGTTGGATGCAATGTTCTGTTTGTGTTCCCTGACCTGGGATTCAATCCAGGCCCTTGGCAGGGAGAGCAGAGTCCTGACTACTGGACTGCCAGGGAATTCCCTGCATGTTGCTATATCTTCATTTATAATAGTACTTTATAATTATTTGTTGACAGGTCAAACTGAGCAATCACATGGCATAGATTTGTATTCAAACTGTGGGCAAATCTAAGGTTTAAATGCTTCGTTAAATTGCATATGTATGATTATCTAAAGAAAGGGTCTGTAATTTTCAGGAGAATCTCAGTATCTAGTTCCTCTAGATACAGTGAGTTCTGCGAGGACAAGGACCATGTCATATTTATTTTGGGATTCTCCCTACCCAGTAAAGGTCTATTGAAAAATAAAGAACATCTTATGACAAAGCAAAGCATGGATGATTTAAGAGAGAGGTACAAATTCTTAGATGCTACTTCAGAAGAGAAAGAGAAGTATCATCTATACAATTTATCAAAAGAGGCTTTCTTTGAAAAGTAACACTACAGTTGATCCATCAAAGGTACTTATAATTTTCACAAGTATAGATCAGATATGAAAGATGTTCAAGACAAAGTTGGAATGTGGAGATAAAAATAATTTATTAGCTCATGCAGCTCAATCCAAACAAACAATCCAATCAAAAAATGGGCAGAATACCTAAATAGACATTTCTCCAAAAAAGAAAGATGGCCAGTGAACACACGAAAATGCTCAGCATCACTCATTATTAGAGAAATGCAAAACAAAACTACAATGAGGTATCGTTTCACACCAATCAGAATAGCCATCATCAAAAAATCTACAAGCAATAAATGCTGAAGAGGATAAGGAGAAAATGTGTGCTGTTGGTGGGAATCTAAATTGATGCAGCCACTATGGTAAACAGTGTGGAGATTCCTTTAAAAGCTAGGAATAAAACTACCATTTTGTTCTTGCTGTTTTTAGTCACTCAGTCATGTCCGACCCTTTGTAACCCCATGGACTGTAGCCCACCAGGCTCTGCTGTCTATGGAGTTCCCCAGGCAAGAACACTGGAGTGGTAGTAATTTCCTTCTCCAGAGGATCTTCCTGACCTAAGGATTGAACTCAGGTCTCCTGCATTGCGGGCAGATTCTTTACTGCCTGATTCTTTACTGTATATCCCACTACTGGGCATATACCTGAGAAAACTAAAATTCAAAAAGCATACATACCCCAATGTTCATTGCAATGCTATTTAGAATAGCCAGGGCATGGAAGCAACCTAGATCTGTCCATCAACAAAAGAATAGATAAAGAACTCATGGTACATGTATACAATGGAATATTACTCAGCCACAAAAAGGAAGGAATTTGAGTCAGTTGAACTGAGGTGGATGAACCTAGAAACTGTCATACAAAGTGAAGAAAGTCAGAAAGATAAACACAAATATCATATATTAGTGCATATATATAGACTCTAGAAAATGGTACTGATGAATCTTTTTGTGGGGCAGGAATAAAGAAAGACACAGACACAGAGAATAGACTTGTAAACGCAGCAGGGGAAGGAGAGGGTGGGATGAATTGAGAGAGTCGCATGGAAACATATGCATTACCATATGTAAAACTGAGATCCAGTGGTAAGTTGATGTATGACAGAGGGAGTTCAGCCCAGCCCAGTGCTCTGTGACAACCTAGAGGGGTGGGATGGGTTGGGGGAGGAGGAAGATTCCAGAAGGAAGGGGATATATGTAGACTTATAGCTATACAGCAGAAACTAACGCCACATTGCAAAGCAATTGTCCTCCAATTAAAAATAAATAAAATAAATTCAGTCAAGTCCAAAGAGGGAAAACAAAGAGCACATTCTTCTGCTCTGTATAGAAACTTGGTAGGCAAAAGTTAATCTGATTCAAAGTCTAGAAAACATGCATTAGATTCTTTTCCCTGCCCCCAAATCAATGCACACATTATTTCATACAGTAAACATATAATATGTGGCTCGCAAAATATGGTAATTTATTATTTCATAGAAAAAGAATTTATTGTGCCCAGGTTAGAGGCATAAAAGATAAGTCACAAGTGGACAGATTTGTGGGGTTTGCTTTATGTGACAAGAACTGACTTCTACTAGTCCAACCTTAAAAAGCTCAATTCCATGGGAAAAAAAAAAAAAAAAAAAACGAAGTAAATACTCCGAGACAGTGAAACCTTATGGTGTAGCTTATTACACTGAAATTGTTCACAAAAACTTGTGTGTGCACTTAGCTGGGGAAAGTGTCCTTTAGCTTTCAATGGCACCAAAAAGGAAACTGTGGAACTCCCCTGGGGGTCCAGAGATTGAGACCCCACTGCAGGAAGCACAGGTTCAACCCCTGGCCAGGGAACTAAGACTCTAGATTCTGTGGGGAGTAGCCAAAACGAAAGGGGGCATCTGTGACACCCTGCTCACTGGAAGAGAAAAAAAAGGAATGAAGAGGTTTAGAATTATGACCTCGCAGTTTTTTTAAAAAATGACCACATATGAATTAACGTAAGTACATAGGCGTAGCTAAACAAGTTACAGCTGCTAAACCTTCAGATCTTCCCCCCAGGGACTTGGAGTAACGATAATACTGTGTTCTCAGCCAGAATAAAATGGTCCGTAGAGGAAAGGAGGGCAGGTGTGACTGCAGTATTCCGGATCTCTTTCTTCCTGACATTAGTCATTAACATTTGGAAGAATTTCAGTAGGAAAGTGTCTGACTAATAAGATTCTTGAAACTTGCCACCCACTACCTAGCACAGCCTCTGGCACAAGGGAAGCATTCAATACATGAATGAACCATTAACAAGAGAGCCATAAAATACCAAGGAAACAGATGATATTTTCTGGGCACATCTCCTAGCACTTAAGTCTGAAAACAAAACAGAGGATGCCAGCCCAAGGATTCAAGACAGACAGACAGACAGACAGTGGCTGGGTCCAAAATCAACTCTGGCCACCTGACGTCCAGCCAAGGAATATACACATGTTTATCTTAAATAAACATTTATGTCAAATGTAAAACAGTCAAATATTATCAAGCAGAGCTCTATCAGATGTTACAGAACTGGCATCTTCCAGTAAAATAAATTTTAAGGATATAAACTGGTTTACTGTTGCCACATCCTGGTGGAGTGTGGTATGGCAGAGAAGCCCTGTGAAAGCAACCAGACCTACAAGAAAGAGAATGGAATGGCGTTAAATTCAAACATCACTAAGTATAACAGATCCTGGGGAAAATGTTTCATGGTCAAAAAAGTTCATGAAAGAAAAGTCTGAAAATTTTGATGAAGTTGATGATTAACATGTAACACATCAAAAATAAAAACAAAACAGAAAGCAAGTCAAATTTAAGTGAAACACTAGAAGAAAATGTACTTCTATTTAAGTTATTGTACACCCATATACTAAAGTTCTGTGCAACTATCACAAAAGATTGAGTTAGGTCATACATGCTGATTTGAAAGAGGTACAGTTATACTGATATGTAGGAAAAGCAAATTGAATAATAGTGTGCTAAAATGATCCACACACATAGACATGGTTACACAAATATACATATCGCTGTATGCATGTAAACACATGAAAGAATACAAGCTGACCCTTGTGTGGTTGTCCTAGGGAGCAGGATTTCAGGGGGTGATTTTTACTCCCTAAAATTCATATCTGTATTTTAATTAAAATTTTATAATCATGAGCTTGTATTACTTTCTGTAATCAGGAAGAAACATTTAGTGGTAAAAAGGGCAGGTAAGAGGAAAAGAAACTCTGTAGCCTGATGCATAATAGCAATGAACAGTAAGCAAACTAAAGTCAGACTGCGCCTGAGTTCACATCCTGACTGGCTACTTAAAGGCTATGTGATCCTAAGCACCTTGAGTTCCTCATCTGTAAATGGAGATAATAGTCAGACCTACCACCTAGGATCATCATGTCAACTACATGAGATAACACATGTCAAATGCTTAGATTGGAACATAGTAAGTGCTCAACAAGTGTGAGCAGCTCATGGCAAAAACACTTCTTGAATTTTAATATCCATTTTCAAATAATACCTTTTCAAATATCATTTTAGCCTCTTCCTTAGTCTAAAATTTTAGCTATCATTTGGGGAATTTTTTTTCCTTTAGGACATGTAATATATATTTTATGATTTAATAATGAAAGTAAAAGAGAAAACAGGATTTTCTTACAGCCTCTTCTTAATCTACCTATTGTGCTATGTGAAAAATATCTGCATTGTCATGGTATTTCTTGGATAAATTTGAGTTTTAAGAGGGGTGGGATAAGGGTGCTTATGGGCCGGACGTGTAGGGCGTTGGGCTGTACTTACTGATGGGATCCAAAGACAGAGATGTTAACACACATTGGGTTTGGGTGTTTTTAAGGGTAGAGGGAGAATTCATTACTGACCATTTACTGAAGAAGCTTCCATCTCTCCAAGTGCCCCAGGGAAAGTTTCATCAGATACCCTGACTCTGAAATCTTACCCTGCCTTTCATCCGAAACCTAAGACTAATGCCATCACCATTTGGCCTCTGGATCAGAAGCAGAATGGCTCTCATGAGCCTCTAAGAAGAACCTTTATTCTAAACCTCCACATCTGTCACTTATATTCTCCTTTCCAATCAAGTAAGGATTAGAAGTCAACTCAAGGCCTACAGACAGGTTGGATCGTCATCAGCTAGTAGAATTCACCAAGTAGAGGAATGAGCCTAGGTCCCCAATAGAACTAACTTCGTATCAACTTGGATTAGAAATGTTTCAACATGCCAGAAGTTGGTTTCCAGATTTGGAGAAATTCAACCCTCAAAGACCTCAAAGCAGTGATATAACATGGCCTGGATCTACAACCATTGTCTCCCAAATGTGTTCCATGGATTCTTAATGTCCTGTGAAGAACTTCCCTGATGGCCCAGGGGTTAAGACTGGGCTTTCACTGCAGGGAAAGTGAAAGAAAAGTGAAAGTGTTCATCGTTCAGCCATGTCTGACTCTGTGAGACCTCATGGCTTCTCTGTCCATGGGATTCTCCAGGTGAGAATACTGGAGTGGGTTGCCGTTCCCTTCTCCAGGGGATCTTCCCGAGCCAGGGATCAAACCTAGGTCTCCCGCACTGCAGGCAGATTCAAGGGGCACAGGTTTGACTCTTGGTCAGGGAACTAAGATTCCACATGCCAGGTGGTTCAGCCAGAAAATTTAAAAGAAAGAAAGAAAGAAATACTTAATGTTCTGTGGGATGGAATACCAGTGGACATTTGCTATTAAAAAAAAAGTATTGCATCTCCAGGGGAAGGGAAAATTCAGGAGTTTGGGGTCAATATGTACATATTGGTATGTTTAAAATGGATAACCAGCAAGGACCTATTGCATAGCACATGGAATTCTGCTCAATGTTATGTGGCAGCCTGGGTGGGAGGGGAGTTTGGGGGAGAATGGATACATGTGTATATATGGCTGAGTCCCTTTGCTGTCCACCTAAAACTATCACAATACTATTAACTGGCTATACTCCAATACAAAATAAAAGTTAAAAAAAAATCCCATCTCTAAGATGATTTAGAAATTCTATATATTATATCCCCAACTTGATAATTTACAACACACATTCATCTTATTATTCAATCAATAAATATTTATTGAGCACCTACTATGTCCTAGAGAGTGCTTTAGGTAGTAGGGTTAAAGGTGAACCAGACAGATGACATCTCTACCCTGGTGGAAGAAGGGAGAGAAGGCACAGACAAGCATCAGGAAGTGGCAAGTTCTACGCGGAGTCAAACTAAGGAGATGGGACTCAGAGCCCAGTTCACTGGGCTGTCAGGAACATTGGACTGTCAGATTATCCTCTCTGAATAAAAGGCATTTAAACCAAGAGCTGTAGGACATAAGTGTTTGAAAAGCTTTCAAAAGATTGATTATGTTTCAGTAAGTGATTCTGATAAGTTTATTTACCCCGACATCTCCAATCCATCTGTCAACAAGAACTTTTGTGAGTGGAACACTCGTTGGTATCCCAGGGAACACTGGTGTTCTGTGGAAACCAGTCTAAGAAGTGCTTAACTGAACATGTCTTGTGCTGGGACTGCTGCTGAATGCAAACAATATCTGCAAGACAATCACCTATTACATTGGTGCAATGTGCTAAGCCAGCTTCAGTCATGTCCAACTGTGTGTGACTCCATGGACTGTAGCCCGCCAGACTCTTCTGTCCAAGGGATTCTCCAGGCAAGAATACTGGAGTGGGCTGCCATGCCCTCCTCCAAGGGACGTTTCTGACCCAGGGGTCAAACCAGCATCATTTATGTTAAGTGCTGCTAAAATGCCCTGAAAGCCCTCCTTAGAGGATTAATAGACATGATCACAGTCTCCCCTGGTACTTAGAAAACTGCAGGCCGCAGCAGCAGGAAATGACATTCTGAAGTGTGCATTTCAGGTTCTGTAACACTTGCCCCCAGAGGAACTCAGAGCATCATTTTCTGTGCTGTCTTTGCAAGGAGGGCGGCCTGGAAGTTGAGGAGGACGTCCATGCAGATAAAGGAAGTTCCCACTTGGCAGCAGACAGTCCAACAGGCCCCTGTGCTCCACCTCTCCCTTTCTGTCCCCTCTCCCACCCTGACCTACACCCTGCTGGGGCCCAAACGACCTCCAGCCAGAGGTCCACCCTATATCACAACAGCCAAGACCAGCCCATTCCCTGTGTTTTGTGCATAAATCTTACTGCAAGAGAGCCCATTCTTTTCTTCAGTGTCTACAACTACAGTGGCAGAGCTGAACAATTGTGACAAAGATCGTGTGGCCTGAAAAGCCTAAAAACTTTGCTATTAGACACTTCAAAGTCTGCAGACATCCACTCTAGGCACCTGTTCTCTGCCCTCTTGGCCAGTCCTGCCAGGACTGTGGGCACAGCTTGCGGGCACAGCTGCTGTCTTCACCAGATGTGCCAAAGGGAGGGGGGTCTCCTTTCTCCTCCGCAGACACATACCACCTGGGAAAATCTGTTCTGAATCTTCTCAATGGCCCTGTGTCTCCTCAGAGCTAATACACCTGGCAAGAGCACATCCACTCATGCCAGATTCCCTCTGCTCAAATTCCAGGTCTGCCACTCACTCACTGTGTGACTATGAGAAATGTATTCACATCTCCAACCTTCCCTTTGAGAGCTTTACAATGCAGACACTAATACCACCCAACTCACAGGGCTATTGTAAGGATTAAGTGAGATGGTGCCTGTGAAGGACTTTGCACAGCTCCTTACATGTAGAAACTGTTTAATAAATGTTCATTATTATTTTAACTATTATAATTCAAGGGACCAAGTAGAGGAAATTAGACACATAAAAACCTGAATTTGACAAAGTCTCTCCATGCAAGAATCTTCTCCAGCACCACAATTCAAAAGCACTGGATAGCCAGGAGGCCAAACCAATCAATCCTCAAGGAAATCAACCATGGATATTCATTAAAAGGACTGATTAAAAGGACTGATACTGAAGTACAGAACAGATTTTTGAACTCTGGGGGAGAACGTGAGGGTGGGATGTTTTGAAAGAACAGCATGTATACTATCTATGGTGAAACGGACCACCAGCCCAGGTGGGATGCATGAATCAGGTGCTCTTGCCTGGTGCACTGGGAGGACCCTGAGGAGTCAGGTGGGGAGGGAGGTGGGAGGGGGGATCGGGATGGGGAATACGTGTAACTATATGGCTGATTCATGTCAATGTATGACAAAACCCACTGAAATGTTGTAAAGTGATTGGCCTCCAACTAATAAAATAATATTTAAAAAAAAAAAAAAAAGGACTGATGCTGAAGCTCCAATACTTTGGTCACCTGATATGAAGGACCAACCCACTGCGAAAGATCCTGATACTGGGAAAGATTGAAGGCAGGAGAAGGGGGTGACAGGATGAGATGGTTGGATGGCATCACTGACTTAACATGAGTTTGAGCAAACTCTGGAAGATAGTGAAGGACAGGGAAGCCTGGTGTGCTGCAGTCCACGGGGCCGCAAATAGTTGGAGACAACTTAGCAACTGAACAACAACTACAGTGCAAAGCATCTCAAGCCATTTTCAAGTAACAAATATGAATGAAGCAAGTTAGGGCAAGGGTGTAGAGGACCCAGAGTGCTCTGTCTTCTTCCACGCCCTTTGTTCTCCTCATTCTTGTATTCCTGGCATCTCTGCTATTGGTTTCTCCTTCACCCTACACATCCTTTTCTCTCTCAAGAACATGATTTGCAGACCCCTTGCTTTGAAGGAACCATGTAGTATTCTCTTGGTGAAAAGACACAGTTCCACAAACCTTCAACTTCCTTCATTTCAGGTCTGGCAAAAGGATATGGCGCTCACACCCAAGAGGATGCATTTCCAAGTGCCTATTTCTGAAATATGAAGAAGCACCTCGTCTGTTTGATTCACAGCTGCCTTTCTCCACACTTACAGGTACGGTACAGTGATCGGTCACCCAGACCAACTTCTCTTCCCTGGCTGCATGCTTCCCGAGCTCCCAGACCTCAAACCCAGACTGTGTTTGACTTTCATAAGAGGGGTTCCAATTTTCATAACTGAGTAAATTGTGGAGTGATGGTGCCAGTAAAAGTTGCCAATTGTGGAGTAAATGTGGGTCTCTCTATTGGCCATTAGTTTCAATATGTCACCAGCAAGGGCAAATTTTCGATTACGTCTCAAAGCCATGCAGGCCTTCTGTCCCTCACCTGCTGCCTTGGAGAGGTAGATACTCAGGGAGGAAGTTGGATCCAGAGTCTGGGTTCAGTGGGAGTTGGTGGGGGGAGCTCTCAATTACCAAAAGTGAGGATGGGACTTTTGCAATCAACTCGCTTGTGGTAACAAACCCGCCTGCCAATGAAGGAGATTTAAGAGATGCTCACTCAATCCCTGGGTTGGGAAGATCCACTGGAGGAGGCCATGGCAACCCACTCCAGTGTTCTTGCCTAGAGAATCCCGTGGACAGAGGAGCCTGGTGGGCTACAGTCCATGGTATGCAAAGAGTTGGACACAACTGAGTGACTTAGCATGCACTGGTCCTTTTAATGCCAATGTTATCAGAACTGTTTTGACACAAGGACATTGAATGCTGCCTCTAAAATAATTTTTGTGCCTTTCAAATTAAAAAAAAAAAAAGTTTAAACAGGGTAGCTTCACCAATCCCTGAGCCATAATTCATCTCTGAACTTCCCCTGGAGGGGGATTAGAGATGCACAGTGCCTCAGGATGAGGTGAGATGCAAGTTTGAATTAAGTGACAAGAAAGGGCTAAAGGGAGGTGATGGATAAGAAGAGGACCAGGATAAAAGTCAGGTCAGTGATGGGGAGGTTGTGGGGAACACATCACAGAGCATGCATGCATGCATGCTTGCACACCTAGTCGTATCCAACTCTTTGCAATCCCGTGGACTCTAGCCTGTCAGAGTCCTCTGTCCATGGGATTCTCCAGGCAAGAACACTGGAGTGGGTTGCCATGCCCTCCTCCAGGAGATCTTCCAGACCCAGAGATCAAACCTGAGTCTCTTCCATCTCCTATTAGCAGGCGAGCTCTTTACCTGTTGAGACACCAAGGAAGCCCACACATCACATTACTTGGCAGTAAAAAGCAGAGATACAGCCATGGTTAATGTCCCCATCCAAAGAGCTGTACCACTGTCACTTGGCTGAATGTCCTGGAGTCCCCATCACCTACCTTTATGAATAAGCAGCCATTGCCAAGAGCATGATTAGATCTGAAGCCTGCCACTCAAGACTCTCAAGCATTTGAGCAAACACCCATGTCAATCTCCTCTCTTCCCCTTCCCATATTTTCTGTTTTAATCAAATTCAGTGTCGTGGCAAATACTGAATACTCTCCACATTTTGCTGCCATGAGAAAGATCCCTGGGGACCCTCATCACCCTCTTAACTGCACCAATTTCTTCTGCTGAAATTTGACCCATTTTTCAATGAAAATACAATGTTCTAGAGGAACAATGGGAAGATAAAAATACCTGTAGAGCAAGTTTGCGTGTAATGAATGCCATGGTAAGGAATTTGGGAGAAGAGACTCTTCCTGACTGAATATTCAGGAAAGACATGATGCTTGCTATCTAAAAGGAAACTTCATCTCATGATTTTTCCAAACCCTTCTGTTGATGCCCAAGGGGAAAGCTAAATTTCTGCCACACCTGGTCCTATGGATGTACGATAGATGGATATTTCTACATCCTCTGTGGAGAATTCTAGAAATTTTTAAGCATATGTTTTGGAAACAAAACCCCAAAGTGCTATGAATGAAACATATCAGTCATCATTTTTCCACCCATCCCATCTTTGCAGCCTGGGGCTAAAATCACCTGTTGTCTCTGAAATAATCCTTGAAGGAAGAAGTCCAAGGGAAAAGTGCAGTTGTCACCCGCTCCAGGCTTTCTATTATCTTAGCCTGATGCTCACTCAAGACTGAACACCACACATGCGGCAAGCTCATTCGCAATCCATAATAGATAAAGTTCCTGAGCCCAAGTCGAGAAAAGGAGCTTCACTATGCATACTTTGGCCAAGATGCAGGCCTGGGATTCAGTCTGAGCAGCTATACATCAAATAATAAAGTGTAAGTGCAAACAGCAAAAAATGTCCCCATATCACAGCTCAGAGTGTGTCAGAGTTGACCAAATCATTACATACTTCTCATGTTTTGATAAGGTACTTAATTGGCACCCTGTGGGACATCACCGGGTGAGGGCTCCTGGCTTTGGGGCTGGCCCGGCGCCCACATCCTGTTACCCTGGCAGCTCCCCATCTTCCCCATTAGCTCAAACCACACGGAGAAACGAGAGCAGGATGGACGAGACACCTTCCTTTTTTTCCAAGGGTACTGGAGCCCATCCAGGAAACAAGCAGGGCGGGATGATGAAAAGCCTAGGCAAATGTTCCCAGCTTCTCCACTGTGTCCTCAGCTGGGGAAATCATAAAAACCAGAGTCATTTGAACCACAGATTATAGTTTATAAGCACTTTTCAAATGGGTTCTCTTAATCCTGGCACAGAGGGCTGAGGAAAGTATTTTGATTGCTCCCCACCCCCCACTTTTACAGATCTAGAAATGAAGGCTCAGAGAGGTTGAGGGGCTTGCCTAAGGATATACAGCTGGTAAGTACCAGAAATGGGGCAGAAGCCAGTTCTTCCTGTCTCTCACACCTGTGTTCTGTGTCGCCTTCCCTCCATCCAGGGCCTTGTGAGTCAATCTCGTGATTTTCTGTCTCAACTCATACAGTAAAAGTCAGGGACTTGGAAAACATCTGGGTGGAAATCTGATTCTCATCCTTTCAGGGCAGAGGTAAATCTGTGCTGAAACTGGGGTAGGAAGAGAAGGACTTAGCCCTTTCCCAGTTGTAGAGGGAGAGGTAATAGGTAGAACACTGGTGTTTCTTTTTTATGTTCATGTTTGGCCTTGTTAGGTCTCTGTTGCAACATGCAGAATCTAGTTCCCTGACCAGGGATCAAACCCGGGTCCCCTGCATTGGGAGCATGGAGTCTTAGCCATTGCACTACCAGGGCAGTCCCTGGAAAACCAGTGTTTCTTAATGATCTAGTTGATTCTGTCATAGTCACCCAAGGAGGCAGAAGTCCCCATCATATCGTGGGGACACGGTCACCCCGTGCTTTCTTTCTGGTCATCTGGTCTCTCTTCCTCCTTCCCTTGGCAATGTTCTGAGTGCTTCTGAAAGACATGGAGAACTCACATTCTGACCTCACATTCCGCTCAGACATAACCACTGTTTTTGCAGAGGTTTGAGAAGCGGTACAAAGCCTTCGGTCTCTCACCTTTGTGCACAAGCAGGACTGGCTTGAATCCCTAAGACCTCTGAGACCCTCTATCAAAAACACATCAGCTAAGCTCTTTTCAGAAACTGTTCAGGGCCTAGTTCATGGAGATGGGAATGAGGAGGGGCATGAAACTCATCAGGAAACATTATTCCCCGAAATATGTGTTCCAGGTTCTCTCTCTCTCTCTCTTTTTTTTTTTCAATATGCCAGAGTTCTAACTTCTACCCTCAAGACTTAAACCAGACTCTGGCAGATACCTGGAGAGAGGGATGACTCAGAGCTTGGCCAGGAACCCAAGTCAATTCCACCACCAGATTCTGAGATCAACTAGAGTGCACAGGGCAAACGTGTTCTAGTTATTTTAGTGTTCTGGTTAGCTGGGAACAAGCAGTGCATACCGAGGGCTTCCCCAATGTCTCACTGATAAAGACTCTGTCTGCAATGCAGGGGATGTAGGTTTGATCCCTGGGTAGGGAAGATCCCGGAGGAAAGCATGGCAACCCACTCCGGTATTCTTGCCTGGAGAAATCCCATGGACAGAGAAGCCTGGTAGGCTACAGTACATAGAATCATGAAGGGTCAGACAGGACTGAAGCAACTTAGCATGCATAGGGTATATTGAATATAATTCAGTCTTTCTTTGATGATTGAGAATCCGGAACAATCATTCTAAATATCAATCAGAAATCCCCACAGTAGAAAGACAGGAGATTGAGTTTATCCTGCAGTGACTTCCAGGCCAACTGCAAATTTATTTTCAGGTCCACTCCCACCGCCAACGCTCCTAACCCAGATGAATTCTTGCCTTTGTTGCACCGGATAGAATGAGTCAAAGACACTTGGTCCACAGGACACTGAAGTTCTCTGGTGCTAGTCCCAGTTCCCCTATTAAGTGGTTACATGACCTTGGGAAGCTATTTCACTTCTGAAACTCAGTTGCCTTAACTGTGCACTGGAAGGTTGGATTTCCCAGTTCTTCAAATTTCTAGCGATATTTTGTTCAGTCGTTAAGTCATGTCTGACCCTTTGAGAGCCCCAAGAACTGCAGCACACCAGGCTTCCCTGTCCTTCACTATCTCCCAGAATTTGCTCAAACTCTAAATCTATATTTAGGAATACAGCTTTTCTCAAGAATCCAAGGAAAACGAAACTTTTCAAAGTTGGGAAGAATGAATGTAAGTGCAAAGGATTTACATTCTAAATCCATGGGTGGGGGATATGGAGTCCCTGAAGCCCATTCTGTTGTGCCGCCTGTCCATGAACTTCAGGTTTAGAATCCTGGAATAGATCTCTTGGGCCACTTTGGGGTCTGCCTTTCCCTGCATCCATTTCAGTGCAAGCATCTACCCAGGTCTACAGAGCAGTGATTCATTGACTTTAGTTGCACTTTGAGACCACCTGGGAGGGGAGGCTTTCAAAGATCCAATGCTCAGTTTACTCCCCAGATTAAATCTGAATTTGGGTGGGTGGGTATCCACATTTTTCTTAACACCCTCTGGGAGTTTCTAGTCTGCAGACAAGTTAGCAAACCCATGCCCTGGGACAAGAAATCTCGAAATCAGGAGTAAATAGAATCACATAGAAGGCAAGGCAGATTCCCAGGCCCCCGCCACTGGTGAGAGTGATTCCTTCTGGCAGATCCCACTGAGAAGATGCACTGTGAGCAGGCATCCTAGGTGATTCTGATGAGGACCACTCTCTGGGAACCTGGTAATGGCCATTCAGCAAAAGTCCAGAGGAGTGGTCTTCCCTGATGCCCCCCCTTCCTTCTACTTCTATACACCCGCCCCCACCCCGGGGTCTCCTGTCCTGCTCAAGGAGAAGTTAAACAGGCGTGCATTTGCCAAACAGCCTTTTTTTCCATCTTTCTCATTTTGAGCGAACCTGGATCTTTTAGCCCAAGCCTCTAATCCCACCAGGTTCAATAATTTAAGCAGCACACTCATCAACGTGGTCAGGTTTAATATTTAAACACCAGAGCATCACTTAGGTCAGCCTCAAGGTGAGAGCTGCTGCTGACTCAGGTGTTATTGCTGGTTAGCAAACCAGGCCACTGGGGCCAGAGCGGACTGCGGGAAGAGCCCCGGCTCCCAGGCAGGCCCGGCGCGGCAAAGATCCGGCTAGCCAGCTCGGGCGGCCCTCGGCCTCTTGCCTACCTGGAGCGTGTGCAGTAGGACCTGCAGCCCACTGGCTTCTTGTTCGGCCATCACCTCGTCGGGTCCGGGGGAAACGGCTGCCTGCGGCCAGATCCAGATCAGGACTGGAGAGGCAATGTCTGCCAAGCTGACCTCGCTGCCCGGGGAGAGGGCCTCAGCTACACGCTGCCGAGTGTGAAGTGAGCACGCTGCAACCCTAGCCCTCAGCCCAGGTGCGGTGCCCCTCGACACCCACTGCGGGGATTAGGTGAGCCCCGGCCCGGGGAAGGGAGGAGCACTTGGGCACAGGGGTAGACAGGGCCCCCGGCGTGAGTCACTCACCCACCTCCAGGCCCACGCAGGAGCCACCCTGGACGGCTGACAGGCATTCCCAGCTGACCTGGTCAGACTCCCTACAGAGGCTCGCTCGGCCCTCCCCGCCGGTCCCCCCCCAACTTTATTTTGGTCTGTTGCCGGCTCCTGGGTAACAAGAGACCCGAGAGCACTTGCACAACCGTGGCCTTGCAGGGCACAGAAGCCCAGGGCCCCCTGAGGTCCCAGGCCGAGGGACTGGAGCTCTGGCTGAGAAGGGAAAGAACTGCTCCGGGTTGTTTTTTATCAACCGAGTCCCTTATATAATCTGCAGCTTTCACAGTGACTCTACAGACAGTGACAGTGCTTGCTCAGCTGTGTCCGACTCTTTGCGGCCCCAAGGACTGTAGCCCCCTCCAGGCTCCTCTGCCCATGGAAGTTTCCAGGCAAGCATACTTGAGTGGGCTGCCGTTTTCTGCTCCAGGGGATCTTCCCAACCCAAGGATCAAAACCATGTCTCCTGCACTGGCAGGCAGATTCTTTGGCACTAGCACCAGGAGATACTATGATTGCATCTCCCTTTTACAAATGAGAAAACTCAGGCACAGAGATTCTGGGCCACAGGAACAGAGCTTAGGAACGTATGCCCAATCTGCCAAGGTGAACTGGCACCAAGCCACGAGCAGGAGCCATTACACCATCCTGCCTCTTGCTGCAGATGCACTGATCAAAGTTATACAATGTGGGCTGGGAGACCTACCCCCTGCCTCAGAGACAGCAGATGCACTGGTGGCTGGTTTCCTCCAGACCAACACAGGATCTCTCACTTCTTTCTATGTTTTCTGCTCAGAATGTGTCACAAGCGTTTTAGCGGCTATTTGGCCACCTAAACCCTGCCCCCCACCCCCCATGTCAACACCCACGTGTCTCATAGTCCTTTAGATATTGGCTTCTCAGAGTGTGGTGGGGTCATCACTCCGTGGCTTGGTAGACCCCACCCCAGAGCTCCTGAATCAGAAGCTGCATTTTCACAAGATCCCCAGGGGATCCACAGCTGATTGACAACAGTACTAGAGGAGTGAACATTCAGGAAGCCCCATTTCTGACCCATTGACGACATGGCCACAGAGATGGGTTTGGGCCTGACAGTTTTTGTCTCCAATCTCCAGCAAGCTCCAAGCACAACTTGCACGTGTGAAATTGGAGAGTGAGCTCATTGAACTTCATGACCGACCAAGAGCCCAGCTATGCAGGAGGGCCTGGGCTCGCAGCCAACAGCCCCGTGCAGCGCTCAGGGAGCTCTCATGAGCATCAGAGCAGCCAGCTGGCAGCTGCCCAAGCCCGCTGTGGTGACCGACGAAAGGGACTCTACATTTCCTGATCCTACATGGCTGAAACGTTCCCAAGTCAGAAGACAGAGTGTCAGTTACTCCCTTCCCATGCTAGGCCAGGCCACACCTTCAGATTCAAGGACGGAATTCAAGTGGTTTCAGCCCTCCAGAAACTTCCACTCTTGTTGCTGTTCAGTCACTCAGTTGTATCCAACTCTTTGCAATCCCATGGACTCCAGCACACCAGGCTTCCCTGTCCTTCACTGTCTCCCAGAGCTTTCTCAAACCCATGTCCACTGAGTTGGTGATACCATCCAACCATCTCATCCTCTGTCGTCACCTTCTCCTCCTGCCCTCAATCTTTCTTAGCAACAGGATCTTTTCCAATGAGTCAACTCTTCACATCAGGTGGCCAAACTATTGGAGCTTCAGCATCAATCCTTCCAAAGAATATTCAGGACTGATTTTCTTTAGGATGGACTGGTTTGATTTCCTTGCAGTACAAGGGACTCTCAAGAGTTTTCTCCAACACCACAGTTCAAAAGCATCAATTCTTCAGTGCTCAGCCTTCTTTATGGTCCAACTCTCATATCCATACATGACTACTAGAAAAACCATACCTTTGGCTATACACACCTTTGTTTGTAAAATGATGTCTCTGCTTTTTAATTCACTGTTTAGGTTTGTCATAGCTTTTCTTCCAAGAAGCAAGTGTCTTAATTTCATGGCTACAGTCACCATCCAAAGTGATTTTGGAGCCCAAGGACCCATTCTTAATGGTTTTAAATATAAAGACCTTCCATGTAGGGATTGGACTATAACATCTCACATTAATCGAGCATGGGTGTAGGGGGACAGTTGATCCCTCCACTTCCCCCACCTTGATGACTGGAGAGAAGAAATAAAGGCCCCCTGCTTCCCAGGTGGCTCAGTGATAAAGAATCTTACCTGCAAAACAGGAGATGTGGGTTTGATCCCTAGACAGAGAGGATCCCCTGGAGAAGGAAATGGCAACCCACTCCAATATTCTAGCCCAGAGAATCCCATGGACAGAGAAGCCTGGCGAATTATAGTCCACAAGGTCGCAAAGAGCCAGACATGACTTAGTAACTAAACAACAACAAGGATTTCCATCTTCTATAAGGAGTGGAGCTTTTCAAGGCACACATTCTATGATCCCTTAAAGGTCCAGGGATGCAGGAAGGACTGCACTGTCCCATGTCATTATCTTAAAAGCAGATATTCATGCCCCTTGGTTGTAGGATAAAGCAAAGGGGAGGAGGAAAAATAAGTCCTCCCTACCAACATATATCTCAAAAATAGTTTAAAGAAAAAAACCAAACTCCCCTGGTAGTCCTGTGGTTAAGGAGCCACCTGCCAATACAGGCGACACAGGTCCGACCCCTGGTCTGGGAAGATCCCATTTGCCTCGGGGTCAGCTAAGCCCGTGAAGCACACCTCCTGACCCCTCGTGCCTGGAGCCTGGGCCACAAGAGAAGTCACCACAGGGAGAAGCCCGCCCTCTGCAACTGAAAAGTAGCTCCTGCTCGCTGCAGCTAGAGAAAGGCCACACACAGCATCAATGACATTGCAGCCAAAAATGAGTGCATGCATAAGAGATTGGGATACTGGGATTGACATATACACACTACTGTATATAAAACAGGCAACTCATAAGAACCTGCTGGGCAGCACAGGGAACTCTACTCAATGCTCTGTAAGAGCCTAAATGGGGGAAAACATCTTAAAAAAAAAAAAAAGAAGGGTGGATATATGTATAGGAGTGATTCACTCTGCTGTCCATCTGAAACTGACACAACATTGTAAATCAACTAGACTGCAGTAAAAAGTTTTTAAATAAAAGAGGAAAAGCCACTTTGTACTGAGAATTCACACAAACTCTGAGGACCTGACGTAAAGGTATTTTTCTGCTCATGGGCCCTTATTTAGCACTGACATAAAATTGACCCCATTTGAATCCCTCTCCTGGATTCTGTCTAAATGAGACTCTAGTTCCATGAGTGGGCTGATTAATTTCGGCTGGAGTATAAATGGGTGACAGTAGCTTCGTGTGCCTGCCTCCATTAGTATTTGAGTTTCAGCAGAGACTTTCCTAAAAGGCAGGAGGAGATATGCAAGCTTGAAGTCCTCCCGGGCAAAACAGCATGCAGAGAAGATTGAAATGAATGCTTGTTACCCACACAGGGCAGTCAGACCCTGGGGAAGGTTAGCAAGGATGCTACTTTGCGCAGAAGAGAAAGGCCTTCCTTCATTACTTTGTACCTCTTGAAGAAGGCATTTAGAGAAACCGGGATAGAACTCAGTCCACTGACTTCAAAGAAAGATACATTTAATGCGATCCAGAGATGTCTGTTGTAGTTTCAAGAAGTGTCCAACCCCACCTCCTGGTCCTGTAATTCGCAAGAAGGATTCGCAGAACTCAGCAACCTTGTTATGCTCATGTGCTCAGTAGTGTCTCACTCTTTGCAACTCATGGGCGGGGGTTCACCAGGCTCCTCTCTGTCCATGGGATTTCCCATGCAAGAATACCAGGAGGGGTTACCATTTCCTACTCCAGGGGATCGTCCTGACCCAGGGATCAAACCCAAGCTTCTTGCATCTCCTGCATTGGCAGGAGGATTCTTTACCACTAGCGCCACCTGGAGAGCCCTGTTACAGTCATGATTTATTATAGCAGAAGGATCCAGATAAAAATCAGCGAAAGGAAGAGGAACACAGAGCAGGGTCCCAGAGGTACCAGGCATGAGTGGCCAATCATGCCCACTCAGGCCACTGTGTGCACAATGCTTACTTCTCCCAGCAGGAGTGGGTTACAACCCATGCAGAGTGTTGCCAACCAGGGAAGCTCACCTGAGGCTGGTTGTCCAGGGTTTTCACCGGGGTTTAGTCATGTAGACACAACTGCCTTTAGTCTCCAGGCCCTCCAGAGGTCAAGCTCACACCATGATCCAAGGTCGCCACCTAAATGATATTGTTTGCATAGTTCTGGAGGAGGGCATGGCAACCCACTCCAATATTCTTGCCTGGGGAATCCCATGGACAGAGGAGCCTGGTGGGCTACAGTCCATGGGGTCACAAAGAGTCAGACACAACTGAGCGACTAAGCACACACATCTAGCATGGCCCAGGGTCCCCAGGTAAACAGACACTCTTAGACAGCACATTCAAAGGACTTAGAAATCACCTCTCCACAGCCAAGCAAGAGTCAGAACTTTATTTGGACAAGATTAACCCTTTACTGCACACCTGCCCTCTTATCCCATAATCTCAGCCCCCAGAATCTCATGATAGCTTGTGAATAAGCTGGAGAAATAAGCACAGGTCTGTATAAATAGGAGGATCCAATAGCTAGTAGACAGCCAGTATTCAAAGGGTGGTAAATTAATAAATTGCTGATTCAGAGGGAATTTCCTAACGGCATTCTGAGAATTCCCCTGGCTCTTCCTATTCAACATTTTTATCAATGACTTGGGATGAAAATAAAGACTACAAGCTTACCAAATTTTCTGATGACACCTGATTGAGAAAGACAGAAATATGTCAGCTGACATAGTTGGGATCCAAAAAGATTTCAGCAGCCTTGAGTGGTGGACCGGATCCCACAGGATGAAATATAACAGAGCCAGATGGACACTCCTGCCCTTGGATCCTCCACACCAACTCTGAAAGAGTAAGTAAGAGACATGGCTAAACAGTTTTGACCATGGAAAGGTTTGGAAGGTTAGCCAGAGGGGAGAACCACATGAGCGTAAGCCTGGCCCCAGATTCCCAAAGTGTCTTTTCAGTTGAATGCATCATCTTTAGAGGGGGGCGTGAAAGTTGTGCCTGTGACCAGGATGGCAGTGAGGCTCCACTGAGGTCCCACCTGTGCAGGAACTCAGCAAGGCGCCTGGCACAGAGGACGTGCCCATCAGTGAGAGCTGGGTATTACTGTCATGGACATCACCAACGGATGCCTCCTAACTGCAACAGAGGAGACCCTGGTCCTGCTCAACACTTCTTGACCTCTAGATGCATGACAACTGCCACCCAGGAAAGGATGTGAAGAGGTGGGGCTGGAAGGCAAGAAACAGAAGTAAAGGGTGGAGCTCCCAGGAGCCCAACGTAGGGTAGGTGCAGAACTGTCCTGAGCAGGCTCAGGCCACCACAAGGGGCTATTTCTCTGCCCAGCAGGGACCGAAAGAGCATTTGGTCAGAAGGTTCCAGAGGAAATGCCAGGACTGGGTGGCCTTAACAGGCTTTATGTTCAGTGACTTGATGGGGTGGGGAGAAAAGAGGTACTCCCTGGCTCCAGGTCACACGGCCAGGAGATGTCAAAGCTGGAACGAATTCCCCCTTTGAATCTTCCCTTTAGGATGTGGCCCACTCTCCCAGGTGGCCATGTGATGATCTAGGTGAAATTCAGATAAACAGTTTACGTTTCGATGGATAGGCTGTATCTCAGCCTGTGTGAGAAAAAATATCTAATTAGCACAACCAAACCATTTTCTCGGGTATTCATTCATTCCTTCTCCAAAAGAAGAACAATATGGAGGTTCCTCAAAAAAACAAAAAATAGAACTACCATCCTGGGTCTCCCACGGCAGATTCTTTACCAACTGAGCCACCAGGAAAGCCCCAGAACCACCATATGACCCAGCGATCCACTCCTGGGCAAACCATTAATTCAAAAAGCTAAATGCACCTGATGTTCACAGCAGCGCTATTTACAACAGGCAGGTATAGAAACAACCTAAATGTCCATCAACAGGTGAATGGATAAAGACGATGTGATACATACACACGGTGGAATATTACTCAGTCATTAGAAAAGAACAAAGTAAAACCATGTGGATGGGCTTAGAGATCATCATACTAAGTGAGGGAAGCCGGACAGAGTAAGTCTGAAGTAAGACAAATACCATATGATACTACTTACATGCAGAATCTAAAGTATGACACAAATGAACTTATCTATGAAACAGAAACAGACTCACAGTCATAGAGAAGAGACTTGTGTTTGCCAAGGAGAAGGGGTCTAGGGGAGGAATAGATTGGGCATTTGGGATTAGCAGATGCAAACTAGTATATATGGAATGAATAAACAATAAGGTCCTACTGTATAGAACAGAAGTTATATTCAATACCCTAGGATAAACCATAATGGAAAAGAATATGAAAAATAATATATTTGTGTGTGTAAGTGTGTGTGAACAACTGAATCACGGCTGTGCAGAAGAAATTAACACAACATTGTAGATCAACTATACTTCAATGAAATAAAGTTTTTTAAAAAGTGAGTCAATGTTAAGAAAAACATTAAGGGAATAATAGTACATGTGACTCTCAGACACAGCAAAAATCTAGAGTGAGGGATGTTAATAGCTAAAATTGCAGAAGGATCACACTGCTCCATGCTTCCTGTCTAATACTCAGCTCAGATTATCTTTTCCCTCATCTTATAGTGGGACCAAATCTCTCTCAAATACTAGCTAACACCCTCCTTCCTCAGACACATAATAAGCTGATTAATATAAAGATTTACCCAAGCCCATGCATGTGACCAGTCTGTCTATCACGATTTGCTTTTAATGTTACTATCTTAAAACTTTCCACTCCATGCCCTGGTTTTCTTCATTTTTACTTTCCTGATCTTTCCTGCCCCATTTCCAGAACACACTTGTGCATACACTCTGGCACTTGCACACACAGACACACATTGTCCACAACCTTCTGCCAATCAGAAAAAGGCTGCCTTTTTTTAAAGCCACACAAATAACATTACTAAACTGTGGACTTAAAAGTTGGTGTATAAATATTTTTAATCAGTGTTACCTGGAAAACAAAATATAACAACAGGAAGAAAAAATAAAAGTCTGCCTTGACAATACATCATAGTTGACTGGCTGTCCCTACTGCTTCTCAGATTTCCCCCACCTTCTCCTGATGCGTGAAATTCCTAAGGGGGGTGGGTGGGAGCAGAGGAGTAGAGGAAAAGAAATCTGGGTCCAAGAGCTGGTGCTGTGTGTATCTGATTTAATGGAACCCTTGTCCTATCCCTCTGAGTCAGACATCATTCCCACTTCCAGTTGAGAAAACTAAGGTTAAACTACATGAGGGTGTTGCACAGGGATTTGATCCTGGATCTGTCAGCCCTCATGGTCCTGCCCTCCAGTGGGAAGAGAGGCTGCAGGTGCAGAAGTCCCTGGAAGGGAAATTCTCAATGGATTTATTGAGTTGGCTGAAAGTTTCACTCGGGTTTCCTGAACGAAGCTTTCAGCCAACCCAGTACATTCATAAATGGCAAATGCGGATTCTTTCCTGAAGATAGAGGCAAGGAAAGAGAAAAGGAGGGCATACCCTGCAGTGAGGGTGTGAGTGCCACCCGCAGGAGTCTTGACTGGTCTAGAAAGACATAGTGACTTAGATGCGCACAAAGGCACGTACCTCCAGTAGAAGAGCAGGCCTGAAAACAGACTTCCTCCATCACTCAGCCTGGGACCAGCCCTCTGAAAAGCCTCTCTCCAATCTAAACACGGAAGCCCTGAGATCAAACTTTTGTTCCCTTGCCTATTAGCTATGTGACTATAGGGAAGAGACCTAAACTCACCATACCTCAGTTTTCTCATCTGTTAAATGGGGCAATGATAATGCCCAACTCGTCAGTTGCTGGAAGGATTCACTGGAATAGCACCATGTTCTTAGTACAGTGTTTGTCATCTAGTAAGCCCTCTGCACACGCAGATGTTACTGACACTATTATGATTGCCTTTGTTAAAGATTCAAGCATTCCTACCTCAAGTAATTGGTGGGAGGATTAAATGAGCAAAAGTATGTGGAAGTGCCTAATGTAAGGTGATGAATGGTGGAAATTATTAAGTACTGATGCCCTGGACTTCTGCTAAATTAGCAGGGACTAGGTAGAGGAAGTGAGTTGACATCCTTATTTCTGCCCAATGAAGTTCCGCCCTGTCTTCAGTTCTGTAAATTTTGGCTTCATGGATTTTTACGTTCTGTTAGTAGGCAACCACACATTTAAATTGCTATACCCTTCAGATAAATGGACCCTTTTATCATAATGAAATGTCTCTGTCTTTGAAAATACTTTGTCTTAAAGTCTATTTTGTCTGATATTAATAAAATTACTCCAGTTTTTTTATGCTATATTTACTTGATATAACTTTTTTCATCCTTTATTTTCAATCTATCTCTATTGACTCATCTCACTACTACTTAGCATATTACTAATGAGAATTTATCGCAATGTATTATCATCCTTAAATAATAAAGGTTGAGTAGGAATAAGAGAGGGCTTCCTAGGTGGCTCAGTGGATAAAGAACCTGCCTGCAATGCAGGAGCATGCCCGAGATATGGGCTCGATTTCTGGGTTGGAAAGATCACCTGGAGGAGGAGACTAAAACCCATTCCAGTATTCTTGCTGTGAGAATCCCATGGACAGTGGAGCCTGGCAGGCTATAGTCCATAGGTCGCAAAGAGTCAGACACAACTGAAGCGACTGAGCACAGAACATTTGTACTTTACACACAACATCATTCCTTGTACAAAAAAAAATGTATAGTGGTGTCTTGACTTTCTTACTTATTTTGACAATCACTGCCTCTTAACTGGAGTGTTCTATTTACTTACATTTAGTATAATTTTTATATAATCAGTTTTATCATAATGCCATTGTTTTTCTCTTTACCATCTCTTTTGGTTTCATCCATCACTCCTCCTTTTTGCCTTCTTTTGGGTTAATCAAATATTTTTTAGCATTTCATTTAATTCTGTGATTGACTTTTCAGCTCTACCTCTATGTATTACGTTTTAGTGCTCGTTCAAAGGACTACCTTATGCATCCTTAACCGTTGCCTGCAGTCTGGCTGGAGTTTTAACAGTACCTCTTCATGTAAAATATGATAACTATGAAGAAGAATAACTCCACTTGCCTTTCCTTCCTACCCTTTTGATATCATTGTCATAAATAGTAACTCTGTATCTGTTATAAACCCTACACAATATTTCTTTTGCTTAAGACAGTCAAATATCTATTAAAGAAATCATGAAAAGAAAAAACATAGCCTTTTAAAGTCATTCACAGACTTACTATTCCCTGTGCTTGTTGTTCCTTCTTGCAGATATGATTTTCTTTCAGGAATCATTTTTCTTCAGCTTGGAAATTTTTCTTCAGCATTTCTGAAGTTCTAATCTACTGGCAATAAACACTTTCCGTTTTTATTTTTTAGAATATGCATTTATTTGCTATCATTTTTAAAGAATATAGAATTCTGCAATGCTGGACTGACTTTTTCTTTTCAGTACCTTAAAGACATCATTTGGTTATCTTCTTGTCTTCACTCTTTTGAAAGAAGTTAGTCATCATATGTATATCAATGTTCCCAGTATGTTATGTGTCATATTTCTTTGTCTGCTTTCAACAATTCTTTCTCTTTGACTTTTGGCAGTTTTAATATGTAATACCTAAATGTGGCTTCTTTTATACATATTCTGCTTGATTTCTTTGAGTTCCTTGAATTTGTAGCTTTTGCTTTCTACCAAACTTTGAACACTTTGAGCATTCTTTTTTTTAAATATTGTTTCCTTCTCCTTTCTATTCTCCTTCTTCAACTACAATTAAATATACGGTAGATAACCTGACTTGGTACAACTGGTTCCTGGGGCTCTGTTCATTTTGTCAAGCCTCCGCCCTTGGATTAAATGGTTTCTATTAATTTTCTATTAATTTTTCAAGTTCACTTACTTGTCATCATTTTAAAATTTCAAGTAATTTACTTTTACACTGTGAAGAATCCATTAGGTTCTTCTTTACAGTTTTCATTTCTCTTTTATTACCCATCTGTTTGTTCATTATGACCATGTTTTTCTTTAATTTCTTGAACATGTTTAAAATAGATGCTCTAAACTCCTAGTCCACTCATTCCAATATCTCAGAGTTAGTTTCTGTTAACCACTCTTTCTCTTGGCTATGGAATACATCTTTCAGTTTCTGTAAGTGTCTAATAATATTTTATTGATTGTAAGATGTTGTCATTGAGATATTGTGGAGATTGTAGACTCTACTATTAGACGGATTCTTGGATAACATAATCCATTCTTATGCATTTATAAATTATAAAAAGGAACCCATGGGGAAAATGATTTGCCCAATGCACACAGATAGTCATGGCCAATTGAAGCTACATCGCCTAAGCTGAGACTCTGTGTCGTCCCAGTTTTCAACCTGAAAATATGATGCCTTTCCAATATGTTTTAAAATTTTATCCTTGGGAATAACATCTTCTCCTCTTAAAGTTTCGCTAGCCCTTTCCTGATATCTGTGCCTAAAGATCACTCACCTATTTTCTAGATCTAAGGATGCTACTGCTATTGCTGCTGATAATGATATTTGATATTCTTGAGCATCTCAAGGATAGATTTGTCAAGTATTGTGCTTACACTACTGTGTGCTAGCTACTATGCGAGGGTTTTACTTAATTTCACCCTATACTATCCCTTCCTTTGGTAGCTTACCCTAATACCACTCTTCCTGTTAAATTAAATGCTCCAGTTTCTGTATCTCCAAAGTACATACATACATAACATAGCATTGATGATAATGAAAGTGAAAGTGAAAGTCGCTCAGTCATGTCCAACTCTTTGCAACCCCATGAACTATACAGTCCATGGAATTCTCCAGGCCAGAATACTGGAGTGGGTAGTCTTTCCCTTCTCTAGGGGATCTTCCCAACCCAGGGATTGAACCCAGGTCTCCTGCATTGCAGGCGGATATATTACAGTAATTAGTTTCTACGGATGGCTGTGCTGTTAGGCTTATAGTCTTTCAGCAGCCAAGGAAGCTTTCTGTGTTCATAACACCCAACACAATGCCAGGCACATAGTAGTTGGAAGAAACTTTTGGGTTCCAGTGGCCTCCAGTGAAGGACACAGCCCACCTTTGGACTAGTTACATGCCAGTATTCCAGCCCTGTCAGTAAGTGGCAGCTCAAAGGACACTGTATCCTTGGTTCTATGAGGCTGAGAGCCAGCTCTGCCCAGCATCCACCTGAGGTGTTGTTGCCATGTACATCTAACAGTTCTTCAGGGAAGGCCAAGATAATCTCTACCCTTGTGCCCAGGCTAGTCCCATCAGGGCCCAGACCTGGAGTGCTGACAAGTGTGGAATGTTCATTAGGCTCTTGCATCGGGGCCAGTCCAAAGGCTCGTGGCCTCTGGGTCCCAGGCTGAAGTATCAGGTCACAAGCAAGCTGTAACCAAGGGCTCCTAAGGTCAGGCTGCCTAGAGTGGGGGAGAAAGAGAGATATCAGCCATCAATGCCACCAGTCAAGATGCTTCCTTCTGCTTCAGTGAAGGCTAGAGAGACCTCAAGCCAGGGACTAGAGGAATCAAATGCCAGACTGGGAAGGGGCATGGCTTCACTGGGAGGGGCCGCACAGAGGAGGCCACATTCCAGCTTGTAACACATTCATTCAGACATTTACTCCACAAACATGTATTCATCGGATCTCTACAGGGAGGAGCATACCATCACATAACAGCTAAAAGCAAAATCTCTGGAATCAGTTTAGATTTACATGTAGGTTCTGCCAAATTAGTTACATGACTTTTAACGAGTTATATACATTTTCTTTACCTCAGTTTCCCATCATTAAAACAGTGATAGTAACACAAAGGGTTGTAAGCACTAAATGAGTAAAGCATTTAAAATTTGCCCATAGGTGTCTGACATATAATAAGTTTGATAGCTATTAATTCTTATCATCAGGTCCTGGGATGGCATCAAAGAGATTAAGGTGAAAAAGTATCTTAAAGATGTTTAAATTCCTGCCTTTAAAGAACTCTTTGGGTAGTGGGAAAGATTCAGTTCAGTTCAGTCACTCAGTTGTGTCCGACTCTTTACGACCTCATGAATCGCAGCATGCCAGGCCTTCCTGTTCATCACCAACTCCCGGAGTTTACACAAACTCATGCCCATCGAGTCGGTGATGTCATCCAGCCATCTCATCCTCTGTCGTCCCCTTCTCCTCCTGCCCCCAAACCCTCCCAGCATCAGGGTCTTTTCCAATGAGTCAACTTTTCACATGAGGTGGCCAAAGTATTGGAGTTTCAGCTTCAGCATCAGTCCTTCCAATGAACACCCAGGACTGATCTCCTTTAGGATGGATTGGTTGGATCTCCTTGCAGTCCTAGGGACTCTTAAGAGTCTTCTCCAACACCACAGTTCAAAAGCATCAATTTTTCGGCGCTCAGCTTTCTTCATAGTCCAACTCTCACATCCATATATGACCACTGGAAAAACCATAGCCTTGACCAGACAGACCTTTGTTGGCAAAGTAATGTCTTTGCTTTTTAATATGCTATCATAACTTTCCTTCTAAGGAGTAAGCGTCTTTTAATTTCATGGCTGCAATCACCATCTGCAGTGATTTTGGAGCCCAAAAATACAAAGTCTGACACTGTTTCCACTGTTTCCCCATCTATTTCCCATGAGGTGATGGGACCAGATGCCATGATCTTAGTTTTCTGAATGTTGAGCTTTAAGCCAACTTTTTCACTCTCCTCTTTCACTTTCATCAAGAGGCTTTTCAGTTCCTCTTCACTCTCTGCCATAAGGGTGGTGTCATCTGCATATCTGAGGTTATTGATATTTCTCCCGGCAATCTTGATTCCAGCTTGTGCTTCTTCCAGCCCAGCGTTTCTCATGATGTACTCTGTATATAAGTTAAATAAGCAGGGTGACAATATACAGACTTGATGTACTCCTTTTCCTATTTGGAACCAGTCTGTTGTTCCATGCCCAGTTCTAACTGTTGATTCCTGACCTGCTTACAGGGTTCTCAAGAGGCAGGCCAGGTGGTCTGGTATTCCCACCTCCTTCATAATTTTCCACAGTTTATTGTGATCCACAGAGTTGAAGGCTTTGGTGTAGTCAATAAAGCAGAAATAGATGTTTTTCTGGAACCCTCTTGCTTTCTTGATGATCCAGCAGATATTGGCAATTTGATCTCTGGTTCCTCTGCCTTTTCTAAAACCAGCTTGAACAGCTGGAATTAACCTTCATATAACCTTTTCCAGTGTGATTTGACCAAGCAGCTTCTTAATGAAAGGTCCAAGTCTCCTGCTTGAAGAAGTTGGGAAAATTTCCCAAGGAATATAGCCCTAGCACTGAACCTCTGAGGGCTTCCACGTGGAAGAAAGCAAAGGGGAATTCTAGGTAGAAGAGCATGTGAAAGGAATATCTGTGTAAGAGAGTTATAAAACTGATAGAGCCCTCACAGTGAAGCTATGGAGGTAACTCAGACCTGATTAAATAGCTTTGCTTTCCATAGTGTGGGGTGGGATCCCAATGAAAATTTGTAAGCAAGATATGAGTGAAGTTCATCTTCATGTTTACATTTCTTCTCCTTCCATGGAAATGTGAGCTTTCTCCTGCTCCATGTGAAGTGAAGAATATGGCAAATTCATTTTTCTTTTTCCTCATTCATATTAGACTGTGAATGACTGATAGGGCATGATGCAATGCTTCATCAGGAGTACTTACAGTTTACTAAGGGACAGTTAAAAGCCAAGTCACCAACTAGAAGATGAAATAAGCCTTTTGTGATTCAGGAGACCTTCCTAAATCCCCTCCCTCATCTTTACAGAATAGTATCCTATAAGCTCATGAAATTAAAAGACGCTTACTCCTTGGAAGGAAAGTTATGAACAACCTAGACAGCATATTAAAAAGCAGAGACATTACTTTGCCAACAAAGGTCCATCTAGTGAAGGATAAACTTTCCAATAGTCATGTATGGATGTGAGAGTTGGACTATAAAGGAAGCTGAGCACAGAAGAATTGATGCTTTTGAGCTGTGGTGTTGGAGAAGAGTCTTGAGAGTCCCTTGGACTGTAAGGAGATCCAGCTAGTCCATCCTAAAGGAGATCAGTCCTGAGTGTTCGTTGGAAAGACTGATGTTGAAGCTGAAACTCCAATTCTTTGGCCACCTGATGAGAAAAGCTGACTCATTTGAAAAGACCCTGATGCTGGGAAAGATTGAAGGTGGGAGGAGAAGGGGATGACAGAGGATAAGATGGTTGGATGGCATCACTGACTCAATGAACATGCATTTGAGTAAACTCTGGGAGTTTGTGATGGACAGGGAGGCCTGGTGTGCTGCAGTCCATGAGGGTTGCAAAAAGTCAGACATGACTGAGCGACTGAACTGAACTGAACTGAAGCTCACTACAATGAAAGGCTCTTTTTATCAGTTAACAATTGGTTGACAACTTCTGATAGAATTATCTTGGGATACCCATCACTTTGTGAACATAGCAGAGATTCTAGATTTTCCTCTTGAGTCATTATCCAAGGCTTTCACTGAGCCATCTGTACTTGCAGAAGTTCAGAGCTGAAACACCATTATCACAGCCTGACTGTCTGTAAGAAGGGAGCAAAAGCCATGGAAATGACAAAGTCCTTTATCCTCCTTATTATTTTTTATCCCATCCCTCTTTCATCATAAACTTTTCTAGACTCTATTTCCTTTCTCATACTAATAAGTAATGATCTGACGTTAGCCATAATGACCATGGTGACCAGTCATGAGTAACCTCAGAGGAGCATCTGAAATTAAGTCTTCTATCTTCTGTCAGCTTATAGCCACAGAAGACATCAGCTTGCTGCCAGTGAATTTGAGGTTCTTGTTTCATCACAAAAGAATTTGGAGAAAAAGCGATATGTAAGTAGATTTATTTAGACAGAAACGTACTCTAGACATAATGTCAGCCAAGAAAGAGCAAAGTGTTTCAAAATATGACGTAGTTAGTTTTTATGGACTGGGTAATTTCATAGGCTAATAAGTGGGAGGATTGTGTCAATTATTTGGGGGAAAAAGTGAAGATTTCTAGAGTGACCTCAGAACTGCCATGACACTGGTGGGTGTGAAATTTAGCTTATGCTACCAGACCACCTGATCTGCCTCTTGAGAAACCTGTATGCAGGTCAAGAAGCAACAGTTAGAACTGGGCATGGAACAACAGACTGGTTCCAAATAGGAAAAGGAGTACATCAAGGCTGTATATTGTCTCCCTGCTTATTTAACTTATATGCAGAGTACATCATGAGAAACGCTGGGCTGGAAGAAGCACAAGCTGGAATCAAGATTGCCGGGAGAAATATCAATAACCTCAGATATGCAGATGACACCACCCTTATGGCAGAGAGTGAAGAGGAACTAAAAAGCCTCTTGATGAAAGTGAAAGAGGAGAGTGAAAAAGTTGGCTTAAAGCTCAACATTCAGAAAACTAAGATCATGGCATCTGGTCCCATCACCTCATGGGAAATAGATGGGGAAACAGTGGAACCAGTGTCAGACTTTATTTTTGGGGGCTCCAAAATCACTGCAGATGGTGATTGCAGCCATGAAATTAAAAGACGTTTACTCCTTGGAAGGAAAGTTATGACCAACCTAGACAGCATACTAAAAATCAGAGACATTACTTTGCCAACAAAGATCCATCTAGTCAAAGCTGTGGTTTTTCCAATGCTCATGTGTGGATGTGAGAGTTGGACTGTGAAGAAAGCTGAGCGCCAAAAAATTGATGCTTTTGGACTGTGGTGTTGGAGAAAACTCTTGAGAGTCCCTTGGACTGCAAGGAGATCCAGCCAGTCCATCCTGAAGGAGATCGGTCCTGGGTGTTCATTGGAGGGATTGATGCTGAAGCTGAAACTCCAGTACTTTGGCCACCTCATGCGAAGAGTTGACTCATTGGAAAAGACCCTGATGCTGGGAGGGATTGGGGGCAGGAGGAGAAGGGGACGACAGAGGATGAGATGGCTAGATGGCATCACCGACTCGATGGGCATGAGTTTGAGTAAACTCCGGGAGCTGGTGATGGACAGGGAGGCCTGGCGTGCTGTGATTCATGGGGTCGCAAAGAGTTGGACATGACTGAGTGACTGAACTGAACTGAACTGAATATATTAAAATGAGCATATAATGAGGCGCAGAATCTACTAGAAGTCAAATCTTCTGCTATCTTGGACCTAATTGGTTCTAACCAGTTTTCATCATATCCTATGGCTATGTCATTCTTTTAAAGGTTGTACCCTGCCCCCTTCCTTTCTGTTTCAAGCTCATTTTAGAGAATTATTAAACATCTAAAACCTAGACAGTATATTAAAAAGCAAAAATATTACTTTGCCAACAAAGTCTGTATAGTCAAAGCTATGGTTTTTCCAGTAGTCACGTATGGATGTCAGAGTTGGGATCCTAAACAAGGCTGAGCGCCAAAGAAGTGATGCTTTGTGGTGTTGGAGAAGAGTCTTAAGAGTGTCTTGGACTGCAAAGAGATCCAACCAGTCAATCCTAAAGGAAATCAGTCCTAAATATTCATTGGAAGGACTGATGCTGAAGCTGAAGCTCCAATACTTTGGCTGCCTGATGTGAAGAGTGACTCATTGGAAAAGACCCTGATGCTGGGTTGAAGACTGAAGGCAGGAGGAGAAGGGGATGACAGAGGATTTGTTGGTTGGATGGAATCACTGACTCGATCAACATGAGTTTAAGCAAGCTCCAGGAGCTGGTGATGGACAAGGAAGCCTGGTGTACTGTAGTCCATGGGGTTGCAAAGAGTCGGACATGACTTAGTGACTGAGCAACACTCTTTTAGGATACTTGAAGTAGAATTCATAAGGAAATGAATGGACAGACTCTAGGGTGCCACATCCCACTCCATGACCCCCATCTCCTGAAGGTCACACCTTTGTGTAACAAATCCCCTTCCCTTGAGTGTGGGAGGGACCTTGAATATGACCAAGGGGGTAAGAGGGTGCTCCCACAGTCTTGTTACATTGTATGACTCCACCTTGCTGGCAGGCCAGCTGCAGAGACTCTCCTTGCTGGCTTTGATGACATAAACGGCAAAGCTGGAGAAGCCTGTGTGACAAGGAACTGTGGGCAGTCTCCAGCAGATGCCAGCAAGAAGCCAAAGCTCTGACACGCAGCCACAAGCCTGGCTGCAGCCCCCACACTCTTCACCATTATGCTGGCAGCCTGAGGATTAAACTGAAGCCTTGGCGAGGAAGCCATGGTCATGAACAGACCCTCCAGCCCAGCTGGTCTCCCATCTGTCCTTCAGCCCCACCCCTTCGGCAGTCTTCTCCTTCCACACAGGAATCCCAGGGAAATCGCATGCCTGCACATCACTCACACTGAGACATGTGAGGAGGCAAGAAGACAAAAATTGATCTGACTGCTTGAAACCAATTCTCATTACCAGTGATTTACATGAGTAGGAGCTCAAATTTGCATACCATTAAGTGTTTGAGATTAACTTGTGCAAGTTATTTGATTTCAGCCTTAAATTCTTCACGGATTTAAGCTGAGCCTCCACTGTTTTCTCCCCCAAGCAACAGAGCTTTAAAACAAAACTGCAAAGACCTGCCTCGTCCAGTGTATTTCACTAAGTTCACTAACTCGGAGGAACGGGACTGCCCAGTGACACTTGGGATGGTCTCTAGACACATCAATACTCAGAGATGCCTATATGAATACACATAGATGCCCAGATGAATAAGAAATCACCAGCTTCCCTGGTGGCGCAATGGTGAAGAATACGCCTGCCAATGCAGGAGACATGGATTCGATCCCTGGTCCAGGAAGATCCCACATATCATGGAGCAACTAAGCCCCTGTGCCACAAGTACTGAGCCTGTTCTCAAGAGTCTGGAAGCTGCAACTACTGAACCCAGATGCCTAGAGTCCATGCTCCGCAACAAGAGAAGCCACTGCAACGAGAAGCCCATGCAGCACAACTAGAGAGGAACCCCCACAGCAACAAAGACCCAAAACAGCCAAAAATACATAAATAAAATTATTTTAAAAAAAAAAGAATAAGAAATCACATTTTAATGGTAAGCTCTGCAGATCCAGGCCTAGAGTTTGCATAAGACCCATAACCCCTTGCCAGGACTGGCAGAATGGTGGTTTTGGAGTCTGTCATTTTCCACAAGCAGAAGGAATCTGATGTGATCTTCAAGATGGCAAGAAAGCCTCCTCTGGGATTAGGCCACACCTGTCCCCTGGACTCGGAGTGCCAGAACCTGAATGGGCGTTTCCATCAACTGGCCCCTATAAAACCTAATAACAGGTCTTGACCTAAGGACCAAGAGCAGCTCAGAACACCTCCTCACTCTGGAAACCGATCGGGAAAAACAGGGTTTATGAGTTGCGCAAGCACATGGTATCTTGGTGTGATTAATCCATCTCGGGGAAATGACTGTAAGAGCCAATTAAATGCAGCTTAGAGGAGCTATTTTGCATTGTCTCTTTATTCTGTTTCTGGCGACAATTGTACCTGTCAGGAAAGCTGTGAGAAACTTTCAATTTCTGCAGCTTGAGTTTTCAGAGGAAAATAAGAACGGCCGCCCTGGGAGAGATGGGCTGTCCCTCTCAGAGTGTAAATCCCCACTGAGAGATGGAGACCTTTGAGTCTGTATGGCTTCCAGCTCCAGGCGATGGGTTCCTGGGTCTTGCCCTCCCCTCTCTTCCCCTCCCAGGGACCTTCTGCTTGGGAACATAAAAGCCACGACATCTAAGTACAGATGAAGCAAATACTTTCCATCCTGGAGGGGAATCTCCTGTCATCATAAAGAAGAAGAAAGAGGAGGAAGAGGAGAAATGTTTCCTACGTACGAAATAAAGCTACTGTCCAAGTTTAAAATGACAAACACTTAGATAAGCAGAATGGGGGTTTTCTTCAAGGCAATGATTCTTGCTTGCTTTCATCAACTCTGATACGCAAGTAGATAACAACGCATATTCCTAGCAACCAAAAACAAAATCCATTAACCCTCCCACTTAATGCTATATCACCCCCCTTCAAAGCAGGGACTGCCCCAGTGTAAATCATTGAGGAAAAGAGTTAGTTAAATCAGGGGAAAAGAATAGCTCCCAGCACCCAGCCCCAAGACAGGGGAGATTGTCAGCAGAAGAAAGTAAACACTTGGACCAGGTACATCGTCCCGGGTCCTTAGGTTACTACTATTTAGCAGTGAGCCAGGGGCTCAGATGTCACACAAAAGGGAAAGGGCTGGCTCAGCTGGGGGCTCAGGTTCTGTCACCCCAGCCTGGGTAGGATTACAAGTCTGTTGCGATGCCTCTTGACCTCCATTGGGGACACACACCATCAGTTCACCTCTCCAAGTCCTCAAGGCTGGGCAGGGTGGCCAGGGCCAGGCAGATGCACAGTTGAGATGCCAAGACAATAGATTCCCCTAAATGACCCTGGTAGGAATGACCAGCATTTTCCAAACCAGATATGCTGCTACTGACAACGTGGTCCAATTTGGGATTCCCAGGGTCCCATGTAGCCCCACCTGGACTAGCTATTGTGTTATTGTTCAGTTACTGAGTCATGTCTAACCCCCATGGACTGCAGCACACCAGGCTTCCCTGTCCTTCACTATCTACCGGAGCTTGCTCAAACTCATCCATTGAGTCAGTGATGCCATCCAACCATCTCATCCTCTGTCACCCCCTTTTCCTTTTGCCTTCAATCTTTCCCAGCATCAGGGTCTTTTCCAATGAGTCAGCTCTTCACATCAGGTAACCAAAGTATTGGAGCTTCAACTTCAGCACCAGTCCTTTCAATGAATATTCAGGGTTGATTTCCTTTAGGATGGACTGCAGTCCAAGGGACTCTCAAGAGTCTTCTCCAACACCACAGTTCAAAAGCATCAATTCTTCAGTGCTCAGCCTTCTTTGTGATCCAACTCTCACATCTGTACATGACTACTGGAAAAACCACAGCTTTGACCTGTGTTGGCAAAGTGACATCTCTGCTTTTTAATATACCGTATAGTATTATGTATTATATATAGATTAGATATTGTGCCTTATTTTATAGTATTATGACCAGCTATGCCGAGACATTAAACTATGAGCATGCAGCCCCATTGCCCTCCCTGGGAAACGTGAACATGAACATGAACTGAGCCTCAAGAACAAGCCAGTGACACGCCCCAAGCTGGACAGGCTTCGGAAGCTGGCAGGCTATATATGTCTTCCTGTATACGGTGAAAGAGACCCCTGGCCAAAGAAAGGTTCAGCAATGAGGAAGAGATGGACGACAGGCTCCAATTTACCTCTTCTCAAAAATTCCTCAGCATCTCTCCCATTGTACTACACCACCTGGTCAGCTTCTACAAGAAGTTATGATGCTGCTCACGTCCTCATCAGCACAGCCTCACTGCTTGGCATACTGCTGCCCAAGTTCCATGGGGTTCATTCACCTCTTTGGCACCAACAAACGCTGAGGGATGGGGCTGGGATGTTGGAATAAAGGGCTTAAACATCCCTCCTTTCTCTATACCTCCATGTCTTAAAAGCCCGAGAACTATACAGCCTTTCCCAAATTTCCACTGGAAACCCAAACTTTCCCAAATTTTCATTGGAAAATGGGGTTCCCTGGGCCCAGCCCTGCTAGGAACAGGTTTCTTTGAATCAGAAAAGACAGGTGAGGTAAGGGACAAGTCACTCTCCTCCACAGCAGGAAGTCACATTTGGGCAGCTTTTTTGGTTGATTAAGCCTTTCCTTATCATCCACTCTACCACCTTTCGGCTCTGTTTCACTGCATGAGTGCATGCTAAGTCCTGTCCAACTCTTTGTGACCCTACAGACTGTAGCCTGCCAGGCTCCTCTGTCCATGGGATTCTCCAGACAAGAATACTGGAGTGGGTAGCCATTTCCTTCTCCAGGGCAATTTCCCAACCCAGGGATCAAACCCGTGTCTCTTAACTATCTCCTGCATCAGCAGGTGGGTTCTTAACGCAGGTTCTTTACCATTAGCACCACCTAGGAAGCCCATTTTACTGTGTATTTTCCTTATAATAAAGATAACTTTTTTCAAAAAACAAAAGCAAAAAGGAGGAGGTAATGTCTTAACCTCAGCCTGGTCTTGCCAACTCTTTCTGAAAAGCCTTTGACAGAACTGACCTGCCTGTTCTCATGCCTCTAATCCCTTGCTCAAAGTTCCATCACAAAAGCCCCATCTCTAAGACTTTCCCTGGTAGCCCAGTGGCTAAGACTCTGAGCTCCCAATGCAGGGGACAGGGGTTCAATCCCTGGTCAGGTAACTAGATCCCACATGCTGCAACTGAAGGATCCTTCATGCCGCAACGAAGAGTATGCAGCAATTAAGGCCCAGTGCAGCCAAAAAATAACTAAATAAAATAAAAAACAAATGCCCCCACCTCCACTTGCACATACACACATGTCCAGGCACACACACTCTGTTTCTTCTGCCTTCACAAAGTTCCATCAGAAACCAGCCAAAGATTCAACTCCCATGCAAAGCCTTCCTAGAGGCAAAAGAGATCTTTGCTTCCCCTCTGCAGCTTCAGAAATGTGCCTTCTCTGCATTGTATAATTTATCAAAATCTCCAACACCACTCCGTACCATGCTTAGCATTCCCAACCCGATCACACTCATCTCTCTATCTCCAGTGCCTAACTCAGGACCTGGCACAACAGAGATGCTCAGGAAGTGGATGTAGAAGAAAAGAAGGAAGGGTGGAAGCGGGAAGAGAGACAGGAAGACTTACCTGAATATGCACTGGCTTCCTTAGGTTGCAAGAGAAAGTAAAAAAAGGAAGCAACATGTATTAAATACACAGATCTACCTGGCATTGAGCTTCCCAGGTGGCTCAGTGGTAAAGAATCCACCTGCCAAGCAGGAGACCCGGCTTCGATCCCTGGTTTGGGAAGGTCCCCTGGAGAAGGAAATGACAACCCACTCCAATATTCTTACTTGGGAAATCCCATGGGCCAAGGAGCCTGGTGGGATGTAGTCCATGGGGTCACAAAAGAGTCAGACTCAACTTGGTGACTAAACAACAACAACAACAAAAAAAAAAAACAGCATTATTCTAAGCATTTTCTTGCATTTCTCTCATATTTTATATATGAAAACACTGAGGCTCAGAATGGTAAATAACTTTCCAAAGGGCACACATTTGATAAGGCTCAAGCTGTAACTCTGTATACAGTTCATCTGACTATGAAATGTGTACTCTTTTTCTCTTAACAATGTTGTCTTCTTAGATTCATAAAATATTAAGATCAAAAAGGACCTTAGAGGCAATTTAGTCTGAACTGTCTGAAGCCCAGAGAGGGTAGGTCATTTGCCACAAGTCACCCAGCTGGTCCACTGTAGACTAAGAATCCGTCTCTTCTAACTCCCATTCCAGCGCTTTTGACATCTGGAAGAGCCATAACTATGTGTGATATTACCTTATCAAATCAAATCATTAAGAGTCAGAATAAAATATTTGGCAAACAAGGGTAGCACACTTTGTCTTCCCAGGACAGCTGAGGTTGCATGCATGTGTATTGCTTCAGTGGTGTCCGACTCTTTGCAACCCCATTGCCCACTAGACTCCTCTGTCCGTGGCATTCTCCAGACAAAAATACGGGAGTGGGTTGCCATGCCCTCCTCCAAGGGATCTCCCAGTGATCGAACCCATGTCTCTTATGTCTTCTGCATTGGCAGGCAGGTTCTTTACCACTAGAACCATCTGGGAAGCAAGAAGTTGTGGTACATATACACAATGGAAAATTACTCATCCATAAATAGGAGTCAGTTCTAATGAGGTGGATGAACCTAGAGCCTATTATATGGAGTGAAGTAAGTCAGAAAGAGAAAGATAAATATCATATTCTAACGCATAGATATGGAATCTAGAAAAATGGTACTGAAGAATTTATTTACAGAGCAGTAATGGAAAAACAGACATAGAGAATAGGCATATGGACATAGGGAGAGGGGAGGAGAGAGTGAGATGTGTGGAAAGAGTAACATGGAAACTTACATTACCACATGTAAAATAGATAGCCCACGGGAATTTGCTGTGTGTCTCAGGAAACTCAAACAGGGGCTCTCTAGAGGGCTGGGATGGGGAAGAAGATGGGAGGGAGGTTCAAAAGGGAGGGGATATATGTATACCTGTGGCTGATTCATGCTGAGATTTGACAGAAAACAGCAAAATTCTGTAAAGCAATTATCCTCAATTAAAAAATAAATATTTTTTTAAAAAAAGAATGGAAATAAACTGACAATCATTAGAACATAAAAAAGATACACTCTGAAACCACACAAAGGAGGCAGCCAACTCCATGGACTCCCAGCTGCTGGAGTCATCCCTCAGAGGAAGCCCTTTTTGAGTGGAGCAGGAACCCTTGAGAGAGATTCTAGGAAGCCCGTCAAAACCTGCCTTCCAGATGGGAGGATTAAAGGATGCCAATAGCAGGACTTTCACTGTCTTCCCTGTGAAATTACCCATCCACTGACTCTGATGTGATGTTTCCACACCCCAGCAGCTTTATTGCCCATAAGCATCTCTCCATCATCCCATGAAGTGGGCTATTTGGCTGTCAGCATCTTCAGGATAGGAAAATGGACACTCTGAGAAGGTAAGATACTTGCTGAGTTAACAGCAGTACTTTAACACCCAGACAGGGTTTGCCATCCTAGCCTCCAAGCCCCTGGGCTTGACCAAGAGTGGGTTGCCTGGCTCATGCCCTTCTCTTGAATGGATTTCCCTTTTTCTCCTCTTCATGTTTGTCCTGGTTACAGCACATCTCCTACATAAGAGTGAGTTCTGTTCCAAGAGCATGTTCATAAGTCCAACAAAGTTAGCCTAGATACCTAACTAACACAATCTACAATCTACAAGCTATATAGTACTGTACTGTAGTAGGTTTATAATACTTTTCACACAAGTAACACATAAAAAATAAACACAAAAAATAAAGAAACCATTTGTCATCTTACAGTGTGGTACCTTGAAAAGTACAGGAGGATAGTACAACGGCTGGCACACATGGGCTGGCTTCGAGTGAACAGGCAAGAAGAGTTACTGATGGAGAAGGAAGAGGAGGCAGGAGATGGTAGAGCTGAAGGATGGTCAGTGATAGCAGAAGGAGGACAAGATGCAATTTCACTCATGCCTGATGTTGATGGCACAGGTTCTGGTTCCTTGCTGGATTTAGTTCTATCTACCCTCTTGAACCAGAGATCAAATTGCCAGCATCTTCTGGATCATCAAAAAAACAAGAGAGTTCCAGAAAAACATCTATTTCTGCTTTATTGACTATGCCAAGGCCTTTGACTGTGTGGATCACAATAAACTGTGGAAAATTCTGAAAGAGACGGGAATACCAGACCACCTGACCTGCCTCTTGAGAAACCTGTATGCAGGTAGGAAGCAACAGTTAGAACAGGACATGGAACAACAGACTGGTTCCAAATAGGAAATGGAGTACATCAAGGCTGTATATTGTCACCCTGCTGATTTAACTTATATGCAGAGTACATCAGGAGAAACGCTGGGCTGGAAGAAGCACAAGCTGGAATCAAGATTGCCGGGAGAAATATCAATAACCTCAGATATGCAGATGACACCACCTGGCAGAAAGTGAAGAAGAACTAAAGAGCCTCTTGATGAAAGTGAAAGAAGAGAGTGAAAAAGTTGGCTTAAAGCTCAACTTTCAGAAAACTAAGATCATGGCATCCGGTCCCATCACTTCATGGGAAGTAGATGGGGAAACAGTGGAAAGTGTCAGACTTAATTTTTGGGGGCTCCAAAATCAATGCAGATGGTGATTGCAGCCATGAAATTAAAAGACGCTTACTCCTTGGAAGGAAAGTTATGACCAACCTAGATGGCATATTCAAAAGCAGAGACATTACTTTGCTGACAAAGGACCATCTAAACAAAGTTATGGTTTTTCCAGTGGTCATGTATGGATGTGAGAGTTGGACTATAAAGGAAGCTGAGTGCCGAAGAATTGATGCTTTTGAACTGTGGTGTTGGAGAAGACTCTTGAGAGTCCCTTGGACTGCAAGAAGCAGTCCATCCTAAAGGAAATCAGTCCTGGGTGTTCATTGGAAGATCTGATGTTGAAGCTGAAACTCCATTACTTTGGCCACCTCATGCGAAGAGCTAACTCATTTGAAAAGACCCTGATGCTGGGAAAGATTGAAGGCAGGAGGAGAAGGGGACAAGAGAGGACTAGATGGTTGGATGGCATCACCAACTCAATGGACATGAGTTTGGGTAGGCTCTGGGAGTTGGTGTTGGACAGGGAGGCCTGGCGTGATGCAGCTCATGGGGTCGCAAAGAGTTGGACACGACTGAGCAACTGAACTGAACTGAACTGAACCCTCCTGAAGAAAATGATCCAGTGATGTCCGGGTAGTAGCTCTCTCTTTCTCATCATAGATGACGTAGCACAATTGGATTGCATTCTGAATGGCTGCTGCAATCTTCATGTAGCATTCAACATTCAGGTCCTGAGCCTCAAAAACTAAGTGCCTCCTCAAATACAGAAAATTCCCCTTGCTATTTCCTGCATTGTGAATCTCTTCATGTCTTCAGTTACTTCTACCTCTCATTTCTTCATCCTTTCTCTGGGCCTCCAATTCCATCAAGTTTTCATTAGTCAGCTCTTCCACATTGCACAGCATGGGGTTCAATGAAGCCGTCCTCTTGCAGATCTAACTCCAGCTTCCCAAGGAGGGTCACTAAGTTGCTAAAGACCTCTTTGAACTCATCTACCTTCTCAAATCGCCAGCAAAGTTTCTCCAAACCCCTTTCATGGGGATGGTGGTAACCTCATGCCAAGCAAAGTCAAAGCTTTTTATGGCCTTGAAGATGTTATAGTCCTTCCAAAATTGTCATAAGGTTGTTCCTGATTTCCTGATTTGTACAGGCACCTTTACTGCCTGACAAAAAGTGTGACATCAACACTTCTTCAAAGCTGATCTAACTCCCTGGTTCATAGCCTGGATGAGTGATGTAGTTAGTATTCAGTGGCAAATCCAGTACTTTATCTATATAGGTATTTGCTTCTGGCTGTGCTGGGTCTTCGTTGCTGTTAGGGGTTTCCTCTAGTTGTGGAGAGCAGGGGCTAGTCTCTAGCTGTGGTAGTACTTTGATGTTAAGGTGAAAGTCATCCTTGAATGGGGGGTGGCCCAGAGCATTGTCAAGCAGCAGAAGAATGTTGAATGGGACGTCCTTCTCCAAGCAATATTTCTCTACCTCCAGGATAAAGTGGTGGAAAAACCAGTCCTGGAATATCACCCATGTAATCCAGGCTTGGGGTTGCTCTTCCACACAACAGGAAGAAAGCCCTTGGCTATTTTTTAAGGGGTCTTGGGTTCCCTGAATGATAAACTAAGAGAGGCTTCAGCTTCCTCTCACCAGAAGTATTGCCATCAAACAACAGAGTCAGCTTTATAGCTGAGCGTCAACTTTTCCTCCTTACTGGTGGAAACTTGGTTTGGCATCCTCTTAGTATAGTCCTGCCTCATGCACATTAAAAACCTGCTTGGGTAAATACATGCCTTCATCAATAATTTCTGGAAGCATTTCAGGAAACTCCCAGGCAGTTACCATATCTGCACCCATAGTGGGGTCACTTATTTTTATGTTGTGCATGTTGGCTCTAGCCTTGAACCAATGAAACCAGCCATAAGTGAAAGTGAAAGCTGCTCAGTCATGTCTGACTCTTTGCAACCCCATGGACCATAGTCCACCAGGCTCCTCTGTCCATGAAATTCTCCAGGTCAGAATACTGGAGTGGGAAACTTATCCCTTCTCCAGGGGATCTTCCCAACCCAGGGATCGAACCCAGGTCTCCCACACTGCAGGCAGATTCTTTACCATCTGAGGCACCATGGAAGACCAAATGGCTGGCATTAAAAGATGAACCCTCTGATTCTTTACTGTGTTTCTTCTTCAAGTCTTCATAAAGGCTTTTAGCTTTCTCTTGCATCAGCATTAAGCTGAGTGGGACTTCACCGATGCTGATGCTGCATCCACACACTGAGAATTTCTCCATCTCCTCCATCACCTGTCCACACTTCTTTGATATTATTGTCAACATCATTGGTACAATGGACTTCACATGTTCCATGATCTTGTCCCTGCTCTTTTGTGCCAATGGTTGAATGATTCATGTTATAAGAATGAGCGACCTCTACCATCTTTTCATCTTGTTCCACTCTCTCAATTATTTTCCTTTTGTTTCCACCGTTATCACTTGATGCTCCTTAGCAGCACTAGCTACATCACTGCTTTTACGCTTTGCTTCCAGACATCCTGGGCTTGAAATAAACTGCTGAAATACTGTACTCTATACAGTATTGTAAAGTACACAAAAGCAGAACCACTTGTAGAGGATGCATGCACATGACAATGTACACTAGACACATGAACTACTGTATGTGATTGGACAGGCAAATGCATGTTCACATCTCTGAAAATTTGCGACTTGAAGATTCATATGTAGGGGACTTGTACTCTTTCCTTTACTGTGTACTCTTCTACAAACTTCACCTTACTGTTAGAGCTCCTTCTAACTACCAGGGCCTCTCAAGCTCTCTTTCTCTTCCCCATGATCTTCCCAAGAGAAGGTATCTCAGTCCAGTGATGGGAACAAACCATACTGGTGCCAAATCTTTGGGTAGAGAGTGGGCACGGAGGAAATGGGAAGACTGCCTAGCATAGGAGCAAGGCATAAAGAGCTTGGCAAAGAATCCAGCAGAGGAGATTAACAGAGAATCCTGAAATAAATGAGGGAGCTCAATAAAGTGTAGACGGAAAGATTTGGAGAAGGAGAAGCATCACGTAATTATAACAAGAACCTCCCTGGTGTCTCAGATGGTAAAGAATCTGCCTGTAGTGCAGGAGACCTGGGTTCAGTCCCTGGGTAGGGAAGGTCCCCTGGAGGAGAGCTTGGCAACCCACTCCAGTATTCTTTCCTGGAGAGTTCCCAAGGACAGAGGAACCTGGTGGGCTAGAGCCCACGGAGTCGCAAAGAGTCAGACATGACTGAGCGACGAAGCACAGCACAAGGTATAGGGTGATACTTTGCAGAAGGAAGGCTGGAACAGTGGGTAGGCTGGAGCCAGATCATAATGATCAGATTCAGAAATCTGAACCTTACTCTGTAGACCTCAAGTTGCCATTGTGGTCAAAAAGCTGTGTGTATGTGTGTACATGCCCACTCAGTAGTATCCAACTCTTTGCTACTCCACGGACTGTAGCCTCCCAGGCTCCTCTGTCCATGGGATTTCCCAGGTAAGAATATTGGAGTGGGTTGCCATTTCCTTCTCCAGGGGATCTTCCCAACCCAGGGATCAAACCAGTGTCTCTTGCATCTCCTGCATTGGCAGACAGGTCCTTTACCTGCTGAGCCATGAGGAATGATGCAAAATGTCTGGTCATTCATCTCTAAAACAGCTGTCTATTCACAGACTTCTACCACTGTATTACAAAACTGCACGTTCAAATACTTTGGTGACAGAGAGCTTTGCTTCTGTTCCCTGATTCACCTGTGCTATCTCTTGCCTGTACCAACACCTCTATCTATTGAAAGTATACAATGGAGCTCCTCTGGGAAACAGGTCTTCTCCACAAATCCACAAATCCAATTAAAGACCACACAACAAATAGAAATTAGGAAGCCCTCATGTGCAGCAAAATTAAACTCCCGGCTTCCATATCTAAGTTGTCTTGTTGACACAGTAAGGAATACACAGATGGAACTGTTAACCACCTATTCACAAAGAACATATTCAGGAAATGGATCATGCAATTCAGACCCTTCTAATTCAGTAGTCCTCAAACTGGGTTGCACACTTTAGTCACCTGTATAACACCTGGGCCCCATCCATGGAAATTCTGGTTGAGTTGATTGGGCATAGGATACAGAAATGGGAATTTTTAAAATGTCAACCCAAACATGTATCCAGAGTTGAGAACTACTGTAGCAATAGAAGATGTGAGAAGGAAAGGGTTTTTATGGACAGGTGGCGTTAAGCAGGACAATACACAGGGGTTGAGGTCCCACTAGGTGAGAAAACCATGTGGGCAGAGAAGCCATGCACATGGCTTGACCATGCATATTACACTCTGGGACAAAGGAAGGAGCTCTTATCTTATGACCAAGACAAGGTGCAGTGTGATACCCAAACACCTGGACAGGGTGATTCAGTCTACGCTGGATTAGGTTTTGATGGCTTAGGTAGAAGTCCCAGTTTCCCCTCTTGCTAATTTCAGATACTCAGAAACTTGTCTGCATCTCAGTGCCATATCTAAAGTTTACAGATAAAGTAGACTGAGCCATCACATAAGGATGTTCAGGTTGTATTCTACATCAAGATTTTTGACTGAGGGAAGGAGCAGAGGCTGAAATTCTGCCTGAGACCCATTCATCACGCCTAGCACATGGCAGGATACTTCACTGTACAGAAACAGGTGTCCATGGGCTAGCCACCACGGAGGGTGGAAGGTCTTAAAATCATTTTTTGGATTAAGTGATGTTCTCCATTTCCTCTGCTAAATGCCCATCCTGAGCCTACAGTCCCATGAATCATGCAGATGGCATGCCTACTCACTGCTGTGGTCACCAAATGTCAGGCACATTTGTTCACAAGACTGGTTTGCCAGTGATTGTAACTGTGTCATTTTATTAAATAGGATCTAAACCAATGAAATATGAGTGCAAAAAGTTTTTATTTCTATGGAAACTAAGTTGAATGCCTCAGAAAATTATAACAAAAATATTAATCTTAAAAATTTTGTCCAGAATGTGAATTAGTGTAATTATTATAGAAAATAATATGGAGGTTTCTAGAAAAATTAAAGGTAGAAATATCATATGATCCAGCAATCCCACTTCTGGGTATTGATCCAAAAGAATTAAAAATCAGGATCTTGAAGAGATACTTGCACTCCTAACTCCTATGTTCAGAGTGGCACTGTTTATTTACAACAGCCAAAACAAGGAAGCAACCCAAGTGTCCATCCACAGATAATCAAAGAAATGTGAGACAGATACATAGATAGATAGATGAAAGGATAGATAAATAGATAGGATTGATAAACAGATAGTATAAAGGTAGATAGATAGGTAAAATAGATGAATGGATGGATAGATAGATAGGGTGGATAGATAGATAGGGTGGATAGATAGGATGGATGGATGGATAGACAGACAAATAGGTAAGATAGATGGATGGATGGATAGATAGGATGGATGGATAAACAGATAGATGAATATATGGTAGAACATTAATCAGTCTTTAAAAAGATGGAAATCCTACTATTTGCAACAACATGGATGAAATTTAAGGATGTTATGCTAAGTGATCAGACACAGAAAGTTACTGTATAATCTCACACGGAATACGTGGAATCTAAAATGGTCAAATTCATAGAAGCAGAGAGTGGGATGGTGGTTTCCAGGGACTAGGGCGAGGGGGAAGTGGGGAGGTGATGGTTAAAGGGTACAAAATCTCAGTAATACAAGATAATTCAGTTCTGTAGATCTACTATATAGCATAGTACCTATAGCCGACAATACCGTATTGTATACTCAAAATTAGCTAACAAGGTAGATCTTATTTTAAGTGTTCTTACCACACACACCAAAAAAATATATTAATAGAGGTGGCAGAAATCTTTGGGAGGTGATGGATATGTTTATAGGTTTGACATGGCAGTGGTTTCAAGGGTTCATAGTTATCCTCAAACTCACTGAGTCATTTACCTAAAATTATTGCTGCTCAGTCACTTAGTCATGTCCAATTTTTTTGCAACCCTATGGACAGTAGCCCGCCAGGCTCCTCTGTCCATGGGATTTCCCAGGCAAGAATACTAGAGTAGGTTGCCATTTCCTTCTCCAGGGGATCTTCCTGGACCAGGGATAGAACTTGAGTCTCCTGCATTGGCAGGTGGATTCCTTACCACTGAGCCACCTGGGCAATAATTCCTGATGGACCCATGCCTTGATGAGCGATTCAGAAACACAAGTTCTACCAACCAGTAAGGCATCAGAGTCCTCTGCAGCCAGTCTTCAGGTGAAAAAAGAGAGCGGAGAGCTTCCAAACATATCATGCCAGCCCCTCACCATTGGTTCTAATGTGTCTAGACCTGGATGCAAGCAGTTCTGGGAAATGTAGTCTTGGGCTGCATTCCTGCCTATCAGCAACTCCTACTAAGCTATCTCAGCTTCAGAGGGCTTCTTTCAAGAATGTTTGATCATTGAAAGTGGGAAGTGTCCCCCTCAGGGCAGTCTAAATGGGACCTGGCAAAATTTCAACACACAAACTAGTGTTCCATGGGACAACCCTTGAAGAATATGTAGGTGGATATTAACAGAAAAACCATTTCCTCCATCAGTGAGGCCAAAAGCACTGGCTCCCCAACACAGGCAGGAGGCATTGTTCCCTGGAAAGGTGACAAATAGTTGTGCATGCATGGACTCTGCTTCTACATGGTAGCATGGTACATACAAAAACCAGATGAGCAAAGAAAGTCAGTTTATTTCACACACAATTGATCTGATTTATTCTCATCAGCCCCCTGCACTGGGCAGGAACTATATACAGTAAATCCCCTACATACAAACGAGTTTCATTTCAAGAGTGCTTCATAAGTTCAGTTTATTCCTAAGTCCAACACATTTAGCCTAGGTACCCAACTGACACAACCAGCTACATACCACTGGTTTACGCTTGCTTCCAAACATCCTAAGCTTGAAATAAAGATACTGTACTACTATTGTACTGGATGTGGGTGCAATCCCTGGGTCAGAAATATCCCCTGGAGGAGGAAATGGCAACCCACTCCAGTATTTTTGCCTGGGAAATCCCATGGACAGAGGAGCTTGGCAGACTACAGTCCACAGGATCTCAAAGAGTCTGACAAGACTGAGCACGCACTACCATACTCTATACAGTCCTATGCAGTAAATTACACAAAAATACAGCCACTTAAGGAGGATGCAAACACATGACAATGTATGCCAGACACGTGTACTAACCTGACTGGACACGCAAATGCACGGTGGCATCTTTGAAAATTCGCAACTTGAAGGTTCATATGTAAGGAACTTACTGTACTAGCGTGCACAGGACTCCCTGCCCCTCTCAGCCTCTCCTCCACCATGATGCCTCCCTCCATCTCTCTGAGTCTCTGCCACATCTGCCACCTGTCCCAGTCTCGGCTCGGTCTACGTGCCTCTGCTCTCTCCTCACCACGAGGGGATGGAGGTCAAGCTGCGGCCAACACAATTACTTTCTCCAGCACCCGCACTCCACCGCACATATGGCAACTCAGGGATCTACCAACGGCATGTGGGACAGCTCTAGGTAGGAAAATTCCCTGGTGGTCCAGTGGCTAAGACTCCATGCTCCCAATGCAGGGTGCCTGGGTTCGATCCCTGGTCAGGGAACTAGATCCCACATGCTACAACTAAGAGTTTGCATGCCAAAACTAAAGATCCCACATGCCACAACTAAGATCTGGTGCAGCCAAATAAAGAAATAAATATATATTTTTAATTTATAAAACAGAAAACTCTAGACACACTGGACTAGCAAGTTTCCTTTACAGAGTCTGGCAGGGCAACCTGGGAGGCAAAGTACTTTCAGACTCTCAGAGGTGAAGTGCAGCAAACCTACCCTCAGAGCTCCCCTTCCAAACCAAACTCATGCCCACTAAGGCAATCCAAACCCAAGGTTACAATCCCTGCTTTCCCTACTGTCTCTCTATTTCCACAATCCCTTAGACTAGGAAGATGCATCTCCCTTCTTCCCTCACCTTGTTAAGAGCCTTCTTATATATAACTCACTGCAATCAGGACTGGCTCATGCTTCTAAAACTGCCAACATTGCAACAGCAGGATGGAGCTTATTTCCTTGGTTCTAATTAAAACAGAAATCTAATCTGACAGGTGAAGTTGAGCAAAGGCTTCACTACCCCAGGGGTTATCTGTCCTCTCAGAGACACCAAAACTTGTTGCTTCCAAAATGGAAAGCCTTAGGGCAGCAAGATTTGCAGGGTATGGAAATCTATATGAGAAGTTTCCAAATGAGCCATTCCCATTAGAGATGTAAAGTGAAGTCACATGATTGGTGCAGAGGATTTGTTCTGGAGAGGCTGGCAGAAGGCAGAATTGGCTAAAAATAATGTTGAGGATAAACTGTGACAAAGCTATCAGCCTCCCTAGAAAAGGGTAAGAATTTTCCAGACAACATAAGACTTAGAGACGGACAGACCTAAGGGCCAATTCTTTCTTATACTTGTTAGCTTGGTAAAATGACTTAACATGTGTGTCTCTGATTGTCTAGTTTAATGTGGGGGTGATTAGGTTGGCTTCCTTATGGGCTTCTGGTGAGGATCAAATTCACACCAAGGAATCCTATGCAACTCCAAAAAGAATGAGTAAGCTTTTCATTTACTAATAAGGAAACATGGCAACCGTTGCGGAGCGCCAGCCCCCGCTGAGTCCTGAAGAGATGCTGGGACAGTCATGGAATCTGTGGGTTGAAGCTTCCAGACTTCCTGGGAAAGACAGGACAGTTTCAAGGAGTTAAAAAATCACAAAGTCATGGGGCTCTGTCACAAAGAGGTGACTCTACTAGGACCCCCAGTTAATACTTGTTGGAGAGGGAACTGAAGTTTTGTGACCAGTGACATGCCATTGCATGCTGGTTAGGACTGTGCTCTGAAGTCAACTAGATTTCACTTTTAACCCCAGCCCCACCTCTTGCCAACTGTGTGATCTTGGGCCAGTTACTTAATCCTTCCACACAACATTCCATGGATCCTGGTTCCCAAAGAGAATGTGGCATTCCCTGCTTAGCTTCCTTCCCTTCCACTAAAGAGAAATATATCAAAGCTTTTGGACAAATTCTCAAAAGTAAAGCTATCAGAACTCCCCAGGGCTAGACACGGCAGGAGAATGTGACAAGGGTCTGTGTCATGTGCAGTGATGTTCAGAGAGGGGAGGAGAGCTTTCAAGAACTCAAACATAGAGGACGCTGCAGAGCAGGCTGAGGTTCCTGGGACCTCGAGCATCCCAAGAAGAGGACTGGTTGGAATACTGCAAGATGCGTTGCTGTGGATTATGTACTCAGATGCCTTTCATGGCTACAGGGCACAAGTGAAGATGAGAATCACTCTTTAGCTCTGTGCTTTGAATGCAAAATGGTTTAAGCCCCAAGACACTTGGATTCCTCCTTTGTGAACATTAAAGTTAATAAGTCAAGGTGAATGCTTCTGTTGATTAACTTGCCTCATAAGAAGGGTAAAGGCTGGTAAGGAACAGGAGAGGGCCCTTGGGTGTCCTGAAATTGGATCTGGAACTGAAAGGTTTCTGCTCTGCAGTGGTCCCCCACAAACACTTCGAGTCTCAGGGGAAGACCAAGAGAGAGAATGTCTTGATCTTAATTAAAATTCCCTCTCTAAAGCCTAATACTCCATACTTCTTAACCTTCCTCCATACCCAGGGCTGTTCTGAGTCTTTTAGAAGCAGCAACACAGTCTCAAGGAAAGAAATCATCGGCATCTGTTCTCCTTAATGCATATGTAGGAAATGACACTTCACCGCACCTTAGTTAGGTGAGGTCCTATGACTAGTTGCAGACAAGGGGATGTGCATAGAAGTGACATGTAATTCTCCAGGCTAGGGCAATGAAAATCCTCTGTGTAATTCCCTGTCCCCCTGCCACTATGAGCAGGAAGGCCTCACAGTGAGATGGCAAAACTGTATGGATCACAGTGGTCTGACTTGACTGAGACACCAAATGAATGACACTGTTACTGAGAGGAGCCAATTTTGATTCCAAGTTGGATCTGTTTCTTTTACTTAACCTTTGCTTCCCCTTACTTTTATTCACTGAAAGGACACTGTTTATAAATACTGGCCTCCCTCAGGGAACCCTGCTCCTCTGCCTGGATGTTAAATCAAAGTGCTTTTTGTTCAGGACCCCGTCCACCTGTGGACGTCTATAGGAAGGAAGAAATTAACACATTCCCTCCATGAGACCGGTCATTCAGGGAGATATTTGCAAGATTAATGGCATTTTTACTTTACTTTCTCACCTCCTCACATCTCTGTTATAAAAGAACCTGATATCCAGACCCCAATATAATGGTTATTTTGAGACATTAGTCAGCCATCTTCTCAGTCTGCCAGTTTTCCAAATAAAGTCATATTCCTTGCCTCAACACTCAACTCTCAGATTTACTGGCCTTTCGTGTGATGAGCAGAGCAAGCTTTCACTCCGTAACAACACTGTTCTGAGGACTCACAGATCACAGAGGATTTAACATGAGTAAGAAATAAAACGTTATTGTGCTAATCCTCTAAGATTTTGGAATAAGTTGTTACTACAGCATAACCTAGCCTAGCCTGACCAGGTTGTGGGATCTGACAAACCAGGCCCAAAGCCTTGCTTCACCCCTTACTAGCTATATGGTCTTAGTGAAGTTGCTTAACCACTCTGAGTCTTATTACACTCTTTTAGTCAGGATAGCCCAGATGTGACTGCAGTAATAAACAACCCCCCCGTACTTTGTTAAATCACAAAGGTCTCTTTCTTGCTCACACAATATATTTTTATAGTAAGCACTTACTAAATGCCGGTTATTTTATGATTTTACAATTAATTTTATTTAAAGAAATCCTTTAAAAATATGCCAACTTGGAGAAATAGTAACTTTTCAGCAGAGAAATCTGGCGAATACTATCTTAACCAAGTAGACACCAGTGATGTCACATGGATATAAGATACTCCCTGATATGATGTGATGTGATAAGAAGAACATTTCACCTCTGCAGTATTCTTTTTAAAAATGCATAACCCTACTCTAATCATTAGGAAAACATAAGAAAAAAATAAGTAAGTGTCCTCCTCCAGGATAAAGAATTCTTCACTCTGAGGAAGAAGGCTTTAGTCTGTTTCTGATCTCTTACTATATTACATGCAAAATTTATATTCCTTATATTGTGAAAGGATTTTTAATATAAAACCATAATCATATAGAAGTAATCAAAAAATAAATAAAGGGACATATTGCAAAATATTTTATTCCTCAAAACACTCATGAAAAACAAAAACTGTCAAACTGTCACAAATCTGAGAATATTGGATAGTTATGATAACTAAACGCAAGACGAAACCTTCAACTGGATACTAGAACATGCAGAGAACATTAGTGGGATAGTGGGTAAAATCTAAATAAAACCTGGAATTTAGTTAAAAATAACTGCATATGTTTATTCCATACAACAACCAATTCTCCAACACCAACTGGGTGTCCTGTAATCCAGGTCACTTCAGTTTACCCAGAGTTAGCACAGACTCCATGAATTTAAGATTTAATGCTAAAAGATAGCCCCCAATTCAGATACCAGCTCCAAATGGGGTCCCCAGGATACACACACTTCATCCAATCAACGACAAATTCAAGGGTGCCACAATTCCCACCTCCGAGCTTGACAATTCACTAGAATAACTCACAGAATTCAGGAAAGCACTTTACTTACAGATACTAGTTTATGATAAAGGACAGAACTCAGGAACAGCCAAATGGAAGCGTGTCACTGGGCAAAGCCCTGGGCAGGGGAGAGATGGCACAGAACTGCCAGGCACATCGCTGCTCTCCTCCAATCCAGAAGCTGTCCTAACTGTGCTGCTCAAGAGTTGCACCAACAGGGGTGGACCCAGAGGGCTTCCCAGGCGGCAACAGGGGCAAACAATCCACCTGCCAGTGCAGGAGACACAGCAGACTTGGGTTCGCTCCTGGGTCGGGAATATCCCCTGGAGTAGGATATGGCAACCCACTCCAGCATTCTTGCCTGGAAAATTCCACAGACAGGAGAGGCTGGTGGGCTTCAGTCCATGGGATTGAAAAGAGCTGGACACGACAGAGCACACATGCACACACATAGGGTAGACTTAGATACTGAGTGAAGTAAGTCAGACAGAAAAAGAGAAATATTGTACAATATCCCTTACATGGGAAATCTAAAGAGAAATGGTACAAATGAATTTATTTCCGAAACAGAAGCAGGCTCACAGACTTAGAGAATGAACTTACGGTTGCCAGGGGGAGGGGAAGTGGGAAGGGATAGTCAGGGAGCTTGGGATGGACATGCACACACTGCTATGTTTGACATGGATAACCAACAAGGACCTACTGTATAGCACAGGGAACTCTGCTCAGTGTCATGTGACAGCCTGGATGGGAGGGGAGTTTGGGGGAGAATGGATCATGTGTATGTATGGCTGAGTCACTTTGCTGTCCACCTAAAACGATTACAACATCGTTAATGAGCTATGATATGAAAAGTGTTTTTTAAAAAAGTGTTATGAAAGGGTATCTAATGCCAGAATGAGAAATTTTTTAAAGAGTTTTTAATCTAAGTTTTATAATGTAAGCATGATTGATTAAATCACTGGTCATTGGTGATTGAATTCAAACTCTAGCTGCTTCTCTCGGGGGAGAGGTGGGGAGTAGGGGATGGAAGAGATGGAAAGTTCCAGCCCTTTAATCATGCGCTTAGCTGTTCTGGCAACCAGGTTCCATCTTAAACTACCAAACCCCAGTCACCAACCACCAATTAGCCACCTTATCAGCCTAAACCTCGGTACAGCTCATAAAGGGACTCCGTGAATTACAAATGACAGTCCTTTCACTCAAGAAATTCTAAAGATTTCAGGGACTCTGTGCCAGAAACTAAAGACAAAAACCATATAGTTTTTAACATCACAAAAAATGTACCAATGGGCTTCCCTGGTGGCTCAGTGGTAAACGAATCCACCTTGCGAATGCAGGGTACATGGGTTCGATCCCTGATCCCGGAAGACCCCACACGCCAGGGAGCAACTAAGCCTGCACACCACAGCTGCTGAGCCTGGGCTCCGGAGCCTGGGAGCCGCAACTACCGAGCCCCTGTGCCCTCAAGCCCGAGCTCCCCAACCAGAGAAGCCGCCGCAGTGAGAAGGCGGAGCACCGCGGCTACAGCGCAGCCCCTGCTCGCCACAACTAGAGAAAAGGCTGAGCAGCAAGGAAGACCCAGCACACTCTAAATAAATAAAAAACAATAAAAAGAAGTATTTTTTTAAAATGTACCAGTTTCATTTTCTTAGACTCGACAAACTAGCCATGGAAATGCAACATATTAACATTATGAGAAAACTAGAGAAACACATGCAAAACAATGAAACGAACTGCTATCTCAGACCCTGCACAGAAACCAACTCAAAACGGATAAACATTTTAACATAAGACCTGACATCATAAAATGCCTAGAGGAAGACATAGGGAAGACGTTCGTGGATATTGGTCTCGGCAATGATTTTCTGGACATGACACCAAAACCACAAGCAACGGAAGCAAAAATCAGCAAACAGGACGATATCAAACTCAAAAGAAAGTTTTGCACAGCAAAAGAAAAATTAACAAGATAAAGTGACAGCGTAAATAAGGAGAGTACCTTTTTCTAAGTCATGTGTCAGATAAGCGGTTAAATCCAAAATGCATAAAGAATTAACACAACCTAATGACAGGAAAAAAAGACACAAACAATCCAGTTTTAAAACTGGACAGAACTAAATAGACCTTTCTCCAAAGAAGACATCAGAATTTCCGACACACATGAAAAGATGCTCAACATCACTATCACAGTCAGACATCACCTCACTTAAATAAGAATGGCTATCATGAAGATAAGAGACAGCAGATTCTGGCAAGAATGCAGTGAAAAGGAACTTTTATCCACAGTGGGACTGCAGATTGGTACAACCACTATGGAAAACAACGTGGAGGCTACTCAAAAAATTCAAAATAGGACTACCGTGCTCTCCAGCAATTCCACTTCCCGGTATATGCCCAAAGGAAATGAAAGCAGGACTGATGTTTATAGCACAACCATGTTTATAGCAGCATTATTCACAATAGCTGAGATATGGAAACCACCCAAATGCACATCAACAGATGTCTGGTTAAGAAGGATGCAGTGTACATACACAATAAGATATAATTTGGCCATCAAAAAAAGGATATCTTGCCACCTGCAGTTAAATGGATGGACCTTAAGCATATTAGGCTAAGTGAGATGAACCAGAGAAGGAAAAATATTGTTTATTATTACTTAAATGGAGAATCTAAAAAAAGTCCAACCTGTAAAAAAAAAAATGGTGGTTACCAGGGGAGCATGGTGGGATATAAGATTGATGGTGTTTAAGGGTACAAACTTGCTGGGAGCAGTAAATAAGTCATAGAGATCATACACATTTTAATGAATATGGACAACAATACTGCACCCACTATGCTAGTCAATTTGGAAAACTCAGCAGTGGCTACAGGACTGGAAAAGATCAGTTTTCATTCCATTTCCAAACATTTTTGGCAGTACCAAAAAATGTTCAAACCACCACACAATTGCACTCATTTCACCTGCTAGCAAGGTAATGCTTAAAATCCTTCAAGCTAGCTAAAGCAGTACATGAACAGAGAAATTCCAGATGTACAAGCTGGATTTAGAAAAGGCAGAGGAACCAGAGATCAAATTGCCAACATCTGTTGGATCACAGGAAAAGCAAGAGAATTCAGAAAAACATCTACTTCTGCTTCGTTGACTATGCTAAAGCCTTTGACTCTGTGGATCACAACAAACTGTGGAAAATTCTTCAAGAAATGGGAATACCAGATCACCTTACGTACCTCCTGAGAAACCTGTATGCAGGTCAAAAACCAACAGTTAGAACTGGACATGGAACAACAGACTGGTTCAAAATTGAGAAAGGAGTATATCAAGGCTGTGTATTGTCATTCTGCTTATTTAACTTCTATGCAGAGTACATCATGCAAAATGCCAGGTTGGATGAAGCGTAAGCTGGAATCAAGATTGCCAGGAGAATTATCAATAACCTCAGATATGCAGATGACACCACCCTAATGGCAGAAAGCGAAGAGGAGGAACTAAAGAGCCTCTTAATGAAGGTGAAAGAGGACAGTGAAAAATCTGGCTTAAAACTCAACATTCACAAAACTAAATTCATGGCATCAGATCCCATCATTTCATGGCAAATAGATGGGGAAACAATGGGAACAGTGTCAGATTTTATTTTGGGGAGCTCCAAAATCACTGCAGACATTGACTTCAGCCATGAAATTAAAAGATGCTTGCTCCTTGAAAGAAAGGCTGTGACAAACATAGACAGCATATTATAAAACAGAGATCACTTTGCTGACAAAGATCCACATAATCAAAGCTACAGTTTTTCCAGTAGTCATGTACGTATGTGTGAGTTCAACCATAAAGAAGTCTGAGCACTGAATAATTGATGCTTTTGAACTCTGGTGCTGGAAAAGACTATGGAGAGTCCCTTGGACTGCAAGGCGATCAAACCAGTCAATCCTAAAGGAAATCAGTCCTGAATAATCATTGGAAAGACTGATGCTAAAGCTCCAGTAGTTTGGCCATCTAGATGTGAAGAGCCAACTCATTAGAAAAGAACCTGCTGCTGGGAAAGATTGAGGGTAGGAGGAGAAGGGGATGACAGAGGATGAGATGGTTGGATGGCATCACTGACTCAACAGATATGAGTTCAAGCAAACTCTGGGAGATAGGGAAGGACAGGAAAGCCTGGTGTGCTGCAGTCCATGGGGTTGCAAAGAATCGGGCACGACTGAGCAACTGAACAATAACATTGTATTTATAATGATGTAGTGGGATAAACACTGCTTCAATGGCAATCATATTATTACACAACATATAAATATATCAAAGTACCAGGCTGCATACCTTAAATTGTGACATGTCACATTTATCAAACAATAATTGAAAAAATTTTTTTAAATGCTTAAATCAAAGGTATCCAAGGAAAGTGGGTACAGGTATAAGGGAACTCTCTGCACCATCTTTGTAATGTTTCAGTAAATCTAAAATTATTCCAAAATAAAAAATTGTTTATATACCCATATCTTCCCTAACTCTGTCCAAAACCCACGTATAAAAGCAAGTGATACCTTCACTTCCCTATATGTGGTTAATTCCAGGTACTCAAGAAATAAAACTTAACCCTCTATATCACATACATCTTCCCACTGTCACTCTGCTTGAGTCACCACTGCATGAAGCTCTGGATCTTTCTTCCTCTTCTCCTACTCCTAACAGGCCTGAAGCTGAAGGATCTAAAGTAGGGATCAGCAAAGAGGGCCTGTGGGCAAATCTGGCCCACTGTCTGTGTTTATAAATAAAGTTTTATTGGAATACAGTCATGCTTATTCTTTGACATATTGTCTATGGCTGCTTTTACAGTACAATGGCAGAGTTGAGTAGTTGCAAAAGAGACTGTAAGACCTGTAAAGCCTAACATATTTAGCATCTGGTTTTTAAAAAAATAATAATTTGTGAACCTGTGCCCTAATAAGCTGGATCTCCACCATGCAACCAGGCACTACTTTAGGAACCTAATCTACATCGTTTCCACCCGCTGCAGTTGAGAGAATACTGCTCTAGGAAGATGACTCTGTCTCTTACTCTGGCTCACGCACACACACGTTGCAATGGACTGGATGTTTGTGTCTCCCTGATAGCGACAGAGTATAGGGACAAAGTAGGTGATGAAACAGTTAATCCCATTAAGGCATGATAAGTAGAAAAAATACGGGAGACCCCTGTAAATTAGTGATTACCCAAAAGACTAGGTTTGCTTAACGTCAAAACCCAGCAGGCTTATTTAGGAACAAAACCATGCAACAGAAGCATAAGCCATGCCCCCAAAACAATAGAACAATGGTAGCACCTCCTTCCCAGTGAGCCCAGTAAGTTAGGACATGCCCTCTGCACACACGAAAAGCAATCTTCTGTGGTCCTAATTAAACCATGTAGGGACAAGAAAACTCCCCTGCTCAGTCTGGAGGAGGAGCTGATGATGGAAGCACAACATCCACTCAAGAAAGAAAAAGAAGGTCTTCTCCCCCTCCCCACTTTTTGATTACAAAACTGTAAGCCAGTAAGTTCTAGGGGCACAGCATCCTCTTGCCCACCTGCTTATAAGCCTTATGAGCATCCTATTCTCACACATCACATCTTCCATCACTTTGCCTCTCACTGAATTCTTTCTGGGCTATCGCTGTGGTACTGGAGCTCTTCAGAGCCCACCTAAGGCTTCACCAACTCACCAAAACTCATACGGTGAAACCTAACCCCAATGTGATGGTATTGGGAGGCGGGGTCTTTCGAAGCCAATGAGGCCATGAGGTTGGAGCTCTCGTGAGTGGGAGGCTCCAGAGAGCTCCCTCACCCCTTCAACCATGTGAGGACAAAGTGAGAAGACAGCTGTCTGCTCACCGGGGAGTGGGTCCTCACCAGACACTGAATCTACTCACAGCTTGATCTCCAGTTTACCAGGCTTCCCAGTTGTGGAGAAGGAAATCAACAAATTCTGTTGTTTATTAGCCACCTCGCCTCTGATATTGTCAGAGCAGACCAAGCAGATTAAAGACACACATATACTTGCTACTCCATAAAGACAGCAAATCAGCCTGATTTTCCTGAGCACCCACTTAGCATCAAGGAAGGATTCTGAGCTACAGGAGAGCTCTCAGCAGTGGTCATAGTTTGAAAACACCTTAATGAGAGGAGCTTTTAAACATGCGCCTGTAGAGTGCTTCCTTGCAGGGGAGCCTGGCCCTACCCTGCCATATGCTTTCTTTCATGCAGGTGCCTGTCAGCAGTAAGTTTGTTACTTGTTTTCTTATGTGGGAGGCATCATAAGGGCTCTTCTTTTTTTTTTTTTTTTTTTTCAATGCAATTTTTCTTAAATAAGGGGCTTCCCAGGTGACTTGGTGGTAAAGAATCCACCTGCCAATGCAGGAAGACACAAGAGACTCAGGTTGGATCCCTGGATCATGAAGATCCCCTGGAGGGCACAGCAACCTACTCCAGTATTCTTGCCTGAAAAATCTGATGGACGGAGAAGCCTGGCAGACTACAGTCCATGGGGTCACAAAGAGTTAGACACAACTGAACACACAGAATATAGTATTTCCTTAAATAAGTGCAGTTTTCCCACCAGTTTCAGATTGCTGTCTAAACAAAGCCTAAAATTGCTTTTGGCCAAAAACAAAAGGGTGTAGTTTGTTCTTTGAATCCCTAAGTCATTGTAATAATAGAAAAAGAGTTGCTGCTCTGTATAAATTTGTTCATTGGATTGGACTGGTTTGAGATGAATCATTGAATTGCATTTCACATTTAATGTAACCCACATGACCCTTTTCATTAGTTTCAGGGAGAGACACAGCTACTTTTATTTTCCCAGTTAATGCCCAGATTTGACAGCTTATGCAAAAAAAATTTACCAGCTGTGTGACTTTGGGCAGGTTATTTAACTTCTCTGTACCTCCAGTTCCTCATCTGTTAAATGAGAATTATGACAGTACCTCCCTTATAGAATTGTGATAAGAATTACAAGCTGTTGTTATTGAGACGTGTCCGTCTCTTTGCAACCCTATGGACTGTAGCCCTCAGGCTCCTCTGTCCATGGGATTTCTCAGGCAAAGATACTGGAGGGGGTTGCCATGCCCTCCTCCAGGGGATCTTCTCCACCCAGGGATCAAACCTACATCTCTTGTGTTGCATCTCCTGCATTACAGGCAGATTCTTTACCACTAAACCACCTGGGAAGCCCAAGAATTACATGAAAAATATCTGGAATCATGTCTGGCAAATATTAACAAGAAAATCAATGTCTTATCACACACCCACATCACTTCCCATGAAATAGCTGAGAAACTAGGAGTGTATTCAGTCCGGAAAGTTCAATCAACCCCTGTTCCAAATGCCAGGTGGAGGAAGTAGATAATCAGTGGTCAATTCTCTAGCAGGTGTTAATAAGAGGTGGTCATTTTTTCTACAGTTTCTGAACAGTGTCACTAGTGAAAACGGGTTCTCTCCAGGAAGATATGTTCTTATCCATTGCTGCAATGATGTCCTGGGGTCAACCTAGGGGCTCTGTAATAGTCCCAGACTCATATATCCAAGATTATAGCTTTTATAAGAACACTCTCAGCCATGGAGCTCAAAATACCATCACTTCATCAGGGTGGCTAAGTCTAGAAGAGCTTCAGGCTTTGGAGACCCACCCTTCTGGAATAAACATCTAGGCCCTGGTTATTGGCCCTGGCCCTCATGATAAGTTGCAGTATGGGGCCCCTAAGTGTTTTCCTTCCAATAATCTCTGTAGAAACGTTCTCAAGTCAAGAGAGATATTCTAGGGAATTCCCTGGAAGTCCAGTGGGTAGGACTTCACGCTTCCACTGCTAGGGGCCTGGATTCACTCCCTGGTCTGCAAACTAAAATGCTGCAAGTCTAACAGTGTAGCCAAAATTAAAATAATAATAACAATAATTTTAAAAAGAGATTCTAAGACTGCAAACTTCCCAAGAGAAGAGTCACACATCTTGTTCCCTTTTGTCCCTAGGAGACCCCTGTGGTTCCTTATGTATATCTGTCCATCCCTCTCCAGGACCAGCTCTGCTTACTGAAGTCACGGGAAGGGGTAGCCTTCATCAGACCAAGAAAGGTCCCACCTGCCTGCCTAACAGAGACATTCCAGAGTTCAGGATGGAAGCCAAGTGGTAGCCTTCATCAGACCAAGAAAGGTCCCACCTGCCTGCCTAACAGAGACATTCCAGAGCTCAGGATGGAAGCCAAGTGTGTGCGCGCATGCTCAGTTGCTTAGTTGTGTCTGACTTATTGGCGTATGACTTACCCCACGGACTGTAGCCCACAGGTTCCTCTGTCCAGGCAAGAATATTACCTGGCAAATTTTCCAGGCAAGAATATTGGAGTGGGTTGCCATTTCCTACCCCAGTGGAAGCCAGGAGAGTCACCTAGTTTGAGAAGTGTCTTAAACCATTCTTACACGTAAATTATTTTTCATTTTGCCTCACAAGTCACTGGCTACCCTTATTCTTGTCCTGAAAAGTAAGACACTCTTTACCAACCTATGACATTTCTCCTGCTTATGAGATCTGTTCATTATGATCCTTTGTGTGAACTTCTGAAGGGGCATAAAAGTCACGTTATCTTTGAAGCAGGCAGTAGATGGGCACCCCCCCCACCCCAGGGAAAGCATCTGGAATTCATTCCCTATGGACAGAAACTCCAAAATATCACTAGCAGGACAATCAAGAGAGGAGACAGGGCCCTGCCCAGATAAGAGAGGAGAGACCACATATTTATCATTTTCAAGGTTAAGGAGATCTTCCTGACTAGGAACTCCGTGGAACTCAAAAGGGGAGTGATGTCAAGTTTACCCACAAGCCTCTTCACTGGAATCCATCTGGGCTGAAAGATGCGTACACACACACAGGAGGATTCTGAGGTGAACCAAATATGGACTCAGAAGAGGCAAAGCAAGATGATTGGCCAAAGGAAACCCTGAAGAAGCACCCCGTATAAGTGATTTAAACTACCATGACAACACGACTCGCTCTCTCTGTCCACCCATGGGTCTGTCCACACATACTATACTCTCCTCCTGCTGCACACTTTACTTCTTTCACTACTTTCCATCTTTGTGGGAAATCTTTTCTGCAGAGCCAAAGGGCCAGGGCCTTGTCATTGACCACTGGTCTAGTGGATTCAGCTCTCTCAATGCAATCTCTGGCTAGGAATTGAAACTCTGCTTCAAGCTGCTGCAGGCCAAGAGAGATAATACTGTTCTGTGTACTTCAAACTCTTAGAATACTTCTGCACCCCATTTGAATTAAAATTCTAACCACTCTCCTAACATGTGTCTGGGTTTACCTAAAGTTCTATTCTTGCAATGCCTAAGAACATCTCAGACTTCTTTTGGGGATTTGGTATGACCTATTATATTCAGGAATATATGCAGTTATGGTGAGAACCCTGATAGACACACTGGTCCATTCTCTGCTTCTTGGGAAACTTTCATTCACTCACTTAACATTGTTGGGGGTCAGCAGTAAACAAGACCAGCACAGATCCTGCCATCAAGGAGCTCACAATTCTAGTGGGGAAAGATAGATCAAAAAAAGGGGGGAGGGACTATAATTACAATCATGAGTCGTAAGAGATATGAAATATGAACAGTGTGTTCTGAAAGTAAGTGCAAGAGGAATAATTCTACCAAAGAATAGGGTGAAGTAAGAGCAAGACAGGGGGTTCAAAGAGGGTAGAAATTGAGCTGCATCTTAAAGGTGAGGATTTAGCCGAAGAGAAGAAGGAGGATAATTGGGACAAAGACTACAGCATGTGCACGCATATGCAAAACATCCATGGTGCAAAGTGACCTGTAAGGAATGCTGAAACAGCTAGTGCAAAGCCAAGGTCAAGGCAGTTGAGCCTGCCTGGCTAGGAAAGGGCTCCACATGTCACGCTCAGAAAGTAGACTTTGTCCTACAGAGCACAGGTTGGCGATTGATGATATAGATTTGTAGTCGCAGTTTTCACCAGGCTTTCAAAATAGTTTTTCAATTAGTCGAGGCATCACTTAGTGTGCATACAGTAACGAAGGACCCAGAATGTCAGTGGCTTTCAACAACTTTGCACTTTCTTGCTCATGACCATGTCTGTTGAAGGTTGACTTAACTCCGCAGACTGTTATCTGATACATAGGCTGAGGGAGCACAGCCTGTCTGGGTGGGGTGTGCGTTCTTGGAGCACACGACAAAGAATGATGGAACAACCCCGGCAATGGTTCTTAAAGCTGCTGCTCAGTCACACACATCAATTTCACTCTCATTTCATTGGCCAACAATGACATATGTCAGATTCACCCTCATTCCACTGGGCAGCCATAGCATGCAACAAAGTCCCATGTCAATGGGCTTGTAATATAGCTCTTCCTGGTAAGAAGGGATAGTGAATATTTTGAACAAATTATTTTATTTATCATAGTAGACAATATTTAAAACTTGACAGATTTCACAGAAAAGTCAAGATTTCCATCTTTCTTGGGGAAAAAAAAAATAGCTGGCAACATGGGGCTGTTTCCACAGGGCAGCTTAGCTGCCTCGTGGGAGCTTAGCTAGCAAAGAAATGCTCACATGCTAGCAAAGTAATGCTCAAAATTCTCCAAGCTAGGCTTCAACAGTATATGAACCTAGAACCTCCAGATGTTCAAGCTGGATTTAGAAAAGGCAGAGGAACCAGAGATCAAATTGCCAACATCTGTTGGATCATAGGAAAAGCACGAGAGTTCCAAAAAACATCTACTTCTCCTTCATTGGCTTTGCCAAAGCCTTTGACTGTGTGGATCACAACAAATTGTGGGACACTCTTGAAGAGATGGAAATACCAGATCACCTTACGTACCTCCTGAGAAACCTGTATGCAGGTTAAGAAGCAACAGTTAGAACTGGACATGGAACAACTAAGTGCTTCCAAAATGGGAAAGGAGTACAGTCAGGGCTGTATATTGTCACCCTGCTTATTTAATTTATATGCAGAGTACATCATGTGAAATGCCAGACTTGATGAAACACAAACTGGAATCAAGATTGCTGGGAGAAATATCAATAACCTCAGATATGCAGATGACACCACCCTTGTGACAGAAAGTGAAGAGGAACTAAAGAGTCTCTTGATGAAGATGAAAGAGGGGAGTAAAAAGGCTGGCTTAAAACTCAACAATCAAAAAACGAAGGTCATGACATCCAATACCATTGCTTCATGGCAAATAGATGGGGAAACAATGGAAACAGTGACAGACTTTATTTTCCTGGGGTCCGGTATCACTGCAGATGGTGACTTCAGCCATGAAATTAAAAGATGCTTGCTCCTTGAAAGAAAAGCTATGACAAACTTAGCATATTAAAAAGCAGAGACATTACTTTACCAGCAAAGTCTATCTAGTCAAAGCTATGGCTTTTCCAGTAGTCATGTATGGATGTGAGTGTTGAACCATAAAGAAAGATGAGCAATGAAAAATTGATGCTTTTGAACTGTGGTGTTGAAGAAGACTCTTGAGAGTCCCTTCATCTGCAAGGAGATCAAGTCAGTCAATCCTAAAGGAAATCAGTCCTGAATATTCATTGGAAGGACTGAGGCTGAAACTGAAGCTACAAAACACTGGCCACCTAATGCAAAGAGCTGATTCATTGGTAAAGACCCTGATGCTGGGAAAGATTGAAGGTGGGAGGAGAAGGGGATGACAGAGGATGAGATGGTTGGATGGCATCACCGACTCAGTGGACATGAGTTTGAGCAAGCTCCAGGAGCTGGTGATGGACAGGGAAACCCAGTATGCTAAAGTCCACGGGGTTGCAAAGAGTTGGGCACGACTGAATGACTGAACTGTCTGACCTTCAGCCACACCTTTTAGACCACAGAATGCTTCTCTCCAGTTTGTCACAGGCCCCACGCTGCCTGCTCACTCATGTATGTTACCTGCCCAGCTTAGATGAAGCAAATGAGTTTGTAACCTAGAACAACGGGCAGTCACGGAAGAGATGACAGATGTGAATGAAAAATGTTGCCTGCCACTCCAGTAACCACAGGATTTGCAGCCATCAAGCCATCATGTTACAGCCACCCCGATGGTGAGCCCTGACGGAATCAATAGGCAGGATGTCTCCCCCGCTCCCCGTCTAGCAGTCAGCTGCTGCAGCCACCCCCACAACAGCGCACACTGAGGAAACTCAGGATGCGAAAAGCCTGGACGCTGGCCCGGATAGCTGAGGTGCACATCACAGGAACAATTTCAGTGAGCCCAGACTCTTCTTTGTTACCGTGTGCTCAATCACACAGTCACTTCCAGCTCTTTGCAACCTCGTGGACTGCAGCCCACCAGACTCCTCTGTCCGTGGGATTTCCCAGGCAAGAATACTGGAATGGGTTGCCATTTCCTTCTCCAAGGGATCTTCCCAACCAAGGGAGCAAACCCCAGGGATCAAACCCGAGTCTCCTGCATCTCCTGCACTGCAGGCAGATTCTTTACCACTGGGCTACCAGGGAAGCCCCTCCACCTTCCTATCGAAAAGTGCTAAATCCATTAACTTGAGATGTCTAGTTTTCTTTGTCAGTAATCTTTTGATGTTCCCAACTACCTGGTCTTTGTGGCAAAATCTTCTATATATCCTGGCTTTCCCCCTTGCCTCTTTGGAGCAGTCTCTTAGAGTGATCTGAAAGTCTAGTCTTCCCAAGCTTGAAGTCTTCAGAATGTCCACCAAATAAGACATTCAGTCTTAATTTTACATTGTGCAATTTGGGATGTTTTTTTGTTTTGTTTTGTTTTTGCAGTCGACAAGGAGAAAGGTGATGGGATCAGATCTACTTTTCAGACAGCTTAACTTGAGAGTCTGAAGTTAGGGGAGACCCCAGAACACAGCAAGAAAACTCCACTTAGGAGTCTACTGCAATAATCCCTGTGCAAAGTCACTTCAGTCGTGTCTGTCTCTCTGCAACCCTACAGACTCTAGCCCGCCAGGCTCCTCTGTCCATGGAATTTTCCAGGCAAGAATACTGGAGTGGATTGCCATGCCCTCCTCCAGGGGATCTTCCTGACTCAGGGATTGAACTTGAGTCTCTTAAATCTCCTGCATTGGCAGGAGGGTTCTTTACCAGTACTGCCACCCTAATCTGGCCTAAATATGTAGTTAAAAAAAAAAAAACAGGCACCAAAGGCTCTACCCATTATTAAATGTGGAGAAATACGCTAGAGGCAGCCTTCAGCTAGAAACAGCCAGCAAGAGCGAGGACCAGAACACTTCTGCTGGTTGCCTCAAGGCCGTGAAATCTACCTCCTTCTTGGATGAACTGAAAGGGGACTCCCATGGCTGCCTTTCTCAACTGTTGGTTGAGGGAAATGGTGGGGGGCCAGAGGCACAGGGGAGGTGGAAGGGTACACTGTAACAGGTAAAGGAAATAGCCCCATTCTGCTCCTATTCTCTCCCCCAACCCCTCCCTCCCCAATCACCCTCCCTCCAGCAGCCCACTACTGGCCTAAATTAAGTTTTCAAAAGGCGGAGAGCCTCTGTGCTGATTTTTTTGTGGAAGAGCACTGAATTCAATAAAACATAATTATTGATTTAATTAAAACAGTTGCTCTGTGAGAAGTGAAGCTTTTTTAATAGCCAGCAGAGAGGCAAGAGCCCTCATTCATTTCTAGTGGAGCTTCTGAAATAAATTGGACTGCTTTTTTTTTTTTTCAATAGGCACATTCTAAGCAGCGGCTTTGAAATGGATCCCCTAGCCATTCATATGCAGTAATTCAACCAGTGAATAAGGTGCCTTTCCCATTGGCTGCCTTTCAGGAGAGAAAAGAGGAGGCGCTGTGAGCCCAGACTGAGAGATGAATAATTCATGGCCCTTCTTCTGGGGCCCCTCTGTGCTCCTTTCTGCTTCCTTGTAGTTACATTTGAAAGGAAACGCGGAGCTGGGGACTGTCCCGCCCTGGGGCTTCCACACCCTCTCTTGAGCTAGTGGAGAGATGCTGTCCGGAAGAACCCAAGGCGTCAGAGGCGACGGGACCCTGACTCCCCACCACGGGGGCCAGGGTCTGACCCCTACAGGGCTGAGCTCGGGAAAGAAATCGAACAGGGAGAGAGTGGAGGGGAAGGCAGTCCTCCTTGGCACTTTGCAGTAGAACCTACCGGGGCCAGATGACATCAGCCCCCTCCTTCCGCACCTGCAGCCACAGGCGAGCGTGTGGCTGCGTGGGCGGGCGGGCTCATCACTTGTATTAGCGAAAGAGAATAATGATGCATCCTCGGAGAAGACATTAATGAGGTGATGACATATTTTTAATTAAATGCCTTACGTAAATTATTACTCCATTCCTCCTGGAAAGACAGACGGTGGCACATTATAAACGTGAGCCGGCCGGTGTGTATCCCAGTGCGCGCACACACTCCCACTCCGCAGACCCTGGGGAGGCCGTTTAGCTTCCACCGCAGCCCTGGGATGGGAGTTAAGGCTACCTCTGCTACAGCCTGTGAGCTGGCCTCACAGTCTGGGCAGGCTCTGGCCTCAAGCCCGGGGGGCGGTGGGGCTTGTGAACATGACCTTGGCACCTACGGGGCTCACGTTTCAACCTGGAACCGTGCTGTGGAGGTCGATGACTAGCTGTGGTTTTAAGACGTCCCTGGGCTAGAGGTGGCGCACACAGGGCGCCTATTTGCAGACGGTCTGGCGGCAGCTTCCCCAGACACTGCTCAGCTCGGAGATCGCTGCCGCTCCCCTTCTTCGCCCTGCGTCCTCTCCCCCTGTTTTCCCCGATGGCCAGCAGCCCCTCTATTTGACCGAAGTTAGTGGTACTTCCTCCGCTAAGCTCCCTGGTGTCAAATTGGAGCCACCACCATGCTAGTGGGGCTTCCCTGGCGGCTCCGACCGTAAAGAATCAGCCTGCAGTGCAGGAGACTGGGGTTCAATCCCGGAGTCTAGAAGATCCCCTGGAGAAGGAAGTGACAACCCACTCCAGTATTCTTGCCTGGAAAATTCCAAGGACAGAGGAGCCTGAAGGGCTACAGTCCCTGGGATCCCAAGAGTCAGACATGCCTTAGTGACTAAACCACCACCACCATGCTCTTAGATTAAAAAAGAAATTAAACTAACAACAATTATATTGGTCATTAAATAAAATGTCCATTTGGGAATTCCCTGGTGGTCCAGTGGCTAGGGCTCAGTGGGCCCAGGTTCCACCCCTGGTCAGGGAACTAAGATTTCCTAAGCCATACAGTAAGGCCAAAAAGAAAGAAAAAAATGACTATTTGTTGAGTGACCGACCGAACCTATGGTTGTTGTAGGGGAAAATTGAGGGGGAGGGATAGTTAGGGAGTTTAGATGGACATGTACACACTGCTATATTTTAAATGGATAACCAACAAGGACCTACTATACAGTACAGGGAACTTGCTCAGTGTTATGTGGCAGCCTGGATGGGAGAGGGGTTTGGGGGAGAATGGATCATGTATACGTATGACTGAGTTTCTCTGATGTTCACCCGAAACTATCTCAACATTGTGAATCAGCTACACTCCAATAAAAAATAAAAGGTTAAAGATATATATATGTATGTAAATTACTATTGGTTGAGTACACATATGCTAAGCACTGTCCTAAGTACAGAGCATAGATTATCTTCATCAATCCTCAACCCAAATCCTATAGAATCAATAATATTGTTGTTAATATACCCATTTTACAGACCCCGTACATTCAAGGTTAGAAAATTAGTAACTGGCAATGATAAAGTTCAAATTCTGACCTGTTTGGTTTCATGGCACTGCTGGCTTAGAACTTTGTAACACTAGACCTGTTATTGCTATTTTGTGAATGAAGGAATCCAGGAATAGAGAGGTTAAGGTGAAGAGGCTGAAGTGCTACAATAGGAAGTAGAAGAAGGGATTTGAACCTGAATCATCAGAGCCCAGGGTCCCTACACACACCCACCATGTTAGGATGAGAGCCGGAAATCAGAGACTTAGGTCCCATGCTCATCGTTGGAGGGGGACAAGAAGGCCATGGATTCTCAATCGTTTTCACCATGGAAGTAAGAGTGGATGGAGGGACTTCCCTGGAGGTCCAGTGGTTAAGAATCTGTCTGCCAATGCAGGGGACACAGGTTCAATCCCTGGTCCAGGAAGATCCCCCATGCAGAGGAGCAACTAAGCTGAGAGCTGCAGCTACTGAAGCCCAAGCACCATGTGGCCCATACTCCGCAACAGGAGAAGCCACCACAACGAGAAACCAATGCACCACACCGAGAGCTTGCCCCACTCCTGGCAACTAGAGAAAGCCAGTGCATAGCAATGAAGATCCAGCCCAACCAAGAATTAATTAATTTATTAATTTTTAAAAAGAGTGGATGGAGCAGGAGAATTCAGGTTCTCGCTAGAGCAACTCTGTCCTGTTTTTTCTGCAGAGTCACAGTGAGACCCAGTCAGATTCCACTTCTCTCCAGCACCTGAACTGTATTCTAGGCCCTCTGCCTTCATCCCAGATCTCCTAGGGAAACAAAGACAAACTCTGCTTTTTTACAAGGAGTCACCAGTGCTCACAGGGAACAAGAAGGACACAAGAGCTCAAAGGAATACCTTGCTTTGCTGGCCCATAAAAGACAGTGCTCACCCACCCACCCACTCCCACTTTGCAGAAAGAGTGAACAAGGAGGTGGAAAACGGTTAACAGGACGTTCTGGAAACATAACTGGAAAATCACAATGGCCGAGAGAAGGAGGCGCCATGGAGACTCACCCCAGATCACGTCACCTGTACACATACTAGATGTATAATTACTGTCTATAGGAAACTATATGCAATGACATTTCAAGAGCAACTATTATTACTTCCATAAAAAAAAGCTACGTCAACACCTTTAAATGGTTTCTGGGCTTTCCTCCTTGAGCCAAGCTGTCAATGTGTGGGAAAGAATCCCTCCAAATGGTTCTCCATTAGGGCCACAGGGCGGTAAAAAAGGTGTCTCCCACAGGAAAGTCACTGGAAGCATTTACAGCTGACGAGCCCACTGAAGCCTCAGCAGATATTTATGAAAGGTGCTTGTAAATGTACTTCTGAAAGAATCACTTCATGTTTCACTAACAGTCTGCCCGGCCACATCCTCTAAGGCAGTTGACAAAATTGGTCACTACCTTATATAAGAAATATATGGGATATTAAAAAAAAAAAAAAAAAATCAGTGGCCTTTCCATGTTCCTTTATAAGATTGAAACTCTGCCTAGATTTCCTGAACTTGTGCCTCAAAAGAAAAATTTTTAATGAGGTGACAAAATAAGTCTTATAAAATTAGACTGCTAACACTTTCCTTAGTCTGCACCCCTCTTCCTCTTCTTCCCCTATAATTTTTAAAACAGCTAATAATGTTTCTCCCTGGCGACACAGCAGTAAAGAATCCGCCTGCCAATGCAAGAGACCTGGGTTCCGTCCCTGGGTAGGGAAGATCCCCTGGAGGAGGAAATGGCTACCCACTCCAGTATTCTTGCCTGGGAAATCCCATGGACAGAGGAGCCTGGGGGCTACAGTCCATGGGTTTTCGAAGAATTGCACATGACTGAGCAACTAAACAGCAACAATAATGTTTATTCTGGGACTTTGCGGGGGTAGGTTGGGGTTGTGGTGTTCATAATGGTCTGGAGTTTAGAATGGATCTCAGACAGGAAACAGAAAGTTATGGGGTTGCAGGGGACAGAAATAAATCCCTAACCTGTGCTCCTCTCCAGGCTCTTCTGCTGAGAGTGTGAGTTTTTGCAGAAGAAGAGTTTCTCTTGGGACTTCCCTGACCAGTCTAACTGTGAAGACTACCTTCCAATGCAGAGGGTGCAGGTTAGATCCCTGGTCAGGGAGCTAAGATCGCATATGTCTCCTGGTCAAAATGCCAAAACATAAAACAGAAGCAATATTGTAGCAGATTCAACAAAGACTTTAAAAATGGTCCACATCAAAAAAGTTTCTCTTTGTTCCCTGCTCAAGCTCAGAACCAACTGGGTAATAAGCTCAGACACCAGACAGAGGGAAGAGCGAACAGTCACCTTATTATTGAGAAAGCTCACTGCCAGGGCTCACTTGCTGGTCATCCCTCCAAAGAGATGTGTGACCCTGGGCAAGCGACTCGGTCATATCTCCCTCCTCTGAGCTGTCCTCAGGATGAAATGAGAAAATATCTGTATCAGGTATTGCACAGTTACTGCCACACAGGAAGTCCCAGACACTCATTCGCTCTCGTTATGATCTTCCTGCAAAGAGACAGTGCAGCTGGTCCCAAATGATGCTAGAATTCTGCACAGCCCTCTCCAAAAAGTCACTCAGACTCCGAAAACACTGCAATTTTAATTTAGGTGCACAAAGATAACCACACCCTTTGCCAAGGCAAAATAAATAAGTAAAACAGAATCCATAATGGTTTTATGATGCTAATTTCATTTTATAGACATGTTGTGAGCTCTCCTTTTCAGAGTCTGGTATTGATTGTTCTTGTATTGTTAACTCATAACCAGACCATATTTGAAGACATAAACTTTAAGAGAGACAATAAAGTAGAAACACACTCTCTCATGAGCCTCTTTTATCCTGGTTGAGTAGAATTCTTAAACACTTAAGAGAACTGTGAAGTTATGTGTCCAAACATAAAACCTGAATTGTGGGGATTTGGAATTCAGTGGGCTTTAGTTAAACTACTCTACTCTGATCAGATCACATCCAGGTTATCTTACGTTCTGGAACATTTTTTTTGTTTGTGTATGAGTTCCAACAACAGACTTTATTTTTTAATTAATTGATGTTAGAGTACAGTTGCTTTTTATCAGTGTGTTAGTTTCTGCTGTAAACAAAGTTATTGTGCTATACATATACATGCATTTCCTCTTTTTTGGATTTCCTTCCTATTTAGGCACCACAGAGCATTGAGTAGAGTTCCCTGTGCTGTACAATATGTTTTCATTCGTTATCTATTTTATACATAGTATCAGTAGTGTATATACATCAACCCCAATCTCCCCATCAATTTATTCCACACCGCCTCTTCCTCCCTTGGGATGCATATGCTTGTTTTCCACGTCTATGTCTCTATTTCTGCTTTGCAAATAAGATCATCTGTACCATTTTTTCTGGATTCCACAGATGATATATGTTCATATATGATCTTTGCTTTTCTCTTTCTGACTTATTTCACTCTGTATAACAGTCTCTAAGTCCATCCACATCTTGAGGAATGACCCAATTTTGTTCCTTTTAAGGGTTGAGTCTAGAATCATTTTTAAGAGCATTATTACCAAACTGGAGTTCATTCCCAGCTGACACTAGTGGTAAAGAACCCGCCTGCCAATTCAGAAGACTTAAGAGCTGCTGGTTTGATCCCTTTGTCAGGAAGATTCCCCTGGAGGAGGGCATGGCAACTCACTCCCTTCTTGCCTGGAGAATCCCATGGACAGAGGAGCCCATAGGGTTGCACAGAATTCAGACACAACTGATGTGACTTAGCACACATGCATGGAGTCCATCCAGGTCAGTGGACCCAATGTAACACGCAAACACGTAACCACAGTATGATGCTGACTTTATTCTAACTTGAGGGTATTCTTCCCACACCACCACACACTTCTCCAACACCAGCTGGACGTCTGACAATTCAGCTCAATTCTGACACTATCTACCTGGAAACAGTATCAGATCCCACAGGGCTTTGTCCCACAAGCCTGTCACAACTCATCCTCAGTCCAGATGCCAATCCCAAGTGCAGTTTGTTACCTGTGCTTCTGACCAACTGGCTAAAAGACAGAGTTTCCAACACCACTCCCCTGCCCATCCCGCACCTTGGGTTTAATTTGTTTGCAAGATCAAACCAGTCCATCCTAAAGGAAATCAACTCTGAATATTCATTGGAAGGACTGATGCTGAAGCTGAAGCTCCAATACTTTGGCCACTTGATGCGAAGAGCTGACTCATTAGGAAAGACCCTGATGCTGGGAAAAATTGAAGGCAGGGAGAGAAGGGGGTGGCAGAGGATGAGATGGTTGGATGGCATCACCGACTCAATAGACAAGAGTTTGAGCAAACTCCAGGAGATAGTGAAGGACTGGGAAGCCTGGCGTGCTGCAGCAAAGAGTCGGACACAACTGAACGACTGAACAACAGCAATAGCAGTTCATGGAATTCAGAGAAACATTTCAATGTACTCACTAGGTTAGTGATTTGTTATAAGAAAAATGTAACCCAGAAACAGACAAGTGAAAGAGATGCAAAGGGTCTCTGCAGGGGGGAGGTAGGGTGAGGGGGGAGAGTGGAGATCTTGCATGCTGTCTGCGGGTTCCCCTCTTCAACAGTCTCCTTGTGTCTGTCAAGCAAGAAGCTCTCTGAACCCTGTCCTTCAGGTTTTCTTGGTGGCCTTAGACATGATTGATTATATCACTGGCCATTGGCAGTTGACTTAACCTCCATCCCCGCCATTCCTCCCCCTTGGGAAAAGTCCAATCCCCTAATCACAGAGTTTGTCCTCCTGGCAACCAGCCCCTCACCTTAGGTGTGGTCCAAAAGTCACCTCATTAACATAACAAAAGACACCTTTATTGTTCTCAGCCCCTCACCTTAGGTGTGGTCCAAAAGTCACCTCATTAACATAACAAAAGACACCTTTATTGTTCTCATCGTTTAGGAAACTGCAAAGGTTTGAGGAAATCTATGCCAGAAAGGAAACAAAGACCAAATACATATTGCTTATTATAAATCACAGCATTACACACAGCCGGAAAGAATGATAGAAGGATTGGAAAGTGTAACCTGGGGAAAGAAGTTGCAGGGGACAGGTGTTCTGGAATAAATAACACGTTATCCCATAAGGTAGATATTTTGACTCCTGGTGTGACCTAGATATAGGACAGAGGTAAGAATTAAAAAACAAATGGCATGTGAGAAATGGAATATTTCCTTCCATGTCAGTAAACAAGAGATGCCTCAGTCAGAAGAGATTGTCCCCGCTCCAACATCAGCTGTTGAGCCTGAGGGAACTCGGGAAGGAAAGAACACTTGCCATCTAGCAGCCATCAACTGCAGCTGCTCCCTACAGTGAGCCCGAAGGCACTCAGGATGTGAAAAGCAGGAAACTGGCCCAGACAGGTGAGATGTATATGAAAGGAATGGTTTCAGTGAGTCCAGACTCTTGCACCTTATCATATGTAGAAAAGCACTAAATCCTTTAAGTTGGGATATCTGGTTTTCCTTAATTCACAATAATCTTTTGATGCCCAGACTACCTCCCCCTTGTTACAAAACCTCTATATAACCTGGCTCCTCGCTTCATCTCCTCTTCACCTCCTCTGGGCATTTCTCTCAGGGTTATTTGAGATGCTGTCTCCCAGGCTTCCAGTCTTAAAAATTCCCAGAGGGGGAAAAAAACAATTCCCAGAGAATACAACATAACTCTCAACTTTTAGGTTGTGGATATTTTTTAGGTCGACACATGGTATACCAGAATATCCAAGGACTCCAAAGTAAGCACGTTTGTGCCATTTATGAGTTGTCCTGAATTCAGATTATCTCCTGGGGCCAGAAAAGTGACTGAAATGTGTGAAGTGATCCATTAAAAATAAAATAAAAGGATGCAGTGGTATGATGAAGAAGACTAAAGTTATCCCAACACAGTTTTCTTAAACATTCATTAGCCCATATATATATATATAAAATCACTGGGCCAATTCAGTGATATTATGTCTCTAATTTCAATCTCTTAAGTAATCTTGGGCAAGTTGCTTAATTCCTTTGATTTTCCTGGAGTTGTTCTTCCATAAAAGGGGGATAGTAATAAGATTTGCCTTAGCAAGATTTTGGGGGGCTCAGGAGAAATAAGATCTATAGATATACTTTGTAAAGAATAAAGAGCTACATAAATGTTGGATATTATTTTTTAAAGCTTTCTAATTATTAGAACTGTCTGCAAAGGCATTTGGCTCTTATAGAAGGTAGAGAGAGTTCCTTGTCTCATGAGGGCTTGGGAATTGGTTTGTTCTATTGAAAAGAAGATTCAAATATGAATGGGGAAAAAGATTCTGAGATTCTGATATTTTCATACGAAAGCCTTACTGGAGGTACGCTAGAGAATGGTACTATTAAGGAAAAAATAATTCATGACGTTTGCTGGTGGTTTAGTTGCTAAGTCATGTCTGATTCTTGCAACCCCGTGGACTATAGCCCGCCAGGCTCCTCAGTCCATGGGATTCTCCAGGCAAGAATACTAGAGTGGGTTGCCATTTCCTTCTCCAGGGGATCTTCCCAATCCAGGGATTGAACCCAGGTCTCTTGCATTTCAGGTGGATTCTTTTCCAGCTGAGCTATCAGGGCACCCTAAAACCATAAGACAGGGACTTCCCTGGGGGTCCAGTGGTTAAGATTTCATCTTCCAACGCAGGGTGGCAGGAGAGAGGGTGCAGGTTGGATCTCTGATCAGGGAGCGAAGATCTCACATGCCTTGCAGCCAAAAAAACAAAACATAAAAAAACAGAAGCAATAGTGAAACAAATTCAATGAACTTTTAAAAAACAGTCCACATCAAAAAAAATCTTAAGAAAAAAAAAAGAACACTAAGATTTTATATAAGGGGTTTACAATACAATGGGGTTTTGTAGAAGGAGAGATAAAGTTCAGCTCCTAATTCGAGCAGGAAAACTGGGAACTGTCTAGGAGTAGCATGGAGAGTGGGTAGATGGAAAATCACTCATGCGAAACCTGAGGGGTAAGGAAGGATCCTGAAGACAGGCCAGGATGTTCACATGTCAGCTGGGGGGATGTTACAGGCTGAGGGACCTGATCAGCTCTGATCAGCTCTGAGGGATGCAGAGATTCAGACTAAACTGACACAGCAGAACTCTTGCCCAAGTTGAACAAATGCAGAGATGAGCACAGAAGTCCAAAAGTCCAGGTCTACTTGGCGAGAGCATTCAGAAGAGCCTGACTGGAGGTTAGTCAAGGAAAGAATTTTCAGTGCTTATCAAGGGTGAGAGAAGCAGGACTGGGCAGAGCAGGGAGGGAAGTTAAGCTGCAGTCAGAGCCGAGGTCCCAGTCTTAGGGGCTACGGAGCGCTGAGGGCCCCACAGAGCTGTCTCAAACTGAGACAAGGTGGCTGAGTTTTGTATCCCCATGGATCAGTCATTGATTGCCAGCTGCTTCAGGGAGGAGCACCTCCCTGAAGTGCCTTGGGCAACTCAGTTCCCTTCTGAGACCAGCGGGAGTCGCTGTGAGCTCTCTGCAGCCCAGAGGCTTGGCAGCTGAGGGCTCAGACCCTCGTTCTTGAATGAGGAGTGGGCAGCATGGCATCGTTACGAAAGCTACTGGTTGGAGAAGAAATGGCAACCCACTCCAGTATTCTTGCCTGCAGAATCCCATGGACATGCGAGCCTGGCGGGCTATGGAGTCGCAAAGGGTCCAGGACATGGCTTAGCGACTGAACAACAGTAACAACAGTCCTAGTCAATAGTGAGAACAAAAAGTTGTTAGGAATCGAGGGTTGGGGCTAAAACAAAAATCCTATTGTTTACAGATGTGGTTGTGTATTTAGAAAAACCAAAGTAAACTACAGGCGAATATTTAAACTACACAAAAACAAATAAAGCTTACAAGACTTTAATAATACTTGCAATAGTATAATATTTAATCATCTAATTAATGAACAATCATTGACTCCCTTCTGCATGTATTAAGTCCCCAACATACAAATGAGTTCCATTTCGAGAGAGCACTTGTAAGTCCACCTTGTTCTAAGTCCAACAAAGTTAGCCTAGGTACCCAACTAACACAATCAGTCATATAGTACTGTCCTGTAACAGGTTTATAATACTTTTCACACAAATAATACATTAAAAACAAACACAAAAAATTAAAGGAAACATTCTTAATCTTATAGAACAATACCTTGAAAGGTACAGGAGTACAGTACAACAGTGGCATACAGGGGCTGAAATTGAGTGAACAGACAAGAAGAGTTACTGATGGAGGAGGGAGCGGAGGTGGGAGATGGGAGAGCTGAAGGGTCATCAGCAACAGGAGGCGGAGGGCAAGCTGCCATGTCACTCACGCCTGACATTGATGGAACTCATGTTCATATCTTTGTAAGTTTGCAACTTAAAAGTTCCTATGTAGGAGACTTACTGTATCCAAATTCTGCACTAACCCCTCTCATAGGTCATTTCATTTAATCTTCACATAGACCCTAGAAGGTAGATATTATAGATAGATGAGTAGTTATTGACTATATTATAGGTAAGAAATCTGACAGTCAGAGAGGTTAAGACACTTATGCAAGCTTGCACAGCTGGTTAGTAACAGATTCAGAATCAGAAGGTCCATCTGACCTCAGAGTCTGGGCTTTTAGTCTTTCAGAAATTATCATATTGACCAAGGGCCTTCCATGGTGATACAAGTTTTATACACAAGACATCGCTACTCTTCTGAGTACGACTCAAGTTCCCTGATTCCTAGATGAGAAAGCTGACACAGATACTTCAGGCCACTGTAAAACATGATCTAGATTAAATTCAAACCCTGGTTTGTCTGACCCCAAAGTTCATGCACTTCCCCATGAACCAAACTGTATCTTCTAAAAGACAGTGATCAGTCTCATGGGACCAAATTTCAGACCCAGAAAGCTACAGATGGTCCAGATCTGATGTGACCTTAATGACCCAGAGAAGGTTGATGGAACAGCAAGAAAGGCCACTGCAGGTTACATGAGTTCTTGTGAAAGGACTGTCAGAACCTCTGGTCAAGAGGATTGGAGGAACTCACGAGAACAGAAATGGGTGCTCTACTCCCAAACTGCTTGGGGAACTTAAGCCAGAGGCTGTATTGGGTCATTTGTAGTGATACAGTTGAACCTTGAGCCTGTTGAATACAGAGTGAAGCAAGTCAGAAAGAGAAAATCAAATATCATATATTAGTGCATATATTATAAATGGACTCTAGAAAAATGGTACTGATGAACCTATTTGCAGGACAGGAGTAGAGGCACAGACTTAAGGAAGAGGCTTGTGGACACAGTGGAGGAAGGAGCGGGTGGGACGAATTGAGGGAGTAACACTGACAAATATTCACGACCGTGTGTAAAGGAGATGCCTAGTGGGGAACTGCTCTATTTAACACAGAGACCTTAGCTGGGTTCTCTGCGCTGACCTAGAGGAGTGGAATGGGGAAGCCGGGAGGGGGCTCAATAGGGAGGGGATGTGTATATACATATAGCTGATTCACACTGTTGGACAGCAAAAACCAACAATAATTATAGAGCAATTATCCTCCAATTAAAAAATAAATTAAAAGTAACAAGACAAAGAGAATGGGTCTTCAATGGATCAGCACCACCCCTTCTGGTCTCTAAGCAACTAATGGGGAGAAGAATCTAAACCTCTCGCCTCCTTCATCCTAATAGAATTACCCTGACCTCCTAAGACCTGGGTCTCTAAGTGTGAGGGGAGCAGTCACTAGGTCCATCCATGGCAGCTCTCTTGGGGATTTAAAAAACTAAACTCTCCCAGCACCTTCCATGACATCACCTGGAACGTGAATCCTGGAGGCTGCTGGAAGAAGGCAGGGAGGAGAGAGAGAAGCGTCCTTTAAAGACAACCCAGAAGATTTCCAAACTCCTCGAACCAGGTGACATGCAGGATCTGAGCAGTTGGTATCCCAGTTACCATCACTTCCTGCCATCCCCACCTCAACCTTTCTGGATTTAGTGAAGACAGCATCAGCTTTTGAAGGAGGTAACCATAGTTTCAATACTGGCTCAGATGTGTGAACTTGACATATTTCTTAACCTCTCTGGGCCTTGTTTTTCACATCTATACGTAAGAATAACCAGAGCAACATTTGTGAATGTGTCTGGCAAAGTGGGCTGGCTTCTAGCAGGCACTCCAAAAAAATCAAAAGAAAAAGAAAACATGAGTCTTCTTCCCCCCTCTCCATCTCTCTCAATAATACAATCTAGGTACACTCAGCACAGAAAAGGAGGGGAGAGATTTGGACACAAACCAAGACATAAATAAAATATATGTAATATGCTATCCAATGGTTTTTCCTGTAGTCATGTATTGGATGTGAGAGTTGGACCATAAAAAAGGCTGCGTGCCAAAGAATTGATGCTTTCGAACTGCAGTGCTGGAGAAGACTCTTGAGAGTCCCTTGAACAGTAAGGAGATCAAACCAATCAATCCTAAAGGAAATCAACTCTGAATATTCACTGGAAGGACTGGTGTGGAAGTTGAAGCTCCAATATTTTGGCCACCTGATTTGAAGAACTGACTCTTTGGAAAAGACCCTGATGCTGGGAAAGATTAAAGACAGGAGGAGAAGGGGATGACAGAGGACAGAGGATGACAGAGATGGTTGGATGGCATGCCCAACTCAATGGACATGAGTTTGAGCAAACTCCAGGAGATGGTGAAGGACAGGGAAGCCTGGCGTGCTATAGTCCACGGGGTCGCAAAGAGTCAGACACAACTTAGCAACTGAAAAACAACAATGCTCTCCAAGCTGAATTCTTGACATCAAGCAACCTTTCCCCCTCTTAAATAATGTCCTGAGAATTTTTTTCATTGCATTTCAACAAATACCTTTTGGGGATCTGTTATTGGGTTGACCAAAATTTTCCTTTGGGTTTTTCCGGAAGATGTTATGGACAAAACCTGAAAAAAGTTTATGGTTCACCCAAAACATGATAGGCAGCTCTGTGAGGTAGAAGTAAAAAGGACATCAGCCCAGGCACTTCCCTGGAGGTCTAGTGGCTAAGACTCTGAGCTCCCAATTCAGGGAGCCCAGGTTCAGTTCCTGGTCAAGGAACTAGATTCCACATGCTGTAACTAAAGATCTAGCATGCCACAACTAAAAAACAAACAAAACAAACCCAACCAAAATATCTTGCACATCACGACTAAAAGATGCATGCCACAACTAAGATCAGGCACAGTCAAATAAAAAAATTAGACATTATCCCAGCCCTGAAGATGCTTACATGAGAATCATACACATGTCTGTGTCCCTTTCAGACATTCAGGAAGCAGGAAAGCCTCTAAGTCACTCCCCAAATTGTTGTATATGATCATCTTTTTACTACTCACTGAAATCAAGCTACAGTTATCAGATTAAAATTTTTAATCCTATCCTATATTTACATTTTCCAAAGAGTCACTCTGTCATGGACACCAAACTAATAATTATCAGACTGAAAGAGTCTGTCTCAAGATCAGATTTGATGTTCAGCAGGCACGTGGAGAATTCTGTGATCCCGCTTGTGGGCAAGGTCAGAGAGGTCTGTGTTTTGTCTTAGAAAGACATTTCACGTTCAGTCCAGCTGAAGCAGAATTCAATGCTTACTCTAATCACAGGTCCTACTGAGTCCATCCTAAAGGAGATCAGTCCTGGGTACTCATTGGAGGGACTGGTGTTGAAGCTGAAACTCCAATACTGTGGCCACCTGATGTGAAGAGTTGACTCATTGGAAAAGACCTTGATGCTGGGAAAGATTGAGGGCAGGAGGAGAAGGGGATGACAGAGGATGAGATGGTTGGATGGCATCACCTACACAATGGACATGGGTTTGGGTAGACTCCGGGAGTTGGTGATGGACAGGGAGGCCTGGTGTGCTGCGGTTCATGGGGTCGCAAAGAGTCTGACATGACTGAGTGATTGAACTGAACTGAACTGAACTGAGAATTAAAGGAAATCATGTTCCTTGGTGGCTCAGATGGTAAAGAATCCTCCTGCAATGCAGGAGACACAGGAGACCTGGGTTCAATCCCTGGGTTGGGAAGATCCCCTGGAGAAGGGAATGGCTACCCACTTCAGTGTTCTTGCCTGGAGAATTTCATGGACAGAGGAGCATGGTAGACTATAGTCCATGGGGTCTCAAAGAGTGGGCACGACTGAGCAACTAACAGTTTCACTTTTCATGTTCCCATAGCCCCCAGATGAGGGAAAACTAATAAAAGCACATGTGATTATTTCATTTTAAATATGGGCCAAATTGGGTTCCTTGAAAACTATTAACTCCGTGTGTTAGAAGGTTGGTCTGTAGTAGAAGTGCAGCCCAGCAAGGCTATGCAAGAGTCCTGGGAGTGGTAAGGGGTCTGTGAACTTCGATCTGTGGAAAGAAGCAAATGAAAACAACTAGATATTCATGCAAGTCCCTCGATGTAAAAACAATATGAAGGAAGAAGAAAAAAATAAAGCAGAAGGAAAAAGGAAGAGAAAGGGGATGTGGAAGAGGAGAACATACTGAGTTCCTAGTACAGGTCAGATGTTGCCCCACTGCTTCATAAAGGTGATCTCATCAGCATCTTTATGCCCATTATACCAAAAACTGCAAGAAGTGAAGTGAAGTCACTCAGTTGTGTCCAACTCTTTGCGACCCTGTGGACTATAGCCCACCAGGCTCCTCCATCTACAGTATTTTCCAGGTAAGAGTACTGGGGTGGGTTGCTGTTTCCTTCTCCAAAAAAAACGCAACCAAGAAAGTAATTTCCTGAGGTCACATGAGCTAAGAAGTAGCTAGACTCCAAAATCTCCTCCACTGTCCTTTTGACCACTCAGGACAGAGTTCATTACAGGTTATTTTTACAGAGCAGGCAGTGTATTTAGTTTGCATCCAGGATGGAGCTGATCCTTTGACATCTCCACTGCCTCATCCCCACCCCACGTTAATTGTTCTTTAAACTCAGAAGAAGATGGAAGACCCTTCTTTGAGATTCAACCATGTGAAGGAGGGTGGATTGTCAGGTTGCCCACCAGAGAAAACAGTTGCTGACTCCAAGGGTTCAACTTCAAGAGGCACCCAGAGCAGTCACCAGTCTATTGCAAGAAGGGGAGTGCCCTCCTAGAACAAACAACCTATAGGTGGTAAATGACAATATAACTACAGTGAATACTGTGTCGCAAAGACATCAAAGGGAAAGATTCCACCCAGAGGGAACAGCAAAAGAGGAAATTCACTTGGCAAAAGAAAATCCAGAAAGCCAGTGTGTCTGGGTTTGATGGATAGGTGGAGAGTGTCTGGACATGAACTGGAGGTCTTTGTGTCTCCTGAAACTGGTTATGTGAGCACCAAGCTTCCTTTCCTCTGGGTGCACTGCTAAACTGTGGATCCCAGCCTCTCTTGCAATCATGTCTGGCCAGATGACTGTGTCGTAGGAAGCAGAATGTGAACCAAAGTGATATGGACTTGTCTCTCCTTTCCATCATCCCCCAACCCCCTCCACCATCACCTAGTAATCCTCCAGGCTCTTTCCCATCAGGTAGGTAATGTCAAGTCAGGTGACATTGGAAGCCAGGTGTTAAAAATTATGGAACCACCAAGACAGAAGGAGCTTGGTTGACTGAGGTCCACCACTCTGAAAAAATGAGGTTATTTTAAGATTTTTAGCTGAACAGTACTTCAGACAGAATACCCAATACATTTCTTCTAAATTCTCCCATACCTAGTTCAGTTACATTGACAGTGCCTTATATTTGTTACTAAATCCATATGAAAGAAATATTTACACTTTCTATTTACATTTTCCACGTGCAAGGCAGTGTGAGACATGGAAGTTGCAAAAATCTTCAGACCCAAAGTTCCTGCCCTTAAAGTTCTCAAAATGGGACTCACAGAAATAAAGATGAGGAGTTTCATTGAAGAGTGTGCGTGATCATCACTGTAACTGGAAAATGGAAAAGGAGTGTGGGAGCACAGACTATATAGTCATGGCTCTGCCTGGGGGCTCAAGGAAGTCTCATAGAGGAGGGTCCATTTGGTTTGGGTCTTGAAGGATGAGTAGGAGTTTTCTTTGTGAAGAAGGAAAGGGAGGAAATTCTGGTAAAGGAAATAGCACATAGAGTGAATTAGAAAAACATATCCTTTAAAAATCAGGGAGCCAGTGAAAAATTGCATTTTATATGTAGTCAATAATTAATTTCCTGATGATATGTTAAACACTAGAAAGCAAAAGATGCCTATAATTTCTTTTATATCCCTCAAGTTCTACACACATGTGAAGAATACAGAAGAGAGAGAGAGTGAGGGAGTAAAGGAGGGAAAGAGAGACAGAGGGAAGAAGGGTGAATGAGACCCACTCAACCTTAGTTACCCAGGCCTGGTGTCACTGATGAGAAAGAACATTCAGGGTTCATTTGAGCTTCATTTACCCTATATCCATGTTCATTTCACACCATCTGGCAGCTGTTTTAGGCCATTTCATTCTCCGTTGGAAGCATGATCGGGCCTGAAATGCAAGATGTAAATAGTGTGTGTTGCATAGTAAAGCTGGATTTAATGCATAGTATGGTTTATTAATGTTACAGCATCTACTGTGTATTTAGAGTTGTCATTGATTTTTATTCAAAAGGGCATTTTTACTGCAACTACATGATGCCAGCAAAATAAAACCCCCCACCTGCGAAAGCAACTTGGGGTTAATCAGCTGTAAGTGCTTGTGAAAATCCCAGCTAAACTTGGCTGGTTTGGATCATTCCTCCCCTGGATGGCTCATCCACAAGCCTCTGCACCAAGGATGGGGAGGAGAAATGGACAGTATCCTCACCCGACCCAGGATGGGTGCCGAAGAAACAGAGAGCACTTGTGGTACCTTACATTGGTATTGACCATAAAGCTAATGGTCACCTGCCAGTGCAGGAAACAAAGGAGACCCAGGTTCGATCCCTGGGTCAGGAAGATCCCCTGGAGCAGGCCATGGCAACACACTCCAGTATTCTTGCCTGGATAATTCCCTGGACAGAGGAGCCTGGTGGGCTACAGTTCATGGGGTTTTGAAGAGCTCAACACAACTGAGTGACTAAGCAAGCACACACGCATAAAGCTAATGGATAATGACTCCAGCTGTGAGTCAGCTAATATGTCAAGGATGTGAGAGACCATCCCTGGAATATTCTAATTTTATTTCTTGTCCACCAAGCTTGCACCTACAGTTAACAGTCCAAACCTGGGATTTCACAATCCACTACTTCTACAATAGTAGAAGTTTCTGCTATTACAGCTGTCTTCAAAACTGCCACTTGGCATAGCAAATATTCTTCCCTCCAATTTCTCCTCCACATTTTTCCTGGATCCACAAAACCTTTCCTTGTGATTTGGAGATAACAGAGTGTATTGCCTGGCATGATAGTTACTGGCCACACTGCTGTTGTTTAGTCACTAAGTCATGTCTGATTCTTTGCAACCCCATGGACTGTAGCCTGCCAGTCTCCTCTGTCCATGGGATTTCCCAGGCAAGAATACCGGAGTGGATTGCCATTTTCTTCGCTAGGGAATCTTCCTGACCCAGGAATTGACCCTCGTCTCCTGCATAGGCAGATGGATTCTTTACTACCTAGCCACCTGAGGAGCCCACTGGCCACATGTGGCTATTTAAGTGTAATCATCATTTTTTAAACTAAAAATTCAGTTCCTCAGTCACTTTAGACACATTTCAAGTGCCCAGTAGCCATAGATGGCAAGTGGCTACCATATTAGACAATGTAAATACAGGACATTTCCATCCTTATTTTGGGATTAACATCAATTCACTGCCATACATAAAACAGATAACAAAAAAGGACCTTCTGTAGCACAAAGAACTCTACTCATTACTGTGTAATGACTTACATGGGAAAAGAATCTGAAAAAACAGCTACATGTTTACATATAACTGAATCACTTTGCTGTACGTCTGAAACTAACAAAACATGGTAAATCAACTATATTTCAATTTTTAAAAAGATAAATATGTGTTTGCAAATATATGTGTGTATATTAAAAAGTCATTGCAAAAACTAAATGGCTTTAAAATTTTTAAAAAGAATCTATAACTGAATCACTTTGCTATACAGCAGATATTAACACAACATTGTAAATCAACTGTACTTCAATAAAATAAATTTTTAAAAAAGAAAGTTCTACTGGACAGTACTGCACTGCATCATAGGCCCCCCAAGACCACAGAAATAAGTGCCCATTTTGCTTGTACAATACATCCTGTATACACCTATTTTCCTCCCTTCCCACAGCCCCTTTCTATAACACACACTCCCAACCTTGTGTTTGAGGTCTTCTGGCCTCTCCCCCTGACTCTAACCCCTTCCAGCTTCTAAATCACAACCTCCAATTCCAACCTTACTGCTGCCTATACTTGGAAACACTTTCCTTCACGTTTGTTCATTCATTCAAGATTTATTGAGTTACAAGGAAGTATATGGTACTTGTTTGATGCTCAGGATGCAAAAGCAAAGAAGGCTTCATTTCTCATCCTCAAGAACATCGCAATCAAGCAGAAAGCACTCATTAAAAACCTCAGTTGTTGAACAAAGAATTCACAAATCAAGTCATATCGTTTTCTTCTTTACACACCTTCAATAGATCACCACAGAAAGGAAACGCTGCAAATATTTGCTGTAAATGACTCAATCCATGTACACACTTTCAGGGACTAATCTTTTGCACACATCACATATAAGGAATAGGAAAATATTTCTGCCATATTCCCCTTTCCATTAAGGGTGATATAATTTCTTTTACACTCTTCTAAATTGACACTTTTGACAGATGTGTTGACTTTCTGATACACAACAGGATGCCCACAGACAGAACTTGGAAGGAAGAGGCATGAAATTCATCCCAGCAAGATCTCAGGGATGCGAGGAAAGGCCAGTGATTGGGCCTCTCCCAGTCATAGCCCCATTGAGTGTTGACCTTGAAGTCTCTGCTGTTCATTTGCACCCCACTGGGCCCACTCACCCAATACCACAACTCTCTACCAGGCCACATCTGGACAAAGAAAGGGGCAAGCTCACCTGACCCTATTCAGGCCAACAAAGGAAGCGTCCATCATTCCTTGATGTGGTGGTGGTGGTTGTTATAGCTCTGTGTCTATGCAGTTTCCAGCCTCTAGTTGACATTCTGGAAAGACAGGCAAAGAGATGAAGTAGCTGCCCTCCAGAGGAAGATGACCTCATCAAAGACAGGCTCTGTCAGCTCCAGCCCCACTCAGCAGTCTACAGTCTTGTCCACCCCAAGTGGTCAACCACTTCCTGTCTTTCCCAGCCCACAGGACCTGGATTTCCAACTGGACACGTCCTCTCTACCAGGGAACAAGATCTGGAAATAACTTGCAGGGTGCAAGCCTTACAAGCTGGTGGAAAGTCAGGCCCTGGCCAAGGTTTTGGGGGGTTTAGTTTGCTTTTTAGTTGTCAGAATCTAAAAATGTATTTACTCTTTGGCCAAACACAACAACTGATTTCCATGTACAATTATTTCTTAAGAAGTAGGAAGGCAACTGCAGGAAGAGCTGTGGCCTTGAGCGATGGAACATTATTACGTCTTAACATATCCACTGAGAAACCCAGAGCTCGTGGGACTAACTTCATTGGCTACAGCAGGGCATGGATGTAAGACAGCTGAGCAGGACCTGGCACCTCACTGGTTGCTGCCCAGACCATCTCTCCATGGGTTGTGATGTTTCTGCTTTCCCTTGCATCAACTCAGACCTCTCAGATGTATCTATTGTAATAGCCACATTTCATCTAACATAACAGCCACCTAAAAGCCTTTTCCCTCCATGCTGCCCTCTGCACAGGAGCCTGAAGCCAGCCAGCAATGGACCATGGGAACAGTAAACTGCACAGTGGCTGAGCGTGCCCAGTGATGGCAGGGGGCTTGGGTCCACTACTCAATCACTGACTGTAGAACCTTGGGCAAGGTAATCTTCCTCCTCTCCAGTCTTCAATTTTCTCATCACTAAAGTGAGGACAGTTCTAGTGCCTCATCCCCAAGGTGGCAGAGGATTCAATGAGATAATCCAGCTGACAACTGGACACTCAGCTCAGTGACCCCTCATATGTACAAAGTAATTGTTAACTACTGCTACCTCATGGGAAGAGTTGACTCATCGGAAAAGCCCTGATGCTGGGAGGGATTGGGGGCAGGAGGAGAAGGGGACGACAGAGGATGAGATGGCTGGGTGGCATCACCGACTCGATGGACATGAATTTGAGTAAACTCCGGGAGTTGGTGATGGACAGGGAGGCCTGGAATGCTGCGATTCATGGGGTTGCAGAGTCGGACACGACTGAGTGACTGAAGTGAAGTGAACTGAACTGAACTTCTTTTATTAGACTAGAGCTCTTCACTCTGTTGGACATGGAAACACTGATAGTTGGAACCTGGAAGGCAAAGCCCTTCTGTTTCTTTGTGTATGTCAGTCACTCAGTCATGTCCGACTCTTTGCAACCCCATGGACTCTAGCCCGCCAGGCTCCTCTATCCATGGGGATTCTCCTGGAGTGGGTTCTCATTCTCTTCTCCAGGGGATCGTCCCAACCCAGGGATTGAACCCAAGTCTCCTGCACTGTAGACAGATTCTTCACCATCTGAGCCACCGGGGAAGCCAGCTGTCCTCAATGTCTGCCCTCCATGGCAGGACATAGTGGTGACAGCTTTGCCCACCACCCAAAAGAACCCAAGGCCCCCTGTGACCTCAGGAGAATCAGAAGCGAATAGATATAGGTGGTAGGGCACTCCCTGTCTATTTGCAATTATGTCTTAAGCCTGATGAAGAACGAAATGGCAACCCACTCCATTATTTTTGCCTGGAAAATCCTATGGACAGAGGAGCCTGGCAGCCTACAGTCCATGGGGTCGCAAAGAGTCAGACACAGCTGAATGGCTAAACACACACACACAGTCCTTAAGACAGGTAAAATTTTCCAGTGGGTGACAGTCAAAACCTGAAAAATTTCCCTGGGAAGTCAATCACTCCTCAGTAACTTGTTAGAACAGAATGATTTTTCATGGAATCTGCTCCAGAAAAACTGGGGACCCTCTGAGTCAGAATAAATCCTCCTACTGCCTTTCTAATAGTTTTAATGCAACTTAGGGTTTTTTTTTTTTTTTCTTTTTTTTAATCATCTTTGGATAGTGAATCCTTAAAACTCTGATAAAAGGAGTGGATGTACTCCCTAGACAAGTACTCACAGTTCAGTTCAGTAGCTCAGTCGTCTCCGACTCTTTGCAATCCCATGAACTCCCAGAGCTTACCCAAACTCATGTCCATTGAGTCGGTGATGCCATCCAACCATTTCATCCTCTGTCATCCCCTTCTCCTCCCACCTTCAATCTTTCCCAGCATCAGAGACTTTTCCAGTGAGTCAGTTCTTCACATCAGGTGGCCAAAGTATTGGAGTTTCAGCTTCAGCATCAGTCTTTCCAATGAACACCCAGGACTGATCTCCTTTAGGATGAACTGGTTGGATCTCCTTGCAGTCCAAGGGACTCTCAAGAGTCTTCTCCAACATCACAGTTCAAAAGCACCAATTATTTGGTGCTCAGCTTTCTTTATAGTCCAACTCACATCCATACATGACTACTGGAAAAACCATAGCCTTGACTAGATGGATCTTTGTTGGCAAAGTAATGTCTCTGCTTTTTAATATGCTGTCTAGTTTGGTTACAACTTTCCTTCCAAGGAGTAAGTGTCTTTCATTTTCATGGCTGCAATCACCATCTGCAGTGATTTTGGAGCCCAAAAAATTAAAGTCAGCCATGGCTGCACATAAATTTTCCGATTTTTCAAGCACCCGGAGACCGCCTGAGTTCATCTGTGGACCTCTACGAAGTTCTCCTCTTGTTGTTTCTCTCAATCACTTGCTATCAGTAACATCTATGACAGGCAGAATACGTTGTGATGGGCTCTCCCCTTCAATCTGCTTTGAAAATGGGGTTGCTACAGAAGCGGGGGGTGGGGGACAGTGAGCAGAGCCCACCCTGGCTCCAGGTGAGACAAGAAGTGTCTCCTGGCCCACATGCCCCTTGGACAGTTCCTCGCTCACACTCAGAAACCCTTCCGAGCTCTTTTTAACTCACAACACTTCCGATGCCAAACATGTGGCGTTTTCGTCTCACACCAACCAATCCTCCAGCAGTTTGGACAATGACTGAGTGTCCTACAACTCATTTCATTTCTGACACTAATGACTCAGAATTGATGGAGACCCCAGAGGCTTCAACTTAGCATGCCAAAGGCTTTCCAGGTGACTCAGGGATAAAGAATCTGCTGCCAATGCAGGAGTTGCAAGTTCACTCCCTTGGTCGGGAATGAAGGAAAGTTACATGGCTCAAAATAGCCTGGAGTTAAAATTCCCCTCCAGGTCCTCCCCACCATTCTATGCAAAACAAAGAACTCTCTCACCCAAAGAAAAATGGACGTTAAGGTTGATTGCGCCCAGTTCCCAGCTGGTCCATCCTCTGGCCAATCTCCAAAATTCCTTGCCCCAACTGTTTAAGAGATAACTACTCCGAACAACCTTGGAGAAGAACAGGCCCCCTTAAGACAGTAGCTTTACACACACATGCCTGTACATACTTACTCTTTTCTTAGGTTAGTGCAGCAGCTCGCTAATCTGACTGCTGCCCCTTCTCGCCTCATTAAAGATGATCTGTTCCTACAAGTGCTCAGGGCTGGTGCACTGGGAAGACCCAGAGGGATCAGGTGGAGAGGGAGGTGGGAGTGGGGATCGGGATGGGGAATACATGTAAATCCATGGCTGATTCATGTCAATGTATGGCAAAAACCACTATAATATTGTAAAGTAATTAACCCCCAACTAATAAAAATAAATGGAAAAAAAATAAATAAATAAAGATGATCTGTTCCTGTAAAGTGCCGGTCTCCTTCTTATTCTGAACCTCGCCTTCTCTAACTCCCTTACCCTATAGGGAAGAGCCACTGGAGAAGGAAATGGCAACCCACTCCAGTGTCCTTGCCTGAAAAAAAATCCCATGGACAGAGGAGCCTGGCAGCCTACAGTCCATGGGGTTGCAGAAGAGTCGGACACGACTGAAAGACTAAACAACAAGGCATATACAACCTCCTCATATAAAATCCCCGCTGTCCTGAGTTCACCATTATTTACGGTTAGAAGGAATTCTTCAACTGTTTCCGTGTCTAGTCATTTTAAATCTGGGCAACTAGAAGAGCATACGGCTTCCCTGGGGGCTCAGTGGTGGAGAATCCGCCTGGCAATGCAGGAGTCTCAGGTTCAATCCCTGGGTCGGGAAGATCCCCTGGAGAAGGGAATGGCAACCCACTCCAGTAATCTTGCCTGGGAAATCCCATGGACAGAGGAACCTGGCGGGCTACAGTCCAGGGGGTTGCAAAGGAATCAGACAGAACAAGCAAACAACAACAATCAGAGGTTTAGGAGCTCCAGTCCCCAAGACAGCCCTCACTTCAGATGCCAGTCTACGTCTCAGGTCCCCAGGTGACCCACGTTTCTGTGGCTACAAAGTCAGGGGTTTCTTAAAAAAAAAAAAAAAAAAAAAAAACAACACTTTTCTAGCTTTGATTATTTCCTAGAGTGGTTCAGAAAATTCTGGAAAACACTGACCCATTCATTATCTGCCTGTGTCTTTTAACAGTATCAGTCCTGGGGAAAAAAGCTGCACACAGCCATGGCAATGTGACTTTTCTGGTTGGTGGAAATTACCAAGTGGTCCAGACCCGGAGAGCAGGAGGCAGTGTAAGAAGGTTCTAAAGTAAAGCACAGAGCAATTAGCAGGGAGATTTACCTCCCTGTCTTAAAAGCATTTTTATTACTTAATCAATCACAAGCAATTTCTAAACAAGGCTGGGGTTTTACTAGGAGCCATAAATCTTTACCATTTGCTTCCTGGAGGAAGAGCAGAAGAAACAGACATGACATTCCAAGAGGGACTTTGTATCAAATAAAACAAAAGGAAACTGAAAGTCACTTAGGAAACAGAAAATAGACAGGAAGTAGCCACAGGGTCTCAGAGGGTCTGAGGAAGGAAGTGGTCAGTGGGGTCAGGTATCTAGTCCTGATGGCAGATTCCCATTCAATTCCTTCTCTTATATATTCAGAGGGAGGAAGATGAAGATTGCAAAATGAAGAAAGTGTGCAGTTAACAAAGCAGATTTTCTGCAATTCCTCTCTTGGCAGAAGGCTTTCTATAGCCAGTCTGTCTCTGGACCTCAGTTTCCTCATATGCAAATTGGGAGAATTCAGATTGGATTACAACCCAGTGATTCTCACTACTAACAGCGTTCCAAAATCACTTCTGGATTGTTCTAAAAACACTATTGCCAGGACTTCTCCGGAAGTCTAGTAATTAAGATTTCACCCTCCATGCAGGGAGTGCAGGTTCCAACCCTGGTCAGGGAACCAAGCTTCTACGTGACTCTCAACCAAAAAGCCAGAACATAAAGCAGAGGCAACGTAGTTCCAAATTCAATAAAAACTTTTTAAAAGGTCGCCATCAAAAAAATCTTTATTTTAAAGAAACCCAAAAAACACCATTGCCAGGCTCCCTCCCAGATCAATAAAATCAGACTCTCTGAGGCTGAGCTGAAGGGTCTTCAATCATCTAGTTCCAGCAGAACACCGAAGCAAAGAATCCTAATTTGAAAATGCGTGCATGCTCAGCCGTGTCCAGTTCTTTGTGACCCCACAGACTGTAGCCCACCAGGCTCCTCTGTCCATGAGATTTCCCAGGCAAGAAGACTGGAGTGGGTTTTCATTTCGTCTTCCAGGGGATCTTCCTAACCCAGGGATTGAACTGAGGTCTCCTGTGTCTCCCACAGGTGGATTATTTACTACTAAACCACCTGGGAAACCCATAATTTGAAAATAAAACGCTTCAAACATGCACAGGAGCCAGCTTATCCATTAAGGACAGAGACACTCAAGCTGTGTTCACAAATTCATTCTCTGTTTCCTTGGACAGACCCTTCCTCAACTCTTCTCCACACTGCCTCCTGGGCTGGACCCTTGGACCTGCCTCTCAGCATCTCTCATGATGCTCAGGGGGAAATGTCCCATCACATCTCAGTCAAACCAGAGAAGTGGGTCCAGGAGGCCTGGGTTAATAAACACTGATCTATTTAAAGTGGATAACCAACAAGGCCCTACTGTCTAGCACAGGGAACTCTGCTCAATGTTATGTGGCAGCCTGGATGGGAGGGGAGTTTGGGGGAGAATAGATACATGTATATGTATGGCTGAATCCCTTCACTGTCCACCTGAAATTGTCACAACATTGTTCATTGGCTATACTCCAATACAAAATAAAAAGTTAAAAAAGAAAAAAATGTGTGGAGTTTAGGAACCGCTGTTCACAGACCATTTATAAACATCTGTCAGTACTGTTGACCCTGGTTCTGAAACCCCCTTGGAAGAGTGGTGCAGAGTTACAGTTCTTCCCTCACAAGACTGATCTGGGCAGAGGGGCACCCAACACATGCTTCTTCGACTGGTTCCATCGTGAGCAAATGCAACAGAGACTGGGTCACTATAGGGAACCAAGGAAAAGAACCTGATTAAAGTGATGCTGGATCTGCCTGAAACATTTTCTTGGGCCCAGGATGGACCTGTTCCAAAGGTGACCTCCTAAGACATGTGGGCCCCTCCAGAGAGGAGTCCTGCCCCAAAGACTGTACTTGGCCAATCCCTTACTTATCTCAAAAATCCATTTCTCTTCTGTAGGTAAGTAAAGACTGTCAATTACCTCCCAAATTTTGACCCAGTACAAATTCTTTTTTCCCCTAATTCTACCTGAGACCTGGGATTTGAAAGGAAAACATATTTTTTTCTTAGTCATATGGAATTATAATCTAGTTCAAAGGCTTCCTTCTATAGAATATTTCCCTTTTTTCTTCTGAACCCTTCTAGCATTGATCTACCTCTTATATGGAATATAAACAGGTAGATAAATGCCTGTATGGAATATGGGTTTCCCAGGCGACACTAGGGATGAAGAATCCGCCTGCCAATGTAGGAGGCATAAGAGAAACAGGTTCAACCCCTGGATAGGGAAGATTTCCTGGAGAAAGAAATGGCAACCCACTCCAGTATTCTTGCCTGGAGAATCCCATGGACAGAGGAGCCTGGTGGGCTGTGGTCAGTAGGATCACAAAGAGTCAGACATGAATGAAAGTAGTTAGCACTAGTAGCACCACATGGAATATATCTCATCCTGACTTTATTATAATATTTGTACATCTTTTCTGCTAGACTGTTGACTCCCTAGTGCAGTAGAAAGAACAAGCTTTTGGAGTCACACTGATCAAGTCCCAGCTTCTGTTCTTCCATGGCTGTGTGGCTTTATGAAAGTTGCTTGAACTTTCTGAGCCTCTGGGTCTGAATCTATAAAGAGAAGATAATAAGACCAACTAGACAGCATTGGTGTAGGGATGAAAGGAGATATCACGCCTTGAATCTCTAAGTTTAGCCATGAGCAGCTTAGAATGTAGTGCTCAGAACCTACCAACTAACCCTGCTATGGTCCGTGGTCAGGAGATTCCCCTCAGACAGTGGTGAGTGCAGAAGAAAGATACGTTCCAGCACCAGGAGTGGGGAGAAGGCCATGGAGCTGTTTGCTGCAAGGGATGTGGGCCAACAGGGAGAACCAGCACTTCTGGCTGTAGGCACGTTGGCAGACTCCTGCCAGTGATGGCCTTCTTCATACCTTTCCATGTCAGGCTTCACACCGCTTCTCCTGGCAGCTTTCGACAACGCTCAGCAACAGTCCTGTCAACAGCACTACAGCAAATCCCCTACATACAAACCTTCAAGTTGCAAACTTTCAAAGATCCAGTCACGGCAGTTGGTTCACGCGTCTGGCATACATTGTCACGTGTGTGTGTCCTGTACAAGAGGTTGAGCTTTTGTGTGCTTTACGGTACAGTGCCGTAGAGAGTACCGTAGTACAACATCTTTATTTAAAATCCAGGATGTTTGGAAGCCAGATCAAAAGTAGCAGCATATGGCCCATTGTATGAGTTGGGTACCTAGCCTAGCTTCGTTGGACACAGAAACAAATTGAACTTGAATTCAATCTTGGAATGGAACTCATTCATATAGTAAGTAGGGGACTGACTGTATTAAAAGTGCAGAAGACTGGGACTTCCCTGGTAGTCCAGTAAATAAGAATCCACCTTCCAGTGTAGGGGACACAGGTTTGATTCTGGTCAGGGAACTAAGATCCCACAGGGCGTGGGGCAGCTAAGCCTGGGTACTGTGACTACTGAATCCGTTCTCTACAACAAAAGATCCTGCATGCCACAGCTAAGACTCAACGCAGCCAGAGAAATAAATGTTGTCAAAATGCATAAAACTTTCTAGACTGCTCATGAAGAAAGACCACTCCCTTGCTTCTCTGGCTACACACATATATACACTTTATACACACACACACACACACACATGTACATGTATACATTTACATACATATACATACACATGAATACACATATACAGACAGACATCCACACAGAGGCACACACATACTCTTACACATACACACGTGCACACATAAAGCGTTGCATTTAAGTAGCTGCAACTCTGTGGAGCCCTTTCATTGGATATAGATAAAGTGGTGTCACTTGCCTCCTTGCCCAGAAACAACTAAGGTTGTAGAAGATCAAAATTAAAGTGTTATCCTTCACTAAGCACAATGCCGCCAACACAGAGGGCGCAGGGAAGAGGGTGGATTCCTGCCCAGACCTCTCTGACCCCAAGTCACGGGTTGGAAAACTTTCTATAAAGAGTCAAATAGTAAATCTCTGTTGTGCTGTGGGCCAGTTAATTTCTGCCGCACTCCTCAAATCTAGTTCGAAAACAATGATAGGTGTTATATAAACAAAAGGGCATAGTCTTATTCCAGTAAAATCTTACTTACAGAAACAAGGTTTCTGCATCCTAAAGTCTTAGGTCTTAATCACTAGGCTGTAGAACTTGGACTTGTTTTTCTTAATTCAAAACACAGTTCATTTAATTTATTAACATATAGTAAATCTCTACACCTCTTGACCAAACAATTTCACTCCTAGGAATTTCTCTGATTAAGATTGACCAACAGTTCTGGATCATTTTGTATTCAGAATCTACTTAACCTCCCAGTAAGAGGTGCATGTACATGTGTGTTCAATCGCTCAGCCATGTCTGAGTCTTTGGGACCCCATGGATTGTAGCCCACCAAGCTCTTCTGTCCATGGGATTCTCCAGACAAGAATACTGGAGTATGTTGCCACTTTCTTTTCCAGGGGATCTTCCCGAGCCAAGGATCAAACCTGCATCTCCTGCATCTCCTCCATAGAAGGCAGATTCTTTACCACAGCAACACCTGGGAAGCCCCCAGTAAGAGGTAAGATGAGTCATATTTTTGTCTCCATTTTGCAGATAAAATGAGTGACAAAGATGCTACATGATTTTCCCCTGGACACATAGCTGGTAAGTGGTAAAGCAGTTATTTCTAACTCTTAAATGAAAAGAGTATGCAAGATTGGACAAATTGCACAAAGTTCTTAACAGCATAAAAAGAAATCATCTAAATATCGAGTATGGACCATGGGTAAAAATTATTGTACAACAGAATAAAAGGCAGTGTTTTCAATTGACAGAGAAGAATGCTGACTCTCTGGTTGCCGCAGCAATTCCTCTCCTCCCTGGATGCGTGCCCCTTTGCTATGCCACGTTGCTGGTCCTTCCATCAAAAATCAGAGCCTGTTTCCTGGCTGAATGTGAGCTGGCCCTGTGACTTGCTTGACCAATAGAATGAAGAGGAAGTGATGTCATAAGGTGCCCAGCACCAGGTCCCAAAAGGCCTTGTAGCTTCCACCTTTGCCTTTTTGAGATGCTGTTCTGAGCCCACCATGTGAAGCAGTCACATCCAGCTTACTGGGGACAAGAGTCTCATGGAGGAGAATCAATGCTATTTTTACTGCCGAACAAGTGACCCCAGGGGAGTAAGGTTGCAAACTTAATCACAGAACACCCAGTTAAAATATTCTTCCCAGATAAACAAAGAGTAATGTTTTCACATAATTGTGTCTCAAATATCTCATGGACGTGTTTATACTACAAAATTATTCATTGTGTATCTGAAATTCAAATTTAACTTGGTGTCTTGTATTTTTATTTGCAAAATCTGACAACCCTACAGGTGCTTAGCAGAAGGATCCAGCCTGAATTGCTGATCTAAAGAACCATAAGAAATGATAAATGGTTATTTTAAGCTACCAAGTTTTTCAGAAGTTTGTTGCTCAGTGACATACAACAAAAATACTCTCCTATTTATTGGCATGGAATATGTTACTGTAGGATTAGGGGGTAGTCATACAGGCAGAGAAGTGGGGCATAAAGAAAAGAAAGACTGTTCACCCTGAGCAGAGAAATGATGCAACGTATATGTCTGTATGTATATATACATATGTCTATATGTAAAGTACATAAGATCTTTGTGTTCAAATTAAATATTTAATTTTAATGATGTGTTTTTAGGATGTGTATCAATGTACATAAATGTCAAATACATATTCAGAGGGGAAAAGCCCAAGTTTCTCAGTTTGGATTCCAAGAGCTCATCTTCGAGATACTTTTGATAATGATTTCCTAGTGAAATCTTTGCTTAGGATGTAATGCTATATTAATATTTTTAAAAGAATAAAACTTGCTGATGACATCCAGTTATATTTCAAAACACAGTTATAAAAGAACACAAAGATATAATTCTGCTTTTTTTTTTTTTTTTTTTTGCTTTCTTTTTTTAAATTGGGGTATATTTGCTTTACAGGCTTCCCAGGTTGCACAGTGGTAAAGAATCTGCCTGCCAACACAGGAGACTCAAGAAACTTGGGTTCTATCCCTGGGTTGGGAAGAGCCCCTGGAGGAGGAAATGGGAACTAGTCCCAGTATTCTTGCCTGGAAAATCCTATGGACAGAGGAACCTGGCGGGCTACTGTCCAGGGGGTCACAAAGAGTTGGACATGACTGAGCAGTCCAGCATGCATGCACGCATAGGTGCTTTGCAATGTTGTGAATTAGCTCTATACTTACCTATATCCCTTCCCTCATGGCCCGCCCCCACCCATCTAGGTGACCTCGGAGCACATTCTGCGTCCCCTGTGCTACGCAGCATCTTCCCCGCTAGCTGTCTGTTTCACACACATCAATCTCAATCTCCCAGCTCACCCTGTCTCCTCCCTGTGTCCCACATCCGTTCTCTACATCTGCATTTATATTCCTCCCCTGCAAACAGGTCCATTTGTACCCTCTTTCTAGATTCCACATAAATGCATTAATATACAATATTTGTTTTTCTCTTTCTGACCGGCTGCACTCTGTATGACAGAGTCTAGGTCCATGCACATCACTGCAAATGACCCAATTTCCTTCCTTTTAATGGCTGAGTAGTATTCCATTGTCTCAATGTACCACATCTTCTCCATCCATTCATCTGTTGATAGACATATGTGCACACATACACACACACACACACGATATACACACAACTGGTACTGACAGTTTTTGATGGTAAGGAGTGAATAGAAGAGTTTTTCACTTTCTTTTTCCTCTTCTTGGCACTTTCTCATTTTCCTGCAATGCACACTTCTCTCTTGTGTAACAAAGAATGTGTGTGCATCTGTACATCTAGGTGTGTATATACTGTGGCCTTCAATCCCCTGGCCTTGCACCAGTTATTAAGCATTTACAGAGTTCTTGGTCTTTCCCCAACACTGTGTGTGAAAGCAAATGTGTGTGTGTGTGTGTGTGTGTGTGTGTGTGTGTGTGTGTGTGTGTGTGTTAGTCACTCAGTCCTGTCTGACTCTTTGTGATCCTATGATGTAGCCCCACCTGGCTCCAATGTCCATGAGATTTCCCAGGCAAGAATACTGGAGCAGGCTGCCATTCTCTTCTCCAGGGCATCTTCCCAACCCAAGGACTGAACCCATGTCTCGATCCCTTACATCTCCTGCATTGAAGGCAGATTCTTTACCATCTGAGCTACCAGGGAAGCCCAAAAGCAAGTCCTGGAAGCTATAAAAAGTGAATAAAGGATGAAGCATGCTCCTCTGGCCCAGGAGAGAGTGAAAGAACAGGAGATCCAGGTAGTTATTTAGAGTATGTGGTACTCAGGATGTGCAGCATTCAGTGGTCTGTCTATCTGTCTAACCTAAATGTAAGAAAGATCAGTGTCTACTTACAAGTCATACTGACTCACTCCCCATCACCCCACTTCCAGCTGAGAAGTGAGGACCCCTGTCTTCTTGACAGGCTCACACAGCTGCTGTGTGAAGCTAGCTTTTGCTTCAGCAGCCTCAGTAGATCAGAAATGCCAACATCTGGTTAATTCCATCCTAGCTGTGTAATCCAAACCATCAGGGACATTAATAATGACACCACACCAATGCTTTATAAAACTGTCTCTCTGATGGGGGTCACATTCAGTGCCAGCTTTCAATTATCAACACAGGGGAGGAGAAAGGGCCCATTTAGGGCCAGAAAAAGAGCAAATTCCAGACAATAAATAAAAACCAGTCTGCAGATAATAGGCTAGGAGGATCATCTGTATTTAGATAATTGAGTTATGACCATAAGCAAGCCATTTATTCCACAAACTTTGTATGTGTAAACCAGGACTCCAATTTATTAATTTACTGCTAGAAACAAATGCACTGTCATGGGGCCCAGACATTCGCATCCATCTGACGGAACATGCATTTGCTCCATCAGCGGCAGCTACCAGGGAAGTCAGATATCAAAAGGTTGCTTGGTGAGCGTGGAATCCATACAAGAGGAGTTTGCTTTGTAATTTAAATTAAGCAAACATTTATTGTGCTTTATATGTCAGGATCTGTGCTGGGTAATGAGGACCCAAAGATGTGAGGCCCAGCTTTGAAGTTTGCTGTCAAATAGAGAAGCATGGTTGGATAGTCATTTAATGTGATCAACATCACAGCAGAGATGTTACATGTATGGGCAGGGGCTCTGGAAGCCTGAAAAGTGTCTCCTTAACAGGTGCTAAGTTAAGGTCTGCATGTGTAATAAGTCACTTCAGTTGTGTCCGACTCTGTGCAACCCTATGGAACATAGGCTCCTCTGTCCATGGGATTCTGCAGACAGGAATACTGGAGTGGGTTGCCATGCTCTCCTCCAGGGGATATTGCCTTCCCAGGGATCAAACCCACGTCTCTTACATCTACCTGCACTGGCCAGTGGGTTCTTTACCAGTTACACCACCTGGGAAACCCCTAAGTTACGGACTTAAGCCTTAATAGAGGTTGCATTTACGGCGGGGTAGATTTCAGGCAGATGAAAGAGTGTGTGCAAAAATACCAAGAGAGGGTCATCCCTGGTGGTCCAGTGGTTAACAGTTCATCTTCCAAAGCAGGTAGAGCAGATTCAATCCCTGGTCGGGGAGCTAAGACCCCACATTCCTCAGGGCCAAAAAACCAAAACATAAAACAGAAGTGATATTGTAACAAATTAAATAAAGACTTTAGAAATGGTCCACGTCAAAAAATCTTTTTAAAAATAATACCAGGAGAAGAAGATGTGAAGGGTCCTTTTGCCCAGACTGGGGTATGAAATGGTGAAAGTTATCAGACTGTGACAGTGTTTGAATGCTAAGGAGGTTGGGTGTTATCACCAAGCCAATGGTGCTCAACTTCAGGTATATCAGACTTACCTGGAACACATTTTAAAGACTGTGAATCTTCTACTGACCCAGAATCTCAGGAGAAGGGGCTCAGCCATTCTTATTGTTGAGAGAATACAAAGCTAATTCTGAAGTACAGCCTGGGAAGAGATTCTAACACAGGAGATAATGGAATATATTTTCAAAACTCTTAGTGCACTTAATAGGGATGTTACTTTATACCTATTTCACAGGTGAGGAAACTGACAGTACAGTGGGGAGAAAACTTTCAGTGGCGGGGGGAGGGGGTGGAAACAGGGCTGGTATATTAGTCAGAAGTATTCTTCAGAGAAACAGAACCAGTGGGAATCATACAGATATAGATTAGATCTGTAAAGAGAAAAAGAAAATGTTAGGAATTGAATTATGAGACTGTGGGGATGGCAAGTCTGAAATCTCTAGAACAGACTAGAAATTCAATTAAGAGTTGATGTTGAAGCAGGCTGGGAACTTTGGTCAGGTTTCTATATTGCAGTTTTGAGCATTCCTTCCTTTTCAAGAAACTTCGGTCTACTTTTAAGGCCTTCAAGGGATTGAATGAGGCCCATCCACATTACAGAGGGTAATCAGCTTTACTCAAAGTCTACTGATGTAAATGTCAATCACATCTTTGAAGGACCCCACAGCGAAATCTAGACTAGTGTTTCACCAAACAACTGGGAACCATTGGCTAAGTCAGCACATAAAATCAACCATCACAGAGACTTCCCCTGTGGTCCAGTGGTGAAGACTCTGGGTGCCAATGCAGGGGGGCGTTGTGTCCGATCACTGGTCAGGGAACTAAGATCCCATAAGCCAAGCAGCACAGACAAAAGGCAGATTTTTTTTAATTGCAAAAAAATTAATTAATTAATTAACCATCACAGCTGGACTCTCAGCTCTAGCCCACCTCTGCTTTCCTTCCTGGTTGGGGGAAGGATTTGGACAGGAGGAAAAATTTCTCCTGACAATCAAGGTTGCCAGCTCCTCTGACCACCTGTCTCCCAAACAAAGATGTTGAATTCATAGCCTGGGAGACAATGCCTTAATCCAGAGCAAAAGATACTAAACCAGTGGCTGGAAATCTTGATATACACCCTGCACCACCCAGTGGGCCAGCCCAAGCCATCTTCTTTAAGGAAACTTTGTTGTTTTTCCACTTTAATGGGGCTGGGCTGATACAATGACAATCACCGGTTGCTGTCATTTCAATACTTAATAAGTACAAATGAATTGATGCACAGTTCACTGGTCTAAGCACGCTGAGGATTTTGATAAATGGCTCCTTTATATTTTCATTTCATAGACTTTCACATCACACAGTGAGAATCAGGAATGTGCTGCTTCATGGCGCAAAACTCGCCCACCAAGGAGAGGCCTTCCCCTAGGTGTGGGGAGCTTGGGCAATGGATGCAGCCTCTGGCAGCCTGGCTTCCTCTCCTGGTCTGCTCCCCTGGGCCCCAGCTCTGCAGGAGCCTACTGCTGCCAGCTTCCTGGAGCAAGAAGAAAGCATTTGGCTTTTTTATTAGATTGATCTATGTCAGTAACTATGGTTTCATCTAAATCTTATTTTATTCTACTCATCTGATGGCAAAAAAGTAAAAACTCGAAAAAGTAAATACATAAACATTGAACAATCACATTGTTTCAAAGGATGTTTAAATCAGAAGAGACCTTTAAAACGCACTCATAATACTCTGAATTCTCTAGAGATCAGGAATGGAAAACAAGGCGCCCAAAGTCACTGCCCAATTCTGAAAGCAGAGTGGGTTCCCAGCCCACTGGTTGGCCTTTCTGTTTCTTCCTTCCTTCCTTCAGTTTGTTTTGTTTTTGTTTTTGTTCTTGGTTTTTTTTTTTGCACCTCTGGGATTTCTCAGAGAGTGGCTGAGACTCCACTCTCCCAGTTCAGGGGCCCCAGGTTCAAGCCCTGGTCAAAGAGCTAGAACTAAGAGATAGAATGCCACAACAAAGAGTGAAGATTCTGTGTGCTGTAACTAAGATCCAATGCAGCCAAATAAATAATAATAAAAAAAATTGTGCAGTGCTATTTACAAGAGTATTTTATATGTAGGCTTCCCAGGTGGCTCTAGTGGAAAAAAAAACTCACCAGTCAATGAAGGAGACATTAGAGACAGAGGAGCTTGATCCCTGGGTTGGGAAGATCCTCTGGAGAAGGAAAATAGCCACCCACTCCAGTATTCCTGCCTGGGAAATCCCATGGATAGTGGAGCCTGGCGGGCTATGGTCCACGGGGTCACAAAGAGTCAGACGGGACTGAAGCAACTTAGCACGCACACACACATTTTATATGTTTTCCAAGCAACCGTCATTTTCCCCAAGCCTACTTGCCTTCTCCCCATCCTTCTTTGAGCTGCCCATTGTGTATGATGGAAAGCAAATACTGGCGCAGTCCTGCTGTCTGCCCAGGTTAAGGAACTCAGTGATGCTCATACGAGGAAGTGCAAATTCAAGCTCGGCAGCTATCAAACCCAGTGACATTTTGGAAGAATTGAATAAAGGTAATTATTGTGTGAAGGTAAATTTGCCCCGGGGAAGAAAAATAATAGAGACAAAATGAATGACTGAATATTTCTACTGTAAAAGTCTGTTCACAGTGGGCTACTATGCAAGCGAAGACCTGACCTGCCAGTGTGCAAGGATTTCACCCGGAGAAAGAGCAGATTCATCAGGGTTAATGTCTTTCCTCTGGTTTTTCACGTATCTACCTCCTTGGGTAACCAAGGGCACAGTGAAGCCATCTAAGTTCCTCTTACGGATGCTGAAGTATAACTTTTATCTTGACGGCTCTCCTCTCTCTTTTCCTTTACTGATCTCCCTAGACTTCTTTGTTCGAAAGCTAAAAGCTCCTTTGGAGTCCTGGCTCATATAGGACAGGTGTTCTAACAGCGCACACAAACACCCACATAAAAATACAACCACATAATCACAAACAAATATGGGCATACACACAGGCGTGTGTGCATACATAAATACACACACACATGTCCAACTCTTGAGAAACCTACAATCTAAGAGGACTGTTACAATTCAAAATAGTTGCTAACCTGGAATTATCTCCAAAGTAAAGTGGGAACCCAGCAAAGGAGCAGGGCTGTGGGCTGCTTTGCTGGGGATGGTCAGGAGGGCTCCCCAGAAGAGTTCGGTGCTGAGATGAGACCTCAAGGGTGAGGAGGAGGGCAGAAACATGGGAGAGAGTTCTCGGCAGAAGGGAAGAGGGCTGGAGGGGCCAGGAGCCTGGCATGTCCGGAAGACTGGTGAGTCCAGGGCTCTCAGAGAATAAAGCCACCCAGCTTCTGGGAACTTGGGCGATGGCTGAAGACTCTAATGCAGCCACAGATATTATCTCTGGGTCACTGGGACTGCGGGAAGAGGAAATATGGCCTCCCTAAGGTGGCTTAGTGGTGAAGAATCTGCCTGCTAAGGCAGGAGACTGGGGTTCAATCCCTGGGACGGGAAGATACCATGGAAAAGAAAACAGCAACCCACTCCAGTGTTCTTGCCTAGGAAATCCATGGACAGAGGAGCCTGGTGGGCTACAGTCCGTGGGGTTGCAAAGAGTCAGACACAGCTGGAATCGACTTAGCAAACACTCATACACTTATTAATTACTCACCTTTCCCAACTAGAGTGGCTTCACTTGTAGCTCAGTTGGTAAAGACTGCCTACAATGCAGGAGACCTGGCTTTGATTCCTGGGTTGGGAAGATCCCCTAGAGAAGGAAATAGCAACCCACTCCAGTATTCTTGCCTTGAGAATCCCATGGACAGAGGAGCCTAGCAGGCTACAGTCCACAGGGTCACAAGAGTTGAACACAACTTAGTGACTAAACCAAGCACCCAACAAGAAGGAAAGCTTCATAGAATGAAAACATGTATAGCAATGCCTGGCATACAGAAGGAACTGAGAGTATGTGTACTAGATGGGTCAATCAGTCAATGGAGTGAGCCCCCTGCAAGGGTTTCCTGAACACACTGAGTGAACTCTAACCACTTCCAGAATAGAAACAAGCCAAAGGTTAAGAAACCTCCCCCTCTGCAATGTTTGGTTGCTCACGTGACAGATGTGAAGCTCTTATGTCACATGATCCGATTAGCGTCCCCCTCGAAAGGGCATTCTTCTTGGATATGATTACACCATCTGTCCTAAAAGCACTTATGATTCATGATCAGACAAGCACCAAACCCCATTTGGCAGGTTTTATAAAGTGACTCTCTCCTCTCGGCTGGGTTCTGGCCATGTGTGGGCAGTATTTTGACATTTTCAAATGAAATACGGGCTCAAATGAAAAACACATCAAGGAGTGAGATGATCTGGGCCAGGGAAGAATATTGTACTCTGTGAATTCTCAGGGTATAACCAGGAGGGGGAAGGGCTACTTGTAAATCTAGAAAAATATGGACAAATTTTATCCAGTGAGAAACATTATGAAACTCTGGTTTCATCTCCCTGAAGGAATTGCTGGCGGCTTTATCACATATACCTGGTGTGCATGTGTACTCGATCGCTCAGTTGTGTCCGACTCTTTGAGATCCCATGGACTGTAGCCCACCACATTCTTCTATCCATGGGATTTCCCAGGCAGGAGTCCTGGAACGGGTTACCATTTCCTCCTCCAGGGGATCTTCCCAACCAAGGGATTTGAATCTGAGTCTCCTACATTGGCAGGCGGACTTTTTACCACTGAGCCATGTGAGAAACCCTTCATATAGCTGGACAAAGACTCAAAGAACACACCTCATGCGTGCTGCAGAGTCTAAGGGTGTTACTTATTGTAGAAGAAGAATTGGAGAAGACTATAGAGCCAGGGAAGAGATGAGCATCCTTCCTTTATGTGGAGCCCTACACCAAGGTCACAGGTGTGGATCCTTGTACCAAGGTGACAGGACAGAAGTCTCCAGAACTGACTGAACCCCATAGCAGCTGTTGCCCTGAGCCCTCCCCCGACCCCCACTCAAAACTGGCCATTCCCTGACTCCATATCAGGTAAAATATCCACCCTGCAGCATCCGAACCAATCACCTAATACGACCCTTCCAGCAGGAATTTTCTTTGTCTTGCTTCTATAAACATTGACTACTAGCCTACGAAAGGCATAGACTATTCCTTGAGCTAGCCAGCGGTTCTAACAATGTTTCCAACTCTAATAAACTCTGTTCTCTCATTCTGCCTCATGTCTGGAAACTCTTTTTCAACCTGCACACAGACCACAACACTTTACAGACAAGAAGAGACTGAGTAGCTATTCCTGCCCAACCACCATATTCCTCCCTTCCCGCTGGGGAGAGAAACTCCACTTTCCCTCAAGAAACCACTCACTCCCCATTCTTCGTCCTTGTAATTTGGATGAAGCTTAAGTCTAATTCCAGGGATGCGTACTTGAATCAAAGTGCATTATTCCCTGGCCACGTGATTAACCCACGTCAGGTCAAAGAGAGAAAGTCTGAGATTTTTTTTTTTTCTGAAACAAAGAAAAGGTTTCTGTTTGGAGAAGTTACTAAGCTCTAAGAAGACACATCTCAGGCTATCAGCAATCCATTTGCTTTCTCTTGTAGACAGTCTGCCTAAGAATGTACCCCATGCAAGGGTGAGCTGAAGCTGAGAAATAGAGGAAGTGAACTCCAAAAGTAGATGAGTCCCTAGCGAGCACAAGTAATGGATAGTTCAATTACATAAGCCCCAACTTCCTGAAACTCCTTGTCGTAATTAAACCCTGTGGTATAATAAAGATATGGACTTCCCAGGTGGCTCAGTGGTAAAGAATCTGCCTGCAATGCAGGAGACATGGGTTTGATCCCTGGGTCAGGGAGTTTCCCTGGAGGAGGAAATGGCAACCTATTCCAATATTCTTGCCTGGGAAACTCCATAAGCAGAGGAGCCTGGTGGGCTACAGTCCATGGGGTCCTACAGAGTGAGACATGACCTAGTGACTAAACAACAACAAATAATAAAAACATACATTTAGTCTTTGTCTCTGATTCCTTCAGACAGCTCCTAAAGTCCTTGAAATTTCTTGAGAAATAGTGGTTTTTGTTATACTGGCTCCCTTTTGGTCACACCTGAGTTTCTTCTAGTGGGATGATGTGGAATAGGACATCTAATTGGCCCCAGGATAGGACTGGGCACCAGAAAGACCAAGAGATTAGAGAGTTGGAATATTCAGCCCCCACCACTGACCTTCAGAGAGAAAGGAATGGCTGGAGACTGTACTCTTTAAAAAAAGAAAGAAAAGACTTGAACCACAAGACTTGGGGGAGCTGCTGGGTTAGTGAACACATCAGGGTGCTAGAGGATGACACACCTGGAGAGGTCATGGAATCTATACACACACACACTCGCACATGCATGCACGCACACGCACACACTGCACCTGTTCTATTTAGCTGTTCCTGAATCCTTGTTGTTGTTCAATTGCTCAGTCCTGTCTGACTCTTTGAGACCCCCATGGACCAGCATGCCAGGCTTCCCTGTCCTTTACCATCTCCTGGAGTTTGCTCAAACTCATGTTCATTGAGTTGGTGATGCCATCCAACCATCTCTGTCATCCTCTGTCCTCTGTCATCCCCTTCTCCTGCCTTCAATATTTCCCAGCATCAGGGTCTTCTCTAACGAGTCAGCTCTTTGCATCAGGTGGCCAAAGTGTTTGAGCTTCAGCTTCAGATCAGTCCTTCCAATGAATATTCAGGTTTGACTTCCTTTAGGATGGACTGGTTGGATCTCCTTGCAGTCCAAGGGACTCAAGAGTCTTCTCCAACACCACAGTTCAAAAGCATCAATTCTTCAGCACTCAGTCTTCTTTATCATCCAACTCTCACATCCATATATGACTTCCTGAATTGTACCTCTTTCTATTATACCAGGGGCTTCCCAGGTGGGGCTAGTGGTAAAGAATCTCCTGCCAATTTAGGCGACATAAGAGACTTGGGTTCAATCCCCAGACCTGGAAGATCCCTTGGAGTAGGAAATGGCAACCCACTCCAGTATTCTTGCCTGGAAAGTTCCACGGGTAGAGGAGGCTGGTGGGCTACAGTTCATGGGGCCGCAAGGAGCTGGACACAACTGAGCAAGTGACATTTTCACTTTCACTGTCTATTGAACCAGTAACCATAAGCAAAGTGATTTCCTGAGTTCTGTGAATCATTCTAACAAATCATCAAACCTGAGAACCAGAGAGAGTTGTGGGAACCCTTGAATTTTTTTTATTCTATGTTTGGGCCCCACCATGCGGCATGTGGGATCTTAGGTCCCCAACCAGAGGTTAAACCCATGCCCCCTGCAGTGGAAGCTTGTTGTCTTGACCCTTGGATGACCAGGGAAGTCCTTGCATTTATAGTCGGTTGATCAGCAGGACAGGTATCCCCTTGGGACCCGTGGCTGGTATCTGAAGTGGGATATCAATCTTGTGGGACTGAGCCCTCAACCTACACTAACTCTGAAGTTACTATCAGAACTGAACTGAATTCCTGAACATTCAATTGGTGTCACAGAATTGGAGAATTGTTTGTCGGTACAGAAAAAGTCTCATGTTTGATTGTAGAAGAAAACACCATGCAAAGTTCTTCTAGTGGGATTTTCTGTCACTTACAACCAAGAATCCTGATTGTTCAATAGTTCCAGGTGTAGAAAATTTTAGGAACTCACCCGTGGCCACACAGTTAATAAGAGACAGAACTTGGACTTGGGCCAGATCCATATAACTCTAAAACTCAAAGTTTTTTCTTTGGAAACCCAAAGTTTTCTTGAGAGGGTTGTCACCATGGAAGGGATTTTATCCTTAGATGGGAGGCTACACCACATGACTCTTAAAGCTCTAAGTTTCTCTCACTGTAAATATCTCCCCACAGATGATTGTAAGGAAGACTACCCACCAAACTCCAAAGAAGCGGGATCATTCAGTCACGACCCACCACAGACCCATCCAGTTAATGCAGACCCACTGCAATGCCAGACCCTTGTCCTGGCATTCTGAGCACCATATTGTCAAGAAGATATTGGCACTTGCCAGGGACACTTGCCAGCGACCTCGACAAGGATTAAATCATGTGCTGCTGCAGCTGTTGATTTTCAACACCCCCTAAAAGAGATTCAAGATGGAGAGCAGAAATGAGGCACTATGTGCTCAGGAAAGACTGGCAGGACAGGTCTTCAAAGAGTTAGATATTTTCAGGAGCTAATTTTATGAGCCCAATTCTTGTATCTCTCCACACCTTAGATAAGCGCTCAAAATCCTTCATGGTGATGACTGCTCCTTGTGACTAGCAGAAAGCTTCTGGAAAAAAAAAAAAGTGCTTGATTGCATGTACTCCTTTTGCCAAAATCACATATATACTGGCCTCCCCTCTGTCTCTTTGGAGCAGTTTCTTAGAGTTATCTGATTTGCTGTCTCCTGGGCTTATAGTCCTCATTTTGCCCCCCAAATAAAACTTAACTTGCATTGTGCATTCACATCGTGCATTTTTAAAGTTGATACTACACAATGGCATCTGTGAGTCTACACTGTCAGCACAGCCCATCACATACTAGTCAACTCTTTCTTGAACAAAGCTGAGCAGCAGGGTTGAGGGGGAATAATCTCTTTAGCTTGGAGTCAAGTGCATGAAAGGGACCTCAATAAACTGTCTAAAAGGTTGGCAGTTTGCTCTTTCCATTTTCTTTCTAATTTCCTCTTATCGCTCCAAAATAAATTATAAGATCCTTCTGGCAGGGACCACATCTGAGGCATTTTAGTGTCTCCTTCAACCTCCAGCTCTGTGCCTCATGTGTAAGAAAACACGTCGACAGGCTCATTTAGGACATTTTTCCTGTCCTGCCTTGATTCATTGTTTCTGTCTCCTCCCAGATCCAATGCCTCCAAGTCTGATGTTAGGAAGTTCTTTTCTAAGCCTTTTTTCACAGATGCTTGCCACGTGTGTTGTGCTGATTGGCTGTGAAATTAACCTTGTTTGATATTAGCTCATCAGTCATTTAAAATGAAATGGTGGCTGGGAAGTAGATCATTGAATGGGGAGTAGGATCATAAAGAGAGTCAGAAATAGATACTTTGGAGCATCTGGGAGAGATGGGGCAGTATTAGAAGGGGAGAGACATAGATCTGGGTATATCTGCACTTAATGAATGAAGGTGACAAAGGACTGAATCGAAGTTAAAGAGAGCTTAGTACCAGAATGGCTGAGTGGGGAGGAAGGGGCGCAGGATACCTGGAGCAGATAATGAGGTTGTGGGCATGCGGGGAGCATGTGGGAGCATGTGGGGTGTACATGGGCAGGATCTAGAAAGTTCCATACGCAGACTTCAGCGAGGCAACCAGGGAGAACAGAACATGATCCAGCCACACTGCTCTTCTTTCCAGAATACCAAGTGTTTTCTCCTCTAGACCTTTGTGCGTGCTCTTCTCTCTGCCAACAGTGGTTTTCTCCCCTCTTCCCCCATTTTCTTGGCTGGTTCTAGTCTTCCTTTTCATCTTGCCTGAGATGTGACCTCCTCCTGGGAGCCTTTCCTACACATCACAGTGCCCCCTGGCTCCAATCTCATACCTTCACATCCTAGATGCTACAGAGTGAAGCATTTACTCTGTGTCAGGCATCAGCTTCCCTAGGAGGATACTGAGCTTTTTCTTTATTTTTTAATTACTTATTGATTTATTTTTGGCTGTGCTGGGACTTCACTGCTGCGCAAGCTTTCCTATAGTTGTGCTGAGCAGGGGCTACTCTCTAGCTGCAGCGTGTGGGCTTCTCATTGCGGTGGCTTCTCTTGTTGTGGCGCACAGGCTCTAAGGCACGTGGGCTTCAGTAGCTGCAGCTCCTGGGCCCTAGATCACCCCAGACCAGGGATCGAACCCATGTCCCCCACATTGGCAGGCAGATTCTTTACCATGGAGCCACCAGCAAAGCCCTTGAGCTTTAAAGTGTCTTCATTCAGTTGTCCCAACTTCCCAGCAGCCCTGAGAGATCAGTGGGTCATGTCTCATCCACCGCATTCAACAAAAGATGGAAATGGAAGCTCAGAGAAGTTGAGAGATTCACACAAAGACCAGGTTAATGATGCCTGGGGGCATAACTCTAACCCAAGTTACTTGGTACAGGTCCAAGGCCTTCCACCAAAGGCTGCTCATAGGATGAGCTGGAGGGAGATACAGACTGCTGGGAGCTCTGTGTACCCATGTGCGTGGAGTTCTGCAAGGTTCTTTGTCTTTTGAGAAGAAAATTGGGCTTCCTGTACCAAAGGTCATTCTGGATAGAAAAGTTACTCTTACTCTCCTTCTTTCACACTTGTGCCAACTTACAAAACGGGCGTGTGCTGGATTCTGCCTTATACCACTGAAGGTAGAGAAAGACAAGGTCTGCAGATAGGAGATCCTAGAATTGTTTCCTGCAGGCCTCTTGCCAGGCCTACCTTGACTCACACAGAAGAGAAAGAGGTGGGATCTAGATACAAAACAGGTGTGCTCAGCCATCCTCCTCCAAAGGCAGTGATGAGGAGACGTCCATTCATTCAACAAATGTCCATCAAGTCTTACTGGGTCCTGGGTTCTGGGAGCACAGAGAGAATGAAATAAGATGAGACCTTGTCTCAAAGTGCTCAAACCCAGTGGGAAAAAAATAGAAAGTTGTGTTCATATATTATGATTCTCTTCTTTCCTGTTACTCCTTATTTTTTCCTTGCTTATTACTTAAAACTTATTTTACAAGGTTGAGCTTTTTTTTTCATCTTATTCTATCATTTTTATCTCTTGGGGTACTAACTTTCGTCTGTTGTTTTAGCATTCTTCCCCTTAGTGGTTAGTTTCCTTGTGTGGCTTGTCTTTTTTATTATTATTATTGTTATTATCATTATTGTTAGCTCATTTTCAACAAGTGCTGTATACCATCTGGGATTTCAATGTACTCTGGGTCATAAAACATTGTTACAGGGTTAGCTCTGGGTTTTTGTTTTTTTTTTTTTAGGCTACGGGAGCATCGATGGTCTGGACCACTTTTTCTTCATTTTTATTTATTTATTTATCTGTCTGCATGGAGTCTTAGTAGCAGTATGCAGGATCTTTGATCTTCACTGCAGCATGTGGGATCTTTAGTTCCATCATGTGAACTCACAGTTACGGCATGTGGGATCATTTCCTGACCAGGGATTGAACCTGGGCCCTCTGCACTGGGAGGGCGAAGTCTGAGCCATTGGACCACAAGGGAAGCAGTCTGAACCATTTTTTAAAGTATTTTATTTTTTTATTTGGCTGCACTGGGTCTTAGTTGCAGCATGTGGGATCTAGCTCCCCGACCAGGGATCGAACCTGGGCCCCCTGCATTTGGGAGAGCAGAGTCTTAGCCCCTGGACCACCAGGGAAGTCCCTGGACCACTTTGAGAGTAATCTGTTGACTTTCAGCAAATTTGGACCCCACACCCAGTTTGGATGCAAATCTAAAGTTTTAATTTTCTTTCAGTAACCTTAACATTTCCTAAGGGGCTCTTTGAAGCTCTGGGATTTATGAAGGGCTCAGTCACTTTTTAATGCTTTACTTTGTGCAGAATATCTGTGTCAATAGCAAACATACTGGGCTTCCCTGGTGGCTCAGATGGTAAAGAAACTGCCTGCAATGCAGGAGACCCAGGTTTGATCGCTGAATCAGGAAGATTCCCTGGAGGTGGAAATGGCAACCCACTCCAGTATTCTTGCCTGGGAAATTCCATGGACAGAGGCGCCTGGCAGGCTACTGTCCACGGGGTCACAAAGAGTCGGACATGACTGAGTGATGACACTTTCACTCTCACATTTTGTGTTACGGCACCTGGAAGCGCCCTTTCTTTTCTTTCAAGCACAGTCACTTTTTATTGTTTTATTTTGTGCAGAATATCTGTCTTAGAGCAAACAAACTGGCACCATATTTCTGGAAACTCCATAAAGAGACTTAGAAACCAAAAATCATTTTGGATTTCTCTCAAAGGGAAAACAGGGAGCCTGGAAGTTTCCATGGGGCCTGTCTTCACGCAGAATGATGCTCAGTGGAAAATGTCTACTTTGAAACCACCACCTGGCGTCCTGAAGACAGCCCTGGGTCTGTTCTGGAAAACACTTTGAGACCCTGAAGAGCTCACTAGAGTTTTCTAGAGACCTGTGTCCTCCTCCCTAATGAGTAAAGCTCCTCCCCTCTGAGACATGAACAACAGGAAGGAATTTGAGAGAAGTCTCTGGAAATAAGAGAAGAGGTCCAATACAAAGAGCTATGTACAGGAGCTGGACACTGGGTACCAGAGAGTGGACCCCAGTAGAATGAGGGGGTGAGCAGGGGTATCGTCCTGTCACTAGAGTTCCTGTCACAAGCTCTCAGAAGGAGGTCATGCCCAGGACATTTATAGCCAGTGAGAATGCAAAAGAAAGAAAGAGGAAGAAAAAAAGGAGCAGGCATTTGCATGGGAACTACTCCAGGAAGTGATGGACTTTATTTTCAGAGCAGTTTTAAGTTTACAGAAAAGTTGACCCCAAAGGACAGAGACTTCCCACATACCCTGCCTCTCACCCACCCTCTCAACAATTTCCTCCTGTATTAATATTTTGCTTTGTTGTGCTACATTTGCACTGTTAATGAGCCAATATTGAGTATTAACTAAAGGCCATCAGTTTTAACTAAGTATTAACTTAGTTAATCAGTATTAACTAAAGGCCATAGTTTACACAGGGCTTCCCGGGTGGCTCAGTGGTAAAGAATCCACCTGCCAATGTAGAAGACAAGGGTTTGATCCCCGGTCGAGAAGAAACCCTGGGTGGGAAATTGCAACCCACTCCGGTATTCTTGCCTGGGAACTCCTGTGGACAGAGGAGCCTGGCAGACTACAGTCCATGGGTCACAAAGAATCAGGCAGGACCGAGCAGCTGAGCACACACACAGTTTACCTGAGGGTTCGCTCTTCACAGCCCTGGTGTTGTAACAGTTCTCTGGGTTTGGACCAAAATATAAAATCATATATCCACCATTGTGATATCATACAGAATAATTTCACTGCCTGCAATAGACTGTGTGTGTCCCTTATCAAAATTCATATGTTGAAACCTGATCCCTAATGTCATGGTATTTGGAGATGAAGCCTCTAAGAAGTGACTATGTCATGAGTGGGGTGTCCTCATAAATGGGATTAGTGCCCTTATAAAAGAGACCCCAGAAAGGCCCCTTGCCCTTTCTACCACATGAGGACATAGTGCAAAGCTAGCCATCTATGGAACAGGAAGCAAGCTCTCATCAGACACTGAACCTGGTGCCAACTTGACCTTGAACTTTCCAGCCTCCAGAACCTTGAAAAATAAACTTCTGTTTATAAGCTGCCCAGCCTATGCTATTTTTGTTCTAGCAGCCCAAACAAGACACTGTCCTAACATCTCATTTTATAAACATATGTATTTATAAACATGCAATTACCATATGGTTGAACCATCCCACTTCTTGGTATATACCCCAAAGAACTGAGAATAGGAACTCATAATAGAGATTTGTACATCCATGTTTGTAACAGCATTATTCCCAGTGGCTAAAAGGTGGAAACATCCATGTGTATATTGATGTATAAATGGAGAACAGAATGGGTATATATACATACAATAGAATATTGTTCAGTCTTTAAAAAGGAGAGCAATTCTGATACACACTACAATATGGAAAAACCTTGGAAACATCACACTAAATGAAAGGAGCCACACAAAAGGACAAAGCTTATGTGATTTCATTTATGTGAAGTACATCAAGTAATCAAATACATAGAATATAAAATCAGAATTTTACCAGGGGCTGGGCAGTGCGGTAAGTGGAAGGGAATGGGGAATAGAGAGGGAATTAGTGTTTAATGGGTGCAGAGTTTCAGTTTCGGATGATACAAGAAAGTCCTGGCGATAGATGGTGGTGACGGTTGTACAACAATGTGAATGGGCTGACCGCCATTGCACCCTGCACACTTAGAAATGATTAAGGTGATAAATCTTACATAACGTATATTTTACCACAATAAAAAACAAACATAAAAAATATAATGTATTTAGACCTTATTTCCAAAAGGCATTAAAGAAGCATGGCATCTTAACCTCCCAGAGGCCATATAACGCGACCACCATCCTCAGTTCACGGAGACATTAGCTCACCTACCCAGCCAGGGCCTCTAGACTCACCCAGTGTGACCGACTCTGTAACTGAGGCTCACATCCCTAAAGCAAGGTCTAGCCAGACTATCCCCACCCAGATTATGACATAGAACAGCAAGCACTCGCCACTCTCAACCAGAGATCAGAGAACAGAGGACCCAAGCTAAGTGTGCACACGTTCACTGCTTAGGCGTGTCCGACTCTTTTTTTTTTTTGTGACCCGCCAGGCTCCTCTGTCCTTGGAATTTTTCAGGCAAGAATACAGGAGTGGGTTGCCATTTCCTCCTCCAGGGGATCCTTCCAACCCAGGGATCGAGCTCTCGTCTCCTACGTCTAATGCATTGGCAGGTGGATTCTTTACTGCTGAGCCATCTGGGAAGCCCTATTTTTTGGCCATTTATTTTTGGTTGCGTCAGGTCTTTGTTAAGTCGTGCAGTCTTAGCTGCCCCACAGCATGTGGAATCTTAGTTCCCTGACCAGAGATTGAACCCACATCCTCTATATTGGAAGGCTGATTCTTATCCACTAGGCCATCAGGGAAGTTCCAAGTAGCCATTGCCAAAAGAAAAGAAATTCCTTTTGTAAATCCTTGGGCCATCAGGGGATGGGAAGTCTGGTTTGGATGACCCCTTTCTTCACTAAAAGCTCACAGAACTACCCTTTTTTGGCTTAAATGCACCATCAGCTGCTGCTATGCTTCCCTGGTGGCAGAACCAAGGCAATGCCAGGCTCCCACATGTTTAGTTTGAGTTTTCAGCTTTGACGATCAGAACTGAGGGGAGGAATTGTCATCTCATGGCTCCTTCCTCCCTCCGCCACCAACCATATTCCCACTCAGTCCTGCCAGCTAGAATGACACTGCTGTCCCAGTCCTCCTGTTCTGCCCGCCTTTCCTCCCACCCCTCCCCACCCACCCCCAAGGCACAGGTGGAAATAAAAAGTCAGAGTAGGCAATGCTGGAAGTCATAGATTAAAGTTGGAAATAAACAGAAACCAGCAAGCTGCTGCACCAGGACAGGGCCCTGTGCCCAAGGCCTACAAGACGCCCACACCAGTTCTCTCTGCTCCTGACAATGTGTTGTGATCGCATGGCTGAGCCACCTACACCAAATAATAGTAATTCAGCTCAATCATGGCAGAAAAAAGTAAGCAGCCACCTGAGCACAGGCTTACTCACTTATTAGGGCCACCCGTTGATACACTGTTGGCAGAAAGGTTATGGAAGGTGGGTGGGTCATGGGGCTTCAGACTGTGTGTCTGTGACTTGGGCTCTGTCCCATCTTTTTGAGATAAGCATGAAAGTTGATCGCAGATGGCCAGGTAGAAGTTCAGACAGAAACCTGTCATTTTTTTTCTATGTGCATGAGTGCTAAGTTGTTTCAGTCATGTCAGACTCTGCGAGCCCACCAGGCTCCTCTGTCCATGGGATTCTCCAGGCAAGAATACTGGAGTGGGCTGCTATGCCCTCCTCCAGGGGATCTTCCTGACTCAGGGATCGAACCCTATCTCCTGTGGCTCCTGCATTGCAGGCAGATTATTTACCACTGCGCCACTGGGGAAGCCCATTTTCTCTCTATGCATCAATGCAAATCTTTACACTGTGATACGAACTTACTCTAATGCTACCATTTTCCTCCACTGAACCTGGAGAAAATAAAAATAAGATAAAAGGCAATATTCATTGGTGACAATTTTGCAGTGGAATCTACATCTTTGTATATTGCTTATTAGGGGCTTTGTTGTTGTTCATTTGCTAAGTCATATCAGACTCCATGACCCCATGAACTGCAGTACACCAGGCTCCTCTGTCCTCCACTGTATCCCAAGAGTTTGCTCAAACTCATGTCCATTGAGTCAGTCAAGCTATCTAACCATCTCATCCTCTGTCACCTTCTTCTCCTCCTGCCCTCAACCTTTCCCAGCATCAGGGTCTTTTCCAATGAATCAGCTCTTCACATCAGGTGACCAAAGTATGGGAACTTCAGCTTTAGCATCAGTCCTTCCAATGAATATTCAGTGTTGATTTCCCTTAGGATTGACTGGTTTGATCTCCTTCCAGTCCAAGGGACTCTCAAGAGTCTTAGGGGATAAATAAGCAGTTTGGGTAAAGCCTTTTGGCATTAAGGTATTGAGATTTTTTTAATTGCTCAAACCCTCTCCTAAATAATTCCTCCTCTAAATTTGCATCCTAAAGAAATAATCAGAGATAAGCACAAAAATGAATATGGTTAAAAGAATACTATATAGTATTATTTATAATAGCAACAAAAAGAGAGAGAAGAAGGTGGGGAAGAGAAAAGAAGGAAGGAAGGGAAGGAAAGGAGGGAGGAAGGAAAGAGAAAAATTCAAATATCCTACAATGAAATAAATGGTTAAAGAAATTATGGCCACACATCTAATTTACTAGAAGACAGCCTTTAAAAACTATGCCTTCAAAGAAAATTTAATAACATGAGGAAATGTTTATGATATAACAGTACTTGTAGAATAGGCCATAAAATTTTATATACAATGTGTAATGTATTATGTTGAATCATATATAAGATTTCCTTTTTTACGGGTCAAAGCAGTTGAATGTCATCAATTTCACATGACAGAAGTCAAAGGAGAAAAAAATACCATAAATGAAAAAAATTAAAATTTTAAGTTGTGGTTGACTTTGTTGACCTTTCTTTTTCTTGTTGTTCTTTTTTTTTTTTCTTTCTTTCATCTCTCTTTATTTCAGTGTTCCTTCTGCCTCCCAAACATGACTCTTTAGCCCTCCTAAGAAAGCCAGGTGCTACAGAACCTGTTTTGACACACTTCTAACAGTAAGAATCTGCCTGCAATGCAGGAGGCCTGGGTTCGATCCCTGGGTTGGGAAGATCCCCTGGAACAGGGCATGGCAACCCACTCCAGTATTCTTGCCTGGGAAATCCCATGGACAGAGGAGCCTGGAAGGTTACAGTCTATAGGTCACAAAGAGTCAGACATGACTGAATCAACTTAGCACGCATACAGGCACCCTCTCGGTCAGTAGTATCCCTTCTATTTACAGATACTTCCAAGCTTCTGAGAAGATCAATCAATCATACTGTCAAAGGTACACAAGTGGTGGGTGGCTCGTGGAGATAGTATTCAATCCCAGGGTCACCCTTTCAGCCCATTCCGCTTTCCTTCAAGACCTGACTTAGAGTTTGACACCCATATTCTTTCAATTGCATCACTCCCCAGCACTCAGCCAGACCAGTTCTTCATACTCCCCCATGTGAGTGATGGCCTGGGCCTCCATCACCTCCTTCTTAAGCTTCTTCCCTGTCCCAGAATGCTCCCCTCCTGCCCACTTTTCATCCAGATTCTACCACCTTTTCAAGATCCACAAATGAAATGTCACTTCCCCTTCCCCGAGGCCTTTCTCACTGTGCCAACTGACACGGTGATCCAATTTCCTAAACTCCCATGTGTGAGCATTCTGTGTGACTCATCCATTGGAGGAAGTTATCCCACACTGCCCTGCATGCTCCCCAATCTGTCGTCTCCCCTATCAGAAATGACAGCCCTTGGCAAGCAGAGTCACTTATTTAGCACCAAGCCCAGTGCTGTGCATACAGGAGGCACAGAAATATTGCTCAATAACTAAGTATGTTGGCAGTCAACTCACCCAGGTCTGTGTTTTTCTCTTTTCTTTGAAAATTAATTTTTACTGGAGTATAGTTGCTTTACAAGGCTGTGTTAGTTTCTACTGTAGAGCAAAATGAATCAGCCACACATGTACATATATCCCCTCTTTTGGATTCCCTTCATTTTCAGGTCACTGCAGAGCACCAGTGGCTTCCCTTGTGACTCAGCTGGTAAGGAATCTGCCTGCAGTGCGGGAGACCTGAGTTCGATCCCTGGGTTGGGAAGATCCCCTGGAGAAGGGAAAGGCTACCTGCTCCAGTATTCTGGCCTGGAGACTTCCATGGACTGTGTATAGTACATGAGGTTGCAAAGAGTCGGACACGCCTGAGCGGCTTTCCCAGAGCACCGAGTGGCATTCCCTGCGCTGTACAGTAGGTTCTCATTAGTTATCTGTTTTATACATAGCAGTGTATGTCTGTCAAGCCCAATCTCCAAACTCATCTCACCCCTGCCTCACCCGCTTGGTGTCCATAGGTCTGTTCTCTACGTCTGTGTCTCTATTTTTGCTTTGCAAATAAGATCACCTGTATCATTTTTCTAGATTCCACATATATGGATCAATACATGATATTTGTTTTTGTCTTTCTGACTTACTTCACTCTGTGTGACAGACTCTAAGTCCATCCACGTGTCTACAGATGACCCAATTTCCTTCCTTTTTATGGCTGTGTGAGTTATTCTCTTGATACTCTTTGTTTCGTTTTGCCCCATTTCTCTGGTAATAATGATATTTAAGATGCAAATTGGTGGAGCTTTCTCTGTCTACAAAGTGTGATGATTGTGTGGAAACCCAGCTACCATGCACACAGACTAGGCCATCTCAATCAATCTCTCCAGACAGATGCTAGACCACTGCCTGTGATTGAGTCAAGTCAGACCATGCCAGCACACTCTGACCCAGCTCCATAGCCCATCTGCCCACATATCCTATCCTGGCACTGAGAACACAGCAGAGAGCAGTCCCATTTCCTTTTCTACCCCCAAAGGGCACTGCAAAGTCAGCTAGCTCCTGTTCTGCCATCTATTTCATCCCTAACTCCACCGATTTCTTTTTAAACTATTCATCACATTTTTCTATCTTCTCTTCTTGCTCATCCTCCCACCACACACACACACACACACACCTGTCAGAATCTTTACCTGTACCATAATATCATTGTTTCCTCTGAAGTACCTGGGCAGATACCTCTGTTCATCCCAATCCTCATCCATTGTCCTCTCCTCCTTGGGTACCTTCCAACTGAGGGTGGTCGATGACAGTTCCACCTTGTTTGTACCTTCAAAATGCTGGTCAGTTAGACATAGTCACAAGTCTGCAGAGAAGGACTTCTCTTTCAAAATTAAAAAAAAAAAAAATTTAGAAGGAAAGGTCTTTTTCTCCTCTTTGCCCCTCCCATTTCCTTCTTATTGTTTAGAATGTGGACTTGAGGTCTGGAGGCACAGCAGCCATTTTGTGATCTTTCACACAACGGGTGGTGAAGAGAAAACGGTAAAAAGAGCCAATGCCTGCCTGGACTGCCTACCTCTTGTGGCTTGAGATAACTCCAGCCTCTTCATTTAAGTCACCGTCCTGGGGCTTGCTGGGTTTTGGAGCTAACAGTCCCTGTTAAAAACAACTTTCCAGGTCCCTCTGCCAGCCCCTTGCAAACGAGAGAATGGCAGTGTAGTGTTACTTATGCTTCTCCCTTATGACCTTATCATATGAAATGTACTAACTTGTGCACCTTCCTTATTCCACCGTCTAACAGCTTCAGGTTTTCCAGGGAAAGACCTATCTCCTTCACCTTGGCCTCCCTCAGCCCTTAGCCAAGGAGGTCAACCAAGTAGGAACTCTTTATGTATTCCTGACTTAAGGTAAAGTGTATCTTTCTTTCTAGCTCAATCTTTCCACCAATGTCTCATAATTAAAGGGAGGAACCTACAGACCCTTAAGCCTCCATGTTTGGAAGGAAGCCACATATTCTGAGCAATCATCAGAATATCACGTATATTTTTCCCTGCTGCAAATCAGTTTATTTACATATTAAAGTGGTTATTAGAGGAGAGAATTCACGGATGCAAATTTGACATTCAGATGTCAGCCACTCCATAAATAAGGTCAACCGTGATGAGGACACATGTGAGTCTCCAATTAGAATCTCTTAATGTCTAAATAATGCTAATGCGAGGCATCTGCCAGCCCCATCCAGACTCATAAACAAAGATACTGATGAGAGTCAACTTAGTCCAGCGTTTCTCCCATTGCAAGTTCACGGCTCTCAGCTCCCAGGAAACGAGCCCTCTCCATCTGGGAAGGGTTCCGGTCTGTTCATTGACACAATGGACAAGTCCTAGCAACCTAAATCCCCCAGCTCTGTGGACCTCCGGAGCCAACAGCTGCTAGGAGTCATTCTTCTGGCTCCCCCACCCCAACTCTTCCCATGAAATATAGAATCACAAAGCTTCTGTGCGTGCAGAGTATATTTATTCAATGATTTGTGAAGAAAAAACAAAACAGCTAGTTATATAACTTGTGTGCCCATGTGTGTTCAGTCGCTTCAGTCAGCCATATCCAACTCTTTGTGACTTTGTGGACTGTGGCCCTCCCAGTCCGTGGGGTTCTCCAGGCAAGAATATTGGAGTGGGTTACCATGTCTTCCTCCAGGGGATCTTCCTGACCCGGGGAACAAACCCATGTCACCTGAGTCTCCTGCACTGGGAGAATTCTTTACTCACTGGGCACCTGGGAAGCCCTAGTTATGTACCTTACCTGATGATCATTTAAAGCATTATTTGATATCAAAAAAGACATGACTATAAAATGCAAATTTCAAGCAAAACAAAAGCATTCTAAGAAATTCTGTGCTTAGGGCAAACTGCATGGTGTTCTTCCCACTAGATGGTTGGTCCTTTTGATGGAAATGTCTGAGAAATGCTGATTTAGGAGAAATAATTGCAAGGCCAGGGCTGCCATCTTTCTGCCACAGTCCAGAAGAATTGTTTATAAATCAAGACAGGAGGATAGACTCTTTCTGGAGGAAATGCCCACTGCGGTTATAAGCAAGAAATTTCTAGGTTCATCCATGTTGCTGCAAATGACAGTATTTCATTCTTTTTCAAGACTAGTACTCCATTGTGTGCATATACCACATCTTTTTTTAAAATTTTTTACCAAATCTTCTTAATTCAACAAACCCACAAATATAGAAAATAGACTTGGGTTACCAAAGAGGAGAGGGAGGTAGGGAGGGACAAATCAGAGGTATGGGATTAACAGATACAAACTACTATATATGAAATAGATAAGCAACAGGATTTACTGTATAGCATGATAAATTATACCCATTATCTTATAATAACCTATTATATTTTAATTAAAAAAAAAAAAGAACAAAAGAGGAACTTCCCTGGCAGTCCAGTGATTAAGACCCTGCTTCTAAGGCATGGGACGCAGGTTTGATCCCTGGTCAGGGAACTAGGATTCTGCATGCCACACAGTGTGGCTAAAAAAATTAATAATAATAAAATAATAAATTAAAAAAAGAAAGAAAGTCTGCTCCCCTCCCAGGGAAATGTGGGCCTTTCTTTCACATAACCAGCATGTGTTCCAAAGTCAATACAGTTTCCCACTTGATCCATGACCACCGGGAATAATCTGGTCTCCTCTTCACGGCAGATCTTGACTTTAGCTCCTATTAACTAAACTCTAGATGCCCTCTCCCTGGTTTGGAGGACCAGGACAAACTTGGGTGCCCTCCCTGGAGTGTGACTTTCAGTGCTTGGGTTTTGGCCTGGGCACCATAAGCAGAATAATATTCCATCACACATAGCCTGTCTCGTGGGAACCAGACAAGGTCTGACCTCTTTGCCCTGCTTTTTCCATCAAGAGAAGGCCATTGTGCAGGATCCATGAAAATGTCTTTTTAAAAAAGCAAAACTGTCCTTCCAATCAAGACTCATGATGTGATTCTTGAATCTTTATTTATTTATTTGGCTGTGCCAGGTCTTAGTTGTGGCACATGGGCTCTTTAGTTAAGGCAGGCAAACTCTTAGCTGTGGCATGTGGGCACTAGTTCCCTGACCAGGGATCGAACCCGTGCCCCCTGTGTTGGAAGCACAGAGTCTTAGCCACTAGACAACGAAGGAATCCCTTCATAACATATTTTTTAAACACTGGTAGCAGTTATCCCCATGCTTAAATGCTGTAAACCTATTCTTACAGGTTTAATTTCCTTGCCCAAGTGGCTCTTTAGTGAATCAGGTTCAAGAGTTTGAACCTGACATCAGAAGCTGAGGCTTAGAGAGCAATAGAGATGATCCCCTGTTTCAAAGGTACTTTTCAAACTCTGCTGCTGTATTCCAGCAGATCTGATCCTCCCCGTAAATTCTCTCTGTGTCTGTCCCTACTTACCATCCCCCCAAACCTCTTCTTTCTGCTCTTAAGTGCCCTCCACATCCAAATCTCGGACTTGATACTATTTCTCCACTCAACAGGCATCTATATATTGAGAGCTGACCATGAGTTTGGACCGTCCTAAGTATGATGTGCAAGACAGACCATGTACTGGTCTCATGAGGCAGTGATTCCTAGCAGGAGGTAGTGGAAGAGGATATCCACAGACACTCGGTGCCAGAAAGAAAACAAAACACGACCTAGACAACAGCGCGTGACTTGGAAGCTCAGGTGGTCCCGATAGTCCTCTCTGAGAGGGGGTTTTCTGCTGAGACCCACAAGGAGACAACCCCCTGCTCTTCAGAAGAAAAAGCATTTCAGGGAAAGACAAGCAACAAAGGCTTAGGAAACAGATGAGTTTAGAGAGTATGAGAAACTGGAAGGAAGTGAGGGTGGTTGGAGCATATCAAGCTAGGGATAGGACAGGTGAGGCTTGAGAGGGCCTAGCCATGTAGGACCTTGTAGACAGGGGGTGGGTGGGGGGGTTTCAATTCTGTTTTGAGTGTGAAGGGGCACAATTGGAGGATTTTTGAAAGAGAAGGAACATGACCCTGGGCTTGAATCCATCAGTACCACACAAGTGATATGTCCTTGGGCAAGTTCTTAAGCTCACTAAACCTTAGTTTTAGGACCTTCCTCCTTGGGCTACTATGGTAAACAAAGGGATAATAAATGCAACAACAATTGCCCAACCTCTAGCCCAAGAAGCCTATGGCAGGTATTAATATCAGACACAGCTACCTGATTCTCTTTAGCTGCAAGGGATGGCTTTTGCCTCATGAATCCCTTAGGAACGTATTTGTACATTTCAAAGCCTCCTATCTGTCATCCACCAATCAGTCTATCATCACTTTCTTTCTGTGTATTTCTTATCTCCCCCCATTAATCAGTGAATACCTTGAGAGTCAAGATCATGCCTTACTTATTTTGGGGTCTTCACAAAACTAATTTCAGCGTATTTCACAGGGCAAATATTTAGCATTTATTAAATGAACTGGGCTTCCTAGGTGGTGCTAGTGGTAAAGAAGCCTCCTGCCAGTGAAGGAGATGCAAGATACCAGTTTGATCCCTGGGTCAGAAAGATCCTCTTTGGAGTAGGAAATGGCACCCCACTCCAGTGTTTTTTCCTGAAAAATTCCATGCGCAGAGGAGCCTGACAGGCTACGGTCCATTGGATCACAAAGAGTCAGACACTACTGAGTGACTGAGCACATTAAATAAATACATGGATTTAAAAAAAAAGAAAACTAAAATTGGTACCTGAGATCTTTAACATTCTGCATGGGGAGGAAAAAAAACCAAAAACAACATGCAATTTCACACGTCTCTTGAAAGAGAGAGATGATGAGAAAATTGTTTGGCAGGATCTTCAGGGAATAAAAACTTTGGAGAAGATGATGATCAGTGTCATGATTTCAAAATGAAGAGCCAAAAATGAAGTCAATTCCATCTCCTCTCTGCTCTGTGGGAGCCTCAATGTGGGTGCTTTCGGAGGAATTGGCTGTTGTGAGACCCTGTTGACCCTCCCCCAAATCCTGCCTATGTGACCCAAACCTCAAATGCAGGCCTGAGTCAGCCCCAACCTGAATGAAGGGTAAGGAGCCATCCTAGCCCACAGGATGAGCTATAGAAACAGCTTTGTCACTAAGAAGGGGCAGGGGGAGGAAGAGGAAGGAGAGGAGGAGAAGAAACAAATACTAATAATAAACCGATGCCATTTGTTGAGTCCTTGCTGTGTATCTATAACTGCGCTACTGCTTTGATTTATTTATGTGCGTGCTAAGTTGTTTTAGTCGTGCCTGACTCTTCGTGATCCCATGGCAGCCCGCCAGGCTCCTCTGTCCATGGGATTTTCCAGGCAAAAATACTGGAGTAGGTTTCCATGCCCTCCTCCAGGGGGTCTTCCCAATAAAGGGATTGAACCTGCATCTCCTGTATTGGCAGGCAGATTCGTTAGCACTGAGCCTCCAGGGAAGCCCCGAGACCCGCTTTGGGCCACTGCAAAAGCGCAAGGCCCCTAGCCACATCTGTGGTTCTGAATGCTGCCTGTGGACCTCATAGACTATTGTCAGCAGAATTTTAGGATATTCTAGTTCTCCTTTCTTGAGCATCAATTTTCTAGGATGGCCAGGTGTTAAGACAGATAGAAATATGACTAAAATACCATCTTTACCATTGAGAACTTGCAAACTTGTCAAGGAAACACGGAAAGCTAACAACCAATGGCTTAAAATAATCAACAGAGGAATAGAAAATATCTGAGGAAATGGTCTTTGGGCTGAATGCCTGGATCCATTAGCTTGTGGAATTTTTATTTATCCTTGAAGTTTACCAGGAAATTCCCCAGATTACGCATAAGTCTGTTTCAGTTCCACAGTCTTGTTTGGAGTTCAGTGAAACCTCTCGATTTGAAGAGTCAAAGAATTTGCTTTCACCTAAGACGTGCTTTTGTTTCTGTTTTCGTTTCTTTTCAGTCTGACAAGCTGCCCATGCTTTTTTTCCTTTTCATTTCCCTTTCTTCCATCCATGTAAGCAGTGCTTTATTTTTGTATTATTTATTCTCTTTCTAACTTTTTATCTTATATTGGAGTATAACCAACTAAAAATGTTGTGATCATTTCAGGTGGACAGCAAAGGGACTCAGCCATACATATACATGTATCAATTTTCCCCAAAACTCCCCTCCCATCCAGGCTGCCACCATGACATTAATCAGAGTGTGCTTAATGTGCTATACAGTAGGTCCTGTTGGTTATCCATATATCCATGGATATATATATATCCATATATATATCCAAATATAGCAGTGTGTACATGTCCATCCCAAATTTCCTATCCTTCCCCTTTCCCTTCCCTCCTGATAAGTATAAGTTCGTTTTCTAAGTCTGTGAGTCTGCTTCTGTATTGTAAAAAAGTTCCTTTATATAATTTCTTTCTAGATTCCAACATAAAGAATATCATATGATATTTCTCCTCTGTCTGACTTCCTTAACTCAGTATGACAGTCTCTAGGTCCATCCATGGAAGCAGTAGTTTGTTTTTGTACTATTTGTTCTCTTTCACATTCTCCTCCTTCTGTTGTTGTTGTTCAGTAAGTCATGTCTGACTCTTTGTGACCCCGTGGACTGCAGCACGCTAGGCTCCTCTGTCCTCCACTGTCTCCCAGAGTTTGCTCAAATTCATGTCCATTGATTCAGTGATGCCATCCAATCAGCTCATCCTCTATCGCCCCCACTTCTCCTGCCCTCAATCTTTCCCAGCATCAGGGTATTTTCCAATGAGTCAGCTTTTTGCATCAGGTGGCCAAAGTATTGGAGTTTCAGCTTCAGCATCAGTCCTTCCAATGAACACCCAGGACTGATCTCCTTTAGGATTGACTGGTTGGATCACCTTGCAGTCGAAGAGACTCTCAAGAGTCTTCTCCAGCTCCACTGTTCAAAAATATCAATTCTTCGGTGCTCAGTCTTCTTTATGGTCCAATTCTAACATCCATACATGACACCTGGAAAAACCATAGCTTTGACTATACAGACCTTTGTCGGCAAAGTAATGTCTCTGCTTTTTAATACACTGTCTAAGCTTGTCATAGCTTTTCTTTGTGGCTGCAGTCACCATCCACGGTGATTTTGGAGCCCAGGAAAATAAAATCTGTCACTGTTTCCACTTTTGCCCTATTTGCCTTGAAGTGATGGGACTGGATGCCATGATCTTAGTTTTTTGAATGTTAAGTTCTAAGCCAGCTTTTTCACTCTCCTCTTTCACCTTCATCAAGAGGCTCTTTAATTCCTCTTTGCTTTTTGCCATTAAAGCAGTATCATCTGCATATCTGAGGCTGTTGATATTTCTACCAGCAAACTTGATCCCAGGTTGTGCTTCACCCAGCCCAGCATTTCGCCTGATGCACTCTGCATATAAAGCTAAATAAGCAGGGTGACAGTACACAGCCTTGATGCACTTCTTTCCCAATCTTAAACTAGTCTGTTGTTCCATGTCCAGTTCTAATTGCTGCTTCTTGACCTGCATACAGGTTTCTCAGGAGCCAGATAAGGTGGTCTGATATTCTCATCTCTTTAAGAATTTTCCACAGTTTGTTGTTATGCAAAATCCTAAAAGATGATGCTGTTGAAGTGCTGTACTCAATATGCCAGTAAATTTGGAAAACTCAGCAGAGGCCACAGGACTGGATTAGGATTTCATCCCAATCTCAAAGGAAGGCAATGCCAAAGAATGTTCAAACTACCATAAATCACCACTCATTTCACATGCTAGCAAGGTAATGCTCAAAATCCTTCAAGCTAGGCTTCAACTGTACATGAACCAAGAACTTCCAGATGTTCAAGCCGGATTTAGAAAAGGCAGAGGAACCAGAGATCAAATTGCCAACATCCATTGGATCAAAAAAAAAGCAAGGGGATTCCAGAAAAACACTTACTTCTGCTTCACTGACTACACTAAATCCTCCTTCTGTTACTCTCACATTGTGGAACTAATACTGTCCTGAGTCCATTCTCCATGGCTTGTATCTTGTCCCGTGAGAATGCCTTCTCTTTGCATTTTATTTATTTATTTTTTTTACAGTCAGAAATATTTTAATGATTATCAAACCAATTAGCACAATTTAATGGCTTATTTACATTAGAAAAGACATAAATGAGTATTTTAAGGTTATTGACCTATGCTTTTTTGATTTTTTTTTAATTTTATTTTATTAGTTGGAGGCCAATTACTCTTTGCATTTTCACTCTGTTCAAGTTATTTCTTCCCCTCCGTCTCCCAGGCCACTAATCTTCTCATTCAGTTTATCTTTTCAATTTCTTTATTGGCAAACTCTTCTTTTCTTAGTGCCAAGAAGTCTTTTCCTGCTATACCTAAATCTCCCTTAGTGGGTTCAACAGTGTCCCCCAAATTTATGCCCTCCCAGAACCTCGGAATGTGACCTGATTGGGAAATAAGGTCTTTGCAGATATAATTAGTTCAGATGAGTCATGCTGGATTAGGATGGGCCCTACTCCAAGAACTAGTGTCCTCATTAAAAGAGAGAGAGGGCACAGAACAGAAAGTCATGTGATGGTGAAGGGAGAGATCAGAATTGTACATCCAAAACCTCAAAGCCCCAGGGACTGCCCAGAGCCCCCAGAAGCTGAAGGGGCAAAGATGAATCCTCCTGTATGGTCCTTCAAAGAGAACACAGCCCTGCTGACACCTGGATTTTATTATTTAATTACTTCTCAGTGGCGTATACAATGTTGTGCTACTTTCTGCCACACAACAAAGTCAATCAGTTATATGTATACTTACATCCTCTCTTTTTTGGATTTCTTTCCCATTTAGGTCACCACAGAGCACCAAGTACAATGTCCTGTGCTATCCAGTAGGTTCTCATTAGTTCTCTATTTTATACATGGTATCAATAGTGTATACATGCCCATCTCAATCTTCCAATTCATCCCACCCCTCCTTTCCCCCTTGGTATCCATATATTTTCTTCTCTACATTGGTGTCTCTACTTCTGTTTTGCAAATAAGATCATTTATACCATTTTTTTTGGCTTTCCAGGTGGTGCCAAAGGTAAAGAACTCGCCTGCCAATGCGGGAGACAAGAGACGCAAGTTCAGTCCCTGGGTTGGGAAGATCCCCTGGAGGAGGGCATGGCAACCCACTCCAGTATTCTTGCCTGGAGAATCCCATGGATAGAGGAGCCTGGCAGGCTATAGTCCAGAGACTTGCAGAGAGTTGCAGAGAGTCAGACATGACAGAAGTGACTTAACATGCACACATATCACTTTCCTAGATTCTGCATATATGCATTAACATACAGCATTTGTTTTTCTCTTTCTAATTTACTTTATTCTGTATGACAGTCTCTAGGTCCATCCACATCTCTACAAATGACCCACATTCCTTATTATGACTGAGTAATATTCCATTGTGTATATGTACCACATCTTTATCCATTCCTCTGTTGATGGACAGTTAGGTTGCTTCCATGTCTTGGCTATTGTAAATAGTGCTGCAATGAACATTGGGGTACATGTGTCTTTTTGAATTATGGTTTTCTCTGGGTATATGCCCAGTAGTTGACATGCGTGTGAGCATGCATGTGCATGCTAAGTCACTTCAGTCATGTCCAATTCTTTGTGACCCCATGGACTGTAGCCCACCAGTCTCCTCTGTCTTTGGGACTTCCCAGGCAATAATACTGGAGCCATGCACTTCTCCAGGGAATCTTTCCAACTCAGGGATCAAACCTGCCTGTCTTCTGGCTTCCAGAGCTCTGAGAACAAATTTCTATCATATCAAGCCACCATGTTTGTGGTCATTTCTTACTTCAGTGATCACAAATTACTACTATATTTGATCATCATTTTTGCTGAAATTGTCTTTCCCAGTCTCTTCTGTTTCAAACGCCTCTGCTGTTTGTTTTGCAGAGCACTTCCTCCCAGTTCCTGAGTTCCTTTGCCTATGCTTTTATTTCCCTCTTCTGCTCACGGGGGCTAAGTCAGAGCTGCGGGCAGAGCCCTGAACGGAGGCAGCCCTGAGAGATGAGCTCACGTGCCTGCCAGTGTCCGACAAGGCAGGCCAGGTTGGCAGTCATTCAACATCAAGATCAGAGAGGACTCCATGCCCATGACCTTACCAGAAACAGAAATATCAGGGGACTTCCCTGGTGGTCCAGCAGATAAGACTCTTCATTCCCAATGCAGTGGGCCCAGGTTCTATCCCTAGTCAGGGAACTAAGATCCCACATGCTACAACTAGGCCCACACACTGCAACTACTGAGACCCTGAGTTCTAGAACCCGTGAACCTCAACAAAGAGGGCTGCAACGAAGACCCAGTGTGGCCAAAATTTTATTGTAAATTAAGAAAGACCAGTCAGTCTTCCATTCAGGCAGGAACCACCCCAACCTGAAGGTCCAAGTTCTCCTCAGACTAGCTTCCTTCTAAAAGCCACCAGGCTCACATTGGTCCTCACTCCAGGGTTCTCATCGCTTATTCCCAGATAATCCAACCATCTGGAAAGTAAGCTTCTGTAAAGTAAAATCACTTTCAGGAGAGCCTGAGGCTCCTTCCCCAGAACCCCCTGGGGATCTCAAAGATGTCCAAAGAGCTATCAACGTCCTCACTCACCACCACTCCCCATCCCACCCGCTCCATACATGCACATCAAGGCCTTGGAGGTCTTAACGCCTCAGGGTCTTGCTTTCTGAAGATGGGGGAAATCCAGCTGGAAAAGGGAAGCTTTTCTAATTTATTGTTTTTTTCTCAATGTTTCATATTTAACATCTTTATTGCCCAACTTCTTCTTCTAATTTCTTTTTATTAATTCTTACTGCCCCCCCTCCCCCGCCCCGATAGCTCAGTTGGTAAAGAATCCACCTGCAATGCAGGAGACCTGGGTTCGATCCCTGGGTTGGAAAGATCCCCTGGAGAAGGGAAAGGCTTCCCAGCCCAGCATTCTGGCCTGGAGAATTCCATAGACTGTATAGTCCATGGGGTCTCAAAGAGCAGGACACAACTGAGCGACTTTCACTTTCACATGGCTGCTTTAAAACATTATGTTTGTTTCTACTGTCCAGCGAAGTGAATCAGTTACATGCATACACATATCCCTCCTTTTTTAGATTTCCTCCCCTTTCAGTCACCACAGAGCACTGAGTGGAGTTCCCTGTGCTGTACGGAGGTTCTCATTATAATCTATTTAATACGTGGTAATGTATATATGTCAATCCCCATCTCCCAATTCCATCCACCCACACTCCCCCATTAGTGTCTATTCATTTGTTCTCTGCATCTGTGTCTCTATTTCTGTTTTGCAAATCCTCCATTTGTACCATTTTTCTAGATTCCTCATATATGCGTTGATATGTGATATTTTTCTCTCATTTGGTTATTCTAATATTAAAGGATTCAGTGTTGGAAATTTCTGGGACATGACCTTATTTTTCTGGGATAACATGGGGCAGACTTAAGCCTGCAGCTCAGCCCCAGGAAGGTAACTATGAGAGCAGAAGCCTGTTCTATACAAATCCCTCTTGTAGTCCTGGTGTTTATTTCCTTTTCCTCATCTCTGAAAACCCAAGCTGCTTGGCTGGGCTGTGGGCCTGAGTGTGAAAGGAGGCTTGAGGCCTCTCGAGACCCAGGATGGAGGCCACAGCACCCATAGGAGGGTGCCCAATGGAGAGGGTTAAGGTGCCATGATCTTCCTCCCCCCCTAGCAGATGCCACTTGAAAAACGTGTAAAAGTCTTGAGTTTGACTTCACTGAGGAAGCAGCAGTCCCTTCCTTCTTATCCCTTTATTAAGAGATAGACATAGAACCCCAAGAAATAGGGTTTCCAAGAGTTGGTTGGTTGATTGCTTGGTTGGCTTTTATTTTCTGCGATGACATTCACATAATGTAAAATTCACCACTTTCAAGTGAAAAACTCAGTGACCTCCAATATATTCACAACATTGTGCCACCAGTACCTCCATCTAGTTCCAGAATCACCACCCCCAAAGGAAAGTCTTCCTCAATAAGCAGTCCCTCCCATTCTGTTCCCAGCCCCAAGTAATCACCAGACTGTGTTCTGTCTCTGTGGACTTATGCCTATTTTGGACATGTCATAGAAAAGGAATCATAGGATGTGATTTTTGTATCTGGCTGCTTTGACTTAGCAGGATATGTTTGAGGTTCATCCACACTGTAGCATGTATTAGTATCTCATTCCTTTTTATGGCTGTGTAATATTCCATGGCATAGACAGACCACATGTTTAGCCTCTCGTCCACCAACGGACATTTGGGCTGCTTCCACCTTTTGACTTTTCTGAGTGGTGTTGCTATGAACCTTGGTGTACATGTATGTGTTTGAGTGCCAGTTTCCATGTTTTCCTAGGTGGCACTAGTGGTAAAGAACCCACCTGCCAGGGCAGGAGATCCATCTGAGTTGCAAAGATCCAGTGCAGGAAGGGCATGGCAACCCACTCCAGTACTCTTGCCTGGAGAATCCCGTGGACAGAGGAGGCTGAACACAACCGAGTGACTGAGTGCACATTCCATGTCTTCAGGTGTAGACCCAGGAGTGGAATTGTGGGACTTTCCATTTTAAAACCAGAAAAGTGGGGCCTCCCTCGTGGTTCGATGGTCCAGACTCCAAGCTCCCAACGCAGAGGTGGTAGCGGTTTAGTCACTAAGTCCTGTCCGACTCTTGAGACCCCATGGGCTACACCCTGCCAGGCTCCTCTGTCCATGGGATTCTCCAGGCAAAAATACTGGAGTGGGTAGACCTTTCCTTCTCTAGGGAATCTTCCAGACCAGAGTTCAAATCCCAGTCTCCTGTATTGCAGGCGGATTCTTTACCAACTGAGCTACCAGGGAAGCCCTTCAATGCAGAAGGCCTGGTTCAACCCTTGGTCAGGGAACTAGATCCCACACCCACATTGCAAGCAGATTCTTTACTATCTGAGCCACTAGGGAAGTCCCATGCAAGAACTAAGACCCAGCAATGCCAGGGAAAAAAAAAAAGATTTAAATAAATAAAACCCGGAAAGTCTCAGGCAAACCAGGATAAGTCAGTCAGTCACCTACCAGTGTTGAGCATTAGAATACCAGGTGCTCAGATACAAAGGCACTTCTCTGGTGGCTCAGATGGTAAAGAATCTGTCTGTAATGCAGGAGACCTGGGTTCAATCCCTGAATTGGGAAGATCCCCTGGAGGAGGGCATGGCAACCCACTCCAGTATCCTTGCCTGGAGAATCCCATGGACAGAGGAGGCTGGTGGGCTATAGTCCATGGCATCACAAAGAGTCGGACACAAATGAGCAACTAACACTTTCACTTTCAGATGCAAAGAGAAACAAGGAAGTGCAGCCTGGGAGGAGACACCTCCCAGGTGTCATCGGAACAGATGATTCTGATCCAGGGTCAGTAGAGTTGAGGGAAAACCCAGAGAAGAGGCATCTGGCCCAGCATAGAATGTGTGGGGAAGGGAAGGATCTGAACAGGACAATCCTTCTTGAAAGAACAAGATCCAGCCCAGCTCTCAGGGACTAACAAGTAGGCTGGGGAGATGCTCAAACAGAGATTAACAGATGCTAAAATAGAGATCTGCCTGATTATTTTGCAACCCCATGGACTGTAGCCCACCAGGCTCCTCTGTCCATGGAATTTTCCAGGCAGCAATACTAGAGCGGGTAGCCATGCCCTCCTCCAGGGGATCTTCCCAACCCAGGGATCGAACACTTATCTCCTGCATTGACAGATGGATTCTTTACCTCCAGCCACCCTGGAAGCCCTCTAGAGGGACACAGGGGTGGAAAGAGGGGAACACTGGAGGATCAGAACAGAGGCACCTGGGCTGACTTTAGAAGGATAAACAGGAGCCAACCTGCTGCAGAATGGAGGGAATTGTAGATGGCATGAAGGACGTGCTCAGAGACACAGAAGCAGGGCAGAAAAAGTCTTCCCTGACGCATTTCAGGGAAATGAATGTCCCACTCCCAGGGATTTAAGCAAAAGACCTTGCAGCTGTAATGTGATGCCAGAAACCACAACTTCTCCCACAAATTACACTTTGCCATCGAGATTCGAAGGTTCCATGGCAAGGAGCCGTGAAAACTGTGCTCATCAGAGGATGGGCTGCAAAGTTGGATTTTAGCCTAATTTAAACAGGTTCCAAAAGGACCACTGGCCTGAGCCAAGATATCGTTTTCTGCTAGCAAAATCCTATCTGTTAAAGTTTCGTTTAATCAGTAAGATAAAAAAAAGCCATTGCTGGACTCCCTGGTGGTACAGTGGTTTAGACTCCATACTTCCAGTGCAGGGGGCATGGGTTCAATCCTTGGTTAGGGAACTAAGATCCCTCACAGAATGGCCAAAATTAAAAAAAAAAAAAAAAAAGCTCATTGCTTTTTCTAATATTATAATTACTTTGGTCACTAATTCCTAAGATGGGGCCCTATAAGTATCATGAAGGACTCAAGGTAGTGAAAATGGTCCTCATGTGTGGGCTGCTCTTTGCCTGACTGGTTGGTCATGGGCTTGTACCTCATAGAAATAAACCTGATGTTTGTCTCCATCTGTGGCATCTCCAAAAACTGTGTCTCTGGCCTCTCAGGATTTAATCACCTTTGGGGATCGGAGGAAGCAAAATAAAACTTATGATACCAAGCAGGACCCTGTGGGGCTCCCAGGCACAAAGGCTTTCCATGTCCACAATTCCTTCAATTACGGGAAACAACATTCATTCAGCCTCCATGACCTTCCCTGGGTTCCAATAGGCAGATTCAAGCAGTTGTCAATGAGGGGAAGGAGGGGATGCAAGACCAGGGAGAAACACACAGTCAAGAGGAGCCTTGGGGCAAGATCCTGGTTCCTCATCAATGGATACACATAACAATATCTTTGAGTTGTTCTGCAGATATTGAAACCCTCTCCAGGTGGGAGAAGTTAATGATTAATGATGGTAGGCTGCCCACCAGCCTGTAGACCTCAGACCAGTTGGATGTGAGGGTTGATGATGCTGAGTCCTCACCACAGATTCATCAGAAGAATATACATGAACTGATCACATCCTCTTTGGATAATTGCTATAAAACTTCTCATTATCATTACAGTTTTGAGGGTATTAGCCCGCCGTGGCTCCCTTTTCCTGACAAAGCAATAAGGCTATCCTCTTTTACTTCACCCGAAAGTCTGTCTCCGAGGTCCAATTCAGTACTGATTTACAGAGTAGCTGAGTAGGCTTGCCAATATACCACTGGTTTAGTTTTTGCATGTCTGAGTTTATTGATAGATTACAAATTTTATAAAGCATATAGAAAAAGTAAAAATGGCAAAGTATGAAATGGGATAGAGATCTAATTCAAAGTTCTATGATTTCCTTCTTTCCCTCTAAAGACTTGTTTTAGAAACATGGCTCCCGATGCATCCAAACCAGATGCTATCCTCCAAGATAGTATTCCATTTTCTCTCCCTTTAAAAGCTGGGGTGATCTATGACATGCCAATAATCTCCATGCCAGCCGAAATCAGGTACCAGGATTTCAGAAATTGGTTTCTTTTGCTTTCTCTGTCTGGTCCTGTCCTTCCCTCTTCTGAGGACCCCTCCTGGACTGAGTCCTGCCTCTCAACAAGCAGCCCAGGTTAGAGCCCCTCACTCTTTCTGCAGCCCTGGAGGGATGCCTGCGGCAACAACTTCCTCTGAAGTCAGACCACATCCTCCTGTTGCCGAAGAAATGAGAAAACCTGCAGCTGTTTCCTTCCACTGGCAACCCTGTAAAGAGTAATAGAACAGCCTTGTCAGTCCTGAGGCTCATTGGTGAAGGGCACAGCCTCCTCTTGATAGACTGGCAGTGGGAATCAGGGGCACATTCGTCTCTCTCATATCATGTTAGCAATGCCTGGATTAGGTCTGAAAATCCTGATGTCGTCACATAGCAGGTGGATTTGTTTATTGAGAGCCCTGTCCTGCCCAAGAAGAAATTTGAAACAGAGTAGCTTCCCACTGTCCTGGAGCCTGCACAAATTATGCCTGCCGTGAGCTGAGGAGCCACCAAATGGCCAGAGTGGGACCCTGGTTTCCAGTCGCTTCACCCACTTCTGAGTCACGGAGGACGGAAGGGCACAGCTATGAGGAAGGTATTGACCTCCAAGTCCACTGACGTTTCATGAGCAGGAATCACCGAGTGACAGGTTTGAGTGAGCTTGGGGTTTGAATACAGACTGACTTAGGTTGGATTCCTGGTTTGGCCACTTACTGTAATTGTTATTGCTGTCCAGTCACTAAGTCAAGTCTGACTCTTTGTGACCCCGTGGAGTGCAGCACACCAGGCTTCCCTGTCCCTCATTGTCTTCCAGTGTTTGCTCAAACTCATGTCCACTGAGTTGGTAATGCCATCCAAACGTCCATCCTCTATTGCCCACTTCTCCTCCTGCCCTCAATCTTTCCCAGCATCAGGGTCTTTTCCAATGAGTCGGCTTTTTGCATCAGGTGGCCAAAGTACTGGAGCTTCAGCTTCAGCATCAGTCCTTCCTATGAATATTCAGGGTCAATTTCCTTTAGGGTTGATTGGCTTGATCTCCAAGGGACTCCCAAGAGTCTTCTCCAGTACCACAGTTCAAAAACATCAATTCTTTGGCACTCAATCTTCTTTATGGTCCAACTCTCACATCCATACGTGACTACTTACTATAATAGTTCTACTAGTTTTCTAGGGCAGTCACAGCAAAATCCCAGAAACAACAGAAATGGATTCTCTCACAGTTCTGGAGACTGGAGGTCTGATATGAAGGTGTTGGTGGACAATGCCCCTTTCAAAACTCTGGGGCAGGGTGAACTCCTACACCTCTTCAAGTTCCTGGTAGCTCAGGAGGCCTGTGGCCCAGGGAGGCAAAAGTCCAGACTCTTGTCTCCATCTGCACACAAACTTCTTCCCTCTGGGTCTGTGTCCAAATCTCCCTAGGACAACTATGACCTTGAATTTAGAGCCCACTCTACTTCAGGACTTCCCCAATGGCTCAAGTGGTAAAGAATCTGCCTGCAATGCAGGAGATGCAGAAGATGTGTGTTTGATCCCTGAATTGGGAAGATCTCCTGGAGGAAGAAATAGCAACCGACTCCAGTATTCTTGCCTGGAGAATCCCATGGACAGAGGAGCCTGACGGGCTACAGTCCATGGGGTCACAAGAGAGAGAAACACAACTAAGCACGCACGCCTCACACCTTCTACTTCAGGGAAGCCCCATCTTAACTAATTATATCTGCACGAGTCTATTTCCAAGCAGAGTAACACTCTGAGGTACTGGGGGAGGTGGGGCAGCAGACCTAGGGCTTCAGCGTGTGTTTTTGAGGGGGTGAAATTCAACCCACAATGCTGAGTGACTTCAATTAACTTGATTAACCTGAGCCTCAGTTTTCTTAGCTTAAGGAAATGGTGCTGTGATCCACTTCCCTTGGCTGCTATAATGCTCTGTTAGGATTCATGTGGAAGCTTCTGGTGGACGCTCAGTGAGCAAAGTCCTTCTTTCCTCTTCCTTCATGCCTTGCAACCTCCCCCTCTTGACTCATCTCTTCCCCATATTGGGGAAATGTTTGTCCTCTATTCAGATATCACCTGTCTGCCTGCTGAGCCATGGGTTCAGCCATAAGCATAATGTAATCACAGCCCAAAAAGAAAAGAGGCAAGGGATTTCCCTATTTGGTCCAGTGGTTAAGAATCTGCCTTCCAGTGCAGGGAACATGGGTTCAATCCCTGATCGGGGAGATAATCAGTGCCCCATGTGGCACCGGGCAACTAAGCCCATGAGCAGCCCCTACTGAGCCTGCACACCACAACTAGAGAGAAACCTACACGCTGCAACCAAGATCCGACGTAGCCAAATAAATAAATAAGTATTTAAAAGGAAAAAGAAAAGACTCAATGAAATGACTTGCATGTCAATCTAGTCTGGAAATGGGTGGGGTTGGTGTGCTTAGCACTGACAAATCATAAGGTTCAGAGAACAATTTGGCAATATTTTAATTAAAAGTTAAAATGCCTATGCTCTTTGGACAGTCATTCTATTTCTTGATATTCACCCTAAACAGCTGGTCTATGTGGAAAGGGTATTCATGACAGCATTGTTTATCAAAGCAATAGACTGAAAGCAACCTATAGTTTATGGTCCTTCCATGACATAAAGTACTGTGTAGTCATTAAAAACAAATGAGGCAGCTCTCTGTATGCTGATATGGAATGATACCCAAGATAAAATTTTAAGTGAAAAAGCGTGGTTTGAGGAAAGAGGGATGAATAAGCAGAACACAGAGGGTTTTTAAGGCACTGAAATACTTTGTATGATACTGTAAATGATGGATATATGTCATTATACATTTGTCCAGACCCACTGTTGTGTTGTAAGAACTTATGGAAAAACCTGAATGAACTTTTTGGCCAACCCAGGACTTAGGTAGTTGGTGCAACCACGTGGGATGAGAGCAGAAGGAGGGATGGGGGACAGAAGACAGAAGGGACCACAGAACCAGCTCAGCCCGGGGCACAGACGGCGGAGGCAGGGGAAACAGCTGAGGCTCCTGGGCATGGTGGCACCGTCTGCCTCCACAAGCGCATGCACCTTAGTGCCTAGTGGAGAGGGCAAGGCTATAGAGAGAGTGTATTCCCCCAAAAGGCCAGGAAGAAAAGAAAGCTGAGCAGCTGACAACTAAAACACCCTCCAGTCCATGCACATGGAATGTCCCATTCCCTCAGGTTCTTGCCAGGTGACTGGATAATTTGATAAACTAATTAAGACGCACAATTGGGCATTATTTCATGAACACCTCATGGGGACACATAGAAGGTTTCCTCTTGAATCAACTTGACATTGCAGTATTAATAGCTCTTAATTGTTTAATTTATTCATCCTTCCCAGGGGTGACTGCCTATTAACTGGCACCTCAGAACTCAAAGGAATGCGTGTCTATGGGAAGTTATTTCAGGACTGTGACAGGATGAGAGAGGGGAGGTATTTAGGATGGAAGACCTTCTCCATACCCTTCAAATCCCATGCCAAAAGGGATCATGCATTTCACTCATCTTTCATCTCATGCTGTCCCCGGAATAAGACTGAGGACCATTTTAAGGAAACAAAATCAACTTGGAATGGAACCTGCCAGTGTCTGTTCTCTGTCTGCTTGAGCTCAGTCTCTTCCGTCTTGTCCAGCTCTTCACAGCCCCATGGACTATAGCCCTCCAGAAGCCTCTGGCCATGGGATTATCCTGGCAAGAATAGTAGAGTGGGTTGACATTTCTACTCCAGGGGATCTTCCAGACCCAGGGATTGAACTCATGTCTCCTGCGTTGGCAGGCAGATTCTTTACCACTGAGCCACTCCAGGGTTTTTTTTTTTTTTTTTTTTTTTTTTTTTTTAAATATTATTTTATTAGTTGGAGGCCAATCACTTTACAACATTTCAGTGGGTTTTGTCATACATTGACATGAATCAGCCATATAGTTACACGTATTCCCCATCCCGATCCCCCCTCCCACCTCCCTCCCCACCCGATTCCTCAGGGGCCTCCCAGTGCACCAGGCCCGAGCACCTGACTCATGTATCCCACCTGGGCTGGTGGTCCGTTTCACCATAGATAATATACATGTTGTTCTTTCAAAACATCCCACCCTCACGTTCTCCCCCAGAGTTCAAAAGTCTTTTCTGTACTTCTGTGTCTCTTTTTCTGTTTTGCATATAGGGCCATCGTTACAATCTTTCTAAATTCCGTATATATGTGTTAGTATGCTGTAATGTTCTTTATCTTTCTGGCTTACTTCACTCTGTATAATGGGTTCCAGTTTCATCCATCTCATTAGAACTGATTCAAATGAATTCTTTTTAACGGCTGAGTAATATTCCATGGTGTATATGTACCACAGCTTCCTTATCCATTCATCTGCTGATGGGCATCTGGGTTGCTTCCATGTCCTGGCTATTATAAACAGTGCTGCAATGAACATTGGGGTGCACGTGTCTCTTTCAGATCTGGATTCCTCAGTGTGTATGCCTAGAAGTGGTATTGCTGGGTCATATGGCAGTTCTATTTCCAGTTTTTTAAGAAATCTCCACACTGTTTTCCATAGTGGCTGTACTAGTTTGCATTCCCACCAACAGTGTAAGAGGGTTCCCTTTTCTCCACACCCTCTCCAGCATTTATTGCTTGTAGACTTTTGGATAGCAGCCATCCTGACTGGCGTGTAAAATCACAGCAAGATCTTCTATGACCCACCTCCCAGAATATTGGAAATAAAAGCAAAAATAAACAAATGGGACCTAATGAAAATTAAAAGCTTTTGCACAACAAAGGAAACTATAAGTAAGGTGAAAAGACAGCCCTCAGATTGGGAGAAAATAATAACAAATGAGGAAACAGACAAAGGATTAATCTCAAAAATATACAAGCAACTCCTGAAGCTCAATTCCAGAAAAATAAACGACCCAATCAAAAAATGGGCCAAAGAACTAAACAGACATTTCTCCAAAGAAGACATACAGATGGCTAACAAACACATGAAAAGATGCTCAACATCACTCATCATCAGAGAAATGCAAATCAAAACCACAATGAGGTACCACTCCAGGGTTAAACAAAATGCCAGGGTCACCTGAAAGGCTCAATAGAGCACCACTGACTTGGGATCTGTCCATCAGACATATTCCACTGGCATCATTCACCTGCCGTAACATGTTAGGTTTGTAAAGAAATAGTTTCTGGGTCCTGAGAGAATCAACATTTAATACATGGCATTGCAAGGACCCAGGAGCATTTCCTTTTTTCCTGAGTATGAAATTGTAAGAACTTCTCCAACCCAAGACACAAAAAGAACTATTAACTGCTTTTCAAGGACAAAGACCATTCCTCTGTGTTGCCCCAGACAACAAAGATCTCACCCAGTATAGTGTAATTTACAATGATCACCCACCATTCAGTAGAGCTTACCAACCCTCCTAGTGACTGACTTCTTTTAGTATTCAAGGTACAGAAACTCTGTGTGCCTCTCAATTGCCCTGGTGCAATTATTGTATTGATTTGATGCAACATTAGTTCCACATTGAAAGTGGTGTATGTTTTTAAATTTGCAATTAAATCAAATGACGCCTCTTTGCTAAGATGGTTGACACTTATTCATATGCTCCTGCGAGCAGAGAAGGTAACTTTTATTTAACATCAGAAAACACGCAGGGTGGAGGAGCTTGAAATTTTTAAGCAGCACCATTTCCTGCCTGGCTCTTCAGCCTAGTTAAAAAAAAAATCAAGCTACTTATCCATTTGTTGTAAAAATGGTACATGTGGGAACTACTGTGTTACAGGGATAATCTGCAGAAGTCACTGAGCAAACAACACTGAAAGGATAATGTCAGGGGATGAATGTTTGTGCCCTCCCCCCAAACTCACATGGTGAAGCCCTAACCCTTTGGAGCATTTGGAGGTGATGCCTTTGGGAAGTAATCAAGAATAGTTGAGGTCATGAGAATGGGCCCTTCATTATGGGCCCAGTGTTCATGTAAAACAAGGAAGAGAGAGCGATCTCTCCACGTTCACACAAAGGAACACAGTACAAGAAGGCAGCCGTCTTCAAGACAGGAAGAGAGTCCTCACCAAGGATGGAATCTGCCAGTACCTTGGTCTTGGGCTTCCCAGCCTCCATGACTGTCAGAAAATGTCTTTTATTTAAGCCATCCAATCCACAGTACTTTGCTATATCATCCCAAGCTGCTGAAGACAGATTAAAAACTAGGAGAGCCTCAAGAATAATCGGTGATTTTTGTCTCATCTTCCTTTCTGGATGATCTCTACATACTTGACTCACTCAATTTCTTTCCAATCTCTAATATGGCTCTGATATGTGTACAGCTAATTGTTAGTTATTCAGGCCATAGGGAACCAGGAAAAGTCAGGGCAATTAAATTTGCTTCAATTTAAAATGATATTGACACTCAACAGTCTCTTCCTACCAAGTGGCCACTAGGAAAATGGTCAAGAAAAGAGCAGGAAAACATGAGAGGGAAAGAGAACAGTATGCTATGAGTTAAACTGTTAAATGTTAGGGCTTCCCTGGTAGCTCAGGCGGTGAAGAACCTGCCCGCAATGCCAGAGACCCAGGTTTTATCCCTGGGTCGAGCAGATCCCCTGGAGAAGGAAATGGCTACCCACTCCAGTTGTGTCCACTTAAAAAAGGGTATGTAGAAGTACTAATCCTCAGCAGTGCAGAACGTGACCTTATTTGGAAACTGGGTCTTTACAGCAGTAGTCAAAATGAGATCACGGCAATAGGTCATCGTAATACAAAATGACTGGTGTGCTTATAAAAAGGGCGAAATGGACTCACATAGGGAGAGACAATATGAGAACAGCCATATGACTGGAGTGATACATCTATCAGCCCAAAAATGCCAAGGATTTCCAGAAAATGCCAGAAGCACCCAGGAAGGGTTCTTCTTCCAGAGCCATCAGAGAAAATGGCCCAACCAGCACCTTGATTTTGGACTTCTAACCTCCAGAACTGAGACAGTAAACTTCTGTCTTTTTAAAAAGTTATTTATTTATGGCTGGCTGGGTCTTTGTTGCTGTGCAAGAGCTTTCTCTAGTTGCGGAGCGTCTGGGCTACTCTCTAGTCGTGGCACCCGGGCTTCTCATTGCGGGGACTTCTCTTCTTGCGGAGCACGGGCTCTAGAGCTCACGGGCTTCAGTAGCTGCAGCTCATGGGCTTAGCTGCCCCACGGCATGTGGTATCTTAGTTCCAGGACCAAGGATTGAACCCCTGTCCCCCACACTGGCAGGTGGATCCTTAACCTCTGGACCCAGAGAAGTCTCAATTTCTTTTCTTTCTTTTTTTTTTTTGCCATTTATTTTTGTTAGTTGGAAGCTAATTATTGGGATGGGGAGGGAGGTGGGAGGGGGGTTCAGGATGGGGAACACATGTAAATCCATGGCTGATTCATGTCAATGTATGGCAAATTTCTGCCTTTTTAAGTCACCTAGTTTTGGATACTTTCTATTGGCATTCCTAGGAAATGGATACACTATCATATAAAATATGTGCATAACTATAGGGCCTACCCTAATTTCTGAAAGTCAAAAGTGCAAAAGGAAGCTCCATTTAATGAGGGAACAAATGCAGACTATAGATTTTAAATATATATATATATATACTGTATATATATATAAAAACAAAAGTGCAAAAGGAAGCTACATTTTATGAGTGAACAAATGAAGACTATAGATTTTATATATATATATATATATACACACACACACACTCTCTCTCTCTCTCTATATATATATATATATATAAACAAAAGTGCACAAGGAAGCTCCATTTAATGAGTGAATAAACGCAGGCTATAGATTATATATATAGTGAGGCAACATGGGGATTTTAAGAAAGAAAGAAAAACACAGGAGAAAAAAAAAGAATCCAAAAGTAAAGCTAGAAATAAAACATATAAAATTCTTTATGGTTTGCTAAAGGGATGTAGATTTTGTTCTGGGATTCCTAGTGAGCAATTTAAAGAAAGAAGCTCCATCAGTTACACAGCACAATTTCCACATGCACAGAAGGAAGAACAGTTATCAGGAGAAGCAATGCTATTTCTGATACTAAAGCCTAAGAGAAAGTTAATTAAGAGATTTGTCTGATTACTGAATTTATGTCCTTAGCAAGATCCTTCATCCCATAAACACACTGTCTAGTTCTAAATTATATAGGGCTGTAGTTTACAACGTCTTTGATTTTTAACCAGTGACTATGTAGGATGGTAAAAGCTGTGATTTTCAAAGCTAAATGGATGTCAATTGGTTTACAGCTTCCAGTGATGAAATGTAATCCAGAGATAAAATCTACAATATTTTATCTCTTGTAGATTTATTAAATCTACGATGCTAACCCACAGATTAGATACATCAGAATCACTTGGGGATCACCTTCAAAAAGATACACCTGGGGGCTTCCGTGGTGGTCCAGTGGTTAGAACTCCATGCTTCCACAGCAGGGGACACAGATTCTATCCCCGGTGGGGGAACTAAGATCCCACCTGCCATGCAGTGTGGCAAAAAAAAAAAAAAAAAAAATACAAATGACTGGGCCCCACCCCTGGAAATCTGATTCACTGGACATCCCTGGTGTTGCCAAGTTTAAAAACCACTCTCATCTAGAGGATGATAATAGGCATATCCTTAGGCAAGCCTCCTGACACATTTCTCTTAATACAGATTTTGATAGCTCTTGGACAGAAGAGTAACCAAGGTGAAACCCCAGCCTTTTATGGGCTCCTTCAGTGTGCAAATATGGGCTTCCTGGTGACTCAGAGGTTAAAGCGTCCGCCTCCAATGTGGGAGACCCAGGTTCGATCCCTGGGTCAGGAAGATCCCCTGAAGAAGGAAACGGTAACCCACTCCAGTACTCTTGCCTGGAGAATCCCATGGGTGGAGGAGCCTGGTGGGCTACAGTCTACGGGTCACAGAAAGTCGGACACGACTGAGCAACTTCACTTTCGGTGTGCAAATATAGGGGATCACTTAATCCATCACCCCAAAAAGATGGTGCTCTGGAGCTAAAGTGACTCAGCACCCACCCCTCCGTATGTGCCCAGTGAACTGGAATAGCATGGGACTCAGGGTTTGGACTGCAAGGGAATCAAACCAGTCAATCCTAAAGGAAATAAACCCTGAATATTCATCAAAGGACTGTTGCTGAAGTGGAGGCTCCAATGCTTTGGTGACCTGATTCGAAGAGTCGACTTATTGAAAAAGCCCCTGATGCTCGGAAAGATTGAAAGCAAAAGGGGAAGAGGGTAGCAGAGGATGAGATGGTTAGATAGCATCACCGACTCAATGGACATTAAATTGAGGAAACTCCAGGGGATAGTGAAGGGCAGAGGAGCCTGGTATGCTACAGTCCATGGGGTCGCAAAGACTTGGACACAAGTTAGCAACTGAACAACAACCACAGGGTTTGGTCTGCATCCCTACCCTCCCTTTCTTAGCCGTGAGGCTCCTAACTGAGTCAGGGGACCTCTCTAGGTTTCAGGTGGCCTAGAGAAATGGGGATGACAAGGCCAGCCTCATAAATGCACTGTGATGATTAAATAAGAAAATTTGTTGAAAGTCTTAGCAAATGCCTGTGTGGTAGAAAAATCCCAATAAAGGAAGCTTTCCATTGCTTATTTTTATCTTAGGAAATATTCTTTTTCTGTGACTATACCCCAGAGCATTACCACCCATGATAGAAAGATAAACCATTGAGATGCTACACCACACATCAGAATTGTCCACCAACATGCCACGGACAGTCAACTCCTGGGAACCACTAGCCCTTAGTAATGGCATCTTCCACATAGTCCAGTTGGGAGACAGAAGGGCAAATATGCAGAACACCACAGGTAACCAAGCAGAGTTGTTATAAGAATGAGAAGGGTTATGGGAGCAAATGGATCAAAACCTATAAAAATAAACCTGACCTCACGTGCAGCACTTAAATGCAACGAGGACTCAGGAGGTCTCCTGGAGAATGGTTTGTGTTATTTTAACTTAGGGAGGGCTTTTAAAATCCCTTATTGGTTAATCCTCCTATTGGCTGAATAGTTCTGCCTTGTAGGATCATAAATCTAGATGCAATCTCAGACGAGCTGTTTGGAGGCCTGATTCTCTGCCTCCAAGCACTTGTTTGTCTACACTTGACAGCCCAAGGTACCCAAAGTGTGGAGGCAGGGTTGCTGATTACCATGCCTTCCAAAATCGTAGGTTCATGGCACGGGCTAGGGAGTGCAGGTATCAGAGACAGAGAACAGTGCAATTAGCAGCAAGCTCATTAAGAGACCCTGGGCAGGCAACGCAGCTGCCAATATCAGTTTTGTTTCTGCCACATCTATCTGATGGTCTATGATGCAGTCATTTCCAAACATCTATGGAGTGTTCACAGTAACACGGGAATTGCTTATCCCACGCTGCCCTGCATACTCCCTATAGAAACAAGAGCTACACTTCACTGAACACAAACTCCCACTTCTTATCTTATATGTATCATCTCAGCAAACCAATACCCTATGTGTAAGTTTTATCACTGTGTAAGTTTTATCACTGCAACCTCAAAGACAGGGAAAATGAGACTTTGAAAGCTTAAATCACCTGCCCATTGAATGAGTGGTACCACTTGAATTTAAACCACAGACTGGCCCCAAAGTTTGTACTTTCATTCTCCCCACTGTGCAGCACGACCAGCTATGACCAACACAGAGGCCTTGGAAGTGCGCATTGGATTTATATCTTCCGATGTCATTTGCCCCAAGTTTCAGTAGCAAGTGTTGAATCACCCACCTCAAATGAAGAAAATTCTGCTGCCAATGAAGAAAATCCTGCTGCCAATTAGAAACGGGTAGAATTTTAAGCACCCTTCCCTTCATCTCCTCTCTAATCAAGCAACATCTCTTGTACAGCAGACCATGATTGATTTTAAATGAGTCAGTGTCTCTTTAAGTTCCTGAGACCCCAGAATCTCTGTTTAATTGTATGGTAACCATTAGGAGCTTTGTCAGCAAGGATGACAGGAGTAATCACCCAAGAACAGATTTCTAGGTAATTTATACTTAGTCAATCCAAACCTAATTCCTGAGTGACCTATGCTGTGCCTAAGGAGCCTGAAATAATCATGTATTTACCCTTTACCCTGAAATTAGACGGTACTTACCATGGAATTACCCAGCCACTAAGTGACAATTACCATGTAATTAAATGGTCAGCAGTTACCATGTTATTAAATAGCATTGACATGATATTCGTTCCGCAGAACCCTGCACTGTCACCATACAATTCAGCTACCCACCAAGAAATTACAGCCATTCCTGGGAAGTTCTGCCCTTTGCTTTGATGGATTATGAGTTGGCAGAAACTTCCGGCACCATGTGCTTCCAAGGAAGCCAAGAAACAGCCAAAGTTGTGCACGGATGTAACATGGCCTCCTGGGCCTGGGCTTCTAGCCAGACTGGGCGGTACCTCGGCAGCCCGGCCTCAGTCCTGCCCGAGGGCATCTGGGTGAATTCCTCCACCCTTCTGTGACAGTGTACTTCAGAGGAAAGGGAGACATCACGTTTTTCTCTCCTGGATGTGGTACCCACGCCAGGGCAGAGCATGCTGGGAGAGTTGGAAGCCCTAAGTAAGGCATGAGTTCTGTTTCAGCCTGGGAGAGACCATCCCTAAATCATCATGATAAGCATAAGGTGCCTCGTAAGTTCCATGAGGACAGGATCTTCTTCTATCTGCCTTATTTATTGCCTCATCACCAACACCATTCCAGGCCTGTTGTAGATGCTCAGTAAATATTATTTGGATTGTATTTATTCATTCAATCATTATTTATTCATTTATTAGTTATGGATCTACTACATGCCAGCCACTATGCACTGAAACTTTTTATGGACTTTGTGAGGTTCAATGACGTCTCGGGCTGAGTCACTTGCCCAAGGTCATTATACAACCATTAGGTGGCAGATGCTAGACTGAACTCAGGCCTATCTGAGGCTCAAAAAGCTGTGTTCTTGCTATAGCACCCTGTCTTGGCCAGCATCCAGGTGGCTTGAAAGACTTGGAAAAGCTAATGACTTCCTGGGATGGATCATCTTTTAATCTAAGCCTTCTACACCAGCCATAATAGTTTCTATAAACTGTTATTCAGGCTTCCCTGGTGGCTCAGCAGTAAAGAATGCACCTGCAATGCAGGAGATGCAGGTTTGATTCCTGAGTCAGGAAGATGCCCTGGAGGAGGGTGTGGCAACCACTCCAGTATTCATGCCTGGAGAATCCCACAAACAGAGGAGCCTGGTTGGCTACAGTCCATAGAGTCACAAAGAGTCGGACACGACTAAAGTGACGTAGCACACACAACACAGAAACTGTTATTCAGATTTAGTAAATGAAGAAAATGGAGCTCAGAGAGATTGAGTGACTCATCCAAAGTCACACTGCTGGTGAGTTTCATTGAACTTGGACTCAGAGGCCATACGTCTGCCTGATGTAGCTGGAGAAAGAACATCTGTCACAGATCTTCATACTTCTACCATTAAAATGCTTTATCTTTGGGTCAGCATTGTTTCCAAATATTGCTGCCAAAATGTAACATCTCACTAGAACTTTCTAACACGTTAAATTATCTAGCATCCAAAGACAAATCCAGGGTGAAACACAAGACCAGACATTAATGGATTGTGTTTGAAATCAAAGAAAGGAAAAGATTCAAGTGATGAATAACAAGTAGGTCTCATCTTCAAAGTCAGCTCCAATCAGTTGATAGCAGCCACCTGGAGCAACATATCGCAAAGGCTTCTGAAGCTGTATCAGGGCTCAACAGGATAAAGTATCATGATTGATTAATGATGTCTGCTTTGGACCTTACTGAGGAAATGACTGCACATGGTGGTTATCCTCTCTGATCTAGACTGTGGGATTCTACAAAATAAGATCAAGTTTGGAAATTGGCGGGGCTGGGGAGAAGACAATGATTGAGGACAAAAGACACCTAAACAAGTAAGCAGTCAAAGATCATATTTTCCCTCACTGCAGGTGCTCGAAAGAGAAAGTGAAAAATATAAAGTCAGTAAAATGAAAACTTGTTGTTGTTGTTGTTGTTGTTTAGTTGCTAAGTCATAAAACAAGCCAGAAAACCTTGTTTCCAGCCTCAGCTCTTAAATTAACTGTAGGACTTTGACCCCATCAATATCCCTTTCTGGGTCTCAGTTTCCTCATCTGTAAAACAAAGGCATTTAAGTAATAAATCTCCACACCACTTCCAGGATTCTGAAGTTTAGAGTGCATGGCACTGGACTGAGTGAGCAGAAGGGGGTCTTCAAAGGAGGTCCAGTGGTTAGGGCTGTGTGCTTCCAACACAGGGGGCACAAGTTCAATTCCTGGTTGGGGAAGTTATGCATACTGCACACAGTGTGGCAAAAAAAAAAAAAAAAAGACAGTGTGAGCAGAAGGGAAGAAGATAAGCAGGAGAGAAGTGGTGAAAGCTGTTCAAACACTTTCCTTACTCCCTATTGGAGGGGTATCAGAAACGACAAGGAAACAAATACTTCTGTTCTGGCTATGTTGGGTTTTAGACATCAATTCAATGTCCAGGCCGAAATGTCATGTAGCAATTGAAAATGTAAGTCTATATATAACTCAAGGGAGATGCCTGGGTAGAAGAAATAAACTTGGGAGTCATCAATAAACAGATGGGGCTGGATAAGATCCCTTGGGCAGGGAGAGGGTGTTTCCAACATTTAGAATTTAGGGACAAAGGGAGGAGCCAGCAAAGACTGAGAAGGAATGTCCAGTGAGATAGTGAGAAGCATAGGAAGAAGGGATTTCAAAAAGGAAGTTGTTGCCTGGGTCCAAAGCAGCTGAGAAATGGAGTGACATAAAGCAGAGGCATTAGCTTGGTAAGTTATATCATTGGTGACTTTAATAAAAACTGTATAAGAAAGCCATGGAGGGCAAAACCTGATTAGAAGGAGCAAAGGAAATACTAGAAGGTGAGAAAGTGTGGACAGTAAGTATGGACAAAATGCCTGAGGTTAGGAGCTGTTCACACAGCTCATAGCTTATTGCTGCCTTATAACATTTTTGTGAGAAGGTATGTGAAGTGTCTGTCATAGCACTCAATATGACAGGTGCTCAAAAATCCAAATTCTTGTCCCTTTAATTCACGTATATTTAATCAGTTTGCCATTTTCCACAGAGATGACTTTCTGACAAACCGCATCAGGGCCCCGTGTCAGATTCTAATATTAAAAGTCTTCTATCTTGACCTTGGCCCTGGAGGAAACTGATAGACCCATTAAGCTTGCCTGCTCATCCTTTCACCTTCCATGGTCCCGTCGGATGGATGTCTCTTCAGGTAGGCAAGCTCTAAGGCCAGATGATGCCTTATTCAAGGAGAGTAAATTAATCATGTACAAGTGACTTCTAAGGAAACCCGGCCAGGGAGGGTATGTGAGAGGCCCATAAATACTGCAATGAGGGCTGTCATCTCAGCCACAAATTCTACCAACACTTCTGCAGGAACTTGATAGTCAATATCCTAGTGCTACCAAAGAAGGGTCATTACTGATCCACCTTACCTTCCTGCTGTGGAGACACTACTCTATCCATGGTAACTGGTGATGTTCATACTGATCAGTTCACCCATCCATCCCTCTATCCACCCATCTATCCATTACTTTGTTAGACACACATGTTCTAAGCACCCATCTGCCGATCATCATGCTTCTTGCTGTGAGACATGCAATGAACTGTATGACATTTATGCAAAACTCATAAACAAAAATTTATTGAATATCTGCTATGTGCCGGTGTTCTTAGGTTATGAGGTTTAACAGTGAACAAGACGAATAATTCCACCCTTAATAGAACTTCTATATTCTGATAGCTCTGGGCCCTGGACTCAGCCATCTTATAACACAGTTGTTATAACTAATGTAAATAATGAAATCCCCATGTGCTCTGCTGCGCTCAGTCAGTCAGTCATGTCTGACTCCTTGTGACCCCATGAACTGCAGCCCTCCAGGCTCCTCTGTCCATGGGATTCTCCAGGAAAGAATGCTGGAGTGGGCAGCCTTTCCCTTCTCCAGGGAACCTTCCCAACCCAGGAATCAAACCCAGGTCTCCCGCACTGCAGGAGGATTCTTTAGCATATGAGCCATCAAGGAAGCCCAAAGTCTTCAAAGACCAACGCAAATAGTTAAATGTCTGTCAAAAGGTTCAAGTGGTCAGAGTATTAGAACCCACCCAGGGTGTGACTGGGGCTTTCCTGCTAGCTCAGTTGGTAAAGAATTCTCCTATAATGCAGGAGACGCTGGTTCGATTCCTGGGTTGGGAAGATCCACTGGAGAATGGATAGGCTACCCACTCCAGTACTCTTGGGTTTCCCTGGTGGCTCAGCTGGTAAAGAATCTGCCTGCAATGCAGGAGAGAGATCTGGGTTTGATCCCTGGGTTGGGAAGGTCACCTGGAGAAGGGAAAGTCTACCCACCCCAGTATTCTGGCCTAGAGAATTCCATGGGCTGTATAGGCCATGGGGTCATAAAGAATCAGACACGACTGAGCAACCTTCACTTTCAGGGTGTGATCATCCAGATCTGAAAGCCATCCCTGAGGAGGTGACCCTGGAACACAGCCTTAGAGAATAGAAGCTTTTGACCAATGAGGATGAGTGGAGAGGGCTTCCCAGGAGGGCAGGGTTAGGAGCAAAAACAGAGAGGTGGATGGGACTTCCCTGGTGGTCCAGTGGCTAAGATTCTGTGTTTCCAATGCAGGGGGCTTGGATTCAATCCCTGGTTGGGGAACTAAGACCCCACATGTGGCCAAAAAAGGAAAGTAGCAAGATGGAGATGGGCAACGATGTCCAAGATACATGGGGGAGAAAAGACTGGAAAAACAGATTGAGGAACGATGATGCAGAAGTGTCAAAGTCAGACTAGGGAATGTGGGCTTTGTTTGCCAGGATGAGAGTGTAAATAAGGAAGGGGAATGAGAAAGCTGTGCTTGAGGACGTGCTAAGTCGCTTCAGTCCTATCCAACTCTGTGCAATCCCATGGACTGCAGCCCTCCAGGCTCCTCTGTCCATGGGATTCTCCAGGCAAAAATACTGGAGTGGGTTGTCGTGGCCTCCTCCAGGGGGTCTTGCCAACCTGCGTCTCTTATATCTAACCTGCGTTGGCAGGCAGGTTCTTTAACACTCACACCAAATGGGAAGCCCCAGAGTACAGACAGATGAAACCGAAATGACTGTGTGTCTGCAGTCCCAACTCAATGTCAGATGTCCTATATATATAGGGCCTCGTGCTTTCTTCTTTGTAATTTTTTTCTTATAAATTTTTTAAATAATGTTTTATCTGGAAAAAATCACAGACTTACAGAAAAGTTGCAAGTACAGTTTTTTTTCCCTAAAGTATTCAAGGATAAGTTGCTAATCAAAAGCCCCATCCTCTCCAAATTCTTTTGTGTTGAGTTTCCTAGACAAAAGTACACTCTGCCACATAGCCATAACAGAATTCTCAAAATCAGGAAGTTAAGATTGATCATTACCATTACTTGGTCTTCAGACCAAATTCAAGTTTCATCATTTATCCCAATAATATCCTTTAAAGTAAAACCATCCAGTTCAGAATCTCCCACTGCATTTAGTGGTCAGGAGACACAAATTATTTTGTTCAAATAATTAGAGTTTTTATTAATATTCCCAGAATATGACAAGTGGATTTTTTTGCTGCAGCACCACCTGACTTGGGGGGAGATGTCCTGATCAGACAGTAAGTCACAGACAAGGCAGGGCTTTCAAGAGGCTTTCTTGAATCTTTGCTATTTTCTGGGATTGGTAAAATTCAATATTGTTACTACAATGAAAGCATGTCTAAGCTCTGTGAGCCTCAGTTTCCTCCGCTGTAAAATGGGGTTAATAACAGTTACTTCCAAAGACCACTGGGCAGATTAGAGACAAGTGATGCCATATGCCATGGCAACCACAAGTCCTGCTGTTTGGTGAGCACTGAATATGGTTCTTTTTTTCTCTAACATTGCAGAGTCACTGGGTGATCCTGTGCTCAGCACCTTAGGAATGAAAACTATCAGATCCTGAGGCACTGAGGCAGAAAAGGCTGGAAGTCATTGAACATCTAAGATTAGCTCCCAAGAAGTTGTCATCAAGATGGGAATCAATGTCAGGGTCTTCCCTTCCTGCTGGTGTCGGACCAACACTTCAGCCTCACACTTGTCATCCTCACCAAACCCAGTCAGAGGAGCCGTGCCTGAGGAACCTTATTCCACTGAGCCCCCACCCCAGATGAAGATATCTCTGCAGCACTTGCAGACTTGCTGAGAACACAGAGAGATTCTGCCCCTTCTTTGATGCCCTTCTAGGCAGTAAGACAAAATTGAACACCTTCATCATCCCTGGGCTGTGCCACTCTAAGTCACACGCTGTCTGAAATTAACATAGCATCGCGTTCAGGAAGATCCCACCAGCATCATCAGCTTTCTTTACCCAGAATATCGGCACTGCATTGATTTCCATTCTCGAACCTGCAGGCTGGGCACAAGCTCCATGTCCCTCTTTCCTGCAGATGGTCGATGCTAAGCAGAAGGCACAAACGCTCCTTCCTTTAAACCCAGCTAAGGACCAGCAACCTCAGACACCCCCCACAGTTCGTCCCGCGGCACTGCAGAGCTTGCCTGATGGGGGCTGGTGTAAATATAGTTCCCCTGGGGCAGCCAGCCGGAGCCTGGCCAGCCAGCATCCCGTTACCAGCCTGCTCTTCACACGCTATTCGGTTTCACCACTTGGAGCTGATCCACACTCTGGGCTCAGTACTTAAGGGCTCTGGAAGCAGGGCCAGCTTGCATTTTTATGGTTTTCTTCCTACTCCCTTGGCACTGTGGGCACCACCTCTAAGCATCTCTCCTTTGTGAGGAGTATCACAAAATGCTACAGAAACGCAAGCCCCTTGGACAGCAAGAAGATCAAACCAGTCAATCTTAAAGGAAGCCAACCCTGAATATTCATTGGAAGAACTGATGCTAAAGCTGAAGCTCTAACACTTTAGCCACCTGATGCAAAGAGCCAACTCATTGGAAAAGACCCTGATGCTGGGAGAGAATGAAGGCAGGAGGAGAAGGGGACAACAGAGGATGAGACGGTTGGATGGCATCACTGACTCAATGGATATGAGTTTGAGCAAACTCCGGGAAATAGTGAAGGACAGGGAAGCCTGGTTTGCTACAGTCCACGGGGTCACAGAGAGTCAGACACGACCTAGCAACTGAACAACAGCAACAACAGGAGCACATCTGGACGTGACCTGAACCTGGCAGCTTCTGCTCAGGCCGGAGACACATAAGCCTGCAGCTGAAATCATAAGAAAATGCATTTTTTAAATGCTTCTTTGGTGTCTTTTGCCATGAAAAATGGGACTTAAAGTAGAAAAAGACAAATAATACAAAAAGATCCATTTTTCTTGTGGGTGGTCTCTGACCCAGATATGACCTCGGCTTCTCTCAATCCTGATCAAGGCTCCCCACCCTATCCTCACCTCTCTTGCTGGCACTTTAGTTGCAGAGGTATCTCTGCAGAGCCTAGGAATAGCCTTCAGGCTACATTTGGCCTCCAGATAAATTTATTTGTCCCATCCCCTCTGGATGGTTTGCATATTTTAATTTGGTCAATATTTTTTAACCTGGAGATTTCACCTAAGAAAGAAAAATCAAGATCTCTAGCTATTCTTGAAGGAAAAAATATCAGAAAATCTGCTAACACTGGGCCCACATTCCTACCTTACAAAATGGACTGGAACTGAGTTGCAGTTGATCCCTTTAAACAGGGCACTTGCTCTCCAGTTCACCACCATCCAACACTTGGTCATTTATCAATCAAAGTTATTGAGTGCCTCCGATAAGCCAGCCTGCCCTGGGTCCTGCTGATAGAGTGAAGAAATGAACTCCTGACTTTTCAGAAACTGCGTGTCAGCACCCTCATTGTCTCCAAACACGGAGGAGGGCAGGCAGTTGGCATTCATCACCATACTCATACTGTTGTTTTCCTTCTCAGTTAAGAGAACAGTATTGCTAACGCTGGCCCCAGCTCACTCTCCTGTTATTAATAGGCTCCTGTGGACATTGAAGGGCTTCCCTGTTGTGCTGCAGTCCATGGGGTCGCAAGAAGTCAGACACAACTGGGCGACCGAACAATTGGTGGCTCAGATGGTAAAGAATCTGCCTGCTCCCTTTTGAACCTGCCTCCCATCTCCCTCCCCATCCCACCCCTCTAGGTTGGTACAGAGCCTCTGTTTGAGTTTCCTGAGCCATACCACAAATTCCCATTGGCTATCTATATTACATATGGTAATGTAAATTTCCATGTTACTCTTTCCATACATCTCACCCTCTCCTCCTCTCTCGTACCTGTGGCTGATTCATGTTCAGGTTTTTTTTTTAGTTAATTAACTTATCTTAATTAGAGGCTGATTACTTTACAGTATTATAGTGGTTTTTGCCATACATTGACATGAATCAGTCATGGGTGTGCATGTGTCCCCCAAAACAGCAAAATTCTGTAAACCAATTATCCTTCAATAAAAAATAAATTAAAAAAAAAAAAGAATCTGCCTGCAATTCAGGAGACCCAGTTTTGATCCCTGGGTGGAGAAGATCCCCTGGAGAAGGGAATGGCTGCCCACTCCAGTATTCTTGCCTGGAGAATTCCATGGACAGAAGAGAGCCTGGCAGGCTGTGGTCCATGGGATTGAAACGAGTTGGACACAACTGAAGTGACTTAGCAGCACGAATGTAGATATTTGAATAGGATCACCTACTCCAAACTCCCTTCATCTGCTCAGCCCACTAGAGTAAGAACACTGTGTAAGCGGTAAGCAGGAATGTGACGTATATTTTGTATTCTCAGTGATTACACTGACATCTGTCAAGTTTCATGTATTTATTTATTTTGGGCCATGCTAGATCTTCCTTTTTGTGCTTTGCTGTCCACGGGCTTTCTCTAGTTGTGGCGAGCAGGGGCTACTCTCAAGTTGTAGTGTGCGGGCTTCTCATTGCAGCGGCTTCTCTTGTTGCCGAGTGTTGGTTCTAAGGCATGCAGTAGTTAGTTGCAGCTCATGGGCTGAGTAGTTGCAGATCAGTTGCTCCATGGCATCTGTAATCTTCCCACACCAGGGATCAAACCTATGTCCCCTGCACTGGAAGGCATATTCTTAACCATAAGACCACCAGGGAAGTCCCAATAAGGTATATTCTTAGCAAGGAGAAATAGAGATATAGAAAGATGTACACTAGGAGTTGGGACAATCAAAAATTAAAAGGATAACTTGGAGACCGTATAGGAGATCATGGTTCAACTGTGGGGAATGTGATCCCAGGTGAACTTGAATTTCAGTTACCTTCACATTCTCCACTGTCTGACCAAACATAGCTACTCAGCCAGTGTCTTCCTTAATGTTTTCTCAATGATCAGTACACTCCTTCATACGCCAGCCAGGATCAGGGTGACCACAGGACTTAGGTCTTGGAAGTAGAGTGTGAGAACATACCTGTTGCAGAGCAATGACCAGCAGGAAATGCAGAGTAAAAGACTTTGAATCAGACACACCCCAAAATGCATACCTGGTGATCCCAAGATGCCAGGACAGAAGACCACTGTGGCACCAAGAATTTAACTGGTACAGGTCTATCCCACCCCTGCTGAACAGAAGTCTAGTTACCCTCTGTGGCAAAGTTTTAGTGGTAATGACCCCAAGATAATGACTCAGAGCAGAGGGCTACATTCTGAGTATGAGGCAGGCCTCAGTAGCACAATTCCAATGATGGGCAGGAGTTGGGACTTAAAGGGTCTGCATCAGCCTGCCAACTCTGCAAAACTGAGCAAGGTGGGGAGCAGCAGGGGCTGTCTCACCTTATCTGTGGTTTCCCTGGAAAGCAAGGTAGCTCTTCAGGATATTGTGTGTGTGTGTGTGTGTGTGTGTGTGTGTGTGTGTGTGTGTGAAAGAGAGAGAGAGTCGCTCAGCTGTGTCTGACTCTTTGCGACACCATGAGACTCCTCTGTCATGGAATTCTCCAGGCAAGACTACTGGAGTGCGTTGCCATTCCCTTCTCCAGGGGATCTTCGAAACTCAAGAATTGAACCCAAGTCTCCTGCATTGCAGGCAGACTCTTTTATGGTCTGAGCCACCAGGGAAGCCCTTCAGGACACTAGGGGGTCCCAGATGCTCTAGACAGAAGAACCTCATTTGGTTCCAGATAGATCTGGCTTTCTTCTCCAATAAGTCATTTAGAGGTGAGTTGGGGAACTCTTGGCTGAAGGAATGATGAGGAAGATTCAAAAGTAATAAAAACAGCCACTAATAAAGCCATCTGATCACCTGCATGAGTCACTGCTTCCGCTCTTCAGTCCAACTTGATGCCTGACATCAGGTCCACCAGAGGGAGGGGCAAGGACAGAGTCAAGGGGGGGAACACACCAATGTTAGTCACATGTCTGCCGTGGGCTAAAACCTTCGAATGCATTGCCTCGATAGTCCCCCATCCAAACCCTTAAAGAACTTGCCTTTTTTAACTCTCCATTTTTCTGTTTTTGGTATTCTTTCCTTTAATTATTACTGTCCATTTTAGACTTGAAGAAATTAGAGCTTGGAAGATGTTAACAATATGCCCCAATATACACAACCAGGAAGAGGAAGAAGCAGGCATTTGAATCCAGGTTGATGGAATTCCAGAGGCTACTTCTTGACCACCAGACTAGCCTCAGACATGACAAATTCTAAACTCTGGACAGTCCAGCAAATATTTTGGTGGGTGGGGTTTACAAACATTCATCATAATTAGCCTTAGGGACTTCCCCAGTGGTCCAGTGGTTAAGAATCCTCCTCTCCTGCCAATGCAGGGGACAAGAGTTCAAACCCTGGTCTGGGAACTAAGATCCCACAGGTCAAGGGGCAACTAAGCCATTGCACCCCAACTTCTGAGTTCACGTGCCGCAGAGCCCATGCTCTGCAACAAGAGAAGCCACTGCAGTGAGAGGCCCATGCACCACAACAAAAGTATCCTCCACTCACCACAACTAGAGAAAGCCTGGTCTCAGCGATGAAGACCCAGCACAGCTGTAAGTAAATAACTAAACCCTTAAAAAAATTAGGCTTAAAGAGTCTTTGTGAATTTACACTTTCTTGTGATCCCTGCCCTTCCTGGTAACTCCCAATATTACAGACGGAGAGAGGGTGAGGTCATCCTAGAGCTTTTCAAGGAAATCCAGAATGTGCTTTCTTCTGCTCTGCCTTCGTAATGCCCCCTAATCCCAGGAGATAATCACAGCACCAGAGGATGAGGATGAATTGCAAGGAGGCAGCGCCAAATGTCCAGAGCAGAGGAAGCCCTAGGCAGGCTCTGAGTTGAAGGGATTTAGCCCTTCAGTGCTAAATTTACCCCAATCAGTGCATTGAAGGAGGTTGCTCACCTGGGTTTTCCCCTCTCCCCACACTCTTGCCCTTTAGGCTGGTGCCCTGCCTTAAAATATAAACTATACGCTGGCGATTTCATGCTTCAGATCCACATATCTAAAGTGGATACTTCACTGGCATCTAAATGTTATGTAACCTAAGCAGAGCTCTTAAATTACCCCATCCAAACTTGTCCTTGTTCCCCAAGTCTTCCTCATTAATAAATAGCCTTACTGTCCACTCGGATGCTAAAAGTAGAGTCCTAGGATTCAATCCTTTTCATCTCAGCTTCTCATTATGGAAAAGTTCACATGCATACAAAAGCAGACAGATTAGCATAATGAACCTTTGTATACCCATGACCCAAATTTCACACTGATCAGCTCAAGGTCACTCTTATTTCATCATCCCTTTTCTTCCTCCTGTATTATTATTTTGAAGCATGGACCAGACCTCAAAGTGTGTTCTACGGACTCTTGGGGATCCCTAAGACCCTTTCAGGAAATCTGAGGATATAAACCTATTCTTATTACAATAATGTTTCAACATTATTTGCCATTTCTACTGTATTGACGCTCATGCTAATGGTACAAAAGCAAGAGTGGGTCAACTGCTTGTGCCTTAGCAGGAATCACGTCAGTATGACAATATTATATTCTTTACTGTACTCACCCACATTAAGACAAACACCAGCGGCACTTAAGATGTCCTCGATGAAATAGTAATAATTATTACTTTTATTAAGCCTCAGCTTTTGAGTTCACATCTTTTTAATACTGCATGCAGCAAAATGGAAGCATCCATCAACTGCTTATACTGAACACTAGAGTATAATAGTGGCCTTAGAAAAAGCACTTGGGCAAATATTCATGTGGCTAGCTAAACTAACCACATTTTTAAGCAACACCATTTTTACTTGAAAGTTTGACTTAACAAACTCTGGTTATTCAGATTCAGGTATTTGACACACATTCTCTAAAAATTAAAGTGAGCTTGTCTTTTCAAGGCAAAATAACTGACAGCATTTGTTGCCAAAGTAGAATTCAAACCTTAAAGTGAAGATTAGAATTTTGGAAAACATTATTATCTGCTGCCAATATTAATTAAATACTGAATTTTTTAGGTTTTAATTTTCAGTATAGCTAATGTCAATAGCCATAACCCACATTTTTTAAATGCCCTTTGGGTTCTTCAGTAGCTTCTTAAAGAAATATTCATTTATTTCTGTGCTGGGTCTTAGTTGAGGCGTGCAGGATCTTGTTTCCTGACAATGGAGCAAATCCGAGCCCCCTGTGTTGGGAGCACAGTCTGAGCCACTGGCCCACCAGGGAAGTCCTCCTCAGTAACTTTTAAGCAGATAGATACTCTGAGACCAAAACATTCGAGAACTGCTAATTTTCACTGTCAATATTTCCCTTTGTAGATCTCTTAAAGATCAGGAGTCTCTTTTTTTAAACATAATCACAATTTCACTCTGAGAATGAACAGCTGGCCACGAAGCTGTTGAGGAGAATTTGGAACTAAAACAGAAAACACATCTTACCAAATGTACCCTGACTTACAAATAGAGAATCTGTGCTAGACCAAGCCATGATGTACATCCCAGACTATGTAAACCACAGACCCTTCAGATCTACATGTTCCAAGACAAGCTACTGATCTTAGAGACAAACCCACACTCTCTGTGTACAGATTCATGAGTTCCAAAGATAAAAACACTCACCGTTGCAGCAGCTTCCAAGATAATAAAATTCTGGTCAATTCCTGCCAAGACCATCTACAACTAATTTTAGTCCCCAAACCTTCTAAGTACCTGTGTTGTTGTTCAGTCATTAAGTCATATCCAACTCTTTGTGACCTCGAGGACCATAGCACGCCAAGCTCCTCTGTTCTCCACTATCTCCTGGAGTTTGTTCAAATTCATGTCCATTGAGTCGGTGATGCTATCTAACTGTCTCATCCTCTGCCATCCACTTCTCCTTTTGCCCTCAATCTTTCCCAGCATCAGGGTCTTTTCTCATGAATCAGTTCTTCACATCAGGTAACCAAAGGATTGGAATTTCAACTTCGGCAACAATCCCTCCAATGAGTATTCAGGGTTGATTTACTTTAGGATTGACTGGTTTGATCTCCTTGCAGTCCAAGGTACCTTACCTGCTCTATTTTGAGATTGTTCATGATTCTCCATGGTGGGCAGACTTGCATGCTGCAGCAAGTAATAAATCTACATTTTTAAATCAACAGCTGTGTTCCTGTGGTGAGCTGCAGCTGATGGGAATTGACAACCCTCAATTCAAGATAGCATCTTCTCCCACCCGAGCCACTGCAATGGCCTCCTCCCTATGTCCCCTGTTCTGTTTACTACTGCTATGTACCAAATTATCCCAACACTAATCAGCTTAAAGCAACCACTTTCATTTCCTCACGATTTCGTTGATCAGGAATTTGGAAAGGGCACAGCAAGGACACTTATCTCTGCTCCCTGATGTCAGAGGCTCAGCTGGGAGGACGCAAAGGCCAATGATATCTTGACAGCAGGAAGCAAGATCATCTAAAACTTTGTTCATTCATATGTCTGGCACTTGGACTGAGAGAAAAAGACTGGGGCTGCCAACTGTAGCACCTACATGGAGCTTCTCACGTGTTTTGGCTTCCTCACAGTATGGCTGTCTGGGAGGGAAAAGGAGTCGGACTTCTGCTGATGCCATCTATTGAACACAAACAAGTCAAACCCTGCTTAGGTTCTTGGGAGAAGACAGTTAGTCTTCATCTCCTGATGGAACTTGTGAAGATTCTAAGAGAATATATAAGATTTAAGAGTTACTGTTTGCAGCCAGGTTTGAAAAACAATCTGTCCCTTTCAGTTCTGCTTCTCTATAAACCACCTTCGGTGAAGTAGACAAAATTGTATTTCTAGAACGAACCAAGCCATGTCAGATTCTTGCTGGAAATCCTTCAATGGTTTCTCATCACACAAGCAGGGGTGGGGAAGGAATTCAGACATCTGACTAGATCCCAGAAGGCCCTGCACATTCTAGTTCCTCTCTGCATATCTGCCATTCTCCTGCTGACTCCATTCCTCCAGCTGCAGAGCTCCTCCACAGCTCTTCATCAGGCTGTTCTCATTCTTCAAGGTTCAGCGTAAGTGCAACCTCCTCAGAAAATGAAATCACCTCCCTTAATGGTGACCTGTAAAGTAGCCCCAGAACCCAGAGTTAACTTAAGTGATTGATGGTTGATTGGCTGAACACAATATAAGTTGCAGGCATTGCTTGTTTTAGGATTCTCTAAGCAGCTCCCAAAATTTGTTCCATAAAACAGTAGTTTAGCCAGATGTTCAATAGACATTATTTTAAAATATGAACCCTTAGCACACATCCTTATAAAGATTTGAGTAAAACAAAGCTGCAGAGTTTTCTTTATACCATGACCACTGCAAGTCTGTAATATGCTAGTTGCTTGCTAGGTCTCCATGAAAAGGATGTAATAGGTGACAGTCCTCAACTTCTGCAACCGCAAAACACTTTATCCAAGTAGTATTGCTTGGCTCTACTTTGCAGAGCCCTTTTCCAAACAGCTATGGCCCTGGGTTTACAATGCAAAAGAAACTGGAGTCCCCAGCAGGTGGTTCTACCTGTGTCCCTGACCTATGTCCTCTGAGTAAGTCACAAGTAACAGGAAACCTGTGGAAGGCCCAGGTCTTTTGGGAGCAGCCTGATTGGCTGGAATTGAGGTCATACTTTTGACTAATAATCCTGATTGGCTGTCAGTAACACTCCACTCATTGCAACTGTGTCCAGCAAATATATGAGCCTCTCATCTAGATATATGAGTTATATTCTTTAGAGCAGTGAGTCATTGAGGCCAGGCTCTGCTGAGGATTGAGTTCTTTTTATTGGGCCAAGAACCTCAAGGTTGGCTCCTGGCCTGCTCCCATATAGTAGGAACATGTCTGCAGCTTCCCAGAAGCTGGCTGGCCCTGGGGATGGGGAAATGGGTTCACCAGGGGGCTATAACCTAAAGAGCCCACAGGAAGTGATTTGTCTCTGATGTCCTAACACCCAGTTCCCAGAACATCTCTGAAACTAGCAAGGAAAAATAAAAAAGGTTACATCTTATTCACTGCCAGTCTTGGATAATGCTTGCCGGAAATTCAGGAATGATAATAAAATCAAAACAAAATATTACTATAGCTTAACTACAGTGGACCCTCTCTGCCATCCACTCACTGTATAATTCCCCAAGGAACTTAAGTTTGATTAAAAAAAAAAAAATCATCAGTTCTAACAAATCAGTACATCTTCATAGTAACAATGACAGCGAATAAAGACACAGCCCTTGCTCTGTGCCAGGCAGTGTGGAGAGCACCTTATGGATAGCTTCTCTTCACAGCCATCCCGGGTGATGGGTGTACAAGTTGTCCCCATTCTACAGGTGAGGAAACTGAGGTAGCAAGTGGTCATTGACTTGCCCAATAGCTCACAGCTACTAAACAGAAGAATCCAAGTATGTGTGTACTCAGTTGCTTAGTTGTGTCTCACTTATTGCGACCCCATGGACTGGAGCCCGCCAGGCTCCTTTATCCATGGAATTTTCCAGGCAAGAATACTGGAGTGTGTTTCCATTTCCTACTCCAGGTATCTTCCCAATCCAGGGATTCAACAAACCTCTTCTGCATCAGCAGACGGATTCTTTACCACTGAGCAAACTGGGAAGCCTGGTATAGCTGACCTCAAAAACCTTGCTTTTAACCATTCTATAGCTTTTAAATAACATCTCAGCAAACCTGTTGGCCCAATCCCATCTGCCCAGAGACACAGAATCCCACACATTCCCCAACCTTTACTGTGTACAAGAATTACACGGGGATTGTATTAAAATGCAGATTTTAATTCAGTCTGGGGTGGGACCTGGGATCGACCATTTCTAACTAGTTCCCAAGTGATGCCGGATCCTGGCTGAGGAGCCACACTTTGAGACTCTACGACAATAGTTCTCAAATTCTGCTGCACATTACAGTCACCTGGGGAGCTTTTAAGAATTCTGATGCTCTGCCCTCACCCCACAGCAAATAAATCAGAACCTTCAGGGACGGACCACAGACATCAGTAGTTATTTAAGCTCCCAGGCGATTCCAAGTGTGCAGCCAAGGCTGAGAACAATGCTCTGAGGGTCAGGAGAGGCTGTGAGAACAGTGAGGAGGAGAAAACTGGGCTTCCATTTGCTGCTGAGATGGGTGAGTTTCGTAATGACATTATCCTTGTTGTAGGTTTCCCCCAAATCATTACCCTCCCTCATCACCGACTCCTGCCTACAGAATCACGGTGGCCTGGCCTCCTTTGAAGGTAGCCAAGTGACAAGGTGTCAGGTATCAAATTATTTCCCTCATCTGCTACCCCCATGTCCTCCTCCCAAGTTTTTCTTTTCAGATGAGAGCACTGTGCTCTTTGTAAAGCATAATACAATGCAAAGGCATCGGCCACTCTTTGCTTTTGCTATATGAACAAACACACAAAAAACAACTGCAAAGATTTTATTTAGTGGCTTTTTGTGCTGGGCACTTAGAGGTCCGGTGTTGTTCAGTTGCCGACTACATCATGTCCAACTCCTTTGCCACACCATAGAATGTAGCCCGCCTGGCCCTTCTGGAGTTTTCCAGGCAAGAATACTGGAGTGGGTTGCCATTTCTTTCTCCAGGGAATCTTCCAGACCCAGGGATTGAACCCAAGTCTCCTGCGTCTCCTATATTGGCAGGCAGATTCTTTAACACCGAGCCTCCAGGGAAGTTCTGTGTATAAGGGCACATTTTTATATACCTTTTTTTCATACTTCTTTTACATACCTTTTTCAATGCTCCCTTTTTATATATATTCATAATATTGGATTCCCCATTAGCCACATAAATACATTTATCTACAACACACTCTGTTCACCACTGGCAGGCAGGGTTCACCAATTTGGGGGCTCACCAATTTGACCTCAGAGTCACCAATCAATCCTCAGGGCTCACCAATTTGACCTTGAACTTGGAGAAGTTCATTTCCACCATGGCCCAGCCCCCAAAGCGAAAAGACTGAGAACATGAAGCTGCTTTCCTGAACACCAACTCCCCTCGCCGGAGGGAAAGTGTGAACATAAACAGCCTGGTGTTATTGAAGCAATGAGGGCTCCACCAGCTGTCTGTTTCTCTTGAGTCAAACCAAAATACTCACAGCTGACAAATGAAGGGAAAAGGAAAGGAGAGGAAGTTAAAGGCTCTTAAAAAAAGAGAGAGAAAAGAAAAGAAATTTTTAGGGCAGAGAAATGATGCCTGAACAGTCTTCCAATATCTCCTTCCTTGTGGTTTGACCCGCCGGGCTCCCCCGTGCACGCTCATCTCTCATCAGAAGAACCTGACCTCACTTTTCTCTCTCCCCTCCCCTCCCCCAGCTGTTTTTCTCTCAGTACCCACTTTTCATCTGGAAGGAAAGGAAAATAAATTAAGGACATTCTTTTTATCTGCAGGGCTACCCAGGTGACGCCAGTGGTAAAGAACTCGCCTGCCAATACAGGAGACATAAGAGATATGGGATCCTTCCCTGGGCCGGGAATATCCCCTGGAGGAGGAAATGGCAACCCACTCCGGTGTTCTTGCCTGGAGAATCCTGTGGACAGAGGAGCCTGGCGGGCTACGGTCTGTGGGGTCACAAAGAGTTGAACACAACTGAAGCAACTTCGCTCAGCACAGCAAAGCTTAAATAGATATTTTTCTCAGTAAAGGCCTGGAGGTCAGGGGAGATAAAGTCAGAAATATTCTGGCTGGCAGAGAGCAACGCCACGAGGAGCGATGGTCTGTCCAGAAAGGGAGAAATAATGGAGATTCTTGTTTAGAGAAGAACCACCAGGCGTCTCATCAGCTGAACCCATCCTACCAGAGGAAGAAACCCAAAACCAATGCATTTCATAAGCCGATAAGAACTACTTCAAGGATGAGACATAAACAACTTCCTCTGGAAAATGGGACTGAATCCACCATGCTCTGAAGCCAACCAATTCCCACATCCACAAAGAAAGGCCTCCTAGTTTGGCCAAGGGTCATGTCCCACCACCCTAGAGTTGGCTAGGCTCTGTGAGTCCCTGAGGGTGACAACTTGTATCAGTCGACCTGGGACTCCTCTGGTGTAACCTAGAAAGTCCTGCCTACTGAGAACCCCGTCAGTCCCAGACAAAGCAGGACAGTTAATCAGCCTGGTCCCTTCCTCAGCCTAGGTTCTGGCCAAACGCTTCTCATCCTAGGACTGGACTCCTCAATCCTCATTCCCAGCCTCAGCCCTTACAGATAAAAGCGTGAGAAGGCCAAACTTTCCCTGAGCTTTCTTAGCACCAAGATTGACCCTTTTAAAATGAATGACTTGGGAACATCACTGGTGCCCAAGTGGTTATTGTCTTCCAACGCAGAGGGTGTGGGCTCAATCCCTGGTGGGGGAACTAAAATCCCACAAACCTCTTGACCAAAGAACCAAAACATTAAATGGAAGCAACTCAGTAGCAAATTCAATAAAGACTTTTAAAAGGTCCACATCAAAACAAAAAAAAATCTTAAATAAAATGAATAACTTGCATGCAGAGTTCATCAATGCAAGACAAGACTACACTTTTTTTCTGGTGCTGGTTGCATAGTTACCTCTGTGCCCATTTCAAATATTTAGCTTGGCTTCCCAGGTAGCAATGTTCACAGCAGCACTAGGCAAGACATGGTAACAACCCAAATGTCCATCGACAGAGAAATGGATAAAGAAGATGTGTTACACATATACAATGGAATACTTTGGCCACAAAAGAGAATGAAATCATGCCATTGGCAGCAACATGGATGGACCTGGAGATGATAAGACTAAGTGAAGTAAGTCAGAGAAAGACAAACACCATACAATATCACTTATATGTGGAACCAATCAAATGAACTTCACTTATATGTAGAATCTAAAAAAAAAATTGTTCAAATGAACTTATTTACAAAACAGAAATAGACTCACAAACATGGAAAACAAATCTTAGAGTTACCAAAGGGATAAAGGATAGGGAGGGAGGGATTAGGAGTTTGGGATAACAGATACACCCTACTATATACAAAATAAACAACAAAACCTACTGTATTAAAAAACTGGAAATAGAACTGCCATATGACCCAGCAATCCCACTCCTGGGCATACACACTGAGGAATCCAGATCTGAAAGAGACACGTGCACCCCAGTGTTCATCGCAGCCCTGTTTATAATAGCCAGGACATGGAAGCAACCTAGATGCCCATCAGCAGATGAATGGATAAGGAAGCTGTGGTACATATACACCATGGAATATTACTCAGCCGTTAAAAGGAATTCATTTGAATCAGTTCTAATGAGATGGATGAAACTGGAGCCCATTATACAGAGTGAAGTAAGCCAGAAAGATAAAGAACATTACAGCATACTAACACATATATATGGAATTTAGAAAGATGGTAACAATAACCCTATATGCAAAACAGAAAAAGAGACACAGATGTACAGAACAGACCTTTGGACTCTGTGGGAGAAGGCGAGGGTGGGATGTTTCAAGAGAACAGCATCGAAACATGTATATTATGTATAGTGAAACAGATCACCAGCCCAGGTTGGATGCATGAGACAAGTGCTCGGGTCTGGTGCACTGGGAAGACCCAGAGGGATTGGGTAGAGAGGGAGGTGGAAGGGAGGATTGGGATGGGGAATACATGTAAATCCATGGCTGATTCATGTCAATGTATGGTAAAAACCACTACAATATTGTAAAGTAATTAGCCTCCAACTAATAAAAAGAAAAGAAAAAAGAAAAAAAAACCTACTGTATAGCACAGGAAATTATATTCAATATCTTGTAATAACCCAAATGGAAAAGAATCTGAAATAAATAGATAGATAGATAGATGACAGGAAGAACTGAATCACTTTGCAGTATCCCTGAAACCAACCCTACATTGTTAATTAAGTATGCTTCAACTTAAAGAAATGAATAAGATCAAAAGCTACTTTCAAGGACTTTACAACTAGAGGATAACACAAGACACGTAACTAATAACTCTGACATGAAAGCAGGTTCTCTGGCAGGAGGACAGAGTGCTATAGGGGGAGAGAGAAGCAGGAGCGACAACTCCGGGCACAGACACGCTCTGGTGACAGAAGCTCTTCACTGGGCCACCTGCTGAATGAGTAGGACTTTGACAGACGAGTGGGAGGAAGGCATTCATCCATGAGGGAAGAACACCAGGGGAATGATAAAGGGAACAGGGGTGGGGGCGCGGGACACGTCTGCAGATACTGTGTGTGCGGTAAGGGAGTGTGCAGAGGGCAGCTGAGCCACACATTGTGGAACTGGAGGCCGGGCTGGAGTGGCGGCAGTAACACACAGGCGGTAGAAAGACACAGAGTGTGTGGAGAGCTTATAGGAAGGCTTGTACAAAAGTGAAAGTGAAGTCGCTCAGTCGTGTCTGACTCTGCAACTCCATGGACTGTAGCCTGCCAGGTTCCTCTGTCCATAGAATTCTCCAGACAAGAATACTGGAGTGGGCTGCCATTCCTCTCTCCAGGGGATCTTTCTGACCCAGGGGTGGAACCCACATCTCCTGCATTGGCAGGCAGATTCTTTACCACTGAGCCACCAGAAAAGCCAACAAAGGGGGGAAATATCTTACCTTTTTCCTGCTGTGAGTCATCTAGCTCATTGACACCCCTGAGATAAGCAAGGTTCTCTTGTCACTTCCCCAGGTTCCTGTGTGCCTAGCCTGGAGGACCGACAGAATTCAAGACTCCATGCTATTCAGCAGTGAGCACGCAGAGTGGCCTTAAAGTGCCTGAAAGCCTTTTAAATTTCATGTACAAACCTTTTTTCCCTTTCTCCAATTTCCTTCTTGCTCCTTGGGGTCTTTCTAACCCAACACTCAAAGCATCACTGAAGAGGAAGTGCTGTGTTGGATCCTGACCTCGTTTGCCCATCAGATCAGCTCTGAAGTTGGCCCGTGAGCACATAAGCTCCAGTTCAGGCGACCACGGGTTCTCTCTGTCCATTCAGTCCCTGCATTATTGCTCTTTGCTCAGTAAAGCTTTTGAGGACACTTATGGCTGATTCATGTCAATGTATGACAAAACCCACTGAAATGTTGTGAAGTGATTGGCCTCCAACTAATAAAATAATATTAAAAAAAAAAAGAAAGAAAGAAAGGATGAAATGGAAAAACAAGTGTTACTGCGAGGGGGCCCTGAACTTGAACTGAAGCGGTGTTTACTTGGGCTTTAAATGAACTCAAGAGTTCCAAGGAGCCATGGAGGAAGCATCTCCAGGGTTTATAAGGAGCTGGGGAACCTTCTAGGATGACCTCACACTCAGAGAAGAGAATCAGCATGAACACAGGCTTGAAAGAGGCAAAGCAAGGTAAATGATTTGAAATATGCCTTGAACTTGGTCAACGGAAGGTACAGTCATCCAGCCCCCTAACGGGGGTGTGAGTCCTAGAACACAAAGGCGGCCACAAAGGAGTGTGTAAGGCAGGAACAGGGGGTTCCTTTCCATCTCCGTGAGAATCAGCAACAGAGAAGCCTCTTTGGTGGGGAGACGTTCAGTGGAGTCTCAGAAAGGCTGAGTCACTTGCTCAAGGTCCTTATATGACTAGTCAGTGGCAGATTCAAGACTGAACTTAGGTCTATCCACCTGAAAAACTGTGTTCTTCCTACAACATCATGTCTTGGCCACATGCATTCTCAGTCGCTTCAGTCTTGTCTGACTCTTTGTGACCCCAAGGACTGTAGCCCACCAGGTTCCTCTGTCCATGGGATTCTCCAGGGAAGAAAACTGGAGAGGGTTGTGATGACCTTATCCAGGGGATCTTCCTAACCAAGGATCGAACCCATGAGTCTCTTGCTTCATCTGCATTGGCAGGCAGATTCTTTACCGCTGAGCCACCGAGGAAGCCCAAACATTGTGAATGCTTAGAAAGACTTGATAAAGCTAATGGCTTCCCCTGGATGGATCGCTTTGGGGTCTCAGCCTCCTTTACGTGTAGCAACCATAAGCATAACCTCAACAGAAGAGGAGGAAAATGCTAGATGCCCCCACAGAATCAAGCAAACAACCCCCCAAGGCACATGTGAACACCTCAGGTACCCATTTGACCACCTGGAAAAAATCCAAGAGGGGTTGGATTTCCCATCTAGCAGCAGAAGGCAGATCCAGGGAAATACTGTCTGATAATGAAATCGTGACCCCATTTTTAACTCTAGACTGAGGTTCTCTGGGAAAATCTTTGTTGGGTTAATAGAAAAAAACCTGGGCTGATATTTAATCCCATTTTTTTCAGCGAGCACACCTCTCTCTCCCATCTTTTTAACCAAACCCCTCCTCTCCTTGACCCCATTCATCCTGAATGACACCCCCCAAAAAATCTAAAAGGAAGCTTAGCTCTTATATAAATTTTAAAGAATGTGCTTAACATCTTGCTTTAGCTTGATAAGCTCTGGCAGAAATAAGAGTATCTGAAGCCGTGGGTTCAATTAAAATCATTTGCTGTAACACTTGAAGTCTTTTTCTCCCTGATTCCTAATTCTCTCTCTTAGAGACTTCTGAACACTATCCTTCCTTTTCTCTAAGCAACAGTATTATTTGGTGTCCTTCTGGCTTTTCTGATCTCTTATCCCTGAAATTTTCCATCAGTTTTATGTGCCTTGTGATTAGTGATGATTAAAGAGGCGAGTTTAATAAACATGAAGAGACTGGTGCATTTGGACTTGAGACCTTGAGTCCTGCAAAGGGTTTTCTGCTGACTACCACCAGGGATCATGTAGACAGGCACAAATATTTGTGACTTCTGCCAGTCCCCAAAGATGACAAATGTCCTCTTAGTAATCCACCTCAATAATATGAGAGGGAGAGCCCCCAGTGTATACAGTGGGAGAACAGATGACTGTGTTACAGGGCTTCACAGATCTCTTCCATATGGCATCCGAGAACATCTGTAGCATCAGTGCAGTAAATGTTTCAACTTCTCAGATGCTATTATTCCAGAGGAGTCGAGGAGGTTAAAAAGTGAAGACCCTTCTTCACTTGCGTGACTCATCCCTTCCTTGGGATTTGCTTGATTCTGTAGAATATATGTTGTTATGTGCCTGCCATACACTTAGAGGGCTTCCCTGGTGGTTCAGTGGTAAAGAGGCTGCCTGCAATGCGGGAGACCCGGCTTCAATCCCTCATTTGGGAAGATTCCCTAGAGAAGGGACTGTCAATCTCCAATATTCTTGCCTGAAGAATTCCAAGGACAGACAAGCCTGGAGGGTTGCAGTCCATGGGATTGCAAAGAGTCGGACACAGCTGAGCAACTAACACTTCACTTCGTACACTTAGATGTGTAAAAAACCCAGAAAAAGGGAGTGTTGTGCCCAAGGTCACACAGCCCTCCAGCACAGAGCCTGGAGGAAGGCACACCTCCTGCCAAATCCTCTCCTGCCTCCCCATCACTGCCCCTAACTGCAAACTCCTAAAGGACGTGTCAGCACCTGCTCTGGGCCAGACACTCAGGACTCCAGAACACGAGAAGGGGCAGCACAGACACAGCCCTGCTCTCAAGGAGATAACATTGTAATGGAGGATTTGGATCCCCAAAATGTATAAAGCATTACAAAGCAGAGTGTTATGATGGAAATAATCTAGGCGCTTAGAAGTAGGACTATAAAGAGTAGGGTCTATTTTAGAAAGAGAGGCACAGAGGTGAAAGTTAAGGTGAGACTTGCACTATGAGAAACAACCTTATTTGAAAAAACTGATGAAATAGCATTCCAGAAGAGGGAAAGCATGAGAAAATCTGAGCTGGAGAAGGATTCAAATATTGCAGTCCCAAGATGGAAATACAGCTGATGCGGCCAGAGCATTAGGAGCAGTGGCGTGGATAACAGAGAGAGACAGATTAGGATTTGGCTTCCCTGGGGGTTCAGACGGCAAAGAATCCACCTGCAATGCAGGAGACCTGGGTCCAATCCCTGGATCAGGAAGATCCCCTGGAGGAGGGAATGGCAACCCACTCCAGTACTTTTGCCTGGAGAATCCCATGGACAGAGGAGCCTGGAGGGCTACAGCGCACAGGGTCGCAGAGTCAGACATGACTGAGTGGCTTACACTTATGCAGTCTATGCTCAGTGATTGAAAGTTTATTGTCAATAGATTGGGAAGCCATTGAAAAGTTTTAGCAGAAGAGTGACATGATCGTATACACAAAATAAAAACTACATCATTGCTGTGTTAAATATGGATTATAAGAGTCGGGGAGGGGACACAAGCTGAGTGGTGGCTTTGCGGGCTCCTCCGAAGAGGCTTTCCCTGGACTAAGGTAGGGGGAATTGAAAGTGTGGCAACATGAATGGAACTGGGCCATGTGATAAACTTAGGGGATGGACTGTAATGGGGGAAAAGAGGAATCAGTATCCCACATGACTGTGACTCCAATTACTGGGTGGTTGGTAATGTCATTGACAGGTCAGGCCAGAGGGCATGGGGACAAGCTTTAAAGAAGCCAAGATACAGACGTGTAGGGTTTGAAATATGAGATATGAGATATTTGAATGGGAATTCGGTCAGTTCAGGATGTGAGTCCAGGGTTCAGGGGAAAGGTCTGGTTGGAGGTACACTTTGGAAATCTTCAACTGAAAGATGACCGTTGGTTCCAGTGAGGAGATGTGATCGGTTTGTTTGAAGAATTGCTTGGGTTGGTAGGAAGTAAGGACCCTGATGGCTCAGACAGTAAAGAATACGCCTGCAGTGCAGGAGAGGCAAGAGACGTGAGTTCAATCCCTGGGTCAGGAAGACCCCCTAGAGAAGGGCGTGGCAACCCACTCCAGTATTCTTGCCTGGAGAATCCCATGGACAGAGGAGCCTGATGGGCTACAGTCCATGGGGTCACAAAGAGTCAGACATGACTGAGCAACTTTCAAGGACCCTAGGAGGCACAGCTGATCAGCTGGTAGGGAAACTAACTGGGTGGGAACCCTTCCCTGCTGTGTTAGGGGCACATCCAGTGAGGTATTTGGGGCCCTGTGAGGCTCAAAGTCGTCAAGGCAGCAGCAGCACTTGAAATGTTATATCTTAAGATACAGAACTGTGCATTCATATTTTTTAATGTTGTACTGATCTTGTCAACAGCATATTTATAATCAAATGTTTTGGTGTGTGTCAAAGGAATTAATATGAGAAATGTAAATATTTGAAGTATTCCGTAATTTCTTTTTTAAAGAAATTCTATCCACATGTCTTCATCAGCTCAAGTTGCCATAACAGAATTCATATATTGGGTGGCTTAAAAGATAGAAAGTTATTTTCTCACAGTCCTGGAGGCAAGGAGTCTGAGATCAGGGTGTCAGCATGACTGGGTCCTGGTGAGAGCTTGCTTACTGACGGGCAGACAGCCACGCATGCTTAGCCGCTCAGTCCTTCCTAACTGTTTTGCGACCTCATGGACTGTAGCCTGCCAAGTCTCCTCTGTCCATGGAATTTCCTAGGCATGAATACTGGAGTGGGTAGCCAATCCCTGCCCCAGGAGATCTTCCCAATCCAAGGGCCAAACCCTGGTATCCTGCATTGCAGGCAAATTTTTTACCATCTGAGCCACCAGGGAAGCCCATACAATGGCATATCACTCAATAACAAAAAAATCCAAGAAAGAGGATATATGTGAACATATAGCTGATTCACTTCATTGTACAGCAGAAACTAACACATTATAAAGCAACAAAACCCCCAATAAAAATATTAGTAATAATGAAAAGAATTTAATTATTTAGTAATAATAATAAAATTCATTGAAAGGATTGATGCTGAAGCTGAAGCTGTAATACTTTGGCCATCTGATGCAAATAACTGACTCATTGGAATAGATCCTGATGCTGGGAAAGATTGAGGGCAGGAGGAAAAGGGGACGACAGAGGATGAGATGGTTGGATGGCATCACCGACTCAACGGACATGAGTTTGAGCAAGATCCAGGAATTGGTGATGGACAGGGAAGCCTGGTGTGCTGCAGTCCATGGGGTTGCAAAGAGTCAGACATGACTGAGGACTGAACTGAACTGAATAAAAAGAATGTACTACTGATACACACATCCATGTGAGGAAATTTTAAAATCACTGTGCTAAATAAAAGAAGCCAGACAGAAGACCGTATACTCTGGTTGATTCCACTTACTTAACATTCAGCTACAAAAGGCAAAACTACAGGGACAGAAATCTGCCCAGTAATTGCTGAGGGGTGGGTACTGGAGAAGGGGATATGCTGCCAAGAGAATGCTTTTTTTGGAGCGATAGAGTGGTGCAGTACCTTGACCACGGTCATGGCTACACCACAGAAGGCATTTATCAAAACTTATCTAACTGTACAGTTTAAAGGGGGTGGATTTTACTTCATGTGAATTACTCCTTAATAATCCTGATCCCCCCAAAATCACCTCCCACTTGGATAATACTTCACAGTTAACCATGCCTTTCTCATCCATCACTTTGTTGTAGTTCACAACAACTTGGTAATGAAGGCAAAGTGACATTATCTCCACAGGGCCTGGGGAGGTTGGAGACTTCTCTGCACATTCAACCTGCAAGGAAACTGAATGTCCTGAGTCCTAAACAAGAACACTTCCCTCTCTACCCCGAAAATCTGATCAGTCGGTGATGCCAATGACAAGCTCCATCACCTACTCTGGGCTGTGCTCCCTGATGCGTGCTTTCCATTCATTCTTTTATTTTCTTCTCACAAATAAGCTCTAAAGAAAGTGTCATGATCCCACTTTACAAATTAGAAGAGAGAAGGGTAAACTAATTACTCTGAGGCAAGAGAGTAATAGCATCATGATTTGGACCACGTCTGAAAGGGTAGATAAACCTGTGCTTTTCAAAAGTAAGCCCCACAATTCTCAAAACAAAGTTAGTTTCAAATAAGAACTCCCAAAAACAAAAGTCTAGAATAAGCACAGGGAAATAATTATGATCACCTTCAAGTGGGGATGGCTAGCAAGACAGCGCTAAGCCGTCTTTCAGCTATCTTTTTCAGTCCATTGATCTAATATTTTTCAAACTCTCCAGACACTTCCTGAAAGACTCTGAATCCAGGAAATTAACCCCCTTGCTTTTATTTTTTGGTCGCTCCCTGTGACATGCAGTATCTTAGTTCCGTGACCTGGGGATCAAACCCTTGCCCCTTGCATTGGGAGTTCTGAGTCTTAACCACTGGACCACCAGGTATGTCCTAACCACCTTTGTTAATGCCCATCCTCTTTGCCTAGACATCCTCTTCTGCCCAAAGCACATTCCTGAGTTAACTGCCTGCCCGATGATCAGTAGAAGATAAGAATGCAGGGCCAAGCAAGAGATGCTCAGCATCAGCAGAGAACCTTGACAATGCCCAATGGTAGTCCTTCTGCGCCTGTGGCAAATAACCTCAGGGCCCAGGCTGCAGCCTCTCACAGCCCCTCCCAACAAGGCCATCTGTAAACACCTTTCCCCTGGAAGAAACAGGTCCTAATTTGAGAGCAGACCATGTCTTTTCTTTGCCTTTGTCTTCCAGGCAACTGCAAACTTTACAGTCATCTCCATGGCTCCCGGAGAACTTGAACATGAGGCTAGCAGATGCTGCTTTGCAGCCGGAGGATCTGGGGCAGAAGGAAGAGAACATTCTGCCTGGTTTCTTGCGGCAGAAGGAAAGGAAAACTTTGAGTGCCTTTTATGTGTCAGGAACCGTGGTGCGATTTCATGCGCCATACTGTTAATAGTTTACATCTATGGAACAATTCCTGTATGTCAGGAAAACTTTCTATATATCCCTATGTCTATGGAACACTTTCTATGTGTCACCTTTATATACATCATCTCATTAAACCATTCAACAACCCTATTTGATCAATACCATTACCACCTCCACAATTGAAGTTTGTAACATTGGAGCGACTTGCTGAAGGTCACACAGCTACTACCAGAGAGGAATTTCAAACCCAGGAATGCCAGCCCCAAAGTCCCAGTTCTTTATATTACACCACCTCACCTACACCACCACCCACACTGCCTTGACCCCTTAGTCCAGTGTTTCTATCTTCTGAACCCCATCTGATGTAAAAGCAGAGGCAGGCTATTTTAAAGGAATTCATATTCTTTGCTACTCTTCTCTCTAGAAACAACTCTATCAACTAAATTTCACATTTTCTGAGCTTCAGCTTCATCCTCGACACTACTAGGTAACACATTATGTTTCCTAAGAGATGATATAGATACTCAAGGGGAACTTCTCTGTTGCCCACTGGTTAAGACTTCACCTTCCACTGCAGGGAGAGTCAGTTCAATCTCTAGTCAGGGCGATAAGATCCCACATGCCTTGAGGCCAAAGAAGCAAAAAAATAAATAAAAAACAAAAGCAATATTGTAACAAAAACTCAATATAGACTTTTTAAATTGGTCTACATCAGGAAAAAATTCTTTTAAAAATTAAGTTTAAAAAACTTTCCAGAACAACCAATACATGGTCCCACACTTAGCAGAGAACTCTTAACTAATCAGGAAGCTCATTCCAGGTTAGTCTAAATGCAACCACAGAGCCCTTCCCAACACAGAGCTGCAAGAAACTGCAGAAATCAGCCAGCATTACCACACACTATTGGTCCTTCCTGCTGCAGAATTCCACAGGCAGAAAAAACAGTGACATGGCCCACAAGGAATAATAGGATGGAATTTTTTTGAGCAGAAGTTCTGGGACCAAAGCTTTGTTCTACTTATCACTAACTGGGAACCAGCAAGTAAATGAAACTCTCTGAGCCTGATTGTCTTCATCCAAAATGGTGATGATGATAAGATCTCATCTATGTCACAGAACTATTAGATGCAGAATTACTGATGACAGTGAGAAGGAAGACAGTAAGACCAAGAGCCTGGAACACAGATACTGGGAAGAGATAAGAAAACGAATGAACACAGAATATAGATTTTTGCCTGGGAAATAGCCTAAGATTTTCTACAGAGGGGTCGTGTTGGGTACGGGGTGCCCTTCAAGGTCTTGATGCCCTGTTATACCACGGGGTTTATAATGGTGGTGGTTTCATGAGTAATTGATGGGGTGAAACCACGACCCTAGATCTACCCAGGCAGGACAACATGGCAGAAACAGGCTGAGGAGCCTGGCTCGACTCCTGGTATGATCACACCCCAGCTGTGTGATCTCGGGCAAGCCCTTTAACCTCTCCAAGGATCAGTTCCATCTGCTGACAAAGGGAGAAAATGATCTGCTTCGTGGTAAAGATTAAACAAGGTAGTTCCAGACACATGGTGGGGGATTTTACATCACTGTACATGGAGGAGCTGATGGCAGGCTCTGCACGTATCTTTTGCACTGACATCATCCATCGTGGCAGCCAGTGCCAAGTAAGTGCTCATCAGCATTTATGGGTTAGCTTAGGGAAATCACTGAAAGACTTTAAACAAAGGAAGAATGTGGTAGATTTAAAATTTGAGGACATTACTCTATCTGCTTTGGAGAGAAGAGGGTAGGGGGACAGGCATGGGAGCAGAAAGTTCGCTTTGTTGCCGTCTTCCAGGGCTAAGACCATGCGGATGGGAGATCTAGATTCAGTAGAGGAACCACGGCAGTGAGGACCATGAGCAAGTGGAAGCGATGGAGACTGGGACATTCAGAACTGAGATTCTGATGTGTTGCTTTTTCTGGTGGTGACAAGATGCAAGGCATCAGTAAGGCAGGGGTGGCTAAGACACCATGTGATAAAAGGCCGGTGGTGGTTGGAAAGTGGAGAAATTGAGAAGCCGGGTTAAGGACATATTACCCTCCATGGACAGTGTCTTATTTCCACCGTGAAGCAAAGCTGCTGCGTTGGCATGATCGGCCTCCTTTAACAGACGATGAAGGAGAGACTCAGAGGCTAAGTGACAGGCCAAGGACAGGAAAGTCACAGAACTGGGCTTCGACCCAGAGAAGTCTGAGTTCACAGTGCCCCGGCCTTTCTCCTGTCTGCCTGCTGCCCACTGACACAGCTGTGATCAAGCCTCACCCTTCCCAGATCACATCTTGCTCTCCTCTGGTTTTCTGCTGTGGTTGTGCTAAGGATGCCTCGTGGGCTGGAAAGAGAGGAGGGGATGCAGCAAAATTACAAAGATTACAAAGCACAAGAAAAACGAGTGAGGGACACAGCGCAGGAGGCTTTGCCCTTGGCCACCCAGAGAGGAAAGCTTTCCTGGCCCCTCCCAAAGGCAAAGGATGTGCCCTTTCTTCATGTCACTGACTCCTACAAAGCCAAGTATTGGGTGTTAGACCATGTGTTGCTAGGCCATCCATCGCTCTCCAAATACAGCACTAAATGGTGTATCTGGGCCATAAATGCTACACAAGCGCTTTGCAAATGTGTCCGTTTTTGTCACCATTTCATTCCTTTTCTATATCATTACCTATTCTGACCACTTTAGAGCAAACTGTTTGAGAAATAAAAGTACAGCTCACAGTTAGCAGCAGCCCCCTTGCCCCGTCTGTTTCTTGAAAGATTTCACAGGTGACAGTGGAATGATGGAGGCAGATATTTATCACCCACAGATCTGCTCACACTCCTGCCTGGCCAACTTGTGCCCAAGTGGACTTAATGGGCTTCATTTGAGCCTCGCTGTGGCCACTGAGTACCTGCCTATGAACCAGGGATGTGGCGCTTCAGATCACAGGCTTGTTGTGGTGAAGGGGCTTATGTAGCTCAATGAAGCTGGGAGCCATGCTGCGCAGGGTCACCCAAGACAGATGGGTCATCGTGGGGAGACCTGACAAAAAGTGCTCCACTGGAGGAGGGAATGGCAAACCACTCCAATATTCTAGCCAAGAGACCCCACGAACAGTATAAAAAGGCAAAAAGATATGACACCAGAAGATAAGCCCCCCAGGTCAGATGTCCAATATGCTACTAGGGAAGAGTGGAGGGCAATTACGAATAGCTCCAGAAAGAATGAAGAGGCTGAGTCAATGTGTAAATGGCACTCACCTGTGGATGTATCTGGTCATGAAAGTAAAGTCCAATGCTGTAAGAGCAATATTGCATAGGAACCTGGAATGTTAGGTCCGTGAATCAAAGTAAATTGGATGTGGTCAAGCTGGAGATGGCAAGAGTGAATATCAACATTTTAGGAATCGGTGAGCTAAAATGGATGGGAATGGGTGAATTTAATTCAGGTGACTGTTACAGCTACTGCTGTGGGCAAGAATCCCTTAGAAGAAATGGAGTAGCCCTCATAGTCAACAAAAGAGTCCAAAATGCAGTACTTGGGTACAGTTTCAAAAATGACAGCATGATCTCAGTTCACTTCCAAGACAAACCATTCAACATCCCAGTAATCCAAGTCTATGTCCCAACAACTGATGCTGAAGAAGCTGAAGTCAATTGGTTCTATGAAGACCTGTCAAGACATTCTAGAACTAACACCAAAAAAAGGTGTCCTTTTCATCATAGGGGTCTGGAACATAAAAGCAGGAAGTCAAGAGATACCTGGAGTAACAGACAAGCTTGGCCTTGGAGTACAAAATGAAGCAGGGCAAAGACTAACAGAGTTTTTGTCAAGAGAACACACTGGACATGATAGGCAGAACGCAATTACTCTCTAAGATAGCCAGCTCTGCCTGGAGTCTGCCTTGTATAACTCACCCAGCATTCCTGGCTAGAGGCCCCAGTACCAGAGAAACTGTGCCCCTTGTCCTTCTTGTAAAGAGAATGTTCTCTGTACCAGGCTCCATTGCTCAACTGCCCTAGTAACCCAGCTGAAAGAAAGGTAGAGAGCTTTCAGAGTTACAGTGCATTCAGGGAAGGGTCGCTGGGAGGAGGCCAATTTCCCAAATGACTCAGCATCAAAAGTCCAGATTTGGGGGGCTTCCCTGGTGACCCAGTGGTTTAGAATCTGCTTTCCAATGCAGGGGACCTGAGCTCAAACCCTAGTCAGGGAACTAAGATCCCGCATGCCAGGGACAACTAAGCCTACCCACTACAACTACTGAACTGGAGTCCCACAACTAGAGAGAAGCCTGAACACTGCAACAAAAGATCCCACATGCGGGAACTGACCTGACACGGCCAAATTGATTAATTTTTTTTTAATTCCAGTTTTGGTTTCTCTACATCCTAAACTAAGAAAGGTCTGGTAAAGGTGGATTAGCATGTAGCCAGCTGACTTTCTTGCTAAAACAACTGGAGGAATAGAAGATATTTAAAATACCTGTTTGAAGACATCAGACAGCTGCCAAAGAAGCAGGGCCTTGAGGGACCAAGAGGCCAGAGTGAAGAGAAGTTCAGGGTGAACCACCACTGAAGACCCCTGCAGCATTTGCCAGTTCCAGTGCAGTGACGGGTGGCTGAAAGGCTGAACAAACTCCTAATGGCTTCAAGGGAGTCAAGTCGGAGTCTAGGGCCCAACAAGCAGCAAGGTCTGGGGAATGCAGCCTTTTGGCTGAGAATTCCAAAGGGCTCCTCTAGGAGTGGGGTGAACAGGATACAGACGAGGGCCCCCGAGACCAAAGGCCGCCTTTGAATCAGCCCAACCCCCAAGCACTCCATGCAGCCACCCCCAGTCAGCTGGAACTGGCGTGCAAGGTAGAGGCGTGTGTGTCCTGCGAAGCACTCAGATTCAGGAATCAGAAAGACCTGGAAGCTCTACCATGGACCACTGTGTGACTAGTCCCTCAACCATTCTGCCCCTCAGTATCCTCCCCTTAACACAGAGGCTGACTCATTTTCTAAAAAAATGAAATCATGCCATTTATAGCAACATGGATGGAGCTGGAGGTTATCATACGAAGGGAAATAAACCAGATAGAGAAAGACATATATCACATGGTATTCCTTATATATGGAATCTCAATGAACTTATTTACAAAACAGCAACAAACTCACAGACTTAGAAAATAAATGTGTGATTAATACAGGGAAGAGGGGAAGGGGTAGATTGGAAGTTTGGGATGGACATGTACACACTGCTGCTTTTTTCAAAATAGATAACCAACAAGGACCTACTGTATAGCACAAGGAACTCTGCTTAGTATTCTATATTAACCTAAATAAGAAGAGAATTTGAAAAAGAAGAGATACATATATATGTATAACTGAATCTGTTTATTGTATGCCTGAAACTAACACAACATGGTTAATCAACTATACTCCAATATAAAATTTAAAACATTTAAAAAAAGAGAGAGAGGAATAATTTTAAAAAAAAACAAACAGAGGCTGGCTGAGGCAACACTGGAGAAGTACCTAGTACCTCCAGCACGTACTGAGAGCTTGGGAAACAGAAGCAGCTGGCGAGGGGGTAAGAGCCATGTACTGGGAACGGACAGGACACCTAGGCAGGTTTGAGCCCTGAAAATTCCTGCCGAATCACCTGGCGTCTCTGGGCCTCAGTTCTCTCACTCATTCATCAAGAGGTTGGATTACAATTCCAAGGCCCACTTGTAACTTTTCTTTTTAACTCTTTATTTTGTAGGGGTATAGCTGATTAACAATGGAGAAGGCAATGGCACCCCACTCCAGTACTCTTGCCTGGAAAATCCCATGGACAGAGGAGCCTGGTGGGCTGCAGTCCATGAGGTCACTAAGAGTCGGACACGACTGAAGTGACTCAGCAGCAGCAGCAGCAGCTGATTAACAAACGATGCTGTAAGAGTTTCAGTGGACAGCAAAAGGGCTCCGTCTTACACGCACATGTATCCATCCTCCCCCAAACTCCCCTCCCCTCCAGGCTGCCACATGACATTGAGCAGAGTTCCCTGTGCTAGACAGCAGGTCCTTAATGGTTATCCACTTTAAACAAAGCAGTGTACATGCCCATCCCAAACTCCCTAGCTACCCTTTCCCCCCATCCTTCCCCCAGCAAGGATAATTTCCTTCCCTAGGTCAGTGAGTCTCTATTTTGTAAGTAAGCTCATTTGTATCATCTCTTTCTAGATTCCACATATAAGGGATGTCAAAAGACATGTTTCCTTCTCTGTCTGACTTACTTCACTTGTTGTCTAACACCCTGTAGGAAGGACCACTTGTAACTTTAAATTTTCTGTTTCATCTTGCAAAGTCTGAGGGGTGGTGGAGGGAGAGAGAAAGAAGATTTAGAGACAGTTATATGAATGTATATACACATATAGACATATATGTACTCATAGACATACTTAAATGAATACAAATCTGTACATAAATGCAAATTTTTGTATATATATTATATATTACATATATGCATTTTTTAAAGATTTCTGTCTTCTCAAAAACACTTTCATTAAGGACTTCTCTTGTCCAAGGGCCTCCATCAGGCATCACATTGCATGGGGGCAGTGGTTCTGGGAGACAGAGCTGCCTACACCTGAGTACCAGATACAGAGTTCACATCATCCTCTCCAGGGACAGCATCTTCCCTCCAAGCAGAACTGTCTCTTGCCTCAGGCTCGTGAGGGCTCAGAGCCAGTGGAGGAGGAAGAGAAAGTGTTTGTAGAAAGATGCTAAGAGTTTCCCCTGACTTAAGCACCAAAAGCTACAGGTGCTGTAGCTTCTGTGTTAGGAAGCTAGAATTTCCCGGGGCTGTTTGCGAGACTGGACTTAAGTAGGTGGAGGGGCTCAGAGGAAGGCCTGGGGCGTGTGCTGAGTTCTGCACACACCTGAAGTTAGAGCTGGCCAGGGACCAGGAGGAGGGATAATAACAGCATCCCTGGTGCTGCCCCTCAGGGAAACGCACTAAGAGAAGGCAGGGGGGCGTTGGGGTGGGGTTGTTTCTGAGTGAAGGACGAGTCAGGGGCTCTGGGAGCAGAGAGCAACCAGGATAAGCTCACCTTCATGGAGTTCTGTCAAGAAGCGGAGCCCTTTCCTCCAGCAGAACCACTTACCGTCTTCGTTGCTACTAGAAGATTCAGCATCCGTGTATTGATTAAAAGTGAGAATCCTTGGGCTGCCCTGTTGGCTCATGGGTAAAGAATCCACCTGTCAATGCAGGAGACACAGGTGTTATCCCTGGTCCGGGAAGATCCCACATGCCGCGCAGCAGCTAAGCCCCGTGACAGCAACTGGGGAGGCCTGTGCCCTAGAGCCTGGGAGCCACAATGCTGAGCTCACCAACCCTGGAGACCATGCTTCCCAACAAGAGAAGCCACTGCAATGAGAAGCCTCGGCACCACAACCAGAAAGTAGCCCGTGCTGGCCTCGACTGGAGAAGAGCCTGCGCAACAACGAAGAGTCGGCACAGCCAAAAATTAACTGATTAATTCATTAATGTTTTTAAGTGTGAGCTCTCGAGCTAGACTGCCTGCATTTGAATCCTAGCTCTGCCACTTTTACCTGCATGACCTCGGGTAAGTCACCTGATCTCTGTACTTCAGCTTCTTCATCTATAAAATAGAGATGAAAGAGTATCTGCTTCATAGAGTTATTGAAGATTAAGCCAGTGCTTAGAACACTTGGCCCTTAGTAACCTCTATACATGTATGAATTATTATTATTATAAGGACCCTGTTTAAAGTTGCTACAGTGCTCTTGATGTGAGCAAATGCATCTCTGGTGGCCAATCACTTAGAATTTCTCCCTTGACTCCTGGGCATCCCGGGGTATATCTTTGGTCTTTTCCTTCTGAGGTCATTTCACTCCTCTGGGTAACAGCCCCTTATCAGGTGTTTTTTTCTCCCTCCCTGATCTGCAGCCTTTTGCTCTGTAGATTCCCCAATTTGAGACAGATGACAGTCCACTGTGGCTTTCAAGAACCAGGGGATATGTGTCAAGATCTTAGAGAATTCCCACTAGCATCCTTCTCAAATGATGTGGGATCAGAAAGACAGTGTCGTCTGCTCCTGTGCCATCAAGGGTAAGATTCACTGCATAGGGGACTTCCCTGGTGGTGCAGTGGCTAAGACACTATGCTCCCCTTGCAGGGGGTCCAGGTTCGATTCCTGGTCAGGGAACTAGATCCCACATGCCACAACTAAGACCTGGCACAGCCAAATAATAATAAAATACATATTTTTTAAAAAAGAATCACGGGACAGCACTTTTCAAAAGTAATGCTTCAATTTCCCATCTCTCCCCCCTACCTTTCTAACTTAGCATATCTTGTCTTTGTGTCCCTTTTGATACCCTCCCGTGGGTAAGGGTCTCAAGTTCCAACACCAGTTTCCAAGTATCTCCTTTGTCAGTCTGCTCCCACCTTCCTTTGCAGTATGAGAATAGTTGGCCTTTATTGGCTTAACTGAACTCCAGCTGAAAACGAGTTAAGTCCCATTTTAAGATCCTTTTGAGAGAAAGGGTGTTCATGAGCAAAAGGCACCTGCTTCATATAAATACTGAAAGGAAAATGGCCTGGGAACCTCGCTGGATGTCCAGGATTACTCCCAGGGTTCAGGGTTGAAGGAAACGGGGTATTTCTTCCTTTAGATGAAGCCATTTCCTCACCAGCAGAAGCAGGCTGCACTGGCCTTGGAACTAAGGCTGAATCTGCACAGGAATGCTTTCCACCAGCTGTCTGCTCACTTCCCTGTGAGGCCAAGTTCATTATCCTCTTAAAAGCCTGTTTTCTCATGCAGAGGAGCTTGGCAGGCCAGGGAGTGTATGGTTCTTTGAAAGTGTGAAAGTGTTAGTCGTTCAGTCGTGTCTGACTTTTTGCAGTCCCATGGTCTATAGCCTGCCAGGATCCTCTGTCCACGGGATTCTCCAGGCAAGAATACTGGAGTGGGTTGTCATTCCTTTCTCCAGGGGATCTTCCCGACTCAGGGATCAAGTCCAGGATCATCTATGTGTGTGTAGTGTGTATATATATATATGTAACTGAATCACATTGCTGTACAGAAGAAATTAACACAATATTGTAAATCAACTATATGTTAGTAAAAAAAAATGTTTTTAATAAAAAAAATTTTTAAGGGGGAAATTTGGCCATAGACACATATAGAGGGAAGACGAGATAAAGAGACACAAGACAAATGTCCTAGGAATACGCAGGACTGAAGTGGTGCATTAACAAGCCAGGGAAAACCACCAGAAATTAGGAAGAGGGAAGGAAGGATTCAGAAGCACCATAACCCTGAGACAACTTGATGTCAGACCCCCAGCCTCCAGAACTGTGAAACCATCAATTTCTCTTCTATAAGTTACGCAATTTGTGGCACTTTGTTACAATAGCCCTCGTAAAATACATGGATACCCACATACCGTCCTTAGCCCTCAAATCCTTCCCTGTCAAGCTCGGAAGCATGTATGACTATCGCTCGGAGAGCTCCTCTGACAATAAAGCTGGCCTGGCCCTCCATGTCTCATTAATTCATTCATTTCCTTAAATTTCCCGAGTACCAGTTCTATGCCAGATACTATTCTGGTTGCTTGCCTTGGATTTCCCAGGCAAGAATACTGGACAAGTTTGCCATTTCCTTCTCCAGGGAACCTTCCTAATCCAGGGATCAAACCTTTGTCTCCTGCACTGGCAGGTGAATTCTTCAACAATGAGCGACGTGGGAAGCCCAAAACGATCATACTCCAATAATAAAATAAAATTTAAAAAATAATAATGAAAAGTCAACTTGATCAACCATAGTAGAAAGACAACTATATCATCTTTACGTTAGACTTTTAAAGGCTCCCTATAAAAATATTACAAAGTCATTAAGTGAAAAGGAAACCAAAGAATCCACAGCAAAAACTTAGAGAGAAAAAAAGTGTGATAGAGAGTGGTCAGGTAATTAATTTAAAAACATGGATCATGTCCCCTTTCTAGATTGTGTGATGTCTGAGCTATTGGGCAGCTTTTGTTTTCTTAATTAATAGACTTTTTTTTTTTTGGTTTGTTTTAGATACACAGAAAAATTGAATAAAGTACAAAGAGTTCCCCCTCACACACTCCCCCACCTCCAGTTTATCTGGCAGCTTTTTAAAATTTGTAATCTGATGTGATTTCTCATCCTAAAGAAAAATCTTTGTGTCTAATTTTATGTCTGTCACCTCCTCTGCTTTTTCTTTAAGGGTGCCTGCAAATCGCACCAGCTTCAAGTCCCACAAAACCCAGACCCTTTCCTTTCCCCTCTTTAGTCTGTTTCATTATCACTGCAGTACCACGAGGTGGGCATATCAGAGCCAGACTGGGAACTGAGCCACAGGGAGGCTGAAAGACATGCCTGGAGACACAGGAGGAAATACTGAGGCCAAGAACTAGCACCCAGGTCCTTCTAGACAGGCCCACCGCCAGTCCCTTCCTGCAGGGTGCCCGGATGCAGTCGCCTCTGCAGGCAGGTATTTGACTTCACCTTCTCATCCAAGAACAGGGACCATGATAACAACAGGCTGGTGGTCACTTAGCCACACGCCTGAAGTTCAGGAAGCTCCAAAAACAGAGAGCTTTACCAAAATAAGCAGCTGCAGAAGAGCTTGAAACTCAACTTTCAGTAGAGCAGGCTTGAAACTCAACATTCAAAAAGCTAAGATCATGGCATCTGGTCCCATCACTTCATGGAAACAGTGGAAACAGCGACAGATTTTATTATCTTGGGCTCCAAAATCACTGCAGATAGCAACTGCAGCCATGAAATTAAAAGATGCTTGCTCCTTGGAAGGAAAGCTATGACCAAGCTAGACAGCATATTAAAAAGCAGAGACATTACTATGCTGACCAAGGTCTGTCTACTCAAAGCTATGGTTTTTCCAGTAGTCAAGTATAGATGTGAGAGTTGGACCATAAAGAAAGCTGAAGACCAAAGAATTGATGCTTTTGAACTGTGGTGTTAGAGAAGATTCTTGAGAGTCCCTTAGACTGCAAGGAGATCCAACTAGTCCATCCTAAAGGAAATCAGTCCTGAATATTCATTGGAAGGACTGATGCTGAAGCTGAAGCTCCCATACTTTGGCTATCTGATGTGAAGAACAGACTCACTGGAAAAGACCCTGATCCTGGGAGGGTTTGAAGGCAGGAGAAGAAGTGAACGACAGAGGATGAGATGGTTGGATGGCACCATTGACTCAGTGGACATGAGTTTGAGTAAGCTCCGGGGGTCGGTGATGGACAGGGAAGCCTGGTGTGCTTCAGTTTATGGGATTGCAAAGAGTCAGACACAACTGAGCCACCAAACTGAACTGAACAGCTGCAGAATCTGACCCGAATGGATCAGAGTTGACAGTCTGTCCTCACTGACCCAGTTTTTTTTCCCCCACTCATTTTATTTTTAAAAATTTATTTTTAATTGAAGGATATGCTTTACAATATCATGTTGGTTTCTGCCACACAACAACATGAATCAGCCATAGGTATATGTATGTCCCCTCTCTGTTGAGCCTCCCTCCCACCTCCCACCCCATCCCACCCTCCTAGGCTGTCACAGAACCCTGATTTGAGTTCTCTGAGCTGACCCAGTTTAGTGTGAACATGTACCTGTCTTGCTGTTTGATTTCAAAGGCTGCCCCAGGCCCCACAGAGGCTGATGTGTTATACAGAGGTCACGCACGGCAGTAGCTTTTTGCAAGTCTGCAGGGCTCTGAATTCTGAAATATATCTAACACCAGGGGCTTGAATAAGGGGTTAAAAACCTGAACCTAACTTATAGGGTGGTAGTAAGGATGCAAAATGGTAAAGCATATGAACGGGCTTGGAGAAGTACACAGTGCTTGCCAGATGTCAGCACCATCATAGCCCTAAAAGCAGAGAAGTAAGAAGAGAGAAGAGAAGTAAGAAGAGGGAAGACGGACTTCCCTGGTGGTCCAGTGGATAAGAATCCACCTGCCAAAGCAGGGGACATGGGCTTGATCCCTGGTCCAGGAAGATTCCATATGCCTCGGGGCAACTAAGCCAGTGAGCCACAACTACTGAAGCCCGTGTGCCCTAGAGCCCGTGCTCCACAGCAAAAGAAGCCACTGCAATGAGAAGCCTGTGCACCGAAACTAGAGTAGCCCCTGCTCGCCGCAACTAGGGAAAGCCTGCACACAGCAACAAAGACCCAGCACAGCCAAAAATAAGCTAATTAATTTAAAAAATAAAATAAAAAAGATGGGAGAAGCCTCATTTCAAGCTGAGCAACAGGTCCACTTGAAACATTGCCTGAGAGCAAGCTTGCCACCTACATAATGACACCAACTCCGAACCTGCTTGGGGCACACTCGTCCCTTCTCACACCTGGATTCCGAAGGAGCCCATACCAGCAAGGGTAGTAGGAAGCTAGGACCCATTACCAGGTCCCCACCGATGAACCAGGCTGGCCCAAAGCTCTCTGGGACCCCATTCCTCATCTCTAAAAAATAAGGGAGAATAGCTAATTGTGGTCTGTTATAGGCTGAATTGTGTCCTCTCTGCCCCCAAAAATTCATTATGTTGACATTCATTATCTCAGAATATGACCCTGTTTGGACATAAGATCTTTATGGAGGCCATCATGTTAAAAATGAGTTCATTAGGGTAGAAATAAATCTAAGGTGACTGATATTCATATAACAAGAGGAAAACAGGACACAAAGACATAGCTTGGAGATACACAGGGAGGCCCCACCACCCACAGGCCAAGGACAGAGGCCTGGAATAGATAGATCCTTTCCTCCCAGCTTCCAAAGGAGCCAATCCTGATGACACCTCAGTTTGGACTTCCGGCCTCCAGAACTGTGAGACATTAAATTACCTACTGTTTAACCCATCCCATCCATGGTGGCAGCCCCAACAAATGAGTACAGTCTATGTCAAAGTAAGGTCTCCCTTTTTGTCTGTCCACCATTACTGTTACTCCCATGGTGATGATGTGTGCCGTGTGATGTATATATGATCATTTCAGCAAATACAGCTTCAGGTTGAGCCTGATGTTGACAGGAAGCAAATTTCATAATTCTCCATGAGAAATCAACTTTGCATAAGCACCTGGAGCTAGTGGTAAAGAATCTGCCTGCCAATGCTAGAAACACAAGAGACGTAAGGTCGATCCCTGGGTCAGGAAGGTCCCCTGGAGGAGGGCATGGCAACTCATGGACAGAGGAGCCTGTCCTCCCAAGAGGTCCCAGACGATGCCTTTGCCTCCCAAGAGCCCCATCTGTGTCTGGAGCTCCCTCTTCCTGGACATCAAAATTCAGCCTATTTGTCAGTGCCTGAAACATACATGTGGAGGAGGAAATGGCGACCCACTCCAGGATTCATGCCTGGAGAATCCCATGGCCAGAGGAGCCTGGTGGATTACAGCCCATGGGATCACAAAGAGTTGGACACAGCTGAGCTACTAAGCATGAAAAACACATCTGATCTTCTGAGAGTCCCCCGTACCTTCCTCTGTGACAAGGAGAGAGAGTTAAGACATTAGATACCATTACCTAGATTTAATGCAAAAAGCGTAGAAAATCATCACCCACCAAAGGCCAATGAATAAAACGAGCCTGCAAAGTATTAATAGAATACACTAATTTGCAGCCCCTGACCGGATCAGCGCTGCCTTTCAGATTTGCCTTTCTGAGCTCCACTTCCCAGCCTGGGACACTAAAGCCTCCAGTGAGCATTCAAAGCTTTCTTTTCCATTAAGCAAAGATCAAAGAACAAAGATTACTAATGGCAAGAAGCACCCAGGGAGCACCCGGATGTCAGCACTCTCTACCAGGCGCATAAGCAGGACCTGCAGTCCTGCTCCAGATGCTCAGAGCTGCGCTGGCCCAAGGCCCAGCTCATCAGATCTGCTTCCTGCGCTGTGTAGTAGGCTCTGGGATGCAAACGACCCTGCGCACATCCTCAGGGACCGTCTGAACACCCACCAGGCCATTTAATCTCTGTTCTTGATTTCAGAGGTGGCTCCAGGGCTTCACTGGTGGTCCAGTGGTTAAAAGTCTGCCTGCCAATGCAAGGGACATGCGTTCGATCCCTGGTCTGGGACATGCGTTCGATCCCTGGTCTGGGAGGATCCCCATGCCTCGGGGCATCTAAGCCCATGTGCCACAACTGCTGAGACCAAGCTCTGGAGCCCACGAGCTAAAACTACCTGAGCATCCCAGGGCCTGTGCTCTGCCACCAGAGAAGCCACCACAATGAGAAGCCCATTGCACCAAAATGAAAACCTGAGGTTCGAGGCAGATGCCCCCCACCACCCCTGGGGAAAAGCAATTGGAGATTCATTGCCCATTGACCAAAACTCCAAGACAGGAATAGCAGGGCAGTTAAGGGAGAAGGCTGGACCCTGCACAGACCACATATTTCTCATTCCCGAAGTCAAGAGACCTCCCCAACCACACATGGCGCAGAAAAGGCTCCTTGGAAGCCAAAGGAGAGTCATGTCAAGCGATGTTCTATCCATAGGCCTTTGAGGTGGGATCCATCTTGACTAAGAGATGCGTTCACACACATGGGAGGATCCTGAGATGCTCCAGATATGGACTGTGAACCAGGCAAATCAGAACGACTGGCCAAAGGAAGCCCAGAAGAAATGCCCCATAGAAGGAATTCAAACTGTCACGAGGGTGCAACTCAGCAGCTCAGGGACTCTCCTCTGAGTCTGCCCGTGTGTCTAACCACACGTACTGTCATTCTTTTTCATCCTGATAAAGACTTGGCTTGCTTCACTACTTTCCATCTTTGTGGAGATTCTTTTCTGCAAAGCTGAAGGGCCAGGGCCCTGGTCACTGACCACGGATCCAGTGGCTAGGTATGGTGCTTTCACCATCGTGACCTGGTCTCAATCTCTGGTTGAGAACCTAAGCCCCGCTCCAAGCCCACTGCAGGCCAAGGCCACCAAAGATCAGACCCAGCACAGCTATTAATAAATAAATAATTTTTTAATGTATCTGTAACATATGAAACTTAAAAAAAAAAAAAGTTGCTCCAAATCACCTATCCCGTAAAGACAGACAAGGGGATGTTAGCAACTCCCACTCCACACACTTTCACACCAGCCGAGACAGAGTTCCTTCCTCTTGCCCTTCAGGGTGCATAGGGACAGATTCCCAAAGAGCGTGCTGCCCAAGTGCCAAGCTGGATGAGAGCTGAATGGGCCCTGGTACGTCCTTTACCTGAGCCCACATTTGCTCAGGAAGACTCTTCCCAAGTGTCCGCTTGGCTGAGGGAAGATGCTGTGACAGGCCAGGTGCCCTTCTAGTCAAAGCGAACAGTCTGCCAGGCACAGGCCTGCTGGGGTCAGTGACAATTAGCTGCTTCCAGCTGGGACACTGAAGTATTAAGCTGTCCCTCCATGGCACGCTGGATGGTCCCCTGAGAAACAGAATGAGCAGAGCAACACCACCAGAGCCAACAATTAGTTGCTGAATGAATGAATGGAAGACCCTTTACCTTAAGTCATCCAGCATGCCATGCTTTTCTGCAAACTGTGGCTCAGATGGTAAGGAACCTGCTGGCAATGCAGGAGACCTGGGTTTGATCCCTGGGTAGGAAAGATCTCCTGGAGTAGGAAATGGCAACCCACTTCAGTACTCTTGCCTGGAGAATCCCCATGGACAGAGAAGCCTAGCAGGTTATACAGTCCATGGGGGTCCCAAAGAGTAGGACTGAGGGAGGGACTAGCACTTTCACTTTCATTCAAGTGTAGGACACGCTGCCCCATTTCACACAAGATGGAGTGGAAACCATCAGGAAAGCAGATCCTACAACATGAAGCACCTTTTGCAGTAGTAGAAAGTTTAACGTGGTCACTAAGGTCTAATTTACCTTAACTTCCTACTGAGAGCTGCCAAGAAAGCCCTGCTTCCTGCCTCCCACACTGAACCACCTTACCTTGTGCACATCTTAGAACAGGTATGCCAGGTCTGTGCCAGCCGTTAGGCTGAACTACATTTCCCAGAATTCCCTTTCCATGTGTCCTTCCTCTTAGCATGGGTTCCAAGGGAAAGCCTCTCAGGAGAGTTGGAAGATGGAAGGGAGGCAGCAGCTGTTTTGTAGCACAGAGGTTGTTGCTTATCAGTTGATTCACCTCTGAGGTGAAGTGGCAGGTGGTCTTGTCATCATTCTCTTCTTCTACTAAATATTCCTCCTGTGTCTCTGCCTCCTGGATGTGTGTGTTCAGCTCCATGTGTGTGCGCTAGCTCCTGCAGGTTATCTTCATTTCCAAGGTCAAATGTAACAAGAACAGATAACAAGAATAGAGTCAGTTCATCCTTATGGGATTTCAACTTGTGCACATGGAGTTCCAACCTGCTTGTTATCTTTCCTTCTTGACCACCTGACTGGTGCCTCACTGGACTGAGACAGCCTTGCAGAGGTGGCTTGTCGAGTGTCCTTAATTGTAGAAGCCAAGTCCCTGTAGAACATGAATTATATATTTATCCTGATTCTTGACATGAACCCTGTCCAATTAAAGAAGTAAGGGATTTTAGAGACAAAATTCCCTATCTTTTACAAAGAGATAGGTGGAAGTGATGGCACAAGATATAAGAGCACCCAGTACAGATTATGATACATAATCAAAGCTCACTAAATATCAATATCAATTTTAAGTGGATGAGGGTTTTGTGACGATGAAAGGAGCAATGCTTATGAAAATGTTTTGAGAACTTTGAAATACTATTCAGATGTCAGGTTTCATTATTTCTACACTTAGGAATGTTACTTATATTATCAGTAATATAGACAAAGACTGGGCTTCCCAGGTGGCACTAGCCTGCCAGTGCAGGAGACTTAAGAGATGCGTGTTCAATCCCTGGGTCAGGAAGCTCCGCTAGGGAGGGCACGGCAACTCACTCCAGTGTTCATGCCTGGAGAATCCCACGGACAGAGGGACTTGGCAGGCTACAGTTCACAGGGCTGCAAAGAGTCAGACATGATGGAAGTGACTTAGCATGCATGCATGCATGGACAAAGACTATCGCTGTATCTGAGGAGACAGTTCTAATACTTTCAGACTGGTAACATGTCTTTTCTGGTAACTGGTAACGTGTATCTCTGTACCAATTACCCTTATGTCAACTCTACCTACATCCCCTCTTCTGCTTATGTGGAAGGCTCACACATGTTCCCAGGCAATCTCAGAATGGTCAGGGTATGCATGGATTGCCTACTTCCCCCAACCCACACCCCATGAGACTTGCAATGAAGTCATGTTTCCAGAACTGGGATCCAATGGCCAGATGCCACTATTGGGCTCCTACCCTATGAAACAAATAGTCTTGTTTCTGAACATATGTGATAATTAGTGTCCTAGGAGAGCTATGAAGCCAGTTACACACTTTCTTCTCTCCAACATAGGTTGGCCCCACTGTCTCCAACTCAGTCCCTGCTGTTTCATTCTCTGCCTGCTAGTCTACTTCCTACAAATACTCCTAATTGAGCTGGGGACCTGAGGCCATCTTCCCCACCCCATAAAAGCTGACATTTTTCTGTCTTCTTATGTTGACTCTCCTGGAATGACTGCTATTCCCAGCAAGTTCTAGAGGATTCCACTGCTGTGTTGGAAGCCACAGGATGGAATGACCTGGCACAGTCCAGTTCTAGAATTTGGAATGAGACCACTCTCCCCCTCGAGGATTGCAGCCAGTCAATCAGGGGCCCTCTTCCAACCGAGCCCAAGAGGCCAGGTTAGCTCTACTTGGGCTCGGCCCTAACTAGCAGATGGCGCCATCTGCCTTAGAGCCCACGTTTGCCTTAGTTACCTTAGTTCTGGTCTCCCAGTCTACGAAGGCAGTGAGGCAGCCCGAGGGAGGCAGCTATGTTTCAGAAAAAACATTCAGTAATTGGATCCCGATTCAAACCAACCAACCACAGAGGACATCTTTAAAACAACCAGGGAAATATTAATATGGGCAGTGTATTAGATGGTGCTAAGGGAACCATTAATTTTTCTGGATGTGATCATTGTAAGGCAGTTTTTTAATAGTCCTTAACAGAGATTTACATTGAACTGCTTACAGGTGACATGATAATGATATGGAATTTGTTTTTAAATAATGCAGAAAAAAATAAATGGGAAAAGAGATAAAATAAGATGAGCAAAATGGTGATAATGCTGAATCTGGGTGAGGGTATGAGGGTGTTCGAAGAACTATTCTCTCTACAGCAGAAATTAACACAGTATTGTAAATCAAATATAGTTCAATTTTTAAAAAGATATGGTGGTGGTGGTATAATCACTAAGTTGTGTCCAACTCTTGGGATCCCATGTACAGTAACCCACCAGGCTTCTCTGTCCAGGGGATTTCCCAGGCAAGAATACTGGAGTGGGTTGCCGTGCCCTCCCCTAAGGGATCTTCCCAACCCAGGGATCGAACCTGCATCTCCTACATTGCAGGTGGATTCTTTACCACTAAGCCACCAGGGAATAATTTTTAAAAGATATATATGTATATAAATCACTGCAAAAACTAAGTGGATTTAAAATGTAAAAGTAAAAATGTATATTTGTAACTGAATCACTTGGCTATACAGCAGAAATTAACACAACATTGTAAATCAACTTTGCTTCAGTTTAAAATTTTTTAACTCTCTCTATATCTCTTACTGGTCAAAATTTTCCACATCAATTTTTTTAATTTCTGAAAAATGTACAGAGACTTTCTACCTACAGCTAAGTTTCTACTCTATCAGAGCTTTTGACAATCTCAACTCCAGTCAAGAAATGGGAATCCAAATTGGACAGAGAAAATCTGAGTTTTCTCCCAGGAAAATGGCACCAGGAGTGAATGAACACAGAATCCTGAGGTCCCCTTTTAAAACTTACTCTCCCTGGGTTCTATAAACCACAGTTTATTGACTGACTTTTAATGGCTATGTCCAAGACCATCAAAGACTTCCCCAATGGCTCAGCGGTAAAGAATCTGCCTGCAATGCAGGAGACACAGTAGACACAAGCTTGATCCCTACGTTGGGAAGATTCCCCTGGAGGAAGAAATGGCAGCCCACTCTAGTATTCTTGCCTGGAGATTCCCAAGGACAGAGGAACCCGGTGGACTACATATAGTCCATGGGATTGCAAAAAGTCGGACACCACTGAGAGGCTGAGCACACATACATCAAGCCTATTAGACTCTACGAGAAAGTAAAACCCAGAAATAAGAATGTATAAAGATTTTTATATCTTTTTTACAAATTTACTTTGATTATGTCTTGAAATATAAGTGTAATATCATAAGTATATTTAAAATGAAAGAGTTGCTACTGTTTGAGGAAGCAATAAAACATGCTATCAAGTTCAAATTGCCCTCAAATTTTAATAAACATATAGGCAACGAAAACTACTATCCACATTATTAGATTTGACCATTAATATGAAATAGAACCCTCATCTGCACCATCAAACTGAAAACTTTTCACTCAGATTATATTTTCACCCAATAAAAATACTCCTACATTTTGATCCTAATGGAGTTTTCAGGGGGTTCTAAGGCAGAGTTAAGGTTTCCAAAATTATCCTGAGAAATTTCACTTCATCTTTTTAAATAGATGACTAATTTCAATTTTATTACACAGTGTTGGACACTCGCTCCACACAGCAGATGGTACATGTGTGTAGAAATCCTCATCTTTCTTTCTGGGAGGCGATAGTTCCATTCTGATACCATCAGCCCATCTTACCCAATGGTCAAGGAGTCTTTCAATCAGCAAATAGGAACTGAATCACTATAGTGTTTCAGGCACTTCCACAGGCAAAGACTTCAAGGAAATGGGCTTGCTCAGTGATACAATCAAAGATATGGTTTTTTTGGTAGTCATGTATGAATGTGAGAGTTGGAGAAGGTTGAGCGCCGAAGAATTGATGCTTTTGAATTGTGGTGCTGGAGAAGATTCTTGAAAATCCCTCAGACAGCAAAGAGATCAAAGCAGTTGATCATAAAGGAAATCAACCCTGAATATTCATTGGAAGCACTGATGCTGAAGCTGAAGCTCCAATACTTTGGCCACCTGATGTGAAGAGCTGAGTCATTGGAAAAGACCCTGATGCTGGGAAAGATTGAAGTCAGGAGGAGAAGGGGATGACAAGATGAGATGGTTGGATGGCATCACCGACTCAATGGACATGAGTTTGAGCAAGCTCAGGAAGATGGTCAAGGACAGGGAAAGCCTGGCGTTCTGCAGTCCATGGGGTCACAGAGTCAGGCACGACTTAGCCACTGAACAGCAACAGTGATACAGTAATGAAAGCTAATGTTTGAAGCGCGTTTTTGTGGCTTCAAAGAATAAAGTTCTCTTGCTGTCTGAGCAAGTCTCGGAACTGCAGTTTCTTCATTTGAAAAGGAAGGACAATATTATCACCCAGGTGAACAGTTTTGAGGTTTGGGTAGTTGTCAAGAGTTTTTGTTCATTTGCTTCTTGCTTTTATTTTAAAAGTTTTGAGCAACCACTTTGCACAGGGGGATGTGTTTCTTGATAAGGACTTTTTTTTTTAGCTGCACTATCCCTGCAGCTGCACAGGCATTCTCTAGTTGCTGCGAGTGGGCTATTCTCCAGTTAGAGTGCACGCACTTCTCACTGTGGTGGCTCCTCCTGCCACGGGGCACGGGCTCTAGACAAGCGGGCTTCAGTAATTGCAGCTCTCAGGCTCCAGAGTTGGGGCTTAGTAGCTGTGGTACACAGGCTTAGTCGCCCTGCAGCCCATGGAATCTTCCCGGACCAGGGATCGAACCCATGTCCCCTCCATTGGCAGGCGAATTCTTAACCACTGCACCAGGTCCTGTATTTGTATTGCTATCCTTTATTGCTGTAATGATTTTATAAACTATGATAGTTCCTAGCACCCAGCTTGACAGAGTGCAGGCTCCTTAAATGTCCCTTCCCCTCCCATTCACTTATTTCACTGGATCTTTCCTGGGACTCCCTCCTGGCCTAGGTTCCCAGCCTGCCTCTTTGGCAGTGATTCAATCTCCCTTCTGGCCTCACATGGATGAAGCCCAGTCCATCATGAGAAGCATCCAATGTCAGCACAGCCCTGCCAACGTGACCCAGACAGGGCAGTGGGCTGCGGAACTGGAGACAGGAGGAACCAGTCAGTTCTGCTGCACTGAATTAGACAGACTGAAGCTTTAAACCGCTTCTGATGCTGCTGAATTCTTGGGAAGCACTTGAACAAGCAAAGCTTTGTGTTCCGTTCTTGGCAAGGCTGACCCACAAAGAGGGCTTCCTCAGAGCTTACAAGGGGGCTGGGGGCGAGGAGGGGCCCTGCATGGCTAGGCAGACTCTCCCACTCCTCAATTATTAGTAACATCAATCCCCCTCTTCCCCGTCACATTGTGTTAGTTCTCGCTTCTGACCAAGGAATCCCATTAATGCTCTGTGATGTACATCCCAAATGACATCACCTCGGTTCTTTGAAATTCAAAGAGCTGGATTAATGAACCACAAACTTCAAGCAGATTGGCCGTGTAATCCATCACATCTGACCGCAGCGTCGCCACTGCCTTGAATTCCAAAGGATGGCAAAAATTTCCCAGGCTGTTTTTGAAAATGAACACAGGAGCTTGAAACAGCAGCCTATGCTGCATTCATCATTCCTAGCAATGTCATGTGTCGTCTGTGTGCTGGAAATTAAATGGTCTCATTCTCTGTCCGGCATTTTTTGTTGAGAATTTAACCTGTTCCAATGTTATATTAAATTCCAATCTTTTCCAGAAAAATCTGCATTTAATTCCTCATTTCACCAATCTATTGAAAATATCCCTCTTGGCAACCTTTCAGAAAAGTCATATGAATTGCTAACTCTTTTAGATTTTGTTGAAGTATTAAGAATACTACTTATCTACAGATTCAACTGAGGCTCTTTTATTTCATTTCCCCAAGCTCCTTTTATATAATGTCAGGGCCACAAAAACCAGGAGCAGTGACTGGTCACAGCCATTCACTGTTCCTTCCGTGGTGAAAATGACATTAAAGTTGGCAAATGAAAAAATATATATCAAACTAATTACCTCCTTTTCCTCCAAAGCAAAAGATAATCTAACACCATTCTTTTGGACATAATGCCACTTATTTCACATAAAGGGATTTCTATGTGCTCAGAGAAAGGTGGTGTTCAATACGTGTGAATCAAAATCCAAATTAGCTAATTAACTGATGTGTCTGACAATGAAATGAAGAATCCATATGCTGTGAAAATTGTCAAAGGCACAGAAGATGTCACAGAAAAATGTCATGTCAGGTGAGATTAGTTCAGAATTTCTCTGCCGGTAAAACAAAAGAAGCTTCTTTTTTTTTTTTTTTAAAGCACCATAGCATAAAAGTTTGGTTAGCTGGGATGATCAGGAATTGAATCATTGCTGGATTGCTAAGTTTTCCAGAGAGCTGAAGGGAAGCGTTTGTTTTTGGTTTTTTGCTACTCCTCTGCATTGAAAGTGTGAAATCTTACCCACTTAGACCATGAGAGAAGTCCCTGAAGGAAGTTCTTTAAACAACCAGAATTTTTTATCTTAACTATTTCCCTATTAATATGGTTACTGATTCAGAATCACCTCTATAAACACCACAAATTATTTACTGAAGGTCTAGGAACTTGTTGCAGCAGGGGATTATTTGTCCCTTCGTTAAGTTGCTCCAAGTGGTGCTGGATATGTCTGATGAAAGAAAGTGAAAATGCAAGTCTCTCAGTCGTGTCCGACTCTTTGCAACCCCATGGACTATACAGTCCATGGAATTCTCCAGGCCAGAATATTGGACTGGGTAGCCTTTCCCTTTTCCAGCGGATCTTCCCAACCCTGGGATCGAATCCAGGTCTCCCACATTGCAGGTGGATTCTTTACCAGCTGAGCCACAAGGGAAGCCCTGTGGATTTTTGCCTGATGGTGGCCTCAAACTGAGTTCTCTGTTTCCTGCCTCTCGGGTGGGCTCTAGAAGACTGAGTCTCAGACAGTTGACATGCTGCTGAGATGACTTCCAAAGTGTCATTTCTGATGATGAAGCATTTACCTTTCCCAAATTCCTGACCTTCAGTAAGAATTGGCTAAGATGTGGGTCATGTAGAATGTATCCAAACTAAAGGCTCCAGTCATGCACATTTTTCGCAAGAAGAGACTAATGCAGTAATCATTTCTTGAATAGTCTCCACTGCTTATAGGGCGTGATGGGGAGACGCATTCCTAACTAACCCAGTCTTCAGTTATACAGAAGAGAAAAGACAAAATGAGATTCTCAGCCAGAGCTTACCAGTGTGTGTGCTCAGTAGTTCAGTCGAGTTCAACTCTTTCTAACACCTTGGGCTGTAGCCCACCAGGCTCCTCTGACCATGGGATTATCCTGGCAAGAACACTGGGATGAGTTGTCATTTCCTGCTCCAGGGGATCTTCCTGACCCAAGAATCGAACCCATGTCTCCTGAGTCTCCTGCATTGGCAGGTGGAGTCTTTACCACTGAGCCACCTGGGAAGGCTGGCAATCAAATGTCTCACTGAAAATTCTAGTAAACCACAGGAAAAGTCTACGCTGATGGAGAAATGGATGATATCAATATCACTGAGAAGTTACCAGGTAACACTTCAAGATAAACCAATCCTTGAATTTAACTACTGCTGTACCATCTCTGTGTTTCTGGTTTGTAAAAATTTTTGGAATACCTAGTTTTAAACATTTGCACTTGTACTTCAACCTATATAAATTCTCTAGAAACCTGAAGCTGTTTAAAGTGACTATGGATTTCTAGCTGTTCCCATTTTGTGGGGAAGTCAGTACATTTGAAAACACATCATGTGACTTCTTGCCTGCTCACCAAGAGACATAGGACCTCCATTTTTCTTCTGCCAGTGTCATCAGTTTCTGCATATCCTATACTTAATCACGGAGCAATGAGACAGTGTTCCTTGGGATTTCCCTCCCAGCTGGGGGACTTTAGGAATATTTCTTAATTTTTTTTTTTAATCTGTGAAATACAGAACATAATAGCACCTACCTGAGAGGCTGGAGTGACAATTAAAACAGACAACGCAAATCAACAGACAAGTATGATTGGTGACGGACAGGTTAGCCTGGCGTGCTGCAGTCCATGGGGTCGCAAAGAGTCGGACACAACTGAGCAACTGAACTGAACTGATGGGGTACCCACTGAAAGGAAGATGAACCTCCTTGGCCTCTATTTCAGTTTTTCCTGGATTCTGTGCCTTCTCCAGTTTTTGTGGGTTTGGGGGTTTTTGGTTTGTTGTGTTTTCTTGGCCATACCTCACAGCCTGTGGGATCTTAGTTCTGTGAGCAGGAACTGAACCTGTGCCTCTTGCACTGGAAGCACAGAGTCTTAACCACTGGACCACCAGGGAAGTCCCCGGTTTTGTTTCTCATATATCTTCTGTTTTCTCCTCGGTTGTGTAGCTATCATCTAGCCCCTTTCATGTCTCCTGACCACCTGCTCCTTTTAATTTTCCATTTCATGCTTACTGTGGGTTGCCAAAATAAAATGAAGTTTGTGTAAAGCGAGAGAAAAGAGGCCTGAACTGGGACCTCCTTTCAGCCCTAGAATCCTTCCTGAGAGATTTTGTGACAGTTACATCCGGTCCCCAGTAGCTGACTTCCCTTTTCCAGCAGCTGTGCGGGGACTTCCTGAAGCCCGACTCATCTGGCGTGATAAAGGACCAGGGCGTCTTCCCAAAACATTCTTCACATTGTCAGTTTTGTCCAAGAATGAGCACCTGGGAATAAATGCATATTTATGAAACATTATGCAATACTATGAAAATTTCATCATAATGAAAGTTTATCACAAATGCAACACTATGAATTTTTTTCAAAATGTTGTAGGTTAAAGAAAGTGCAAAAAAAAAAAGTGCAAATTTTTTATTTGAGCAGTATTTTTTAAAGTACCTGAATCTAGTCAAGCCTCTAGACCTAATTCTTTTTTTTTTTAGAATAGAGGAGAAACTATTATAGATTGAAGGATATATAAGAGCTGGAACAATCAAATGCCGTGTGAAGACATTGTTTGAAATCTGATTTGAAGAATCGATCCAAAAAATCGGAGCATTTTGAGACAATCACGGAACATTAAACATGAAAGAGGTAGTCTCTAATATTAATAAATGATTGTATTTTTGTTGTGATGATGGTATTGTGGTTATGTATACATTTTTTTAATCTTTATCTATTGATGATACATACATAAATATTCACAAGTGAGTGATATGATGATTGTTTGCTGATTGTTTGATGATTCTATGCTGTTATTATGGTTATATATTTTTTAATTAACTTATTTATTTTTGATTGTATTGGGTCTTCATTGCTGCAAGTGGGCTTTCTCTAGTTGCGGCAAGGGGGGCTACTCTCTAGTTGTGGGACTCGGGCTTCTCATTGTGGTGGGTTCTCCCGTTGCAGCGCATGGGCCCTAGAGCACACAGCCTTCAGTAGTTGTGGTGCACAGGTCTAGTGTCCCCTTGGCGCGTGGGATCCTCCTGAACCAGGGATCAAACCCGCGACCCTTGCACTGGCAGGCGGGTTCTTAACTGCTAGACCACCAGAGAGGCCCCTATATATATGCGTATGTATGGATATGTATATTTCAATCTTCATCTGTTGAAGATATACATATGCAAGATAAATGATATAATTGTTATTTTTATTGTGATGATGATATAGTGGTTTTATATATATATATATATACACATATATATATTTCTTAAATCTTTGCCTATTGAAGATACACACAGGTATATTCACAGGTGAGTGTTACAATGTTTGGAACTTCCTGTATAGCACTCCATCTAAAAAAGAATGTATGTGTGTATTAAAGGGATAGAAAAATGAAAATAACAGGATACTGATAAATCCTGAAGTTGGGGCAGAATACCTCAGGGATTATTATACTCTTCTCTTTACCTTTTGTAAGTTTGAAATCTTACATGACGAGGGAATATTGTTTAACCACCTCTAGGGTTAACCGGGTGTAAGGCTAACCATACATCACCCCAGATGCCTCTAGGACATCCTGCCACTGTATCCACCCCTCATTGGGTTCTTGGAGACCCAAGAATGAATAGACTTCAGCATTCAAATGAACAGAAAGATGGCCCGGGACATCATTTTGCTGCAAGAATAGGAAGGCTTGAACTGAGGTCTCAAGTGTATTGAGATGTCAGTTCCTGCCTCTCAAGCGATTAAACATTAATTTTCATGTCTTACCTTTGGTAAGTTTGAAATCTTTCCAAATGAATCTTTAAATATATGGGCTGATACATTTTTAGAATGTCATCTTAGCTCACACATTAAAGCGCCACAGCTCCCTGGGATGGAAGGCCAGCTGAGAACTTGATCAATCCAGCCATCCATCATCACTCATTTAGCACCTCCTGTGCCCCCAGCCAGACAGCTCTGAGCAGTCAAGCTCATTAGCAACCATTCCTAATGTAGCCTTTGACACTTGGAGGCATGTCTTTTCATCCAATCAATTTGGTAAAATCGTGGTCACCATGAGATTCTTATTTGCAGTTAACAAGGTTTGAAAGAAAATGCAATGTGTCATTTTTGACCTTGTATCAAATCATAACTATTTTTAATTAATACATAGACACATATAAAGGCAGCATTGACTGCTCTTAACCAAGTTAATGAAAAGTTATACAGGGAAACAGCTCACCTGTCTCAATCTCCTTTGACCTCAGTTCCTCTGGTCGTTCCAATTTGTTACGCACCACTAAGGCTGTTTTTGGAATCCCTCATTACTCCCAAATAAAGAGTCTCAGTTTTTTAATACCTGGAGTCTAAAAAAAACAGCATGTACCTAAGAATCAGGAAATAGATACTGATGCCCCAGACTCTCCAGTGTGAAATGTGTGACTTGAAAAAGTCACTTCTCTGCTCTGAGTCTCAGTCTCCAAATGTAAGAAGTCAAGACTAACTGGACCTGTCACACATTTAATAAGGATTATAGAAAATTATATCAGCCTCCATATTATGAAAATTGTGCAAAAATACCCAAGAGTTATCAATAATGTTTAATCACTTGAGAGGCAAGAAATAACACCTCACACCCATGGCTGATTCATGTCAATGTATGGCAAAAACCACCATAATATTGTAAAGTAATAAGCCTCTAGTTAAAATAAATAAACTTTTTTAAAAGAAAAAGAACTGACACCGGAGACCTCAGTTCAAGCCTTCCTACTCTTGCAGCAAAAAGATGTCCCAGGCCGTCTTCCTGCTCATTTGGATGCTGGAGTCTATTCATTCTTGGGCCTCTAAGTGAGCGATAGATATAGTGGCAGGATGTCCTAGAGGCATCTGAGGTGATGCATGGCTGGCCTTACACCCAGTTCACCCCAGAGGTGGTTAATCAATATTCCCCTACCACATTCTTCAACTGGGCTACCAGTGATGGCGCCTCACTGCAACTCAGTGAGGACCTATCGGAATCTGGGGTGTCGTATATAAGCTCCCCCTTCTCTAAGACTTTCCTTGCTGTGTTATGCTAATACCACTGCAGCAAAACATCAAAGGAAATAACTTTGCACCTCACATTCCCACACCAAGTATTGCTGTGTTGTTTAGTCACTAAACCATGTCTGAGTCTCTTGCTGAGTCCATGTACCCCATGGACTACAACCCACCAAGGCTCCTCTGTCCATGGGATTTCCCAGCAAGAATACTGGAGTGACTTGCAATTTCCTTCACCAGGGGAGCTTCCTGACCAGGGATTGAACACTAGTCTCCTGCTTTAGCAGGTGGACTTTTTTTTGTATGACAATAGTATTGGGTTGGCCAAAAAGTTCATCTGAGTTTTCCATATCTTACGGGGAAAACCCAAATGCGCTTTTTGGCCAACCCAATACACTCAAGCAACAGATACAAGCATTCCTTTGAACAACCACCATCCATGGACAAGGAAATCCAATGATCCAAATAAGACAGGGTGGGGGAGGAAATGACTGCCTTATCTAACAGGATCATTAAAACCTTGAAAGTGGCACCGAGGAGGACTGGAGGGGTGCTCAGGATGACTGGAACATTGTATAAGACAAATGGTGGCTGTCCACCCAGAGACGAGTTAATCCAGGGGACAGGAGCCACCTCTGCTAACTTCCCAGAAACTCAGTGTCCCGAGCTGAGGCCTAACAGGACACGGGTTGCCAGGTGGCCTCAGACCTTCCAGCAGATGCATCTAGAATGAGTGTCAGTGTCTCAGAGTCCACGTCTGGCGTAACATCAGTGCTGAATCAGCTCTGGCCTGCCCACCCTCAGGCCACTCCACTGTCCCAGCACCCCCAGGCCTTTCACAGCCTCCCAGCTTCTCCATTCCCCATTCCCCTGCCTGATTAGGTAAGGCCTCTATGATCTGAGAACATTCTTTTCACATACATGATATTGAATTTCTGTTCTTCCTAATAAACGGGAGCAAATCTCCACTCACTCAGCCTGACCCTTCTCTTTCTCATTCTGAATTAGACTGAGAACATCACAAAACTGAAGGGGGTCTCTAAGAGACCAAATCCCTCAGGTCCCTTGGTTCTGTTCTGCTCAGATCCCAAGCAAAAGTCTCACCACCTGCATCTCAGATATGAATAATTCCCCATGCATTCTCTCCAAGGGTTTCTGTGTAGCCTCCCTCCCTGTGTTTTGGGTACACACAGAGCACCATCAAAAATACACCATGACAGCTGCGATCCGGGATTTAGAGAACGCTAGGTTCACATGGCAAGCCGGGTGATGGACGGGCCTTGAAAATAGAGCCCATCTGATGAGCTGGAATGAAATGCATGACACACTCCAACCTGCCGGGTAGAGCAGAACTGTGCAGTCAGAGAAACAGATTGGAGCTACAGGCAGCCTCCTGCTTCGATGAGCCTGGGGTCAACTTCCGCCCAGACACCCAAAATCAGTACGTATGGAAGAGACCCTTGGGGTAATCCTTAGGCAGACAGCCAAAGGGAAGGACTGTCCATGCAAAGAAAATGCGGAGCATAGGTCACTGCTGCAAAATGCAGGTCCAGGGTCTGCCCTCCCATTCCAGGTACAAGCCCTCACCTTGCCTACCATCCACCTTTAGGATGTTAACCGGCAGGTTGCAGATTTAATTACAGACCAAGCTGCTCCCGCTGTGGCCTCTTCCCAGTATATTTTACATACCGGGAGTTGGGTAGAGGATGCTTTCTTCCAGTGTTAGTCCCCAAATAGATAGTCTGTATACAGTAGCTCTAGTGGTAAAGAACCCGCCTGCCAATACAGGAGATGCAAGAGACACGGGTTCAATCCCTGTGTCAGAAAGATCCCCTGGAGGAGGGCACAGCAACCCACTCTAGTATTTTTGCCTGGAGAATCCCATGGATAGAGGACTCTGGCAGGCTCCAGTCCATAGAGTCTTCTCACAGAGTCAGACACGGCTGAAGCGACTTAGCACAGCACACACAGCATACAAATATTGGTTAGGGCTTCCCCGGTGGCTCAGTCAGCAAAGAATCTGCCTGCAATGCAGGAGAACCGGGTTTCATCCCTGGGACAGGAAGATCCTCTTGGAGAAGGAAATAGCAATCCACTCCAGTATTCTTGCCTGGGAAATCCCATGGACAGAGGAACCTGGCGAGCTGCAGTCCATGGGATCACAGAGTCAGACACGACTTAGCGACTAAACACCACCATGATAAGGAAACTTTTCGACTTTACATGTAATATTGAGGTTTTTCTCCAAAGTTAAAGCCCATGGGGATGGATCGCCCCACAGTGTGCTGAGGGCAGAGAGAGTGTGCATGATCATACCCTCACGTGGCCATGGTGGACGACGGACGTCAATAAACTCAGACAGGGCTGGAAAGTCGACCCCTCACCCCAACCTGGGGAATTCCATGGGGCCGCAAAGAGTCGGACACGACTGAGCAAATTTCCCTTTCACTTTCATTTCCTCCCACCCCCCACCAGCTTCTCTGAGGGCAGCCTCTCCATTCCTGAGCCTCCGCACATGCTCAGCCACTCAGTTATGTCCGACCCTTGTGACCCTATGGACTGTAGCCCTCCAGGCTCCTCTGTTCATGGGATTTCCCAGGCAAGAATACTGGAGTGGCTTGCCATTTCCTCCTCCAGGGAGCCTCTGGACAACCATTTCAAACTCACCATGTGTTGGAAGGATGCAGGCATCTCCTGGCCCCAAGGGAGAAAGCCTTGTGGGGGGGACTCTGACCTTACAGGCAACCGATTCAGGAGTCACAAAATCCCCGAACTCAGTGTTCCTTGGGTGTCAGAGGATAAACTGTCCATCAGGATTAAATATCTGCATAGTAGCAGGCACAGAATGATGGCCTGGGAACAACAATTTCACCATGACTTTTTTTTTCCATTTATTTTTATTAGTTGGAGACTAATTGCTTTACATCATGATTTTTTTTTAAGATTTTTTTTATGTGGACCATTTTTAAAGTCTTTATTGAATTTGTCACAATATTGCTTGTGTTTTATGTTTTGGTTTTTCTGGCCTGGAGGTATGTGCAATCTTAGCTCCCAGACCAGGGATTGAACCCACACACACTCCCTGCATTGGAAGGTAAAGTCTTAACCACTGGACCAGGCAAAGCCTCTCACCATGATTTCAGTGACGACTGGGAGACGTACCATGGCATCGTCCAAGTGGTGTGAACATCCACTGCTCCAAAAATATTACTGGGCAAGCATTTTGTCCAGTTTCCTTAAGAAGACAAAAGAAATAGAAGCTGGGTTCACTGCTGAAAAAGTTTGTATCTGGCTGGTGAGGGAAAAGGACCCAGGATTAGGTTAAAAACCAAATGTCAAACCACGTAGTAATCCCTATAAGATCATTGGGAAGTCAGTGAACCAGACAGGAAAAAATAAAAGTATAAAGAGAAGGCTTGGACTTCTCTGATGGTCTAGTGGTTAAGAATCCATATGCCAGTGCAGGGGGCAAGGGTTTGATCCCTGGTCCAGGAGGCTTCCACATGCTACAGAGCAACTAGGCCCATGTGCCAGAACTACTGAGCCCTTGAGGCCTAAATCCTGTGCTCCACAACAAGAGAAGCCGCTGCAATGAGAAGCCCATGCACCACAACTAGAGAGAAGCTCCCACTCACGGCAATTAGAGAAAGCTCCGTGTGCAAGAAGGACCCAGCACAGCCAAAACAAACAAATAATTTAAAAAGAGAGAGAGGAGACTTAAGCAGGACCTTACTCCTAGCTAACGATTATTTAGTTATTACTGTGTGCCAGGCCATATAGCACCAGGCTTTGAGAAGTGTACTGTTTTTACCTCTGTTTTGCAAATGAGTAAATGACACTTAGAAACATTATCAACAAGGGTCAACTTGTGCTCAGTCGCTTTAGTAGTATCCAACTCTTTGTGACGCCATGGACTGTAGCCCACCAGGCTCCTCTGTCCATGGAATTCTCTAGGCAAGAATACTAGAGAGGGTTGCCATGTCCTTCTCCAGGGGATCTTCCCAACCCGGGATCAAACCTGCATCTCCTGCATTGACAGGCAGATTCTTTACCACTGAGCCACCAGGGAAGCCCCAAGGGTCAACTAAACCATGATGAAATTAAGCATCACCCAGACCTTTCTGATATGAAAGCCTATTTTTCTTACCACCATTTTATTAATACTCAGTCTCCCATAATATTACCATCCACCAAGAGGCACCTAGAGGGGCGCTAAAGGGGAGTTGAAAGCTAAAGATGGGGATGAAGGGAAAAGAAGGGAAGAAATTTGAACAAAGAGCTGGTGTCTTGTCCTAGATTAAAAACAAATGTTTTCCTCCTAACTACAATGATCTTCATTTTCTTCCCTGTGTCCATTACATTTCCAAAATTTCTCTGACAGACACATGAAAGTGTATAAAGAAAAAAGAGGTGACTTCCAGTATAGCCATGGCAGCTAACTCAACCACTAACCCATCACAGCTGCTCCTTCAAGGGCTGTGGACAAGCATATAGGATCAAGAATTCACATCGTGATGAAGAGTGATGAGGAGATTGTTGGCACACTTCTGGGATTTGATGGTTTTGGCAGTATGGTTCTGGAAGATGTCACTGAGTTTGAAGTCACACCAGAAGGAAGAAGAATTACTAAATTAGATCAAATTCTGCTAAATAGAAATAACAATGCCAGTTTCTAAAGAAGGGCCTGAAGTATGAATGAATTTCCTTGACTTATGCTAGATTCTCCTTTGTCTTATAATGACAACAAAATAGAATTTTTTAACCTTTTAGTGCTTGTATTCTGGAAACTAAGTTTTTCCATTAAAAGGAACTTCTTGGAAGATGTCAGTGCCTGTTTTTGTAAGTTAATCATGATTATATTGAAAAAAGAAGAACAGTTTGTTCTTTAAAGACCAAAAAAAGTGTTTTGTTTAAAAAAATAGTCAATATTTATTAAAACTAGGCACATGGGCCTAGTTGCTCTGTCACTGGGGCAGATTCAGAGGGTTTTTAAGCAGAGGAATCAGGGTTCTTAACATTCCACTAACGGTCACTTTTCATTCCAATCCCAAAGAAAGACAATGCCAAAGAATGCTCAAACTACTGCACAATTGCACTCATTTCACACACTGGCAAAGTAATGCTCAAAATTCTCCAAGCCAGGCTTCAACAGTATGTGAACCATGAACTTCCAGATGTTCAGGCTCGTTTTAGAAAAGGTAGAGGAACCAGAGATCAAATTGCCAATATCTGCTGGATCACCAAACAAGCAAGAGAGTTCCAGAAGAACATCTACTTCTGCTTTATCGACCATGCTAAAGCATTTGACTGTGTGGATCACAACAAACTGTGGAAAAATCTTCAAGAGATGGGAATACCTGACCACCTCACCTGCCTCCTGAGAAATCTGTATGCAGGTCAAGAAGCAACAGTTAGAACCAGAGGTGGAACAACAGACTAGTTCCAAATTGGGAAAGAAGTACATAAAGGCTATATATTGTCACCCTGCTTATTTAACTTATATGCAGAGTACATCATGAGAAACGCTGGGCTGGATGAAGCACAAGCTGGAATCAAGATTCCTGGGAGAAATATCAATAACCTCAGATATGCAGATAACACTGACGCCACACTTTTGACAGAAAGCGAAGAAGAACTAAAGAGCCTCTTGATGAAAGTGAAAGAAGAGAGTGAAAAAGTTGGCTTAAAGCTCAACATTCAGAAAACTAAAATCATGGCATCTGGTCCCATCACTTCATGGCAAATAGATGGGAAAACAATTAAAACAGTGACAGACTATTTTTGGGGGGCTCCAAAATCATGGCAGATAGTTACTACAGCCATGAAATTAAAAGATGCTTGCTCCTTGGAAAAAAAGCTATGACCAACCTAGACAGCATATTAAAAAGCAGAGACATTACTTTGCCAGCAACGGTCTGTCTAGTCAAAGCTATGGTTTTTCCAGTAGTCATGTATGGATGTGAGAGTTGGACTATAGAGAAAGCTGAGTGCTGAAGAATTGATGTTTTTGAACTGTGGTGTTGGAGAAGACTCTTAAGAGTCCCTTGGACTGCAAGGAGATCCAACCAGTCTATTCTAAGGAAATCAGTCCTGAATATTCATTAGAAATACTGATGTTGAAGCTAAAACTCCAATACTTTGGCCACCTGATGTGAAGAACTGACTTATTGGAAAAGACCCTGATGCTGGGAAAGATTGAAGGTGGGAGGAAAATGGAACGTCAGAGAATGAGATGGTTGGATGGCATCACCGACTCAATGGACCCAAGTTTGAGTTGGTGAAGGACAGGGAAGTCTGGTGTGCTGCAGTCCATGGGGTACCAAAGAGTCAGACACAATTGAGTGACTGAACTGAACTGAATGACATCATTTCATATCACAGAGAAGGATGGTGAGACATCAAGATAATAAGCACCTTGCTCAGGGACAGGGTGTGATGAAAGCAAACGGGTGAGAAACCAGGGATGCGCCTGGTGGGGGCCCCCTCCATCTCACTGTGTTCTGCTGAACTTTTCCAACAAGGGAAGCATCAGGAAACCAGGGAAGGTTTAGGAAGATTAGTAGGGTGGCAGAGTGAAGCGCAGAAAGGAGTTGGGAGCAGCTGCCCAGAGAGAAACTACAGTAAGAAACGGCTGGCCAGGCTCCAGGCTTGATCTCAGCCAGGGTGCTTGTGGCAAGGAGCAGCAAAGAGAAAATGTCAGACCACAGTAAAGGAAGGTATGACCAAACCTGAAAAACCAGGTGTGCCTAGAGCATGAAAGTGTTAAAGAGGTGAGAGATGTATGTTCCAGAAGAGAAGGCAGCCGTGCAGTGGTGGACCTTCCTGACCCAGATGTCAATCAAGGTTGAACTCCAAAATCCTGAAAGCCAGGGACAGAGGCACCTTCTCCTCACTCTGTCCCAGTCTGCCTCCACCGGCACAGTTCAGGACAGTAAATTGGCATGTCACAATCTTTTCCCTTAAGCATCACGTGGGACATTTGTTATTTCCAAATACAACATGCCTCTCATATGTTGATGAAATCCATAAAAAAAAAGTTTGTGGAAATAAAATGCTATGCAATATTTTACTGTTGCACCTATTAGAAGAAATTTCATGATCCATGTAAGATAGTCCCATGGCTCCTCATGTGTTATCTGCACCCTGACCACTTTTCTCCAATTCAAGAACATTTGTCATGGCCTCCCTGATGGCTCAGTGGTAAAAAAAAAAAAGTACTCCTGTCAGTGCAGGAGACACGAGTTCAATCCCTGATCCAGGAAGATCCCACACGTCAAGGAACAACTAAGCCCAGGCACCACAACTACTGAGCTCACTGCAACTGAGTACTGAGTACTGAGTACTGCAACTCCTGCAGCTCACGAGCCCTAGAGTCCGGCTCTGCAACAAGAGAAGGCATCGAAGTGAGAAGCCTGCTCACTCCAACTACAGAGTAACCTCCACTAGCCACAATTAGAGAAAAAGCCTATGAAGCAACCAAGACCCAGCACAGCCACAGTTTAAATATATATGTATTAATTAAAATAAATTTTAAAAATCATTTAAAAACTGGGACTTTCCTGATGGCCCAGTAGCTAAGAGTCTGTGTTCCCAATGCAGGAGGCCCAGATTCAATCCCTGGTCAGAGAACTAGATCTCACATGCTGCAACCAAGAGTTCACATGCCACAAAGACCATTGAAGATCCCGAATCCTGCAACTAAGAATTGATGAACTAAGAGCTGATGCAGCCAAACAAATAAATAAATAGACATAATCTTGAACCACTTCAATTTACTGAAACATGGATAAGTGCTGATTCTTTCACTATTGTTACAATGAGTCACTTGTGAGCCCCCCTCTACCCAATCAAGACTATGTCTCTGGTTTGCCACTTGGTGGTCCCTAATCCCGTAGATATCCTCTGACCTCCTGGCCAATGGGCGAGGGGGGGCGGGGACGGGGAGGGGGGGCAGATGCTTAGGCACTTTTCAAACCCAGACACCACCCTGACCTCAGTCATTTTCTGATTTCTCATCTCCTGACAAACGGATGCCTGACACTGTCTATCCCATGAGCCCTCAACATTCTAACTCCATGGATTCACCCTCCTGATCAAAATCAACTCATATGCCCTGATCTTCATTCATTCCATCTTGAGCAGGGATTCTATGGTGTCCTATGGATTAGTCAGTATCCTCCATGACACAGTCATTAGTAAGATGATGGTAAGGGGAGATACTGGATGGTGAAAGAAGGATTCAGGAATAGAGGAGCTAGAACTACAAAAGGGCTAAAGGAAATGAAGATAAAAGAGCTGTCAAAAGAGTCAACACATAGGGACTTCCCTGATGGTCCAGTGGTGGAGAATCTGCCTTCCAGTACAGGGGATGTGGGGTCAATCCCCAGTGGGGGAGCTAAGACCCCACATGCCTCGTAGGGCAGCTAAGCCTACGTACGCACCACAGCTGCAGAGTAGATAAGCTGAAGCAAAGAACCCTGCACGGTGCAACTGAGGCCAGCACAGCCAAAATAATAATGATGATAAATAAATAATAATTTTTTTAAAAAAAGAATAAACACATAGACTGCAGATTCCCACCCCCTTGACCTTCTCAACGGTCATCCCCACACATGACACTTTTTGTACCAGTGTTTCAGGTGGCCCCTGGTCTACTGTGTTATTCTGTTCCAAACAGTTGTGCTCTTACTTTATTCTCTGGCAGAAATAATTAAGTAAACAGCGCACCTCTCAATTCCCTTTGTCCAAACACACCTTAACAATTTTCATATGCCTTCACCCTAACCATGGAGAAGGAAATGGCAACCCACTCCAATATTCTTGCCTAGAGAATCCCATGGACAGAGGAGCCTGGTGGGCTGCTGTCCATAGGGTCACACAGAGTTGGACACAACTGAAGCGACTTAGCATTCATCCGTGCTTTGCAGAAGGAAATGGCAACCCACTCCAGTATTCTTGCCTGGAGAATCCCAGGGACAGGGGAGCCTGATGGGTTGCCATCTATGGGGTCACACAGAGTTGGACACGACTAAAGCGACTTAACATTAACATTAGCATCACCCTAACCAACAGGCCATTACTTCACTATGACTACTCACTACTCAGGAGACTCAGTCTCATGTAGAAGAAACACAGAAAGAAATAAGATCCCAAGTGAGAAGATTCTGTTTTCTAGGAAAATTATGGCTTTGGAGCTTGGAATAATCAATGGCCTTCAAGTGAGATTTTTAAGAAACTAGAAATACACTTATAGGAGGAATTTAAGAAGTTCCAGGCATTATTAACATTATATTTACCTTATTCTTATAGGCATCACAAACTTACATGAATTTATCGAAACTTTCCAAGACCTTTTCATTCAATGACCATATTATCCCAATTGAACTGACCATTAAACATATTTCTGGGAGCAAGAAGACAGAATATTTAAATTCAGGAGAGGCCTTAAGGGTTAAAAAAAAAAAAGAAGTTGAAGTATATGACTACTATATCTGTGATCTGGGCATACTTTCCCAGCCATTACACAAGGGGAAATTTCCTGGCATAATCATCATTGTCATTTCCTTCAACTGTTGGATTAACACTTCAGATTTCCACCTTCCAGAGTTTTTAAAGGGGGAAGCCATGTGTACTCACCCTCTGAATTACGTAACAGGTAGCTTGAAATCAGTCTTGCTTCCTTTTCTTTGACCGATTTTTATATATCTAAGTGGATTTTTCGACACTCAACTCATTGGAAAAGACTCTGATGCTGGAAAAGGTTGAGAGTAGGGGGAGAAGCGGGTGACAGAGGATGAGATGGTTGGATGGCATCACCGACTCAATGGACATGAAACTGAGCAAACTCCAGGAGATAGTGAAGGACAGGAAAGCCTGGCCTGCTGCAGTCCAAGGGGTCACAGAGAGTGAGACACAACTTAGGAACTGAACAAACAACTTGAACTTGAATCTGGAACATGGAACCTGAGAGACCAAGCCAGGCCGTGAAAAGGAGAGAGAGTTACACCAGATTGGAAAGCTCTTCCCTTGTATTCTGCCACATCAGCCATAGCTCAAGTCTACTTTGAGTGGGAGTGAACGTTTAGCTGATCTCAGGAACAAGCTGAAATGGAAGAAACTATTCCAGGAGGAAAGGGTGAGGGACTTCCCTTGTGGTCCAGTGATTAAGACTGAGTTTCTCCAATGCAGTACTATAAAGCAATTATCCGTCAATTAAAAAACAAATAAATAAATAAAGACTCCAAGTTTCCAATGCAGGGGGCATGGGTTCAATCCCTGGTCATAGAACTAAGATCGCACATGCCAAGTGACAAGGCCAGGAAAAAAAAAAGTCCTTTGAGGGAAGGATGATCTCTTGCAAAGTAACCCTTGAATCACTCAAACTTAAGGTGTTTATTTAATTATGAGACAAATGTACATGAACTGGGGGTTAATTGGCTCCCTGATTGGACCTCAAATACAAGATCATCACTGTCATTTTACAGATGAGTAAAATGGGGTCAGGGATGGAAGGCAGGATGTTTATATGAGTCAAGGACCCATGATCATATAACATCCTCCCATCCCAGCTGATTTGTGCACCCCCACCCCCAACTCCATAATTGCATCACTTATCCATCCTTCATTCATTCAAAGTTTATTAAGCATCTAATAGGCACCAGGCCTTCATAACCATGATGTGGTTGCTACTGGGGAAGTTGCTGGACTAACAGGGAGAGAAACACAAAAATTGCAACCCTGTGAGTATGCTGAGTTTGAGCCCAGCGGGCCACAGCAGGGAACCCAGCTGGATGATGGCTGCAGTGACCTCTGGGAGCAGGGACAAGGACTCAAGCTCTGGTCATCACACCAGAGGGGAAGGGATGACCTCAAGCAATATTTCAAAGGTTAATATCAGCAGAATTGCTGGTTGATGGAATGGGAGAAGTAATGCCAAAGGGGCTGCTGAATGTCCCTGCCCCAGAATGTTTTTTGGGTGTCTGGTCACCTATAAGAAATCGGATGTAGTGAGGTAAAAGTGCAGGTTATCCAGAAGGCCAAATAGAATGGAAAAAATAAGAGAGAACCACCAAAAAGGCCCTGAAAGGGGAGAGGAAGGAGAGACTCCCTCCAACCAGGAAGGCTTCCTAACAGAAGTGATCCCTGAACTGAACCTGAAGACAAAGTAGGATGTGAAGAGGTGAGATGGGAGGGCAAGGCATCCTGGGTAACGGGCCAGAATGGGCCGAGCAAGAGGAGGCGGGTTTGGGGGATGCAGTGGAGCCCAGAGTGGCCCAAACAGAGGATGGGGAAGGAGGGAAGGGCCACAGGAGGTGTGACTGGCTAGTGATCCCGCTTTCTATACAGGGCCTCAAATGCCAGGAGGAAGAGTTTGGGTTGTCTCCTGGGTAGTGGGGGAGCAGGCAGGTGACAAAATCAAAGCAGAGCTTTAGAAGATGCGTCCCCAGTGTTTTCAGAGTCAGTGAGACTTCTGTCAGCCTTCTGAGCCTAATCCAAAAGCAGAGGAGTCAATCCCACTGCTTTGGAGGCTTGAAAGTGAGTAGAAATGAAGTTAAATAAAACCCCTTCCACCGTCCTCTGGTTGGTCTCTCTCCAACAAGAGCAGATGGAAAGAGGGAGCAAGGGTAGTGTTGGCCCTTCCACACTGCCCGGTGACCAAGTTAGATAGGCAGGTCTCGGATAAATGGATGGACATCAAGTTCCTAGTGACCAGAGACAATGTCCACCCTCCGAGGAAAGGGCGAGTTTTCTGGAGAAGCTGGGGAGAGGAGCTTTTGGAGTCCTTGACAGAGACTTGCAGGTGAAGAGAGGGGTGGGGCGGAGAAAGCATCACCTCACTCCTGGCAGCCCTGACTCCATCCCGACAAGGAGCTGGCCAAGGGACAGGGCCTCCAGGGAGCCTGGCATCCTGTGTCCACGGCCCACAGCATCCTCATGGCACTCATGGGTCCAGCCAGTTGGCTCTGGATTCATACAAGTGACATGCAGGGTTCCAAAAGAAAGAAACGAAGTCCCAGATTTGAGAAAAGTCCCAGGAGTCCTGCAGAATGGAATGCAGCAGGAGTCTCAGCCCTGGCGTCCTGGCACAGCACCCCAAATCCAAACACTGGTCCCCTCAAGGTCACCAGCCAAGAAGAACTGACCCACCCATCCGTCAGTCTCTCTTCTTCAATTTGGGACTCCCCAGAAACAAGGGCCACCAAGACCGGTACCTGGACTCCGTCTTAGAGTCAGAATCTCACACAGCACCTGGCAGAAGCCGGACAGACTGGCAGACTCAGATGGCGAGAGAGCCCGGCAGGAGGCTGAGAGCTAGGAACAAACTAGTGTCTCTTAGAAACGCGTAGCGTTAACGAATTGTGTCAATAGAAAATATTCTACGGTAACCCTGCCTCCTCATGTGTGGGCTCAGTTGTCAAGTCATGTCTGACTCATTGCAACCCCATGGACTATAGCCCGCCAGGCTCCTCTGTCCTTGGGATTTTCCAGGCAAGAATATTGGAGTGAGTTGCCATTTTCTTCTCCAGGGGATCTTCCCAACCCAGGGATCGAACCTGGGTCTTCTGCACTGCCAGGTGGATTCTTTTACCACTGAGCCAGTTATATGTATGTGTATACATATATGATTAGATGCATACAAATACACATATGCATACATATGTGTGTATATATGATGCAAACATATGTTTATATGTGTGCATATATATGTATGACAAATGATTAAATTGTGCTATTTCTTATGATTTTTTAGGTCCAAATCGTAAGTGCCGTTTTGGACAAGTCTCTTTATTGGCTTCATCATTTTTATGGGAGTAAATACTGCACACCCTGTGGTGGAGATTTGGGATTTCTGCAAACCCACTGCATGGGCTCTTTGTACCCTTGTCAACTGTGACCCAGTTTCCTTTCATGAACATCATCTTGCCCTAATTTGCTTGGTGGAGCTGTCAATAAGACTGACATTCTCTCCCCTGGCTGAAGGGCTGGGGCCATCAGCAAGGCCAGACAAATTAAACTAACTCTCTCTCTCTCTTTGGGGATTTGGTATCAAGCAGAGGGATCCAAGGAAAGAAATCAATTATTAGACTTTTATTAAAAAGAATATTTACTTTATACTTTCCAGACAAAATAACGTATAATGTTAAAAAAAAAAAAAAATGGCAATGCCACATCACTCCGGAGCCAGCAGGGAAATTGTTAAGAGAACTGTGATCCCAGAAGCATAGACAGGGGCTGAGGGGGGCACCAGTGACCAAGGACTCAGCTCTGCACCCTGGAGAGATAAAGTAACTTAGAATGTGGCCACCTTCCCTTTTTTTCACCTTCCTCATGCTTTAAACACGTTTTTAATGTATTACAATTTTTATGCCTTATTGAATTTGTTACAATATTGCTTCTGTTTGTTTTGCTTTTTTTGGCCAGGAGGCTTGTGGGATCCCTGACCAGTGATCAAACTCACACCCCATGCACCGGCAAAGTCTTATCCACTGGACCACCAGGGAAGTCACTAAACTTCTTGATATAAAGCAACAAAGTCTTAGTCACTGGTTATTCCAGGGGAGTGGAATAATCCCATAGAAGAAATATAAAAGTTATAATCTTTGTCTTTTATGTTCCTTCCTACTACATAAGGTGTGATGACTATTATATAATTTAATACAACAAACCCACCGTATAGGCTCTATTGTGCCCATATCACAATATAGTTGGGGATCCAGGAGGCCACAGCACCCTAGCTGGAGCCTGACATGAGTGTGGCAGACCACGGAAACAATTCTCTCGGCAGATGAAGTGGTTTGGCCAATGGGGTTATCACATGGCCCACAGGTGGTTCTTCGAAGATAAACTGTGCTAAGTAAGCGCTTATCTACAAAACCCAAACGTATTAGGCACAAAACAACTGAACAACAGCTCCAGGTGTGATAGGAAATTACCTACCCAATACTCAGAGATTAATATTGAAGGCAACACCAAACACTGGGCCAAATAGTGAACTTATGTTTCACAGGAATGAACATTCTAGTGTCTGTTATATCTTATAAGGATGCTGGGCGTGGGTTAATGGATAGACTGGCCCTCTGATATGATACTGCCCATGGTCAGCTGCTGCTCTCAGGGTCCTGGGGAGAGGAGGAGGTTATATTTGGGAGCTGCTGCCAAGGGAGTGGCACCTTTGGAAATGCCAGACATATTTTGTTAACTAATAAGAAACATTCAAAAAGAAGGAAGAGGAGGAGGGGGAGGAGGAGTGGGGAGGAGGAGGAGTGGGGAGGAGGAGGAGTGGGGAGGAGGGGAAGGGAAAAGGGGAGGGGGAAGGGGGAAAAGGGAGAGGAGGAGAATTAAACGGGAGAAAAAAAAAAACATTCAAAACCTTTGGTTCATTCACCACCACCCCCCATGGAATTGCCTCTCAAGTAGGTCCTAGAGTCCGATTGTCTACTAACCCAACTCTCCAGGCTTCCCTGCGCACGGGTCAACTCCAGACAGCCACAGGCATTAGCCGGACTCGGTTTCTGTCGCTTGCAACAGAACAGCTGCTTCCTAGGGGCCCCAAATTAGAACCAAATAAACAGACCATCACGGTACAAATGGGAGCAACTGTCCCCTTCAGCTTACGCTGTAATCTTGAGCAGGTGGAGCACTTAAGTCTCTAGAACATGCTTCTTTCAATGAAGAACCATCAGATGAGCACCCATTGGGTACAGCATCTCCTGACAACCATTTTCAGAGAGCGAGAGACAATCAAAAACCATTTTGTCCTGTACGAGCCGCCCTGTTCTTAAACATTTCCTTCGGGTGACAGGGTCCACGGCAGCTGTTGGCCCAGATTACGTTTCCGTCACTTTCCCTGCAACTTAGTATTAAATAATGCACTAGCACATGCTGAGCAGGGCAACATGCTGCTTGGGTTGTCACTACCCTCTTTTTACAAGAGTTCGAAACGTATTTTCTGGAAGACTGAGCCGAGCAAACACAGACTACCTTAGGGGTTAGTGTGGGACGCACAGAACTGAAGTGTTTCTAGAGAGGGGAAAAAGTAATGCATGTTTGAGCATTTCAGTCTAACAAAATGGAACACAGTGGAAACGTGCAAGTTTTTCACGTTTTCCGTGACTCTCATAATATTAGCGTCTTTTCTTGGTGTGCTCACTCACTAGGTACATGCAGCTATTTTAGGGTCTTTTTGTTATTTCATTTCATCCTCACTGGTGAAGAAGCAACACAGAGTGTGACTGAGATGCGTCCATTGCCTCCCAGATGTTGAGTAGGACAAGCAGGGATTTAAATTCAGGTTTTTCTTCATACGAACAGACTGACGGCTGCGGGAGAGGGTGGGGGTTGGGAGAAAGATGGAGTGGGAGGTTGGGGTTAGTAGATGTAAGCTTTTATATACAGAAAGGATGGATAACAAAGTCCTACCCTATAGGACTACTGTATAACACAGACAACAATATTCAGTATTCTATGATATATATTGTTAACCTTAAAAATGTATTCTAATATACAGTAGGTGCAAACAAATACTGTTTGATTCTATTTTACAAGGTACCTAGAATAGCCAAATTTATAGAGTCAGAAAGTCCACTGGTAGATGCTGGGGCCTGGGGCTGGGAGGGCTGGGGAGAGGGAAAGGGGAGTTGGTGTTTAATGGGGACAGACCTTCAGTTTAGTTAGGTGATAAACCCAGGAGATGGATGATGGTGAGGGCTGTGCAAAAATGTGAGTGCATTTAGCGCCACTGAGCTGTACAGTTAAATATGGTTACAACAGTGCTTCATGTTTCACCACAATTTTTAAAAATAGTGAAAAAAAATCCTTTGATAAATGTATGATAAATACTATAATAAATCATAACAGAAAAGAATCTTTTAAAACATGCCTATATATATATATAACTGAATCACTTTGCTGTATAGCAGAAGTTAACACACCATTGTAAATCAACTATACTTCCGTTTTTAAAGTTGAAAATTAATTAATTAATTAAATTCAGGTCTTGCAAATTCCAGAGCCTAGGGTTTTCCCAGCCTCCCTTGACAATCCTTCTAAAAGTGAAGAACTCACTTTAAACTCACTCTAGACGTGAGATTTTTTTTATATATATACGTGAGATTTTAAGATTTTGGTTTCCAAGTTGGTTTTTTCCAAACTTCTCTTATAAATGAGAACAGTGAGGCTGGGGAGGGGGGCAGTGTCTTAATGAGCATCAGAATAAAGATTAGAACTTGGGTCTTCCAAACCCCAAACAATTCCCTTCCCACAACCTCACCCCACAAGACACCCTCCCTTAAATCCATCACGGTTCTTATTAGGTTAAAGTCCTTGTTATTCCAATCCTGCAAATAACAAATCTAATGCATGAGGCCTGCATGAACTCTTGCTACTCTTTCCTTCCCCCCATATTCCTGTCTTTTCATCTGCTCCTTATTGGAACCACCTCCCAGGTCCTCCTGCCGTGTCACTCCAGCAGCTGCCGGCCTCTGGCTGTAGCAGTCCCATTTTGGAGCCTGCAGTCATTCGGGAGTGGCCAGGGACAGTGGGAAACAGGAGAGTTGCCGAGAGGGGCTGGTTTCAAGGGCAAAGGAACAGCTGGGACTGGAGGCGGCCGCTGCCAGCGGGCTGAGGGCTGGGCTGGCCCTGGGGAGCGGGAGAGTGCAGACGTCTGGCCACAGCCCTGCAGAAGCCAGCGAGCTGGAGCCTGACAAGGCTTAACTGTCCCTCTAGGGCCGAGCTTGGGATGAACAGGTGTTCCCACGGCTGATTGGGCAGCTCAGCTCCTAAGAGGAACACGGGGCGGAGTCGACCGGGCAGGGAACGGAGGCATTTATTCCTAGGTGACTTGGCCTGCAGCCAGTCAGAGGTTAAGGCAACACTGAAGGGCAATGCTACTTAAATAGTGGCCCTTATGTTACCAAAAGGTGGGGTCTGAATGCTCGCCACCCAAAAGCCAATAAAACAGGCCAGCTTGGTGGACAGGAAAGCTTGATTTATTTCAGATGCCGGTAACTGGGTGGGGAGGGTGGACATCTGTCCAAAGGCCAATTCCCCTGCCAACCCCCACCCCCCGACAAGCAGAGAGTGAGTGCTTTTATAGACAGAGGGAGGGGGCTACATGCAGAAACAGCACGGTCAGCTCTGACAGTCAGCTTCAGATGGGTCATCGGTGGTCTGACCGGCATCATCTTGGTTGTTTTAGGTACAGCTCATCTTCAGTTAAGGGTAGGTTTTCTTCCGTTTCTCTGAGGCCAGTTCTGGGAACTGTGGCAGCTCATGTCCTGGGCATAGTCTGCCCATCATGTAGTTAACTTCCTCCACCCGGTGGGGGTTTCAGTATCTACAAGACAGCTCACAGGGCATGGCTCAGAGTATTATCCAAAGGTCCTTGACTCTGCTCAATGACTTCACTAGTACTGTTTGGTCTCCTCTGACTGTTTTCCTTAGTCGCTGCATGTTCTCACTTCTCTGGTTAAATGTCTTCTTTGACTAAAGTTTTTCCACAGACAAAAGGCAGGCAGAGGACACGGGACAAGGACCACAAAGTCCTGCTGTGTTTCATCTAGTGACCAGCATCAGCGTCACCCAGGAGTTTGTCAATGTGCAAATTATCGGGCCCCACCCCCGGACCTACTGAATCAGAACCTGCTTTTTAACAAGATCTCCAGATGATCCCCCCACACACTAAGGTTTGAGAAATGCTGGTGGAGGACAGCGGTCCTCCAGGTGTCATTCCCACACCAGCGGCAGCGGAGAATTTGTGAGAAATGCACCTTGTCAGGCTCCATTCCCAGACCCTGAGGACGGGGCGCAGCAAACCCTCTGAACGAGCCATCCAGGCAGCTCTGAGGCACATTAGAGTTGGAGCAGCACCGATTCAGAATATTGTAGTTGTTGTTTAGTCGCTCAGTCATGTCTGACTCTTTGCAACCCCATGGACTGTAGTCCACCAGGCTCCTCTGTCCATGGGATTTCCCAGACCAAAATACTAGAGTGGGTTGCCATACAGGGATTGAACCTGCATCTCCTGCATTGGCCGGCAGGTTCTTTAGCACTGAGCCACCAGGGAAGCCCGATTCAGAGTATAACTATTGCATCTCAGAATGAGGCAGTTTGGAAGAATCTCAAGAAAGCCGTCCTGATTGTGGCTGGAAGAAAGACCCAGGACATGGACTCCAGTTGGCTGTATCTGCTGCTGTTGCAATCTCCTGACAGACTAACCCACAGAGATCAGATCCAAAATCCTCACTTCCCCAATCCTCATATCCCCTACTGAGCCGAGATTCCCAGGTTTCACATCTGAGCTGGTCTGAAGGTCTCTACATCCAGTATTGGTCATTCCAAATTAGTGTAACATATTCAGGCAATCTGGACTCCCCCTCCTGACCCCTTCTCCGGCCACAAACCAGAAAAGCCAAGATAGGTAATCTAACTAGGGTCTCCCTGCCCTTAAGGACCAGATATGACCTGCTGGAACTTTGGTTGGTCCTTGACTTGTAGAAATCCAGGTTCCTCTCCCAAGCTTTCTGGCCATTCCTGAAAAGTTTGTATAATCTCAGGGTCCCTTCCAGGTTCAGGCTCCTGTAGCTAAATCAGGTCAGCAGGTGGAAAACGTCACTTCCCCCTGAATGAAGCCCCCTAACTCCCATAGCATCAACCTGGGCAATGGACCCCGCACAGTCGTGCTGTCTGTGGATTTAAGAAAAAAAAGAAAAACCTCCCACTGGAAGTAGCAGACTTTCCAAAGGTCCTGGGAAAGGGGAAAAGGAAAGTATGTCTCAGAAATGCAAATCATTTCCAGTTGAGTAACATCATCCCCATTCTTTCTTTCAATTAATTTATTTACTTGGCAGCACCAAGTCTTAGTTGCGGCATGTGGGATCTAGTTCCCTGAGCTGGGATGGAACCTGGGCCCCTGCATTGGGAGTGTGGCATCTTAGTCATGGGACCACCGTGGAGGTGGGGGGGTGGGACCCTATTGTCCCCCTTTTTAAAAGTCCAGCACCTACCACAATATCCTAATATTCTTTCCTGTCTCTTCTCACCCCCTTCCTATCTTCTCTCAGCTCCTCTCTTCTGCACTGCCCCACCTCATCACCACACTGATGCTTATTTACAATGCAGAGAAATTTATCTCTTGACACTCACTAAAGTATGCCCTCATTACCTCATCTTCTATACCGAGCAGGATATTTTCCTAAATAAAATATTTTCTTTCCTACCAGTAATTCTAGTGTCAACTAAGAGACAGACAGACAGATAAATAGCATGTGTTTTTGCTCCGCCGAAGCACACAGCCCTTCCTTATTCCTGTTCCCTCATTGGAAAAGTCTTGATCTTCCTTTCTTGTCCCATTTTCTGAATCTAACTCTGAGACCTCTTCTTTCATTTATATTAATTCAGGTTATTTTCTCCCCTTCCTTTTTTTGAGACCAAAACCTTTCTCCTAGCTCTTTTATATTGTATAAGGCTAGCCATTACCCACTTTACTGCCAAGAATTATATAACCTTCACCTGTGAATCCTTTCCAAGGTAAAATTTATTCAAAAGGCAAAATTTGGATATTTTCAGTGTAAAGGTTGGTGTTCCCTTCCAAGATCTAGGGGCTTAGGAATCCCGGGCAAAAGGAACTCGGTCAGCAATTCTGCTCTCATTTTCATACCCAACACCGGCATCCTAGCTTAGGACCCTCACTATCCTTTCCTCCACAATTACAACGTCATGAATGAGGTCCCTGACTGGGTCCCCATTCTGCTCACCACCTCCAGGTCAGCTCTGTGCTCACAAAGCTTCAACAACTCCCAGTGGCCGATAGAATAGCACTAACATTCCCCCAGCTCAAGTCCTCCACTGAAATGAGAATGGAAGGAAGATGCAAGGAAGATGGGAAAGATAGAAAGCTGGGCAGAGCAGGAGACAGCCCTGGTGTCTCAGCATGGAGGGAGGAAGAGGAAGAGCTGGTCTCCACGCAGGACAGTAGAACTCAGGCACTAGCCATGAACATAACCCACAGGACAAGGGTGAGACATCCTGGGCAACACCTTGGCCATCACAGAGAGTCAGCTCAGGAACCAGACCTCTGGGCACTCTGATTATGAAAAGAGCTGGAATAGGAGAACAAGTTATGATAGATTCAAACATGGGGCACGGAGAAAAATGAGCCAGGTCAAAGGCCAGTTTGCCAAGGGAATTGTTGCTCTCCAGATGTAGAGAATAAATGTATGGATATCAAGGGGGGAAGGGGGAGGATGGATCAGGAGATTGGGATTGACATATATACACTATATATACTATGTATAAAATAGATAACTAATGAAAACCTACTGTATATCACAGGGAACTCTACTCAATGTTCTATGGTGATATAAATGAGAAGGAAATCCAAAAAAGAGGGGATACATGCACACGTATAGCTGATCCACTTTGCTGAACATCACAAACTAACAGCATTGTAAAGCAACCATACTCCAATAAAAATTAATTTTTAAAAATCTGTGCTAAGAAATCCCTTGCATTCCTATATACTAACAATGAAAAAACAGAAAGAGAAATTAAGGAAACAATACCATTCACCATTGCAACAAAAAGAATAAAATACTTAGGAGTATATCTACCTAAAGAAACAAAAGACCTATACATAGAAAACTATAAAACACTGATGAAAGAAATCAAAGAGGACACAAACAGATGGAGTAACATACCATGCTCATGGATTGGAAGAATCAATATTGTCAAAATGGCTATTCTACCCAAAGCAATCTATAGATTCAATGCAACCCCTATCAAGCTACCAACGGTATTTTTCACAGAACTAGAACAAATAATTTCACAATTTGTATGGAAATACAAAAAACCTCAAATAGCCAAAGTAATCTTCAGAAAGAAGAATGGAACTGGAGGAATCAACCTGCCTGACTTCAGACTCTACTACAAAGCCACAGTCATCAAGACAGTATGGTACTGGCACAAAGACAGAAATATAGATCAATGGAACAGAATAGAAAGCCCAGAGATAAATCCACGAACCTATGGACACCTTATCTTTGACAAAGGAGGCAAGGATATACAATGGAAAAAAGACAATCTCTTTAACAAGTGGTGTTGGGAAAACTGGTCAACCACTTGTAAAAGAATGAAACTAGAACACTTTCTAACACCATACACAAAAATAAACTCAAAATGGATTAAAGATCTAAATGTAAGACCAGAAACTATAAAACTCCTAGAGGAGAACATAGGCAAAACACTCTCCGACATAAATCACAGCAAGATCTTCTATGACCCACTTCCCAGAATATTGGAAATAAAAGCAAAAATAAACAAATGGGACCTAATGAAAATTAAAAGCTTTTGCACAACAAAGGAAACTATAAGTAAGGTGAAAAGACAGCCCTCAGATTGGGAGAAAATAATAGCAAATGAGGAAACAGACAAAGGATTAATCTCAAAAATATACAAGAAACTCCTGAAGCTCAATTCCAGAAAAATAAATGACCCAATCCAAAAATGGGCCAAAGAACTAAACAGACATTTCTCCAAAGAAGACATACAGATGGCTAAAAAACACATGAAAAGATGCTCAACATCACTCATTATCAGAGAAATGCAAATCAAAAGCACAATGAGGTACCATTACACGCCAGTCAGGATGGCTGCTATCCAAAAGTCTACAAACAATAAATGCTGGAGAGGGTGTGGAGAAAACGGAACCCTCTTACACTGTTGGTGGGAATGCAAGCTAGTACAGCCACTATGGAAAACAGTGTGGAGATTTCTTAAAAAAACTGGAAATAGAACTGCCATATGACCCAGCAATACCACTTCTGGGCATACACACTGAGGAAACCAGATCTGAAAGAGACACATGCACCCCAATGTTCATTGCAGCACTGTTTATAATAGCCAGGACATGGAAGCAACCTAGATGCCCATCAGCAGACGAATGGATAAGGAAGCTGTGGTACATATACACCATGGAATATTACTCAGCCGTTAAAAAGAATTCATTTGAATCAGTTCTAATGAGATGGATGAAACTGGAGCCCATTATACAGAGTGAAGTAAGCCAGAAAGATAAAGATCATTACAGTATACTAACACATATATATGGAATTTAGAAAGATGGTAATGATAACCCTATATGCAAAACAGAAAAAGAGACACAGAAGTACAGAACAGACTTTTGAACTCTGTGGGAGAAGGTGAGGGTGGGATGTTTTGAAAGAACAGCATGTATATTATCTATGGTGAAACAGACCACCAGCCCAGGTGGGATGCATGAGTCAAGTGCTCGGGCCTGGTGGGCTGGGAAGACCCAGAGGAATCGGGTGGAGAGGGAGGTGGGAGGGGGGATCGGGATGGGGAATACGTGTAACTCTATGACTGATTCATATCAATGTATGACAAAACCCACTGAAAAATAAAATTTAAAAAAAGGGGGAAAAAAAGAAATAGAAAAAAGGAAAAAAAAATTTTTTAATAAATAAATAAATAAATAAAAATCTGTGCTAATGCAATGTCTCTGTTTTGTCTTGTTACACTTCCCTGAGGGGAAAAACAGAGGCTGTGTATGGATGGCCAGCTTTGGGATCTTATCTCCAGGATAAACTCCACTTGTTTCACTCCTTCACCTGAACGAGATACAAAGGTTTTGCTTACCTTCCATATTCCTGCTTCTTTCCTTGGGTCGTGCACCTGTGGCTTGTGCTTTGGGACCCATGCTGCCCTAGACAGAAAGTTCTCCAAGGTCAGGTGCTCCACCTTATGGGTTAAACGGCTGTGTGTGGCACTGTTTCAGCATATGAACTGTATATACAGTATCATTTAGATGTTGCTAATGAAGGACTGGGAGAAGGAAACGGCAACCCACTCCAGTATTCTTGCCTAGAGAATCCCGTGGACACAGGAGCCTGGTGGGCTGCCGTCCATAGGGTCGCACAGAGTCGGACATGACTGAAGCGACTTAGCAGCAGCAGCAGCAGCAATGAAAGGCTGGAAGCAGCCGAAGGAACCATGCAAGGGGCTGGGAAGGTGATGCTCGTTAAGAGGAGTCTTTGGCCACCTGCAGTGAGAAATCATTGTTTTTTATGTGCGTTTAAAGCCAAATCTAACTCCAGGGAAAGTCTGAGGAGTGGAACATTGAAAGGCACAGATGTGATGGAGAGAAAGTCATAGCTATTTGTCCAGGAGGTGATGGGGTGAAGCTACGGTTGCTTCAATGATGGAAGAAAGGAAAACATTACCTAGGGAGACTGGTAAGGTGGATAGGTGTTCTGTGAGTGGGAGCAAGTATTTGGTTTGCTTTTGGTTTGGATTCAGAAAGACTTGGGTTTTACTCCCCACTTGTTATTTTCCAGATTGACTAGTTCCATTTATATAGTCGCAGTTTCCTCGTCTGTGAAATGGGAATCCAAGTACACAAATCCCAAAGATTTGTGGGAGGTATAAAATGGGGCTATTGCCATGAAAGTATCAAATATCTGGTCCACACTCAAAAAGTGCTGGTTCCTTTCTTCCTTCCCTCCTTCCTTCTTCCTTCCCTGTCTTCATTCTATTAAACCAGACCCTAGAAGGCAATGCCTGCATGTGTGCTATGTCATATCCAACTCTCTGCGACACCATGGATTGTAGCCTGCCAGGCGTCTCTGTCCATGGGATTCTCCAGACAAGAATACTGGAGTGGATTGCCATTTCCTCCTCCAGGGGATCTTCCCAACCCAGGGATCAAACCCCAGTCTCTTCTGTCTCCTGCATTGGCAGAAGGGTTCTTTACCACTAGCACCACCTGGGAAGCCCAGAAGGCAGTACCTCGGTATTGAAATAAAACTACATTGTCCTCCCCCAGAAGCATGTCACCAACTAACTCTGATAAAGTTCGGAGGACTTGCAAATAGTCATGTAGGAATTATCCAGAGTGCAAAGAGGAATCACTGAGAAACCAACTTCATCCGCAGCTTCTGAGGGATTATTACAAGCAGTGGTGAGTAATAAGTCTAGAAAGATGACTGGCATTACAATAGCCCCATTCATCCACCAACATTTTCAAAGTCGCTCAGAAATTTTTCCGAAACTGAAACCTACCCCTCTCGCAAGAAACAAGCATTTTGCTGGTTTATCTGTGAAAGGAAGTCTCCACCATTCCCCCCCAGCCCCCCGCCCCTCCCATCCTGGGTGAGAAACATTCCTTCTACTGAGCTGCCTCAGAGACGCGGCTGGGAGCAATGTTCACGTGGAGAGCGTCAGAAGAGACAGGAAAGGAGGATTCGCCTGAGATCCAGCCAGGATATCAGAGGTGACTGTTCAAAACTTTGGCAATGGCTCATTAAAAGCAATGAAATAAGGCCATTTGCAGCAAGATGGATGGACCTAGAGATTGTCACACCGAGGGAAGTAAGTCAGACAGAGAAGGAGAAACATCGTACAACATCCCTTATATGTGGAATCTAAAAAGAAATGATACAGATGAACTTACAAAACAGAGAGACTCACAGACTTAAGAAGACGAACTTATGGTTGCCAGGGGGAGGGATGGAGGGAAGGGACAGTTAGAGAGTTGGGGATGGACATGTACACACTGCTGTATTTAAAGTGGATAACCAACAAGGACCTACTGTCTAACACAGGGAACTGCTCAATGTTATGTGGCTGCCTGGGTGGGAGCGGAGTTTGGGGGAGATGGATACACGTATATATATGACTGAGTCCCTTCACTGCTCACCTGAAACCACCACAACACCGTTAATTGGCTATACTGCAAGACAAAATGTTCTTGGTATTAAAAAATATATAAATAAATGAAAAAATGAACAGTTAAAAAAGAACCTTTTGAAATGGCTGTGAGTGGTACATGCAAGAAGTCCCCAGACAGACAGGGCACCCTGTGAGGTACCTCCACCCCCGACTTCCAGATGCTTCTCACCCACAGAGCTGAGGTGCGTTGTGAGCCTAAAGAGCTGTCATGGGGACTATTTGCTTCAGTTCACTTTTCTGTGGGCATCTATGCTGAGAGCAGCCAGCTGGTGACCCATGTAGGCAGAGAAACAACTTTGCTGGCAGGAAAAACACAATGTCTGCATCTGGCAAAATGCAGACTCCCACAGGGCCCTTCATGGAGCTCCTTGGTGACTCAGAGAGGAGAATGTCACCTTCTGAGTCACCAGCGTTGCCCTGGCCAGCTGGCCTTGCCTCCCCCCGAATCTCCTCCTCAGACCCTGACACGCTCTTCGGTGAGACAACCTCCAAGGGCCACCAGGAGATTCTGGGATGGTGCTGACAGACACGGAGGAATACTTGTGTTGACAGACACGGAGGAGTATCCTGACTGTCCTAGTTCAGTGGAGTGGTGGGGCCTTTGGCAGCTAACCTAGGACACATTCCTTTATGTTGGCATACTCCATTTTGATTAAGAAATCCATCCAGAGCTTGAAATTGTCATCTAGCAAACAAGGTCATTTTGGCAAAGAGGACAGAAAGAAAAAGAGTGGAGAGAGAGCCTCTTCTGCGGTGGGGGCCCCCACGCGTGTGTCTTCTGGTCTGACTGCTCCAGACAGACCAGGGCATGACCGAGCTTCGAAAACAGCCCAGCCGGTCAGACGCTGAACTACACCAGCATGTGGTATGACCCAGACTCAGGGTGAGTGCACAAGCGAGACCGCAGACAAACGGCAACTTAGTTCAGGACAAGAGGCCCTTGGTTAAATCGCTTTAACTTTCAGCTGGACTTGTGGCTTTGAGTTCATGGAGCTCCAGGAAACACCAGGAAGAGAGGCCATGGTGTGGTACAAAGAGAACAAACTTTCTTTTTCCTCAAGTGGTAATATTTATTGAGCAAAGGGATTACAGTTTAATGAGGTGGTTATAAATTGCATAATAAATAAATTGCTACTATATATGTATTAGGAAAAAGTGAAAGTGTTAGTTGCTCAGTCTTGTCTGACTCTTTGTGACTCCATGGACTATATAGCCTACCAGGCTCCTCTGTCCATGGAATTCTCCAGGCAGGAACATTGGCGTGGGTAGCCATTCCTACTCCAGGGAACTTGCCCGACCCAGGGATCAAACCTGGGTCTCCTGTATTGCAGGCAGATTCTTTACCATCTGAGCCACCAGGGAATCCCATATATATATATATATGTAAATCATAATTATTACAATATTTATATAACTATAATATTTATGCACATGTATTATGTGATGTATAAATACTATAAATATATATAATACTTACATTATTTCCATAATATATAAATATATCCTAACTGATGTGTGTGTACATGTACGTACAGTTAGGAACAAGTGCTCTATTTTAAATGCAGATCTTAAATGGCATTCTTTTGTTTGTTTCTTTGTTTGTTTGAGAACAAGCTTTGAAATGTAGGTGTGGCCTTCTTCTCCCTTAGTCTTCTCATTAGTAAAATGGGAATAATGCATATCTAGCACACAGGGTTGCTGTCAGGATTAAATCTGATCATGAACTGCATTACTGCCCTGTCTTCATTTCTTGCTCATGCTTTGCCTTCTGAGTTTGAAGCGCCCCCCTCCCAGCCCACCACCTCCTCCGCATGACTCCCCACCCCCTGATTTTAGATTTGGCCATGTCACTTGCTTTGACAGATTGAAAGAGCTGAACACCACAGCATACCAATTCCTAGCATAGGCCACAGAGACCTTGAGTGTTTCCGCCTGGTCTCTCGTCCCTCTGTCATGGCCAAGAAAAAAGCATGCCTTGGCTGGACTCCTGGTCCCAGGAGGATGAGAGACACATGGAGAAAAGCCACCTCAATGGCCAGAGCCCAGAACAGAACCATCCTGGTTAACTCACAGACCTACAACAAGAACCACCTTGTTCTTGTTGGTGTGGTTATGCCCAGCCCCACTCAACTTAGACCAGCCAAACCCTAGACAGTATGAACAAGGACAAATGATTGACTTTGGCCGCCTCCGGTGGCAGGGTCTGGGGAAGGGGCGGCAGGCACCATGTCGGGCCGTGAAGGTAGCAAGAAGAAGCCCCTGAAGCAGCCCAAGAAGCAAGCCGAGAAGATGGACGAGATAAGGCATTCAAGCAGGAGCAGAAAGAGGAGCAGAAGAAACTCGAGGAGCTAAAAGCAAAGGCCGCGGGGAAAGGCCCCCTGGCCACTGGTGGAATTAAGAAATCTGGCAAAAAGTAAGCTGTTCCTCGTGCCTGAGGCAATGATGACTCTTAGTTCCATTCCTGTTTAAACACCTGGATTCCCTGTCATGATATCTGTTGCCGCCTATAGCTAGAATGAAGTGTTGTCTTGGAAACTATTGTACATTTAAGAATAAACTTTTGTAAAAAAAAAAAGATTGACTTTGGGTTTTGTTTGCTCTTCTCTCTCTAATTGTTTTAGGTGTAAGTTTAGGTTGTTTGTTTGAGATTTTTCTTGTTTCCTGACACAAGATTGTATTACTATAAACTTCCTCGGAAGCAACCTAAATGTCCATCAACACAGGAATGGATAAAGAAGATATGTGTGTATATACGATGGAATGTTACTCAGCCATAAAAAAGGATGAAATAATGCCATTTGCAGCAACAAGGATGGAGCTAGAGACTGTCACACTAAGTGAAGTTAGTCAGACAGAGAAAGACAAATATATGATATCACTCATAATGTAATCTAAAAGTGACACAAATGAACCTGTTTACAAAGCAAAAATAGACTTACAGACATCAAAACCAAATTTATGGTTACCAAAGGGGAAAGGTGAGGGGGAGGGATAAATTAAGAGTTTGGGATTAACATATATACACTACTATACATAAAATAGATAATCAATAAGGACTACTGTATATCACAGGGAAATCTACTCAATATTCTGTAATCACTTACATGGGGAAAGAATCTGAAAAAGAATGGATGTGTATATATGCATAATTGACTCAGTTTCCTGTACAGCAGAAACTACCACAGCATTTTAAGTCAACTGTACTCCAACATAAAATAAAAGCTAAATTTAAAAAGTAAATTAGTCAATACATTAAAAAATCCCTGCAACAGGAAAAAAAACCCATTGAAGCTTTTTTAAACTGCTGAGCTTTAGGATGGTTTGTTATATAGCATTACTGTTGCAATAGCTAACCAATACACTTATAGGAACACACACACACACACACACGCACTCATAAAGCACCTCCCTAGAACTAACTGTATAATGGACGGACACTCAGTAAATAGTAATTTCCTTCCTTCTCCCTACTACATTTCAAACACTGCCATACACTGGGAAGATGGAGAAAAACAAACCTCAGAGAAATTTTCAGGTTGGTGGAAAAAGAAGTATAAGACATTAGTTCAAATCCTAAGTCTCTCGCAAAAAATTAACAGAAACCATGGAAAGGGAAAGCAATAAGCAAATTCTTCTCTTCCTCAATTTTCCCCTAAAATATGATAAAAGCAGATGTTCTCCCAAAACAGATTTCTATTTCCTGAGACCATGTTACATCAGATAATTTTATGGGTTTAGAAAGACTCCTTCATTACGGGAAGAGCTTTTGGGGTTGTGTCTGCGCTTTGCCTTAATATTTAGTTTCTGCTGGAGACCCTTCAGGAGGCAGCCTGCCTTTGGTGGGGTCAGAGAATGTTGCAGACCCAGCTAAGGTGAGCCTGGAGCAGAAAAGAACTTCAGGGGAGATAAAAGGGCTTTTCCCTTTATCAAAGTTGAAGAAAGTAGTTCAAAAATGGACCTACTTTTCTGAAGACAAAAGCATACTCTCTCCAGGCAATGAACCCTCATGAAAGAAAGCGGTTCCTGACAAGGACTTTGTCTGCCCTGGAAGGATCCAATCCACGAGGAGGTAAACATGAAGATACTGGGGGTTTTTACCTCTAATCAGGTAATACCTGTCATTGAACGTTCATCCAGTAACGGGACAGCCCAACAATACCTTTCCTGTCCTTAAATCTCCCATGCCAGGGCAGCTTTAAGGATCGTTCCTGCGCTTTACCCCTTTGAAATGGCCATTCCGTGGTATGCTGTGAAAATAGCCTCGGCCTGACAGAGAATTACTGGCTCTTTACTTGTCAGCTCCAAGGAAATGGCTGTGTGCTCACTGGCAGCTGAGGCAGCTGGCGGACAGCAAGGCACTGAGATGTGAGGTTTGGAGTCCAGCGGGAGTGACGGTGTCCAGAATACAGTCCTGTCCCCGCTCCAGCGAGGTCCAGAAGAGGTTTCAGAAAAAGGACTCGAAGATGTGTTGGCATGATCAGGCTCAGTTCAGGAAAACTCGGCACCTGTCAATCTGATGAACAGATAATTCCCTTCCAGCCCGATGGCTCTGCCAGCATCATCCTTCTTATACCATGGACCGCAAAACCCCCTCCCCTACGAAGTTCCCTGCAGGCTTGCTATTTATTATCAACCCAGCGTGATTTATCATGTTACGTATCACATCACATGAAACTGCAGCTATTTGATTGTTTTCGATTGACGGAAACTACCATTTCAAGAAGTGTTAATTTTTGGTCAGATTTTGTTTTTTTTGTCTTTTTTCTTCCGTTTTATGTGTTTTGGTCGCAAGGTGTGGGGGATCCTAGCTCCCCAGCCAGGGATTAAACCTGCACCTTCTGCCTTGGAAGGCAAAGTCTTAACCACTGGACTGCCAGCGAGGCCCCTTGTCAGGTTTTTAACACTCGATGAAATTCAAACTTTTTAACAGACTGTTCTATGCATGCATGCGTGCATCATCGCTCAGTCGTGTTGGATTCTTTGAGATTCTTTAGATTGTAGCCTGCAAGGCTCCTCTATCCATGGGATTTCCCAGGGAAGAATACTGGAGTGGGTTGCCATTTCCTTCTCCAGGGGCGCTTCCCAACCGAGAGATTAAACCCACGTCTCTTGTGTCTTTTGCATTACAAGCGGATTCTTTACCCACTGTGTCATCAGAGAAGCCCAGGACAGTTCTCTAAGTTTTGGCAAATGCACAGTCAGTAACCACACCCACAACCAAGATTCAGAACACTGCTGGAAGCCCCAAAATTTCCCTCATACCGCTTCGCAGTCAGGCCCCTCCCCACCACACCTGGCTCCGTGAAATCAGTGTTGAGCTTGTAATTCCTATTGGTTTGCCTTCTTTAAAATGTCATAGGGATGCAATCCTGCCATAGGTAACCTTTTGAGTCTGGCTTCTTTCAAACATCATCATACACTTGAGATGCATCCATGTCTGGGTCTGTACAGCAGTCTGTTCCTATTTCTTGCTGAGCAGAATTCCAATATATGGATTCACCACATTTCTGTTCATTCCTTCACCAGTGGATAGACAATGGGATTGTTTCCATTTGTGCTGGTTATAAATAAAGCCACTATAAACATTTGCAAACAGGTTTTTGCATGGGTGAATCTTTTCATTTCCTTTGAGTAAACACCTAGCAGGGGCTGAGTGGTAAAATATGTGTTTTTAACTTTATAAGAAGTGACTGAACTATTTTCCAAAGTGATTATTCGACTTTGCATTCCCAGCAGATGCTCCACAGGAAACTTCCTGGCGGTCCAGTGGTTAGGACTCAGTGCTTTTACTGCCATGGCCCGAGTTCAAACCCTGGGCAAGGAACTATCCCACAAGCCAGAGAAAGGAAAAAAACAAACCTTCTGAGAGCTCCGGTCTAACATCATCACCAACAATGACCAGACTAGTGGGGACTGGGGATGGTCAGCCATTCCAACAGGTATGGAGTGGCAGCCAACGGTGATTTGGTAAAAACTTGTGTTGGAATACAGCTGATTTACAACACTGTGTTAGTTCCAGGTGTATAGCAAGGTGAATCAGTTATGATATATGTGTGCATGTCTGCTCAGTCATGTCCAGTTCTTTGCGACCCCATGGGCTGTAGCCACCCAGACTCCCCCGTCCATGGGGATTCTCCAGGCAAGGATACTGGAGTGGTTTACCATTTTCTACTCCAGGGGATCCTCCCAACCTAGGAATGGAACCCGCATCTCCTGCGCCTCCTACATTGGCAGGTAGATTCTTTTTCAGATTCTTCTCCCGTATAGATTGTTCCAGAATATTGAGTAGAGTTCCCCGTGCTGTAAAGTCCTATCAGTTATCTATTTTATATATAGTAGTGTATATATGTCATTCCCACTCTCCTGATTTATCACTTCCCCCATTTCCCCTTTGGTAACCATAAGTTTGATTTCAAGATCTGTAAGACTGTTTCTGTTTTGTAAATAGGCTCATTTGTATCATTTTATTAGATTCCACATATAAGTAATATCATATGATATTTGTCTTTATCTGACTGACTTCCCTTAATATGATCATCTCTAGGTTCATCCATGTTGCTGCAAACGGCATTATTTCCTTCTTCTTATGGTGAAGATATGCAGACGCCCAAAAAGCACACAAAAGGATGCTCAACATCATTAATTATTAAAGAAAGGCAAATCAGAACTACAATGAAGTATCACTACACACCAGTTAGAATGGCCATCATCAAAAAATCTATAGACAATAAATGCTGGAGAGGCTGTGGAGAATCACCCTACGCTGCTGGTGGGACTGTAAATCGGGACAACCATTATAGAGAACAGTGTGGAGATTCCCTGAAAAACTAAAATAGAGCCACCATATGATGCAGCAATTCCACTCCTGGGCATATACCCAGAGAAAACTATAATATGAAAAAGATTGATGCAACCCAGGGTTCACTGCAGCACTATTTACAACAGCCAATACAGCGAAGCAACCTAAATGTCCATCACCAGAGGGATGGGTAAAGAAGATGCAGCTCACAGCTGATTGTGATTTTAATTTACATTTCCGTGATAACTACTAATGCCAAGCATTTTTTCATGTGCTCATTTTCTACCCATACATGTTCTTTGGTTAAGTATCTGTTCAAGTCTTTTGTCCATTTTTTAAAAACTAGTTTACTTGTTTTCTTATTTTGAATTGTGAGAGCCTTTTATTCACGTTCTTCATTCACAAAGTTAATACCAGAATACTAGTTCTTTATCAACAGTGTTTTGCAAATATTATCTCCAAACTATCTTGTTTTTTCATTTTCTTGAATGAGTGTCTTTTGAAGAGTGTTAAGTTTTTAATTCTGATGAAGTTCAATTTATTTCTTTTCTTTTATGGTTCATGCATTTTGTGTCCTATATGAGAAATCCTTGCCTAATACAGGGTCACAAAGATTTTCTCCTATATTTTCATCTGGAAGTTTTGTAGCTTTAGATTTTACAATCACTATGATTCATCTTAGCTAATTTTTGCATAGGGTGCAAAGTATGGTTCAAAGTTCTTTTCTGGCATACTAGATAGCCAATTTTTTTTCAGCATCATCTGTTGTAGAGGTCATTCTTTCTCCATCGAACTTCTCGACATCTTTGTCGAAACCAATTGACCATATTATGTGTGGTCTATTTCTGGATTCTGTTCTATTCTATTGATTTATGTGTCTATCCTTTCCCCAATACCACATGGTCTTGATTACTGTAGTTTTATAGTATGTCTCAAAATCAGGTAGGGGAGTCCTCTAGCTTTGTTTTTTGAGTGTATTTTCTTTTTTCAAAACTGTTTTGCCATGTCAGGTCCTTTGTTTTTCACATACATTTTAAAATTAGTTTGTCGATTTCTATAAATAAGCCTGATGAGAGGGTGACTTACCCAAGGTCACACAATTCATATGCATTAGAGTCAGCTCAGTCTCCAATCATTGTTATGGATCCAAGTTCACGATCTGACAGTGGGCCCCACACAGAGGACTGAAGGACAGCATCATTATGGCATCATATGGCATCATTCCTGACCTCCTCCAAAGCTCAGGAATGCGGCTCACAATACACAGGGAAGAAAACCAACCCTGTCTACAGGCACTTAGCCCCTGTCTGGCCTTATCAACACAGGAAGGACAATTGGAGATTTGTCTGGACAAATCAGACGGCCATAGACCCATTGTCTGGAGACCCAAGCTGAAGCCTTGGCATCCCAGGATTCTCAGTTTTAATAATCCCTTTGCTGTTGATAATCGATTCAAGCAAGTTTCTGTCTTGCTTTCCGGGTTTGCATTCTCAGTTCCCACTGGAAGGAATCCTAGCGCTGAACTCTCCTATCTGGGGCTCAGATACCATTCCCACTCCTTCCAGTCCTCTCCACTGTCTCCATCACCCTCTCATTGACTGGTACTTCAAAGCAATGGATGCTCAGGACACAGTCAGGCTCCCTGGGCCTGAGTCTATCCCATGGCTGGCCCCACCCATGGGGCAGTTCCTCTTATCTCTATCCCCTTCCCAAATCAAGCCCAGCTTTATTCTTCCCCACTGGAGAGCTTCTAAAAAATATCCATTCAAGCAACCCACTATCCCCACAGCTTTTTGACCTTGTATATCTTCTTTGCCTTCAAAAGAAAAAATGAAACGATGCCATTTGCAGCAACATGGATGGCCCTAGAGATTTTCATACTAAGAGAAGTAAGTCAGACAGAGAAAGACAACTGTCATATGATATCACTTACATGTGGAATTTAATAAAAATGATACAAATGAGCTTATTTACAAAGCAGAAACAGATCAACAGATCTCAAAAATCAAACTTATGGTTGCTAAAGGCAGACTAGGATAGCAAGTTAATTCCAAAGCTGGGATTTGAAACCAGATAAAATCATATTTGAATCTCAGATTTGTATTTTAGATACTTAATTTTCTGTGTTGATGTTTCTTCCTTTGTAAGATGCCCCACAGGACTGCCAGGAGAACTCAAATGAAAGAAGGCATTTGCAGACTCTGACACAACTGCAAGTACATAGTCATGAGAAATGCTGGGCTGGATGAAGCACAAGCTGGAATCAAGATTGCAGGGAGAAATATCAATAACTTCAGATATGCAGATAACACCACCCTGATAGCAGAAAGCGAAGAACTAAAGAGCCTATTGATGAAAGTGAAAGAAGAGAGTGAAAAAGGTGGCTTAAAATTCAACATTCAAGAAAATGAAAATTATGGCATCCAGTCCCGTCACTTCACAGCAAACAGATGGGGAAACAATGGAAATGGTGACAGACTTTATCTTCTTGGGCTCCAAAATCACTGCAGATGGTGACTGCAGTCATGAAGTTAAAAGATACTTGCTCCTTGGAAGAAAAGCTATGATCAACCTAGACATATTAGCATATTAAAAATGAGAGACATTATTTTGCCAACAAAGGTCCGTAAAGTCAAAGTAGTCATGTAAGCTTTTCCAGTAGTCATGTATGGATGTGAGAGTTGGACCATAAAGAAATCTGAGGGCCGAACAATTGATGCTTTTGAAATGTGGTGTTGAAGAAGACTCTTGAAAGTCTCTTGGACTGCAAGGAGATCAAACCAGTCAATCTTCAAGGAAATCAACCCTGAATATTCACTGGAAGGACTGATGCTGAAGCTGAAGCTCCAATACTTTGGCCACCTGATGCGAAGAGCTGACTCACTGGAAAAGACCCTGATGCTGGGAGGGATTGAAGGCAGGAGGAGAAGGGGACGACAGAGGATGAGGTGGTTGGATGGCATCATTGACTCAGTGGACATGAGTTTGAGCAAGATCCGGGAGATGGCAAAGGACAGGGAAGCCTGGCATGCTGCAGTCCATGGGTTTGCAAAGAGTCAGACATGACTGCGTGACTGAACAACAACAAGGGTTGCAAAGAGTCGGACACAACTGAAGCAACTTAGCATGCACATGCCTGATAATAATCAACTCTATGGTGGCCCCTCAACTCCAGACCCCCATTAGGATCTGCCCGCTTTTCCCACCCGCCCACATCACTGAGAAGGTGGCCCTCCTACAGAACCCCCCATTGTATCACCAGCTCAGTGTCTCTCCAGCCAATCATGTAGAAACAACCCTGGAAATATTTGGCTGCAAAAAATTCAAAAAATTCTCCATCACAAGAACAGCGATCTTTCCCCCATAGATCCCTCATGCTTACTTGATTGAAGAAAAATGGGCATTTATTTTTCATGATCCAGAAAAGAAAAAAAAACTCTCTCATACTTAAAAAGGGACTCAAGCCTGATATCTGACTCTCTGGATAGACCTATTCACTTTTAATCGTGAATGGCCAATGAGAGAGTTTGTCTCCATCCCTGGAGGACCGTAATGAGTGTTGAAATATTTTCTAACTTACAGCAGAGCCAGACAAGAAATTAGCCTTCAGTCCCAATGACGATTCCATTGACTTGTGAATAGAAAAGCTTGAGAGTATTTTCCAATGGAAGTGATGGCCATTGCCTCTCTGCCCCTGCTTCCAGTCCTCCATCCACACCTGCCCTCCTCCTCCTTGCTTCCAGTTAACATACTGTCCACAGTATTCACCCCCACCTTATAGATCCTGATTCATTTTCCAAATGTTGGTCAGCTGCCTCCTCCCTTATAGCAAATTTCACTTGCTACATCTAAGGGGCCACCACGTGTCAGTCTTAGCTGAGGACATGCTGACCTCACACAACACCCCAGATGACATCAATACCCCAGCACAGCCTGAGCAGAGCTAGTTCCACCACTGGGAGGATGCAGGTGGGATCCTAAACCCTGGTCCAGGGATGGCAAATACCTCGTTGGTGCATGCTAAGTTACTTCAGCCCTGTCCGACTCTGTGCAACTCTATGGATTGCAGCCATCCAGGCGCCTCTGTTCATGGGATTCTCCAGGCAAGAATACTGGAGTGGGTTGCCATGCCCTCCTCCAGGGGATCTTCCTGACCCAGGGATTGAACCCGAGTCTCTTACGTCTAATCTGCATTGGCAGGTGGGCTCTTTTCCACTAGCACCACCTGGGAAATCCCAGAGAGAAAGGTACTTAGGTTCAGCTGAATCATCACCCTGCTCCACCCAGAGGTCACTTCATGAGAACCAAGGAGCCTGAACTGTTGGAGCCCATTCCCTATGAATCATTGCTGGCTCTCTTTCACACCCTTATCAAATCTATCAGCAGTTTCAGTTGACTCTACTTAAAAACATATCCAGAATTAGACTATCTTTTCACCACCTCCATTGATGCCACCCTGATATAACCACTCTCATGAGGGGAGTAAAGAAAGTAAAAGACCTGAACTGTAGGAAAACAAAAAGCAGGACCCTCACTGAGCAGAGGGCCCGAATCCCTCTCTATCCCTCCGAATCCCCCTACACACCCTTTATGTGCCTGGGTTACAACATGAGAATATTGCGGGCTGGCAGGAATAAAAACAAGAGAACCCAGGAACTCCGCTCCTGGATGTGTAGCCAAGAGAAATGAAAACATGTTCATGCACAAACTTGAATGTGAGTGTTCACGGCATTGTCGTTCACAAAAACCAAAAAGTAGAAACAACCCAAATGGTCATCAACTGATGCATTGATAAGCAAAGTGTGATACGTCCATACAATGGAATACTGTTCTTTAGTCGCTGAGTCATGTCTGACTCTTTTGTAACCTCTTGGACTGTAGCCCACCAGACTCCTCTGTCCATGGGATTTCCCAGGCAAGAATACTGGAGTGGGTTGCAATTTCTTTTCCCAGGGGATCTTCCCAACTCAGGAATCAAATTCGGGTCTCCTGCATTACAGGCAGATTCTTTTACCACTGAGCCATCAGGGAAGCCCTACTGGAATATTATTCAACCCTAAAAAAGAAATGGAGGATGATACATGTTGCAAGAGGGATGAAATCTAAAACCTTTGTGCCATCTTTACATCAGGCACAGAAGGGCAAATATTACATGATTTCATGCATATGAAATGCCCCGGATAGGAAAATCCATGGAGGGTACTTGGGAATGGAGAGTGACTGCTAACAGGTACAGGGTTTCTATTTGGGGTGATGAAAATATTCTGGAATTAGGTAAGGGTGATACTTTCAATATTTTGAACATACCAAAAACCATTGCATTGTTTTAGATGGATTTTATACCATGTGAATTATGTCTCAATAAAAAAAGTTAAAAAGAGAGAAACATAGAAGGATAAGTTGTTGCCACTCTGCTCCAGAGCCTCCCACATCTCCCTGCCGTCCTCACTGGCCCCCTCCACAGGCCCCTGGCACTACGCTTGCCTCACAGCTGGTTGGCGGGTAGCAAGGGAGCACACACACAAAGAAGTTGCTATGGTGACATGTGACCGGCCCAAGCCTTGTTTCTGCTCCTCCTCTCCAAAGCAGGTGGGCAGCTGTGCCCAGGACAAGCACAGATGCAGTGATACCACATGGTACCACTGATCTTCATTTCTGCAGGGCATTGCCAGGGCACCAGGGTTTCCAACTGAACCGTGGAACTTCTGGAAACAGTAGCCTAAAAGGTTTCTCTGCCATCTGGTCTTTTAATGACCTTCAGCTCAAAATGCCGAGCCTTCCAGAGAAGCAGTCTGGATTAAAATGCTACTTTTTCTTGCTGGAGCAGCGGCAGAAAGTTCTGAAGACACGGGCAATCTTTAGATTCCTTCATTTCAGGAGTAAGAATTTCTTGCCCCTGAGTAAGAGCAACTCCTTATTTTTTATCTGTGGTTTGCACCTTTTTAAATTATTTTAATTCATTTTATTGGTGTATAGTTGCTTTACAATGCTGTGTTAGCTTCAGGTGTACAACAAAGTGAATCAGTTATACATACACATATATTCACTCTTTTTTTATTTATTTTTTTTTCACTCTTTTTTTAGATTCTTTTTCCATGTAGATAATTATAGAGTGTTGAGTAGAGTTCCCTGTGCTATACATAGGTCCTTATTGGTTATCTGTTTTATACATGGTACCCACAGAGTCAGACACGACAGAGGAACTAACACACACACTCACACTCACACACACACTCACACTCACATTGTGTAGTAAGCCAACTCCAATCTCCCAATTTATCCCTCCTCATCTCCCCTGCTTGGTAACCATAAGTTTGCTTTCTACATCTGTGATTCTATTTCTGCTTTGTACATAAATTCATTTGTACCTTTTTTGTAGATTCCGCATACAAGCAATATCATATGAATTTGTCTTTCTCTGACTTAACTTCCTTAGTGTGATAATCTCCAAATCAATCTGCACGTGCTGCACTTGGTCACTCAGTCATGCCCGACCCTTTGTGACCCCATGGACTGTGGCCCGCCAGCCTCCTCTGCCCATGGGGGCTCTCCAGGCAAGAATACTGGAGTGGGTTGCCATGTCCTCCTCCAGGCAAAGTCAATCTATGTCACTGTAAATGACATTATTTTGTTCTTTTTTGTGGCTACATAATATTCCATTGTACATGTGTACCACATCTTCTTTATCCATGCATCTGTTGATGGACATTTTGGTTGCTTCTATGTATTGACTATTGGAAACAGTGCTGCAGCGAACACTGGGCTGCATGTATCTTTTGCACATTATCTTTTTTAGTGTATTTCTCTGGATATATGCCCAGGAGTAGAATTGCTAGATCACATTGCAGCTCTATTTTTAGTTTTTTTAAGGGAATTCCACATTGTTCTGGGGCTTCCCAGGTGGCACAGTGGTACAGAATCTGCCTGCCGGTGCAGGAGACACGGGAGATGCGAGTTCAATTCTTGGGTTGGGAAGATCCCCTGGAGAAGGAAATGGCAACCCACACCAGTACTCTTGCCTGGGAAATTCCATGGACAGAGGAGCCTGGAGGGCTACAGTCCATGAGGGCACAGAATCCAAAATGACTGAGCACACACACACACACACACACCACTGTTCTCCCTAACAACACCTGCTTTTCAGTTCACTGCATGGGGCAGGGGTTATTAGTCCCATTTTCCAGACAAGGTGAGTGAGGCACAAGGGGAACAGGTTTGTTTAGGATCAGCGTCTCACAAACAGTAGATCTGGGTCTCTGAGAGTCTTGGAGTCAAAGGAATCTACGCATTCTCAAGTCCAAACCCTTCACTTTACAGAGGAGAGAACTCGGGTTCAGGGGGTTAAGTGTCTGGTCTGCAGTCACACAGCAGGACCTGGAATTTGGGTCTTCTACCCCAGCCAGGAGCCCCAGCTCAGCATCTGCAGGAATGAGACCACGTGTCAGCACGTGATGCATTGGGAAGGACACCTGATCAAATTCTTATCAAAATATTGAACTTGAATCTAAACATACAGGAACAACAAAACAGGTCCAGGGTGACGGACATTCTACAAACCAAAGGAACTGGACTGTCAAAAAGAATCTCAAAATCCTGGAAGAAAGTTCTCCCCCAAAAAGAGGGAAGACAGTTCTGGGGGGGGGGGGGGGGGGGAAGGCAACTAAAGAGATACAATCACTAAATGAAGTGCAGAGTTCTTGAATGGGCTCCGGACCAGGGCTGAAAATCCCTACAAAGAACAGAAAGAGAAAAGCAAATATGGTATATTAACACACACACACGTGGAATGCAGAAACAGATAAACCTATTTCCAGGGCAGGGACAGAGACACAGAAGTAGAGAACAGACATGTGGACACTGGGGGTAGGGGAAGGAAGGGGAGGGAGGAATGAATTTGGAGAGTAGCACTGACATCCATACGCTACCACGTATAAAATCAGTAGCTGGTGGGAAGGACACAGGGAGCCCAGCTCGGAGCTTTGTGATGACCCAGAGGGGTGGGAGGTGGGGGTAGGAGGGGATACATGTACACCGAGAACTGACTCACATTGTTTACAGTAGAAACAAACACAACACTATAAAGTGACTATACTCCAATAAAAAGGACCATGCCTGGGGTTACAGGGACTATTTAAATATGGACCACATATTACATGGCGGTCGTTTAGTCACTAAGTCGTGTCTGACTTTCCACTCCATGGACTGTAGCCCACCAGGCTCCCTATGTCCATGGGATTCTCCAGGCAAGAATGCTGGAGTGGGTTGCCATTTCCTTCTCCAGGGGATCTTCCCAACCCAGGAACTGAACCAGGGTCTCCTGCATTGCAGGCAGAGTCTTTACCAACTGAGTTACAAATATTCAAATACTGATAAATTTTTTGAGTATCACAATGATGTCGTGCTCGTGTGGGAAAATGTCTTCATTCTTAGGATTGCTGGGAGATGAAACAGCAGAATGTCTGCAAGTTACTTTAAAATGTTTCAACCAAGAATGAGAGAGAGAGAGAGGAGATAAATGTAGTTAAATGTTAATAATAGACCGACTGGAGTGAAGGGCAAGCAGGTGTTCATCTTCTTGCTTATCTATAGGTTAGAATTTTTTTAGAATAAAAAACTAGGAGGTTGCAATTATGCTGCAATAAAACAAAATAACTGGGAGGATGGGAAATATGTAAACAGATGAGTCCTTTGATTACACAAGGGATTGGAGGAGCTCCTTTCCCTGACCACTCTATGACCAGGGGGCTCACATTGATTCAGGCTCAGACAGTTCTGGAAGGATGGAGGCAGGACTGGCATGAAGGAGCTTTCGTGGTCTTCTCCAGATTGCGGATTTTTTTTTATATATAATTTGGAAATCCCCAGAGTAGCAGGGACAATGTGTGTGATGCTTTAGTGGCTGCTGCCATCTCGTGGATTTCAGAGTCTCGGAGAGGATGAAAGCCAGAACGTCAGGGTCACCTTATGCTAATGAGCTGCCCTCCTCCTCCTGGTCAGCCAGTAGCCGAGGCACTGGAGGCCAAAGGTTTAAGCGCTTCTGTTAACTTCCTTCCGGACTGAGCATCGGTGAGACACAGCCTCCATCCTTGAACCCACTCCCCAGATGCCCAGTGTCTTTTGCCTTTAACATGACCAAGCCTAACAGAACTGTCATTGATTTTACTCTATAAAACCAGAGCCAGTGAGCTAGTTTGTGTGATTTTACTGCTATTTGCACACAAGATTGTCTTGTTGGCATTGTTTTCTTGTTTGCAAAGACTACTGAGAATGATACGAAGCACTGTTGATATCCTGATCCTGGGAAAGATTGAAGGCAGGAGGAAAAGGGGATGACAGAGGATAAGATGGCTGGATGGCATCACCGACTCAACGGACATGAGTTTGAGCAAGCTCCAAGAGAAAGCGAAGGACAGGGAAGCCTAGTGTACTGCACTCCGTGGAGTCACAGTCAGACATGACTGACCAACTGAGGAACAGCTGCTGATACCACCCCTTCAAACCTCTTAACTAGTTCACAGACAAGACTCAGAAAGCAGGTCAGAGAAGGTTCCCTTGAATGGGAGATGGCCACAAAAGGGAGAAGGGGTGGGCTGCCTTGGGGGGAAAAAAGAGTGTTGGGAGGAGCTGGAAATAAAAGTAGACTCTGGATTTTCTTTGCAGGCAGGATGGATATGGTGCAAGCTCTGAGGACTTTGGGGTTGGGCTGACTTAGGTGTGTATTTCAGTTTTGTGAGGCCACTTCCTGTTCGCGGCAGCTTGGAGACAGCATCTTCCTACATTATCTACATGAGAATGATAACACATAGAGTTATTTAAAGGACCAAGGATGTTTTAGGCAGTGCATCTCAAACTTGAAGATCTGGGGGCTTAAAACATGGACTTTAAGGCCCACCTCCATAGTTGCAGATTCATCAGGTCCCAGGTGGCTTGAAAATGAGCATTTCTTTTTTTTCTTTTCTTCCTTTTTTTTTTTTTCGGTGGGGGACATTAAACAACAGAAACTTACTTTCTCATTTCTGGAAGCTATAAGTCCAAGATTAAGGTGTAAGAAGGAGTGGTTTCTTCTTTTTTTAATTTATTTTATTCAAGTATAGCTGCCCAGGTGGTACTATAGTAAGGAATATGCTTGCCAATGCAGGAGACACAAGAGGTGGGTTTGATCCCTGGGTTGGGAAGCTCCCCTGGAGGAGGAAATGGCAACCCACTCCAGTATTCTTGTCTGGGAAATCCCAAGGATAGAGGAGCCTGGAGGGCTACAGTCCACGGGGTCACAAAGAGTCGGACACGACTGAATACATGCGCAGCTTATAGCTGATTTCCAATGTTGTGTTAATTTCTTCTATACAGCAAAGTAAATCATTTATACATATATATATATATATATATGCACATTCTTTTTCATATTCTTTCCCGTTATGGTTTATCACAGAATGTTGAATATACACTATATATGTATATATGTGCTATACACTAGCACCTTGTTTTTAATCCATTCTATAGATGGTAGTTTGCATCTGCTACCCCAAATTCAGATCCCTCCCTCTCTCACCCCCACCCCTTTGGCAGCCACAAGTCTGTTTTCTGTTTCCCCAAGTCTGTTTCATAGATAAGTTCATCTGGATCGTACTTTAGATTCCGTACATAAGTGGTATCATATGGTGTTTGTCCTTCTCTTTCTGACTTACTTCACTTAGTATGATCATCTCTAGGTCCATCTATATTGCTGAAAATGGCATTATTTCATCACTTTTTATGACTGACTAGTCCGAATGTGCATTTCCATCTATGTCCCAGGTAATGCTGATGTTGCTGATCTTGGTAACATATTTTGGGAACCAATGTTTAAAGGATTAATCATCACAAAAATCAGGAGAGCAACTAGTAGGTAACTGACAGGCAATAAAATGTCTGCCTGACATCTCACTCCACTCCACACTACACACCCTTGTTCCAGCATTGACACATGCATTTCTGAGACCAAGGCTGTCTCTAAGAGCATGCAGCAAAGTTCTTCCTAAATGTACTTCACAGCATTTGTGAATGGATTTGTTGCTGTTTAGTCATTAAGTCGTGACTACCAGTTTCCTCTGTCCATGGACTCTTCCAGGCAAGAGTACTGGAGTGGGTTGCCATTCCCTTCTTCAGGGCATCTTCTCGGCCCAGGGATCAAACCCATGTCTCCTGCATTGGCAGGAGGATTCTTTATAACTGAACCACCAGGGAAGCCCATTTATTTTATTGACCTGCCCTAAAGGGTCACCCCACCAGCTCTCCAGGACCCAGGCTCATTGCCTCTCTGGTAACAACCATCAAAATAATCACCAGCAAAATACCTAATAGAGGAGACTGTTTCAAGAGCAGTGTGTGTGTTGAAAAGACCTGAAGGTTCAGTTCTTTCACAAACCCAATGCATTAACCAGTAACAGGTGAAGCTGCCCAAAAACCTATTTAAAGCAAGAGCCATCTTCAGCCACCTTTGTGGAATTCTACCCTTCAGCTCAAAGGGAGATACAGATCCAAACAGGTTTACACAGATAAGGCTACAATGGAAAACTCACATCTTGAGTAAAAAAATCAGTTCTATGAAAGACTAAAAACAGACAATAATCAAACACAGCCTCCAAACACAGGTGGTGGGTAAATTCTATGTGTTCATTAAAGGTTTAAAACAGAAGATCTCAACCCTCATTGCACATTAGATTCAACAGAGGAGCTTTTAAAAATATTAGTGCCAGAGCCCCCCCACCCCAGAGACCCTGGTTTAATTGGTCTGGGGTGGGGCTCCAGGTAAGGTATTTTTTTAAAAGCTCCCCCAGTGCTCATAATGTGCAGTCAGGAATAGAAGCCACTGTTTTAATATTAGGCAGACACTGCAGGAAATGTGCACATTAGCTAAATAATGCAAATATCACCTAACCCAGGAGTTCCCAACCCAGAATGATTGTGAGAAACACCTGAGGTTGTTTTTTGAACTTCAGATCCCTGGTCTAACTCTTCGTCTACTGAATCAGAGTCTTCTATAACGAGGCCAGAACTCAGCATTTTTTCAAAGCTCCCTGCTTCTTTGCAATAGTCAGGCGGTGATCTGTAATAACATTTTTTTCCTGCTAGGGGTGCATGTCAGCCTCCTCCGGGGCTCAACCCAAGTGGACTAAGTCAGTGTGGGGGCTGAGAAATCAGTATTCTAGAAATTCCACCTCTCTGTGATTTAGCTGTGCACCCTGTTAATATCATTAACCAGAGTTAGGACAGTTAAAATAATAAACATACTCTAGGGGCTACTGTGTCAGTTAGCTACCGCTGCATGACAAAAAATCCCAAAGGTTACTGTCTGAAAAACAGTATTTGTTCTCTCACGGTTTCTATGGGTCAGGAATGCAAGTGTGACTTGGCTGGTCCCTCTGGTTCTGGGTCTCTCCCATGCTGCATTGAAGGTACCACTGGGGTTGCACTCATCAGTAACTCAGCCAGGGGGTGGATCTGATTCCAAGCTCACGTTAGTGATTGGTGGCAGGATTCTGTTCCTCTCAAGCTGTTGGATTGAGGGCCTCCGTTCCTCACTGGCTGTTGCCTGGAGACCTTCTCCTGATCCTTGCCACATGGAGCTGGTAAACAGAGCGAGCAGCCAGAGGGCCAGAGAGAGATAGAGCGAACAAATGGAAGCCGTGGTTGTTGTGATCTAATCACAGAGGGGGTACTCCATCACCTTTGCAGTGCTGTTTATTAGATCAAGTCCCTATACAACACGAGATGCCACTGCACACCTATTAGAATGTCCAAAATCCAACCTGACAACACCAAACCCTGGTGACAGTGTGGAGCGGCAGGAATGTCCCCTCACTGCACAAAATGGTACAGTCACTTTGGAAGACAGCTTTAGTCTTCTTACAAAACTAAACATCCTCTTACCATATGATCCCGCAATCGCTCTCCTTGGCATTCATCCCAAGAAGTTGAAAGCATATGTTCACACAAAAACCTGCACACAGATGTTTATAGCAGCTTTATTCATAATTGTCAAAACTTGGAAGCAACCAAGACATGCTTCAGTAGGTGAACGAATTAAAAAAAAAAAAAAAAGTGATACATGTAGAGAATGAAATAGTATTCAATACCAAAATGAAATGAGCCATCAGGATATGGCCAGACCAGGAGGCAACCTTAAGCTCATATTACGAAGTGAAAGAAGTCTATCTGAGAAGGCTACATACTGTATTATTCCAACTATACGACATCCTGGAAAAAAGCAAAACTGTGGAGACTGTAACAAGGTCCTTTCAGTGGTTGTGAAGGATTAGAAGGAAGGGAGAGATGAGCAGGTGGTGCACAGAGGATTTTTAGGGCAGTGAGAATACTGCGTGTGCAGGATTTCTCTGGTGGTCCAGTGGTTAAGACTCTAGGAGGCTAAGTCTTAGCCTCCCAAAGCTGGGGACCCGGGTTCAACCCCTGATCAGGGGGCTAAGATCCTGTGTGCCACAACTAAGATCCAGCACAGCCAGAAAAAAAAAAAAACAAAAAAACACCTGTCCGCTACTATAATGATGGATGCATATCGTTACGTAGTTGTCCAAACCCACAGAGTGTACAACACTGAGTGAGCTCGTAAACTGTGGACTTTGGGTGACAACGATCCATCGGTGCAGGCACATCCATGGTGACAAAGACATCACTCTGGGGGGGGGGGGACACTGATAGACAGGGAAGCGATGCATATGGTGAGGGTGTCTATGGAAATGTCTGCACCTCCCTCTCAGCTTTTCTGAGACCTTAAAACTACTCTTAGGAACTTCCCTGGTGGCCCAGTGGCTGACTCCACTCCCCCAGTGGAGGGGGGCTGAGTTCAATCCCTGGTCAGGGAACGAGGGCCCACAAGCCACAACTAAACCTGGTGCAGCCAAATAACTGAAAATTAAAAACTACTCTTAAATATCTATTTATTTAAAAAGGATCTTCCCAGCTGGTGCTAGTGGTAAAGAACCTGCCTGCCAATGCAAAAGATATAAGAGACTCAAGTTCAACCCCAGGGTCGGGAAGATCCCCTGGAGGAGGGCATGGCAACCCACTCCAGTATTCTTGCCTGGAGAATCCCCACGGACAAAGGAGCCTGGCGGATTGCCTTTCATGGGGTCGAAAAGAGCCAGACACGACTGAAGCGACTGAGCACGCACATTTTGAAAAAGTCTTTAAAAATGTTTTAAAACCAGTCAGTAGACCGCCACTCTCAGGGGAAGGGGGTCAGTGGGGACCACCGTGGGAGTCGACACAACATAACTACCATGTCCGGAGCACTCAACAGGCCCCTTCCAGGACTCTGCACCCCTAACTCGTGGAATCCTTAGAACACGGTGAAGAGATGAAACTAAAGCCAAGAGCAGGAGGAAGTGTCCTTCAAGCCATGCAGCTGGTTTGCATAGAGCTGGGACGCCAGGCCCCGCCCACCGCCCTCGACCCCCGGCCCCTGACTCATCAGGACAGCATCTCCGTACAGATCCTGCTTCTGCCCACGTGTGAGCAGCCATAGAGAGGAGTGCCGGGGCCAGACTGACGGTGTGTGTCAGGGAGGGCTGTGATCCAGTTGTCCAGACGGGCAGGGACACAGCTCCCTTAGGCCACAGTCGGGAGGTGGCCGCTCCCAGCCAGGCCCAACTCTTCTGCTCCCAAAGGGGACAGTGAACACCGCCCCCCCGGCCCCCTCCCACCTCCGCCCAGCAGAGGCCCGAAATGCTGTCCCAATTAGCATGAAGAATATTCATGGGCTGCTTCTGCCACCCGAGTGTTCCTTAGGAGCCTTGAATAAGCTGGATTAATAAACTATCTTTCATTTGGCATCCATCCTTTGGCATGAATTTTGCATTAGGCTGAATTCAGCTCGGTTCCAGCTGACAGCATTCTCTCTGAGACAATGTGTCCCCCTTCTGGACATGGGTGTGTTTACAGGAGGATGCCCCCCAGGGGTGGTAGAGGGGTTCCCAGCGCCCCTTCACAGCATTTTTATGAACACGTGGGCCCTCCGGGCTTAGGAATTAAGACTGATGCAGACCCTCTGGGATTTATGTCGTTAATGAAGTGGGCGCCTTTCTCTTCACATTAGGGGAAATGACTAGGCTTTCCGCTGAGTGTCTGGCTTGGGTCAGCACTGGGGAAGACGGCCCACCTGGAGGACAGGGTCAGGAGGAGAATGAGGGGTCAGAAGTGGCGTTGTGAGAGGGGAGACGCCACAGGCACAGTGTCCTCAGGGCTGTGGGCCCCACTGGGTTTCAGGGTCCTCCACGTGGGCCTAAAGTCAGCCCATGGGTCTCCAGGAGGCCCTTGGGGATTATAATGCATGAATCTGACCCCTGCGCTCAGAGCAGAGAGCTGCCTACCTGGGGGTCCCTGTAACTATCACTGAGGGCCTGGGAAGGGGGACCCCTCAACCACCGACACGCATGCCATGACTGATGACCATTCACTCAACAGGCCGCTGACCACACAGGTTTCGTGGGGAGGACGGCAGCCGCATGGGCTCCGGCACAGGCCTGGCGTGGGCCGGGACGCTGCAGCTCTAACGTGCTCCAGCTGATGCTGCTGGTCCACCGACCACGCTTGGAGTAACCGAGGCCAGTTCAGAAGTTGCCGGGTGACGCAGTGACTGGCCACTCATGCGGGTAAGGAACACAGGCATGCCAGGGTGCCCAAGGCGCGGCCCCACGGTGCCCTCCTGACCTGAAGGCAGCGTTCCTTTCTCTTCTTAATATTTATTTATTCATTTATTTGACTGTGCCGGGTCTTAGTTGCTGCATGTGAACTCTTAGTTGTCGCACGTGGGATCCAGTTCCCTGACCAGGGATCGAACCGCGGCCCCTGCACTGGGAGCGCTCTTGGCCACTGGACCACCAGAGGAGTTCCCAACAGCATCCATTTCCAAGCAGGAGTGAAAGTGAGAAGACAGAAGGTGTCAAGAGAACAATCCCCTTTCCACCCTGACTCTTCCACCATCAGCTCAGTGACTCCAGGCGGGTCTCCCCAACCAATGTCCCAGCTGCCCCAACAGGCTGGGTACCAACTAATGGGGAAAAAAATATGAGAGGGTTTAGGAAATCACAAAACAGAGACATAATAGAAGGTCAGAGAACCACAACCTAGCTCGGAGTTATAGGACAATGAACTGCCCCCAGCACCCTCACGGCCTTGTTCTCATGAAACCCCTTGGTTGTCACTCCTGTCAGGGACCCCGAGAAGCCCCCTACGCCTACCAAGAAGCTGCACTGTATACACAACTCGTGATGTCATCAAAGTGGTCATCCCAGAGATGCGAGGCTTTCGAAAGGGATGCCCGATTGCCTACTAGGCCTTCAACTCCTAACTGCTGTGTTTGTTCTTTTGATCCTCCAGCCCCTGAAGAAGTTATGGGGAACGCATGTCATTTTCATGGCTCCTTCCCCAGAGGCTCAGAAAGTAAAGAACTCACCTGCAGTGCAAGAGAGGCAGAAACAGGAGTTCGATCCCTGGGTTGGGAAGATCCCCTGGAGAAGGAAATGGCAACCCACTCCAGTATTCTTGCCTGGAGAATCCCATGAACAGAGGAGCCTAGCGAGCTACAGTTCATGGGGTCACAAAAAGTCAAACGTGCCTTAGCAACTAAACAAGAAACAGCATATCCCTTGTAGGTAGTGAGGCAAATATGAATGAGTACTGCCTGCATTTGATAGCTAAGGAAACAGAGGGTGAGGAATACAGATGAGGAGTGAGTCTGGTCAGAGGGCCATGGATTTAGGAATATCTGGGTGTACCCAGAAATGAGGCTTCCCCAATGGCTCTGTAGTAAAGAATCTGCTTGCAAGGCAGGAGACATGGGTTCAATCCCTGGGTCGGGAAGATCCCCTGGAGGAGCTCTTGGCCACCCACTGCAGGATTATTGCCTGGAGAATCCCATGGACAGAGGGACCTGGCAGACTGCAGTCCACAGAGTTGCAAAAAGTCGGAGCCTTCCCTCCGGAAACATAAAACTGAATGTACACTTAAGTTACGCTACAACAAAAATTGCAAGAAATGCCAGAATATGCCAAAAGCCAAGTGGGATTTCCTGTTGCTCAGCGCTCAGGAGTCCCGTGAAGGAGACATTCCGGGGCGCAGGGGCAAGAACAGGTTTCTGACCTGTGGCTGTGATCCAGGGGGAGAAGCAGCAGGTGCAGCGGCCGTGATGACAGCCGTGGTCTGTGGCTCTGAGCGGCAGCGCAGAGCACTGTTCAACCAGCGGGGCTGGGCCACGGGGCACCGGGCGCGGCAGGAGTCGGGCCACACTGCCCCCTAGAGGCCACCTGAGGCCTGGCACTGAAGACTGCAGGCAAGCCCAGGGGCAGCCACGCCCTTGTGCCTGGGTTTGGGGACATCCTACCGGGAAAGATTTGAACCCATCTCCCATTTGGGGTTCGGACCTCTACAGACCTTCTTCTGGGCTTCGGGTCCCCCTAGGTGAGGCCGACCTCTGGACTCAAGGCAGAGAGGAGCCCAGGTGCCCTAGATGTCCAGCTGAGAGCAGGGCCGGGACTCTGGAGTGGGCAGGCCAGGTGCAGAGAGGCTGGCCAGATGGCCGCAGCCCCCACCTGTCTGCCAGTCTGGGGAGAAGAGGACTGGGTTTTGAGGAAAGGACTCAGCCACGACACACACACACACACCCCTCCACACACCTGCACACAGACATCCTGATGGCCACTCTGGTGCAATCGGTCAGCACATTCAGCTGTTAACCAAAATGTTGGTGATTCAAGCCCACCCAGAGATGGTGGGGTGAGATTTTGGCTTCCTTGGTGGCTCAACTGGTAAAGAATCTGCCTACAATGCCAGAGACCCTGGTTCAATCCCTGGGTCAGGAAGATCCCCTGAAGAAGGGAATGGCATCCTGTTCCAGTATTCTTGCCTGGAGAATCCCATGGTCAGAGGAGCATAGCAGGCTACAGTCCATGGGGTCACAAAGAGTCAGACACAACTGAGTGACTAACACCATGGTAAACTAACAGCAAGAGACATAAGCTCTTTCTCCATCTTCCAGTGAGCCCACTTCAGCAGGAGGGAGGGCTAGACAGAGCCCAGGGTGGGACCTGAGGTCTGCAGGCAAAGGACAGGTGATCGGCCTTTGGGGACACTGTTTAAGGCCAGGACACGCCTGTGCCAGCCTACCACCTGCCTGTGTCACCACCTGTGTCAACCTATGGCTACACACCTACACACCTGTGTCAACTCAGTAACCTGCAGTGATGCTGAAGAGGACAGTCAGTCACCTTCCCGTCTTACAAATGAGAAAATTTAAAAGACCACCATACAGTTCCTGGGGCCACTAATTTAATTTAGTTAATTTTAGCAAAGCCAAAACCCACACTGTCAAGTGGCTCCACATCTTCCCAGGAAGGAGCAAGCAGCATCCGAACCAGCATTCAGGAGTGAACACTAATGGAGAAAATAAATTACACTGTTAGAATCCTGATGGGGGCGAGGAATGTATAGCTTGAACATGCCTGAGGTTTGAATGGGTAGCAAACTAGTTAAATTACCTTCCTGCAGGTCAACTCAGGGCATCCTAAAGCCTGCACACTCGATGTGTTCAGGGAAGTTCTAATGCAAATCAGTTCCCAACCTGCTGCCCTGTTTCCACGTTTATTTCTATTAGCGCTGCCTTTGCTGTGTTGGAAGTTAAATGGCCAGAGGAGACATAGTTAAATTCTTATCCCACAGCCAAGAAGGGCGGAAAACTTTCCCTGACAGCCAAATGCAAAGTGATCCCCCACTTTCCTAGTGAGAATATGTTATTTTAAAAAAGTGTGGAGATCAGCTTGAAAACCCAAACTTTATAGGGTTGTGGAATGAAGAGTCAAATGTCAGTTTATAAACAGCTCATTTATTCACTTAGGTGCTAACTGTCCTGCCTGGCGTAACTTGAGTTTTACATCAAGTATTATCATTTAAGTCTGCAACGGGAGCCGTAGCCCATTCATGGCCCCTCGCCCATCTGCCAATCACAGCTTCTCTATAGTCACTTATACTTGGGGTTGATGTTGCCTTTCTTACGTCCAGTAATTGAAGGAAGTGCAAGGTATAAGCACCAAAAATTCAAAACTTAAGCTAGATTCATGAAACTTGCCAAACAATTCCTCCTGGATTTGTTTTCAAATTGGCAGAATTTGAAATTTTACAGAATTGGCAATTTTGAGAAAAATCATTATGCCTCAACATTGCATATTGTTAGAGATCCTGCTCCAGAGTATCTTATCAATTGTTGGGAAATTTTCATATTTCAACAATCTTGTTTCTTGAGAATTGTTTTATTTTAATATTCTCACTATTGGAAAATAAGAACCTCTGATTTCAAGTTTTGAAAAAGTTCCCCCCCCAAAATTTTTTTTTCTGAAGTATTGCTCTTTTAGTGGAAATACAGACCAGTCTGACTACTTTCTGGTCTGGAGAAGTTTGTGTGCCCTACTGTGTGACCAACTGAATGTTCAGTTCAGTTCAGTCGCTCAGTCATGTCAGACTTTTTGTGCCCCATAGACTGCAGCACGCCAGGCTTCCCTGTCCATCACCAATTTCCGGAGCTTGCTCAAACTCATGTCCATTAAGTCGGTAATGCCAACTGAACTGTGTGACCAACTTAATGTAACTCAAGTCAACTAAGCTGTAGAAAGCAAGCTATAGAGCGTGACATGCCATGTGATGTAGGTTTATTACTAGCCAGCAATAAAGAAGGAACAACCATTTCTCCATGCAACATGAATCCCCAGAGAGTTATGCTGAGTGCAAAATGCCAGTCCCCAAAGGTTACATACTGTGCGGTTCTACATATATAAGATTTCTGAAATAATGTAATTAGAGAACTGGAGAATAGATCCATGGCTGATGGGTTACGGAGGGGATGAAGGAGAGAAGGAAGCAGGTGTGATGAGACAAGAGCAACAGGAGGGATGGTTGTGTGATGGACGTTCTGCATCTCAGCTGCATCAGTGCCAGCATCCTGGCCGAGTCGGGGCTCCAGTGTTTTGCAAGAAGTTCCCAAAGGGGAAACATGGATAAAGGTACATGAGCTCTCTCTGAGTTATGTCATAACTGCACGTGAATCTGCAATTCATGTGAATCTCAAAATAAAAACTTTCATTTATAAAAGCACCACTGGGAATTCTTTTGCCCAGTGGTTAGAACTCCATGCTCTCATTGGTGAGGGCCTGGCTTCAAACCCCAGTCAGCGAACTAAGATCCCACAAGGCACATGGTGTAGAAAAAAAAAGTACCACTATGGAGAACAGTATAAAGTTTCCTCAAGAAACTAAAAATAGAGTTACCGTATGATCCAATGATCCCACTCCCAGGCTTATATCCAGAGAAAACTCTAATCCACAAGATACATGCACCCCAGTGTTTGCTGCAGCGTTGTTTACCGTAGCCAAGACATGGAAACAAACCTAAATGTCCACTGACAGGTAAAGGGATAAAGAAGATGTGGTTCAGTGGAATATTACTCGGCCATTAAAAAGAATAAAATAATGCCATTTGCAGCAGCATGGATAGAAACTATCATACTAAATGAAAAAAGTCAAACAAAGATAAGCATTATATGATATCACTTATATGTGGAATCAAAATGTGATACAAATTAACTTATAAAACAGAAATAGGCTCACAGACATAGAAAACAAACTTACGTTTACCAAAGGGAAAGCAGAGGGAGGGATAAATTAGGAGTTTGGAATTAGCATATACCAAAAAACTGTTATAGAGATCTTTCAAATGCTAACAATGGTTGAAAAAGTTGAGGTAATGAACAGTCTTTAAAAGTTTACTTAAACTACCTTGTGGTTTCAACCTAAGAAAATGAAAACACAGTTTCAAATATTTTAAGCATTCTTGAATACTTTTAATACAAAAGGATCCCCTCTGAGAATGGGAGAAAGTGCATATAGAGCTTATTCCACAAGGCCCTGCAGTGGTTAAGTTTTCATTGGATATTATCTCTTTCATTTATCCTCATACTGCCTTTCCAAGACTCAGATTATGATATACAGTTTATAGAGGAAATTGCTTCCCAGAGAATTGAAGCAATTTTCCCAAAGTCACACAGCTAGGAACTGGCAGGTCTGAATTCAGGTTTGTGTGGATTTATGGGGTTTATTTGGCCATGCCTCACTGTTTGTGGGAACTTCATTCCCTGACTACCTGGGCCCTCCTCACTGAGAGTGTGATCCTAACCCTTTGACAACCAGAGAATTTACTGGATTTATATATTTTCCATCACTAGGTCTGCCAGCCACTTAAGAAACAGCCATGAATCCCAGAAGCAGAAAAACTTTCAATTGCAAGGCCCTGACTCACAATAGCAAGAAAAGGAAAAAATAAAATCAAAGGCCACTATCAAGTAAAAAACAAATTTACTCATTTTTAAAGACACAAATATACATGAGAACTAAATGCAATAAGTGATCCTGGATTAGGTCCTGAACTGTGGGGAAATGTTTGAAATGAAATTAAATGAAAATGAAATTAAAAACACTAGTGGAAAAATTGACAAAATTTTAATAAAGCTCATTAATTAAATATGGGGCTTCCCTTGTGGCTCAGACTGTAAAGAATCTTCCTGCAACGTGGGAGACCAAGGTTCACTCCCTGAGTCGGAAAGATCCCCTGGATAAGGTAGTGTCTACCCACTTCAGTATTCTTGCCTGGAGAATCCCTTGGACAGAGGAGCCTGGCGGGCTACAGTCCATGGGGTCACAGAGAGGCGAACATGACTGAGGCGACTAAGCACGCACTGATTAAATAACAGGATTGTGTTGATGTTAATTTCTGGCTTTGGGTAATTGTACTATGGTTTTGTGAGAGGATGTTCTTGTTTGAGGGCTTCCCAGGTGGCGCTAATGGTAAAGAAGCCACCTGCCAATGCAGAAGACTTATGAGATGCAGGTTTGATCCGTGGGTCAGGAAGATCCCCTAGAGAAGGAATTGGCAACCCACTCCAGTATTCTTGCCTGGAGAATCCCCTGGACAGAGGCGCCTGGTAGGCTAGAGTCAATGGGGTCACAAGAGTCAGACACAACTAAGCAACTAAACCACCGCCATCATGGCAATTCTTTGTACTTTTTAAATAACTTTTCTCTAACTCTGAAATTACTTCAAAATATTTTCAATCTTAAAAATATTCTGTGAAATATTCAGAACAGCTATCCAGGTAAAACTCCAAGATGAGCATATTCTTACAAAGAAAGGTCTGCAAAAATATCGCTCAGGTCCTGTTTTTTTCATTCTTTCCTCTTTCCCTTCTCTCCATGAAAACAAAAATTAAAGACTGATTTGGGGGGGCTTCCCTGGTGGCTCAGTGGTAAAGATAGAAAAAAAGAACGATCTGGCTCCACTGTCGGTCAGTTGCTAAATCATATCCAGCTCTTCGTGACCCCGTGGACTGCAGCACTCCAGGCTTCCCTGTCCTTCACCATCTCCTGGAGCTTGCTCAAACTCGCGTCCATTGAGTCAGTGGTGCCATCCACCATCTCATCCTCTGTGGCTCCCTTCTCCTCCTGTTACTGCTGAAAACCAGCACAAATTTTACACCAAGGCAAGCCTTCTGCAGGTGTAACCTGGTCACCTCCAAAAAAATTCTCTCACATGTATAGCAGAAATCAAACCAGTATTGCAAAGCAATCATCAATCAATTAATATTAAAGAAATAAATATGTATTTTTAGAAACATTCCCTCCCTACTAAGTAACTGGATTGGGGGGGTGGGGTGTGGTTTTTCTCCAGAGCAACATGTATTTACTTGCTGTCAGCATGGGAAGTATCTCTGCAGCCCTGCAGATGTCAGAGCTGCTGCCATCTTGGCCCAGAATCCAAGTCAGACAGCCCACAGTGAATAGGGAGCCCCCGGCACCTTGCCGGTGAGAAACTACAGCACCAGGGAGACAAAGACCAGGGAGCTGGGCTTATGATCAAGCGAGTGGGGTCTGGAGGGTTAGCAGAGCCACATTCTGTAACGTTTAATACAGAGAGCGTGGGATACCCACATTCAAGAGAGAGCGATCATAAACGCCTGGATACCCACATTCAAGAGAGAGCGATCGTAAACGTCTAGACACGAAATAACACGTAAAACTGGCTGTCTGGGCTTACGTAATATTTCATGTAATAGAAAACCCTAGAACACCCACAATTCAAGCCACCCCATCTCCCTCCCCCCACCCCAACCCCGGGCTGACCTCCTGCCGTGTTACCTTGCACAAAAGCAAATCCAGCCTGCAGCCCACCCCCAAACTCCCAGACTGCCTCAGATGCCTGATTCCAAGTCGCGTGCATTAAAGAGCATCAGAGTCAGGGAAAGCCGTAAGAAGGTGCTTTGTAAATGTATTAGAAGGAGCGACGTGTATTAGAAGGAGCGACTTCTCCGCTCTCACATTCCTCGTCGCCTTGCACAGTATGATAAAGTTTCCGTGATTCTGTATCTCTTTGACACATACATATCAACAGTCCCTGCCGCCCAGAGCTGACTTCTCTGAACACTCAAAACTGCTTCTTACACCACGCACACACCCAGAGGACGAGGCCAGTTCTCCCCATCAATTTGTAAACTTGTTACCATGGAGACAGGCGCCGATGCTTCAGGAGTGGATCCGCAGCGCCACCTAGTGGTCATCGGTTATCCTGCAGTCCCCCAACCACACTGCGGGATGACAGATATTTTTCTTCTTTCCTATTTTCTTTTTTCGCTCTCTAGTGTTCCCCTTAAAGATTTCTAGGGATGTTTCCACAAATACCTACTTAAACCAAAGGTTCTTTCATTCTGGTTTTATTTGAGATGTAATTCACACAGGTACAGCACTGTGTAAGGTCAAGGTGTTGGCTGACTCGCATCCATCATGGAATGATTACCACAGTAAATGTAGTGACCCTCCATCATCCCATTAGGTAGAAAATTAAAGAAAAAGAAAAAAATATTTTTCCTTGTGATGGAAACTCAGGATTTATTCTCTTAATGATTTTTGTGTAACATACATCATTATATATCTTAATTACATATAAATTGTATCTATCATTTTGTACATTACATCCCAACATTTATTTATCTTATGATGAGAAATTTGTACCTTTTCATCACCTTCATCTACTTCTCTCTCCCTCTAATCCTGTCTCTGGTATCCACACAGATGATCACTTTTCCTATGAGTTTACTTGTTCAACCAAGTTTTTCAAAGCTGTTTGCTTCCCCCATGCAGAAATAATGTCTGACGTCAGACCTGGCACAACCATTCTACCTCATTTTCTGAATGCTCTGCCCTTCTATTCCATACTGACTCTAAAGAAGTCAGGAGCGGCTGTGGAGGTCCCGGGAATGCCATGTACAGTGACAAAGATATACCAATGCCTGACATGTAGGAGAAGAAAATCCTCATCGGGGATTTAAAATAAATGATTAAGTCCTCCTTAATCACTTTATTCATTTGTTCAGCCAGTGTGGCTTCTACGTCACTAACGTAGATGTGCAGTGTGTAGGACTTTTTTCTTTGTTTTTCTGTAAGTAAACTTGTTACCAAAGAGTGTTTGGGATCCGGCTGTTTGCCGCTCAAAAGTCAGTAAACAGGTCAGAATGGAGGAAAGGCAAGCTTGCTTTTTTTCAGATATCTTCAGTTCCTGGGTCCATGTGTTGTCATTTCTCTGAGGCCAGTTCTTGGAATTGTGGCAACTCATGTCCTGGGTGCAGTCTGGTCAGTCAGTTCAGTCTCTCAGTCATGTCCGACTCTTTGGGACCCCATGGACCGCAGCCCACCAGGCCTCCCTATCCATCACCAACTCCTGGAGCTTACTCAAATTTGTGGCCATCAAGTCAATGATGCCATTCAACCATCTCATCCTTTGGCGTCCTCTTCTCCTCCCACTTTCAATCTCTCCCAGCATCAGGGTCTTTTCCAGTGAGTCAGTTCTTCACATCAGGTGGCCAAAGTTTTGGAGTTTCAGCTTCAGCATCAGTCCCTCCAATGAATATTCAGGACTGATTTCCTTTAGGGTTGACTGGTTGGATCTCCTTGCAATCCAAGGGACTCTCAAGAGTCTTCTTCAACAACACATTTTCAAAGCATCAATTCTTCTGCACTCAGCTTTCTTTATAGTCCAACTCTCCCATCCAAGTACTAACCAGGCCCGACCCTGCTTAGCTTCCAAGATCAGACAAGATCGGGCGCATTCAGGGTGGTATGGCCGTAGACTATAGTCCAACTCTCACATCCATACATGACCACTGGAAAAACCATAGCTTTGACTAGATGGACCTTGTTGGCAAAGTAATGTCTCTGCTTTTTAATACGCTGTCTAAGATGGTCATAACTTTTCTTCCAAGGAGCAAGCGTCTTTTAATTTCATGGGTGCAGTCACCATCTGCAGTGATTTTGAAGACCAAAAAAATAAAATCTGTCACTGTTTCCACTGTTTCCCCATTATTTGCCATGAAGTAATTGGACCGGATGCCATGATCTTAGTTTTCTGAATGTTGAGTTTCAAGCTAACTTTTTCACTCTCCTCTTTCACTTTAATCAAGAGGCTCTTTAGTTCTTCTTTGCTTTCTGCCATAAGTGTGGTGTCTTCTGCATACCTGAGGTTATTGATATTTCTCCTGGCAATCTTGATTCCAACTTGTGCTTTACCCAGCCCAGCATTCCACGTGATGTACTCTGCATATAAGTTAAATAAGCAGGGTGACAATATGCAGCCTTGCATACTCCTTTCCCAATTTGGAACCAGTCTGTTGTTCCATGTCCAGTTCTAACTGGTGCTTCCTGACCTGCATACAGATTTCTCAGGAGGCAGGTGAGGTGGTCTGGCATTCCCATCTTTTGAAGAATTTTCAACAGTTTGCTGTGATCCACACAATCAAAGGCTTTGGTGTAATCAATAAAGCAGAAGTAGATTTTTTTTTTCTGGTATTCTCTTGCTTTTTTGATGATCCAGCAGATGTTGGCAATTTGATCTCTGGTTCCTCTGCCTTTTCTAAATCCAGCTTGAAAGTTCATGGTTCATCTACGTTGAAGCCTTGCTTGGAGAATTTTGAGCGTTACTTTGCTAGCGTGTGAGATGAGTGTAACTGCACGGTAGTTTGAGCATTCTTTGGCATTGCCTTTCTTTGGGATTGGAATGAAAACTGACCTTTTCCAGTCCTGTGGCCACTGCTGAGTTTTCCAAATTTGCTGGCATATTGAGTGCAGCACTTTCACAGCATTATCTTTTAGGATTTGAAATAGCTCAACTGGAATTCCATCACCTCCACCAGCTTTGTTCCTAGTGATGCTTCCTAAGGCCCACTTGACTTCACATTCCTGGATGTCTAGCTCTAGGTGAGTGATCACACCTTCATGGTTATCTGGGTCATGAAGATCTTTTTTGTATAGTTCTTCTGTGTATTCTTACCATCTCCTTTTAATATCTTCTGCTTCTGTTAGGTCCATACCATTTTTGTCCTTTATTGAGCCCATATTTGCATGAAATGTTCCCTTGGTATCTCTAATTTTCTTGAAGATATCTCTAGTCTTTCCCACTCTATTGTCTGGTCATCATGTAGATAACTTCTTCCACCTGGTGTTTTAGTGTCTATAAGACAGCTCACAGGATATGGCTCAGAATATTATCTATAACCCTTGAGGAAGAACTAAAGGTCCTTGACTATGCTTAGTGACTACATCATTATTATTTAGTCTCCTTTGACTGTTTTCCTTTGGTTTCACATTTCTCACTTCTCTGATTAAACTTATTCTTTGACTAAAGTTTTCCACAGACAAAAGGCAGGCAGAGGATATGATGGGGGGTTGGGGGGTGAGGACTATAGGGTCTTGCTCCATTTCAAGCTTTCTCATTCCATAGTGGATCAGAGAGTCAGTATCAATAAATTCAAGGTCTCCTGCCCCCATTCTATCCTGAGTCTGGGGGCAGGGGAGGGGTGGGTCTTCAGGGTCCGCACTCCCACCTTCCTGCCCATTTAGGGCTGTGACCATGCCCCCACACAGGGCACAGTGGGCCACACCTGCCTGGTCCAGCCGTACTACATCTCATGGTCAGAGCCACCGCGTACAGCTCAGCCCTGTCATCCTCCCTGGCGGTGCAATAGAGGAGGGGCACCCTCAGTGAACATCCCTGATTAATAACCTGTACACCAATATTTTTCATGCTTATGGACATGACCCAATCGAGGGTCCCGGCATATAAAGATGAAGCTAGGCTCCTCTCGTAAGCTCGTGGGCTCCTGGGGAGACAGACTTTTCAACAAAGTCGGAGCATTTACTGCAAGAAAGACCCAGGTCCACAATCCCTTGGTCAAAATGCTTGGGCCAGAGGGCTTCCCTGGTGGCTCAGACGGTAAAGTATCTGCCTGCAATGCGGGAAACCTGGGTTCAATCGCTGAGTCAGAAAGATCCCCTGGAAGAGGGCAAGGCAACCCACTCCAGTATTCTTGCCTGGAGAATCTCATGGACAGAAGACCTTGGTGGGCTACAGTTCATGGGGTCACAAAAAGCTGCAAGATAGGTTTGGAATTCTGCATTTGTTGGTTTTAGGAAAGAAATCAGTCTAAAGATTGTTTATTTCCTACTATCTGCAGCAGGGTCCGGAATGTCATCTGAAATCAAACACACCCAGATTTTTGTAGCAAAATCCAGAAGGAGCGAATGAGAAGTAAAGACGATCGAGAACTTCATGCCCACTCAGGCAGGACTTGCCACCAAATGAGGTTTAGCCTAAAAAAAGGAAAAAATTCTGCTTCTCAGCATTTTTGTTTGAGGTGAGATCGGGAAGTGAGACCTGGCCAGAGAGCCTTGTAAATGGTGGGAGGCAGGTACAGGGACCCCGGTGAGGGCCGCCTCGTGTCAGGCATCCTAAAAGGGTCAGCGTTCTGGAACCTTCAAGCCAGCTCTCCCTGGACACTTAGACTCCTCAGCTCTGCCTCAAAACCTAGCAAGATGCCTTCTCTGACAGCCCACCCTGCAATATGTAAGTTACATTGACATTCCAGTAAAAACTTCCATGTGTTACTTCTCTGATCCATAGACTGAAATTCTTTCTTTCTGTCTCTGTTTAGTTGCTCAGTCATGTCTGACTCTTTGCGACCCTGTCCATGGGATTTTCCAGGCAAGAATACTGGAGGGAGTTGCCATTTCCTCCTCCAGGGGATCTTCTAGACCCAGGGATCAAACCTGAGTCTCCTGGATCTCCTGCATGGCAGGTGGATGCTTTACCCGCTGAGCCATGAGGGAAGCCACTGAAATTCCTTAAGTACAGGCAACACTTTCTCTCCCTGGCACTAGCTGCTATTCAAAGTTTTTCGATCCCTGCCACTCACACTCTTGCAAATACAATCACATATGCCGCTAGTAAGAATAGCAGCAAAGCATTCATCAGGAATTTGGTGGGGAGGGTGAAGGGTGTGACTTTAGTCTCGGACACAAAAGGAGAGGAGATGAAACCCCTCGAGAGTGACCTGGGCTTATGTTTTCTCTCATCCTCAACTCTCAGGATTATAAAGTTGTCTCCTACTCTGGCCAGGAGACAGAATCTTTTTCTGTACATTCATCCTTGAATCGGTGAAACTTCCAAAGCAGCAGTGTAAATATTCATGCAGTAAACAGGGGTGGGGGGCGGCCAGATGGAGGGGGTCTCCACAGTTATTTTTGCTTCGCTGTCAAAATATTTAACTGATACATAAATCTTTTAAAACACATTCATTTGGCACTGCGTGCAAACATTTCCACGAACATTCATCACCCCTCTGTCACTAAACGCGGCTTCTACTTCGGCATATCTTTCCCCACTTTATCCAGAAAGGCTGGATCCAAAACCCAGAATAAAAGACCCAAAAGGACTTGCCTTGTCGAGGGGCAGGCCACCGTCTGGGCAGCCTTGGCAGGCTAACCCTGGCCCCTGCCCTCCTAACCTACTCAGAAATTACCAGGCAAAGCCACTACTGGAGTTGTAAATAGATGCCAAGGCAGTTCAGGGAGCCAGGGGGAGGGCCAGCAGAGCAGGGATATTTCTGGAACATGTCTGTTCTCTGAGGTTGGATAAATCAGCCTAAACTGCTCAGAACTCTACTTCCTGCAAACGAGGGGAATGTAAAACCACATTACTGGTTCAGCGTGGGTTTTTTCTCAGGTTTTGAAGACACACACAGCCTAACACCAAATATATTTTTAATACACTGGAAACGTGCGGTGGATTTTAATGAAAGTGATTAGACCCAGGAAAAGAAGTCGAGGTAATGTGAAATCCATCTGCCACGCTTCCCTCCCCGCCACCCCGGGGCAGAAGTCAGGTGGAGCATCTACTCAAGGTCAGGGGAACTGCACTGCACCCACAGAGAGTGCCCAGGGCTGCCTCTGACGCTAAGAGCAAAGCTTCCAGGAAGGAAGGCTCCAGCTTTGTGAATTCCTTTCCACGTGGCAAGCTTCCTTGGTGGCTCAGATGGTAAAGAATCTGCCTGCAATGCAGCCTGGGTTTGATCCCTGGGCTGGGAAGATCCCTTGGAGAAGGGAATGGCTTCCCACTCCAGTATTCTTGCCTGGGAAATCTCATGGGCAGAGGAGCCTGGTGGGCTACAGTCTGTGGGGTCACAAGGAGTCAGACACGGCTGAGTGACTACCAGTTTTCACTTTCCATGCGGCAAGACCACATGAAGGACCAACTTTGCGTTTATCCTCGTCCTAAGCAGGGAGGGTAAAACAAGGCCGACAGTTCCAGTGCGGCCAGTGTGGCAAGATGCTGGTTCAGGTAGACCAAACGGGCCCCCAGAGGTGCTCCGCTGCTAATTCCCTGCACCTGTGGCCACATGGTCTGCCCTGGCAGAGCGACCTCAGCAGAAGAGACTATTTTCAAATTTATCTTTAATCGGGGTATAATTACTTTACAACGCTATGTTGGTTTCTGCCGTACAACAAAGTGAATCCGCCGTACGTACACACAGATCCTCTTCCTCCTGAGCCTCCCTCCCGACTTCCAGCCCATCCCAGCCCTCCGGGTTGTCCCAGAGCACAGGTTTTAGATCCTGTGCCACACGGCAAATTCCCCCTATTTTACACATGGTAGTGCATATGTCTCAGCGCTGCTCTATCTGTCCTACCTTCTGTTCCCCCACTGTGTCCACACATGCCTGTTCTCTATGTCTGCATCTCCACTGCTGCCCTGAAAATAGGTTCATCAGCACCATCTTTCTAGATTCCATATGTATGCATTAATATATGATATTTGTTCTTCCCTTTCTGACTTACTTCACCCTGTATAATAGGGCTCTAGGTTCACCCACCTCATTAGAATGGGCTCAAATGCATTCCTTTATGTGGCTGAGTAACATTCCATCGCATACACACACCGCAGCTTCTTTATCCATTCATCTGTCGATGAACACCTAAGACAGGTGACATTAAGCTGAACAACCTGAGAGGGGAAATGATCCTGGATTTTTTATGAGGGTGCGCCCAGAGTCATCCCAAAGGTCCTTACAAGAGGAGGCAGGAGGGCCCGAGTCAGTAGTAGGAAATGTGGTGACAGCAGCAGGATGCTAGAGGGACGCAGGGAGGGGGCCATGAGCCAAGGGACTCAGGTGGCGTCAAGAAGCTGGAAAAGGCAAAGAAGCAGAGTCTCCTCTGAAGCCACCAGAAGCAATGGAGCTTTGCTGGCACCTCGATCTTGGTCTCTGACCACCAGACTCTGTCTTCAACCCTGGGGTGGTGGTGACTTTCATTATTGATAGTTCTGGGGGTGTTACCATCTTTTATTTGTTTCTTTAAAACCTGTCCACAAGCACCCTTTATAATCTGCTTTGTTGCTTTTTAATCTGGTCCCACTAAGCCACCTGGGAAGCCCACCCTCTGTAATTAGACACTTCCTTAAACATCTCCTCGCTTAAACCATCTGAATGAATTCCACTTCCTGTCTGGACTCTGATTGATGCATCCACGTGGAGGAATACTTCTTCTCCTTTGACGAGAGAGGCAGAGGCAAGAACGAGCAGAGACGCAGATGGCTTGGGTAGAGATGAAGTGGACAGGAGTTGGGGGAGATCGCACGCTTGACTCGAATTTCCTTTATGAAGAAAAGTGATAGTGAAAGTGTTAGTCCCTCGGTCATGTCTGCCTATTTACAACCACATGGACTGTAGCCCTCCAGGCTCCTCTGTCCATGGGATTCTCCCAGCCAGAATGCTGGAATGGGTGGCCATGCCCTTCTCCAGGGGATCTTCCCAACTCCAGGATCAAACTTGGGTCTCCTGCATTGCAGGCAGATTTTTTACTGTCTGAGCCACCTGGGAAGCCATTAAGAAGAAAGGTGGAAAATTAAAAGCTCAAATGGAATCAAGGCAGTGAAGCTTTGAAGCGAGTGGCCGAAGAAGTGGAAGGACCACCATGAATTTTCTGCCTCTTTGGGTGATTCTTTTTATCGACTGAGCAGCTGAGTCAGGTCACATGTATCTTCAGGGCTTTGTACTGTTCCGCTTATGAAACCCCAACGATAGCTAACAGTCCAAATGATGTTCAGGGCAGCATGAGTTCATGGACTAAATAGGGCTCACTGCATTTGTCACAAGGGGATCAACAGTGCTGGGCACATCAGTGAAGATCAAATGCACAAAGGCTGCAGAGTGAGGGCCCTAGCCCTTCATATCTTATCTTGGAATATGTCATGGCTTGAATTATCAGAGGAGAGTTCATGACTCCTAATTCACCAAGGGCCAGGTCAACTGACTGTGTAATCTGTAAACACAAACTCCCATGTTAATGCGTTGAGACAGCATGGTGCAGTGGGACAAGCAAGGAGTCTGGATAACTTGACGACTCACTAGGTGAGTTTTGGCAACGCCCTTAAACTCCTTGCCTTTCCTTTCTCGTCTGTAACACGAGGTCACATGCATGTGTGCTCCGTCGCCCCAGTCGTGTCCGACTCTTCACGACCACATGTGCTAAAGCCCACAAGGCTCCTCTGTCCATGGGATTTCCCAGACAAGAATATGATTGGGGGGGTTGCCATTCCTTCTCCAGGGGATCTTCCCCGACCCAGGGATTGAAACCAGGCCTCCTGTACTGTGGGCGGATTCCTTACTGACTGAGCCACCACGGAAGCCCCAAAGGAAGAGTGACTTTCCTTCAAGTGATCTGAGCCTTTGAGCCCTGAGAACCAGAGCTGAGCTGGGAAAGGCGGGAAAAGAAGGGAAGCAGCATCCGACTTGTCAATCCTGGAGCAGCGCTGACTGCAGCACCGCTACAGAAAGAGCGCTGAGTGAGGGAATTGTCTAACACACACACACAGTGAGAGGACCAGCCTGTACAACGGACCCAAACCTGAGGCTCGGAAAAGTTAAGTCATTCACCCAAGGTCACACAGCCAGAAAGCATTCTTCCTTGGTGTGACGATGGCTAGGCGTGTCCTACTCCAGTTTTCTTTATTTGAACTTTGATCTACTTGATCAATGGTTGCAACTGACATATATCCACTACTATGAAATATATGGGCTTCCCAGGTGGTACTGCTGGTAAAGAACCAGCCTGCCTGTGCAAAAGATGTAAGAGACACAAGTTCAATCCCTGAATCAAGATGATCCCCTGGAGAAGGGACAGGCTACCCACTCCAGTATACTTGGGCTTCGGTGGTGGCTCAGATGGTAAAGAATCTGCCTGTAATGAGGGAAACCTGGGTTCGACCCCTGGGTTGGGAAGATCCCCTGGAGGAGGGCATGGCAACCCTCTCCAGTATTCTTGCCTGGAGAATCTCCATGGACAGAGGAGCCTGGCGGGCTACAGTCCTTGGGGTCCCAAAGAGTCAGACACGACTGAGTGACTAACACACACAGCACAGCTGATTCCCTTTTCTGTACAGCAGAAACGGACAGAATATTGTAAAGCAGCTACCCTCCAATAAAAGTTTTTTTGGAAAAGAAATATCTGATTTTCTAAGATGAGAGACAGTGCTCTCGGATCCACCTGTCTCCAGATGGTTCAGACAGCGAGCAAATTCAGCCAGCCCCATATCCCCTTGCTAAAACCCACACTGAAACAACTCAATAATAAAAAGATGAATAGCCCAATTAAAAACTGGGCAAAGCATCTGAAAAGACATTTCTCCAAGGAAGATATGCAAATGGCCATTAAGCCCATGAAAAGATGCTCAACATCGTCAGCCATCAGGGAAATGCAAATCAAAGCCACAACCAGATTACCACTTCACAGCCACTTGCTTCGGTCGTCATCAAAAAGTGAGACAGTAGGGCGTTCCCTGGTGGTCTAGCGATCGGGAGTCCAGGCTTTCACTGCCTTGGCCCATGTTTGATCCCTGGTTGGGGACTGAGATCCCAAAAGCCGAGACACATAGCCAAAGAAAAAAAAAATTTTTTAAGTCAGATAGTAAGAAATGTTGGTGATGATGTGGGACCCTGATGAAATTGGGACCCTGAAACATTGTTGGTGAGAACACACAATGGTGAAACCACTGGGGAAAACTGTCTGGAGGTTCCTCAGATGGTTAAACATAGATTTATCATATGATCCAACAGTTCCCCTCCTAGGTACATACCCAAGAGAAATGAAGACATATGTCCACACAAAAACTTGTACATGAACGTTCATAGCAACTTTATCCATAACAGCCAAAAGGTGGAAACACATCAAGTGCCCATAACCCAATAAATGAATAAATAAGATGTGATGTAGCCATACAATAGAATTTTATTCAGCCATGGAAAGGAATAAAGCATTGCTACACGCTATGCATAGATGAACTTGAAAACCTTCTGCCACGTGAAGGAAGCTAGTCACAAAGGACCGAGTGGTATGCGACCCCGTTTCACGAGAAACATGCAGAGCAGACAGCTCTATAGAGACTGAAAGCAGGTGAATGGTTGCCAGGGGCCCGGGGCGGGGAGCTGGCACTGCAGGGTATGGGGCTTACTTCTGGAGTGATGAGAGTGCTCCAAAATTCACCGTGATGGTGGCTGCACAACTCTGAATATATCGAAAGCCACTGAATTGTCCATTTGGAGTGAGTAAGCTGTATGGTGTGTGAATGACATCTCAATAAACCTTAAAAAAAAAAAACCCACCATACTGTGCTCACCTCAGCCACACATATACTAAACTCGGAAAGATATGGGGAAGATAACCATGGCCCATGTGCAAAGGGGACACGCAAACCTGGGACACGTTCCATATTTCATCTACTGTCAAAGCCAGACCCCCTCCCAGAAAATGTTGAAACCATTTTGGTATGCTTTGCCTAAAGAGAGAATCCACCAACATAACTCAATTTTAAATGTTTTCTTTGTCTGATTTCATAATATGCAAATGTATCACTTAAAGTCAAAAGCACACATTGTTTTTAAAAGTGGTGTAAGCTTTGAAAGACACAGTCTGGTTCCCAGACCTGCCCGAGGCTGAACGTTGGTACATTAGGCTAGTCACTTCCGCTCTGGGCCTGGGTCTCCTCTCTGCAAAGCGGGAACGATGGTGCCTATGCTACCCTGTAATGGGGTTCAGGCTACACCTCACCAGGGACATCCTGCGAGGAGGTGAGGGGGGCCCGCTGGCTGGATCTGCTCACTTGTTGCTGCTGTCGTGTCCGACACTTTGTCACCGGTGGACCGCAGCACGCCAGGCTTCCCCGTCCTGCACCCTCTCCCAGTTTGCTCAAACTGACGCCCGCTTATTCGATGATGCCATCCAGCCATCTCGTCCTCTGCCACCTTCTTCCCCTCAATCTTTGCCAGCATCAGGGTCTTTTCCAATGAGTCAGCTTTTCACATCAGGTGGCCAAAGTATTAGAGTTTCAGCTTCAGCATCAGTCCTTCCAATGAATATTCAGGGTTGGTTTCCTTTAGGATGGACTGGTTGGATCTCCTTGAAGACCCTCAAGGGTCTTTCTCCAGCAGCACAGTTTGAAAGCATCAATTCTTACTCACTCTGTCTAGAAATACTATTTCTAAAATGCTAAGCAGGGACTTTCCTGGGGGCCCAGTGGCTGGGACTCCTCAGTACCAATGCAGGCCAGGTTTAATCCCTGGCCAGGGGACTAGATCCCACATGCTCAACTAAAGATCCCAAATGTCCAACAAAGGTCGAAGATTCCATGTGCTACAACTAAGTGCAACTAAACCGAAATTCGTTAATGACACACTGGAATGTTTTTAATTAAATGAAATAAAACGCTAAACAAAGTGAGTGTACAAGCTAAGTGAACAGCTAAACACACAGGATGCCTTCAGCTGCAAACAACAGAAGACACTCTCACAAAACTGCAAATCCTGGGGACCAGGAGGGCTAGTCGGGCCCCTGCTCAGGTGTCCCTTCCCTGAGCTGCCCTGTCCTCAGACAAGAAGGCCGATGGCAGCAGTGTCTGTGCTGTGGGTGTGTGTGAGCATCAGTCATGGCCAAAGCTTTGCAGCACCCCGGACTATAGCCCACCAGGCTCCTCTGTCCATGCGATTCTCCAGGCCAGAATACTGGAGTGGGTTGCTATTTCCTCCTCCAGGGCATCTCCCCAATCTGTGTCTCTTGCATCTCCTGCATTGGCAGGCAGATTCTTTACCACCTGGGAACCTTGTAGACTGACACTCGAATGTCCCAAGATCTCACATCTTAGAGACTTAGCGACTCAGGAAGCTGAGCAGAGTTCTACGTTGATCCACTTCCTGAATGTCTTCCCTCAGGGCCGACGCAGGCTGAGCCCACTTCTAGGTCCTGGAGATCCTTACATCCCTGGGGGAATCAGACAATGACCAGAAAACAATGTAAAGACACAGTAATTCCTGATGGTGAACAGTTAGGAAGAAAGAAGACGTGATGAGCACAGCGCCCCTGGGGAGCAGACTGCACAGGGTGCTCTGGAACGGCGCCTCCGGGCAGAGAGGGCGATGCTGGGGAGGGCAGGGCCGGAGGGAACCGATGAGGCTGGTCTTGGATGGCCATGTGCACGAGCAGTTCTGCTAAACTCCAAGAAAAATGTAAAGCCATCAAAGGACGAGAGGGGAGGACCTCTGATGTGAACGACATAGATTGAATCACGGCTCTGTCAAATGACTCACTTTTCCTGACCCTCAGTTTCCATGCCTGTAAAATGGGATTAAAAAGGGACTTGGTGCTTCACTGGTTAGGAGTCCCCCTGCCAGGACACATGGGTTCAATCCCTGACCCGGAAAGACTCCACAGGGTGGGAGCGACTAAGCCCACGCACCACAGCTGCCGAGTCTGTGTGTCCCGGAGCCCGTGCTCCACAAAAGAGGAGTCGCTGCAGGGAGAAGCCCCAGCACCGCAACCAGAGAGCAGCCCCTGCCCACGGCAACTGGAGAAAAGCCAGCACACAGCAAGACCCACCACAGGCAAAGATAAATATATAAAATAATAAGAAATAAAAAATTTAAAACTGGGATTAAAAATTCCTGCCTCCAGACTTCCCTGGTAGTCCAGAGGTTAAGACTCCTCATTTCCACTGCAGGGGGCATGAGTTCGATCCCTGGTCAAGGATCTAAGATCCCATGTTGTATATTTGAAAGCTGCTACCAGAATAGATGGAGAAGGAAACGGTAACCCAGTCTAGTATTCTTGCCTGGAGAATTCCATCCAGAATATATATCAAAAGTTCTCATCACAAGAAAAGAAAAAAAAAATTGGTCACTACCTAAGGTGATGGATGTTAACTAGACTTAGTGTGGTGATTATTCCACAATATATACAAATATACAAATACCATTATGTTGTACACCTAAAACTAAAGTAACGTTATATGTCAATTATCTGAACTTAATAAATAACTCATTCACAAGGTTACAAGGACAAAACATGAAAATGGAAATGTACATTACAGCCCCACAAAAATATTAGCAACCTCTTCCACTTGTTTTTTTTTTTTTTTTTTTTAGAAACTGAAGCCTGTGATGTTTAGGGGGAGATGTCTGCAACCTGCTTTGAAATGCATCAGAAAAATAAACCATTTTGATGGGTTGGGAGTGTAGGTGGGTGATGGGTGTGTATGCAATGAAACAAGTAGAATAAAATGTTAATAGATGAGTCCGGGTAATAGATATATGTCTATCCACTGTAAAATTCTTTGCACTTTTAGCTATTTTTGAAATTTTTAGTAATAAAACTTTGAGGAAGGAAGAGAGGTACCACTTTTTTTTTTAAAGATTTGCAAATGCTTGTCGCCTCGCTCTCCAGTTTCTTTCTTGTCTGATGGCGTTAGCAAGTCACCCTGTAGCGAGTCATTCGGTCCAAAGCGGGATAGCCACCCAGGTTTGATGTGGGCCCCAGCTGTGCGCTGACCTTGACGGTGACAACGCTCCGGGCTTTGCAGGGAAGCCCCTGGCTAAACCCAGCCTTGGCCGCTGGAGAACGTGCGGGGCTGCCGCCGCCAGAGGGCGCGCTCGGGGCGTCCTGCACTCGGGGTCGCGAGGACCGTGCGGCGGGAAACCTCGCTCCTCCCCTGGAGCCCACGGCCCTTGCGACGACGTGACCTACAGAAAACAGCCCTTCGACCGGGACGGTCTCCCCGCAGATCCTGGTGAAGGGAAGGAGGCAGCGCGGGAGGGAGCAAAGTAACGTGGAGCAAGTGTCAGACAATGCGAGATGCCTTCCACCACTTTTATCTCATTTTAGTTATGAATTGGAGAAGGAAACGGCAGCCCACTCCAGTATTCTCGCCTAGAGAGTCCTGGGGACAGAGGAGCCTGGTGGGCCGCCGTCTATGGGGTCGCACAGAGTCGGACACGACCGAAGCGACTTAGCATGCGTGCATGCATGCATAGTTATGCATCAGTCTGAAACCGGAACGGGAGTTGAAGCGCAAAGGATACAGAGGTCATTCCTGGCAGAGACTCCCTGGTTCTCCCGGGCAGGGCAGCTTTTTCCGGGGTACTGACATTTCTCCCCAACCCCCACCCCTCCACAAAGGGACTCAGAGCAGCTGCGTCCCCAGGGCTGACAGAGCACTTCGTGGTGGCTTCCGGTGACCTCACCCAGCATCTTCAGGGAGCCCACCCACCCCACCCAGGTCTGCCCATGGGGCTTCTTCCTGTGGGGTTTCGGGTGGCGGGAAGAGGGAAAAGGAGAGGGGAAGGGGTGGAGAAATGGATGTTAACCTTGAACTCTTCCACAGCTTCATCTAAAGGAAACACTTTCAGAGACCGTCTATCTGGTACCCTAGTTACCAAGATTCAGACATAAGTTATCAATACCTGGGTATTTTTAAGTCATAATCACTCAAAGCTACTCTATACAAACCAGTAGTTTGCTTAAATTTTCTTTTTTGTGTAATCAGAGCCTGCATGGGTGCTAAGTGGCTTAGGTGAAAGTGTTAGTCGCTCAGTCGTACCCGACTCTTTGCAACCCCATGGACTGCAACCCACCAGACTCTGTCCATGGGATTTTCCAGGCAAGGATACTGAAGTGAGTTGCCATTTCCTTCTCCAGGGGATCTTCCCAACCCAGGGATCGAACCCAGGTCTCCTGCACCGCAGGCAGATTCTTTACCGATTGAACTAGGAGCTAAGTCGCTTTAGTCATGTCCAACTCTTTGTGACCCTATGAACTATAGCATCCCCAGGCTCTTCTGACATGGGATTCTCCAGGCAAGAATACTGCAGTAGGTAGCCATTCCCTTCTCCAGGGGATCTTCCCGACCCACAGATGGAATCCAAGTCTCTTGCATTGGCAAGTGGATTCTTTACCACTAGCACCATCTGGGAAGACCTGAAGTCTCAAATACTATCCTAAGAAACTTCTACCCCATGCCCCCATCTCTCCACCCAACTGACCAACCCAGAGCCTCTGGGTGTGAAGCCCCGGGCCCAATAAGACTTCTCAAATGTCAGCCACCTTATCCTCCCCTAGAAAGGAAGACAGATTCTGCCAAAAGTCACCTCCTGACTTGAGACTTGCCAGATTGGGAGGAGAGGAGTTCTGAATCCCATAGAAATTTGGTTAGAAAGGATAATATGTCCCAGATTTTGATTGGTGCTACTTTGGTGTTTAACAACTTGTATTCACAAGTAATACATGTTAAGCCCAAGAAATAAGATAAGAAATAAGATGAGCTTGGAGACAATTAAATTCATCCATGAACCCATCCTGAAATAAACAGTCCTGCGTTTTGGTGTATACTGCACTGAACTTTTTATTTCTGTGCATCTATTAACACACATGCCATTTTTCTTTAAAAAATATAAAGTACCTTATTTGTAACTTGTTTTTGTTATTTAATCATGATCACGAGTAGCTTTCAATGGTTAAAGGATAATTTTTTAAGAATGAAAGTATGACTCTCCTACATATGTAAAATGAGCACATGTTTAACATTTTATTTAATTTGTTACTAATGAGGGAACCATTAAGAGGTAACAAAAGAGGAGTCAAAAGCAGAGACAGGGACTTCCCTGGTGTTCCAGTGGTTTAGAACGCACCTGCCAATGCAGGGAACACAGGCTCCACCCCTGATCCGGGCACTAAGATCACACAGAAGAGCAACTAAGCCCAAATGCCATAACTATTGAACCCACCATCCGCAACTACTGAAGCCTGCCTCTCCAAGAGCCCGAGCTCCGCAACAAAAAGCCACTGGAACGAGAAGGCCTCCCATGGCAGCTAGAGAGTAGCCCTCACTCTCCACAAATGGAGAAAGCCCTCATGCAGCAACAAAGACCCAGGGCAGCCAAAATGAACAAGTGATTTTAAAAAGAAAGCAGAGATGTTTATGAGAAATACTGAAATGGATTTACAAATGAATGCGAAAGTAGGTTCTTCCACCAGAGAGGGGCTAGTCAAATGAAATGCCACTGAACACAATTTATTTGCATGTCTATAAAGAATTATTTGCATGACTATCTGTTGTGAGGATACAAAATAGCCCAAAGGCCATGAAATGGGAAGAACCCTGTAGAATGAGAATCAGTTAACCCAGGCGCTTTGCTGGTGGTCCAGTGGTTAAGAATCTGCCTTGCAATGCTGAAGGACAGGGATTTGATCCCTGGCCCGGGAAGATCCCACATGCCTCAGACAGAGCAACGAAGCTCATTCACCACAACTAGAGAAACCCTGAGGGCAGGAACAAAGACCCAGCACAGCCAAAAAAAAAAAAGAATCAGTTAAGTAAGTGGCTATGCTTCCCACAATGCCTAGTTTGCAACTGAGGCACAAATTTTCTCTTACACTGCATAAACAAATATACATCCATGCTCTCTTTTTCAGTTCAGTTCAGTTGATCACTCGTTTCCGACTCTTTGCAACCCCATGGACTACAGCACGCCAGGCTTCCCTTTCCATCACCAGCTCCCAGGGCTTGCTCAAATTCATGTCCATCAAGTCCATGATGCCATCCAACAATCTCATCCTCTGTCATCCCCTCCTCCTCCTGCCCTCAATCTTTGCTAGCATCAGGGTCTTTTCCAATGAGTTGGTTCTTCCCATCAGGTGGCCAAATATTGGAGTTTCAGCTTCAGATTCAGTTCTTCCAATGAATATTCAGGACTGATTTCCTTTAAGATTGACTGGTTTGATCTTCCAGTCAAGGGACTCTCAAGAGTCTTCTCCAACACCACAGTTCAAAAGCATCAATTCGTCGGTGCTCAGCTTTCTTTATAGTCCAACTCTCACATCCATACATGACTACTGGAAAAACCATAGCTTTGACTAGACGGACCTTTGTTGGCAAAGTAATGTCTCTGCTTTTTAATATGCTGTCTAGGTTGGTCATAGCTTTTTTTCCAAGAAGCAAGCGTCTCTTAATTTCATGGCTGCAATCACCATCTGCAGTGATTTTGGAGCCCCAAAAAATAAAGTCTGTCACTGTTTCTGCTGTTTCCCCATCTATTTGCCATGACGTGATGGGACCAGATGCCATTATCTTAGTTTTCTGAATGTCGAGTTTTAAGCCAACTTTTTCACTCTCCTCTTTCACTTTCATGAAGAGGTTCTTTAGTTCTTCTTCTCTTTCTGACATAAGGGTGGTGTCATCTGCATGTCTGAGGTTATTGATATTTCTCCTGGCAATCTTGATTCCAACTTGTGCTTTACCCAGTCCAACATTTCTCATGATATACTCTGCATAGAAGTTAAATAAGCAGGGTGACAATATGCAGCCTTGACATACTCCTTTCCCGATTTGGAATCAGTCTATCGTTCCATGTCCAGTTCTAACTGTTGCTTCTTGACCTGCATACAGATTTCCCTGGAGGCAGGTCAGGTGGTCTGGTATTCCTATCTCTTGAAGAATTTTCCACAGTTTGTTGTGATCCACACAGTCAAAGGCTTTGGTTTAATCAATAAAGCAGAAGTAGATTTTTTTTTTTTCTGGTATTCTCTTGCTTTTCCGATGATCCAGCAGATGTTGGCAATTTGATCTCTGGTTCCTCTGCCTTTTCTAAATCCTACTTGAACACCTGGAAGTTCACGGTTCATGTATTGCTGAAGCCTGACTTGGAGAATTTCGAGTATTACTTTGCTAGCGTGTGAGATGAGTGCAACTGAGCGGTAGTTTGAGCATTCTTTGGCATTGCCTTTCTTAGGGATTGGAATGAAAACTGACCTTTTCCAGTCCTGTGGCCACTGCTGAGTTTTCCAAATTTGCTGGCATACTGAGTGCAGCACTTTCACAGCATCATCTTTTAGGATTTGAAATAGCTCACATGGAATTCCATCACCTCCACCAGCTTTGTTCCTAGTGATGCTTCCTAAAGCCCACTTGACTTCACACTCCAGAATGTCTGGCTCTAGGTGACTGATCACAGCTCATAGTTATCTGGGTCATGAAGATGTTTTTTGTATAGTTCTTCTGTGTATTCTTGCCACCTCTTTTTAATATCTTCTGCTTCTGTTAGGTCCCTACCATTTCTGTCCTTTATTGCTGTCTTTTTAATGGTCATGTATTTTTATTATGTTGATATTCCTATAATTTATTTAGCAAACTGTTACTGGACTTCCAATTGTTCATTTGTATAAACAATACAAGGACATCTCCTTCACTTTGAATATCTTTGAACATTCCCTGGTTAATTCCTTCAGATAAATTCCTAGAAATGGAAGTCTTGTGTGGAAGGATAGGCACATTTTCAAGGTTTCTGATACCTGATGACAAATGGCCTTCATCAGCTTCTTTCTAACACACTTTAAATCCACCCTCAAGTCCAAACTTTCTCAAGTCTGATATAGATTCAGAAACTTTAGGCTCCATTGAGGTAAAACAAAGGTTGTCAGTTATTTCTCCAGCAAAATTGGGTTTATTTAGGATCAGAAAGGAACTGCAGTTTAGGGTCTGCATCCATGATGAGCCACACGCAAACCCACCCAGCAAAAACCAAGAGGAGCGCCCTGACAGCTGGGAAAGGAAGTGGGCGGGCTGTAACATAGTCTGTGGCTTTTCATTGGCTGGCTTGTGATGGCCTCTCATTGGCTGAATTCCTGTGTGCCATTAAGAGGTAGTTCTTTCTTCTTTATTGAACCTGAGAGCTCCTTGATCTGGTCTTCTGACTTTTTTTTAATTGAAGTTTCTTTTTATTAATATTTTAGATGCCCTTTAGCAAGAAATGATTCTTTGCACTGAAATTTCACTCGGTTTCTCAGTAAAATTATTCACTAATGAAGGAAAACACTTAAGAATGTGAAATCAATGGAGAAGTCAAACAAATGGGCAGATGAATCAACCTGCAGTTTCGTGCATGCCAAGACGCTTCAGTCATGTCCGACTCTTTGCGGCCTCGTGGAGCGTAGCCCACTAGGCTCCTCTGTCCATAGCGATTCTCCAGGCAGGAATACTGGGTGGGTCGCCACGCCCTCCTCGAGTGTCGATCTTTCATAGTCTGCTCCCAATAACACCCTCTCCTCCCCGTCTCCAACACCACCGAGAATTTCTCCCCACCCCATAGCACCCTCTGCTCAGAAGCAGAGAGAAAAGAATCCTTCAGAACACAGATACCAGGACTTCCCTGCTGGTCCAGTGGTTAAGACTCCACGCTCCCAGTGCAGGGGACCCAGGTTTGATCCCTGGTCAGAGAACTAGATCCCACAAGCAGCAACTAAGATTTGGCACAGCCAAATAAATTTTTAAAAAAGAAAAGAACAGCAGTGTCTTGAGACCCAAGTTTTCCCACCCCTACTTTTTCCCAGTTAGAGTGATTTCCCAGCACTTATGAGCGAAGATCAAGGACTTCTTATTCTACCAAGTGTGTTATAAAATTAGTCTGATAACATCCATCAGTCAAGGTCACTGAGATTTGGATAATGTTGAACTTTACCCAAACCCAGTTCTTCCAGCAAACAAAGATGGTGAAGAAGTTTCCCCCCAAACTTGTATGTTTCAAAGTCCTTCCATCGTTTGGCATTCTGGAAGACAGAAAGCATACCGCAAAGGACTGTCCGTCCCATCTGACTTAAATAAGACTTGCTGTCAGGCTCTCTCATGACTCCCATAAGACTCACAGATACCCCACTTATTACCTGTGATGAGGCCAGACACAGTCCTTCCCACCTCCCATTCTTTGTGATCGCACAAACTATTGGTCCGCCTGAAACTAACTAGACACAGAGGCGAACACTTCCTGTCTGGCTTACTGAGCCACCCCCCTGATTACAAAAACAAGTCCAGTTGTACGATCACCCCATAGATAACTTGTCTGGTCCTCCCTAGACAACTTTAACGTACTTTTTTTTTAAGATTCTTTTTTTATGTCGACAATTGTTTAAGTCTTTATTGAATTTGTTACAGTATTGCTTCTATGCTTTGGTTTTTCCACCAGGAGGCACCTGAAAGCTTATGTCCTCAACCAGGGATCGAACCCACACTCTATACATTGGAAAGTGAAGTCTTACCCACGGGACCAGCAGGGCAGGCCCAGGACTCTTCTACTCTCCCCTACAAGACACTCAAGTCTTCAGATCCAGAGTATCCTGCCTATTGCAATGGCTTAAACCAAGTCAGTGACATTGGTCTGATTTTTGTTTGGTTTGGAAGAGGAGGGTGGGAGTGACGGGGGACCTTTAACACACTTCTCTTAACTCAGAGTGCAATTTTCTCTCCCTGGCTCTCCTCTCTCACTCCCAGAAACTATCAGCTGGGGGTAACTCCCAGCAAAAGCCGAGGTGCATCTTCTCCCACCAAGGATCCCACCCCAGGACCTCTCTGCCTATTTCCTTTCTTTAAGGGGTGCCTCCAACTCCTGAAGTCTCCTGCTGTTTAGCATTCCCCACCAAACCCTTGGACTTCCCAGGGGGCACAGTGGTCAAGACTCCACCTGTCAAAGCAGGAGATGAAGGAGACGTGGACTTGCTCTCTGGGTGGGGAAGATCCCCTGGAGGAGGAAATGGCAGCCCACTCCAGTGTTCTTGCCTGGCGAATCCCATGGACAGAGGAGCCTGGTGGGTTACAGTCCGTGGGGTCACAAAGAGTCTGACATGCCTGAGCGTGCGGCGCGCGCGCACGCACACACACACACACACACACACACACACACACACCTAGCCCATAGGACTCTTGTGCCCATTAGGAGTGCCCATTGACAGACCCAGCACCCTGGTCCTGTCATGGGGCAAAACCTCTAATACAAGTTAATCACTAAAGGGATAGTGCCTATAAGCGTTAATTATACAGAATGGCCCATCTCTGGCAACCCTGCCTCCCAGGTAATGAGCATCAAGCTAAAACACCTTTGTTCAGCTCACAAGAAACATCCCCTCCAGCTTCTCCCATGACTGGTTGTAGGCAGGAAAGCATTAACACACCCCCACCTCCCCACCTTCCTCTCCAGAGTCTGGTCCAACCAGGTCTCCCCGCTCCGCTTTTGCGTATAGATGAAGCTTGAATTCTAACTCACGGAAGATGGTTCTCTGGGACGCCGGTCTGCTGACTTCTCAGTCAGCGGGGCTTTCCCATCAAGTCACTGTGGCTCGCTCCAGTAACTCGGCTCTCGGTTTACCAGCCTGACGCACCGCGAGCCGGAGGAGCCTGGGCTCGGGATAGACTCGGCGTCTGGCAGTCGAGGAGCAGGCTGGCTTTTAAACCCTATCCCTCTTCTCGCCCCCTCCGCTGGGCACCCCAGGTCAGGACCCCGCCGGAGAAGCCATGGAATCTTCTGGAAGGACGGGCAGGACAGGGGGAAATGGGGAGGTGGGGGGAAGTGGGGGAGCGGCGTGAGAGCAGAGGGAGGGTCTTCCAGGCGGAAGGGGTGCTGCAGCGGCCCCCCAAAGTAGGCAGCGAGGAGCAGCCCCTGGGGGCGGGGAGCTGCAGCTGGAGCCCTGCCCCGCGGGGTCAGCGCGGGGTCCCCCTCAGGCGGAGTGCTCCCAGCCCACACCGCCCAGCCAGGGCAGCCTGGTGACTCAGAGAGCGCGGGCCTCGGAGCCGTGGACTGAACTGGCCGCCAGATTCGTCAGTCCCCAGAACCTTAGAAAGTGACTGTGTTTGGAGACGGGACCTTTAAACAGATAAAAGTGAGTTGTGTTCAGCTCTCTGCGACCCTATATAGCCCACCAGGCTCCTCCGTCCATGGGATTTTCCAGGCAAGAATACTGGAGTGGGTTGCCATTTCCTTCTGCAGGAGATCTTCCCCACCCAGGGATTGAACCCAGGTCTCCCGCACTGTAGGCAGACGATTTACCGTCTGAGCCACCAAGGAAGTCCACTTTAAAGAGGTAAGAAGGTTACATGAGGCCACCAGGGTGGAGCCCTGGTCCCATCTGACTGGTACCTTTATATGACGGAGAGGCCCCCGGGATGCACAGGCTCAGAGAAGAGCCCCTCTGAGGACACAGTGGGAGGGCGGCCATCTGAGAGCCCAGGAGAAGGGTCTCCCGAGAAACCGGCCCTGCCAGCACCTTGGTCTTGGACTTGCAGCCTCCAGAACTGTGAGAAATCACCGTCTGTTGTTTAAGCCCCTGGGTCCTTAGATCGGGTTTTTGTTAGAGCAGCCTGAGCAGGAGTCAACCTCAGACTTCAACCTCCATGCACGCGTGCTCAGTAGCATGCAAAGGGTCCAACTCTTTGTGAGCCCATGAACTGTCGCCCGCCACATTCCTCTGTCCATGGCTTCTCCAGGCAACAGTGCTGCAGTGGGTTGCCAATTCCTTCTCCAGGGGATCTTTCTGACCCAGGGACCGAACTCGTGTCTCTCATATCTCCTGCACTGGCAGGCAGGTTCTTTACCACTAGTGCCCTGTGGGAAGTCTCCAGACCTCCTTACTGGGTACCAAAGGCCTCACTCAGCCTCTCTGAGCTTGTCTTCTGATCTGATGCATAAGACAGAGAGAAACCCCACCCAGGGCAGCCATGAAGCTGGAGTGAATCGTGTTTGTGAAATGGGCATCTAATAAGTGTGCAGATGTGGACAGAGACTGTAACCTCTAAAATGAGATACAGGGACTTCCCTGGTGGTCTAGTGGTTAAGACTGCACACTCCCAATGCAGGAGGACCCAGGTTCAACCCCTGGTCAGGGAACTAGATCACACATGGCGTGACTAAAGATCCCGCATGCAACAACCAAGATCCTACATGCTGCAACTAAGGCCCGGCGTGGCCAAATAAAAATAAAATGAGGTGCAAGTACCTGGGGCAGAGGGGAGCAGATGAATGGGGTGGGGGAGGAGGAAGAAAAGCTAAGAACTTCTTTATACATATATTCTATATCTTCCAATACTTGTCCCTTTTTACATACAGTGTTCATGGTGTAATACAGAAACACACGGGTGTTTCCAATGTATGAAGAAACATCACCCTTGTATCTTCTTAATTTGTGCATGGTCTTAACGCACCTTATACATAAATGCAGTGCTGTGTGTATGTGTGTGCGCTCAGTCTGACGTGAGTAAACAGATTCGCATCTTGTAGCGGTCCGTGATTCTTAGATGGACTGACATTGTTTCTGTTGTTTAGTTGCCAAGATGTGTCCGACTCCTTGTGACCCCATGGACTGTAGTCCACCAGGCTCCTCTGTCCATGGGATTCTCCAGACAAGAATACTGGAGTGGGTTGCCGTTTCCTTCTCCAGGGGATCTTCCTGACTCAGGGATCAAAATTGCATCTCCTGAATTGGCAGTTGGGTTCTTTACCACTGGGCCACCAGGGAAGCCCCAGATGTGGTGATAGGATTGTGCAATTTTTGAAAAAAAAATACGTCTGGAGAACTGAGTAGAGAATAACAACTTGGCCACTAAGATTTCTGTGCATCCTCTGATCTGCCAGGGGAGGGAGGAAGTGTGGCTGTGGCTAGATGGCATCAGGAGGTGGGAGCTTAGTGGAGAAGGGCAGAGTACCTGTGTCCACCTACTCCTCTGCACAGGACCTCTGGGTGGGAGCTCCAAATCGCTCCAAAGAGTCACTGTGAGATTCCATCAATGAATGAGGGCCTTCTGGGCACTGCTGGAGCCTCACCGGCACAGACATTGTCATGAACATCACTCTTCAGATGGTCCACTCTCATGATTAATAATAATGTGGTTATAACCAGAACATACTTAATAGTCCACAGCAGGAAAGCCGTGAAGGGTAGACAAACAGAAACTAGAACACAAGAAAGGGGAGAGGGGTGGGCGCTGAGTGAGGGTGCCCCTGGCAGCCTGGGCATGTGTGAGGCTCCCTTTGAGGCCTCCCCAAAACAAGCAGGGGCACTCTGATGGGGCAGGACACGTGGGGGGAATAACATTCGTGTTTGGAGAGAGAAATGGCTTGGGGCCCCTGTCACTTGGGCATCAGTGTAAATGTGGCCGGTGTCACAGTCACAGGCCGATGAACAGTCGAGGCCCCATGCTCGTGAGTTCTGTATGTCACAGAATCTCTGTGTCCGGGGAGCTCAGTGCCTAGAATCCTCACGAGACGGCAGTCCGGGGATCCCCAGAGCAGACCCGAGCAGGGAGGAAATGGGTCTGCATTCACCCGGTGAGCAGCTTTTATCTGTTTAGCCTGAGAAACACAATATGGACCTCTCTGGGTCTGTGATGCTATGTTGCATCCAGAAAAAAAAAAAAATGCCCAGACTTTGGTTTCACCCAGTTGATTGAAATTCCTGGCTGTGTGACCCTGGACAAGTCACTTAATGACTCTAAATCTCAGTTGCTTTGTCTGTTGTTTAGTGACTCTGTCGCGTCCAACTCTTTGCAACCCCATGGACTGTAGCCCGCCAGGCTCCTCTGTCCATGGGATTCTCCAGGCAAGAGTAGTGGAGTGGGTTGCCGGTTCCTACTCCAGGGGATCTTCCCAACCCAGGTGTTGAACTGGTGTCTCTTACGTCTCCTGCGTTGGCAGGCAGGTTCTTTACCACTAGTGCCACCTGGGAAGCCCTACTGGATTGGGATCCAGCCTTCGTTTTAACTTAATCACCTCTCTAAAGATGTCTTCAAATATGGCCACATTCCAAGATGCTGGGGGTTAATGCATCACCATATGACTTTAGTGGGTGGGGGATACAAATAGCCCATAACATTGAATAAGTAAGAAAGATTCTCTACCATCTGGGAGCTCAAAGAGGTTCTATGGCTCCTATCATTAAAGCATGTGCATGCATGCTAAGTCACCTCAGTTGTGTCTGACTCTGTTCGACCCTATGGACCGTACGTAGCCCACCAGGCTCCTCTGTCCATGGGATTCTCCAGGCAGGAGTACTGGAGTGGGTTGCCATGCCCTCCTCCAGGGGATCTTCCCGACCCAGGGATCAAATCCCTGTCTCATGTCTCTTTCGTTGGCCGGCAGGTTCTTTACCACTAGCACCACCTGGGAAACCCTATCATCTAAGGTAGTTTTCAAATATATTGTAGGCGACCTATCTTACTATGTAAAAAAGATAAAAACTCTGGTATCTCTGGTTGCAGAAGCAAGAGCAGGAACCCACATCACACCCCCAGGACCTGAAGGGAGTTCTCAAACCCTTATCGGGGCTGTGAGATCTTGAAAACGAGTTACAGCTATGGTTGATTAGGCAATGATTACAGGCCATAGTGCACTTCTAAAACCAGGAGCACATAACTCAGGCAGCAAACACCTGAGATGAGAGCTATAATCCCATTTTACAGATGAGAAGGCAAGCACAGAGGAGGTCACTTCCCTTCTCCAGCTGACTCTGGAGCCAGGACTTAGGCTGAGCTTTCCCACAAGCTGCGGAAGTACAAGGTAAGTAATCCTGACTCCAGGGCCGTCAAATCTGATGATGATGATGGTAATAATGACACAGAAACTTGAACTTCATCTTCCTGGAGGGAATGGCTGCTTCCTCTAGACCAGGGGTCCCCAACCTTTGGGCCCCAGACTGGTACCTGTTATCAAATCAGCAGTGGCATTAGATGAGAAATAAAATGCACAAGAAATGGAATGTGCTTGAAGCATCCTGAAACCATTCCCCTCCTTCCCGGTTCATGGAAAAACTGTCTTTCACAAGACAGGTCCCTGGTGCCCAAAAGGTTGGGGACTGCTGGTCTCAACTGCTTTCTCTGCCAGGGTGCCCGTCCTGCTGTAAGTGCCTTTTGTGATAAGACATCTCTAACGTTTGGGGAAGGAAACAACGTGTTCATCAGGAAGAAATACCGCTTGCCTAGGCAGCCCCCTTTTCTTCAGCCAGTCACAGGAGAGTGACAGGGAGACAGAATAAGAAAAAGTCTGCTAAAGACGTGAGCTAGGCACTCAGTAAACATTAGAGGACAGACAAGTCTGGGGCTTTTCACTCCGTCATTCCTCCTGGGCATCCAACCCACCTTATACTATACAACATCAGACAAACGCTCTCAGTTTTCTGAGCTCTGGTTTCCTTGCCTGTAAAGCAGCAGATCCCATAATAGATTTTGCCCACATCAAATGAAATGATAAACAACTTACCCAGGACCTGGAATATATTGGAACCCAGCAGGCATTGCACCACCCCACCACCACCCCCAACAGCCCCCCACCCCGGGCGGTTGCCTGGAGCCTGGTCCAGTGTGGTTCTACCCTGCTTCCGTCTTGGGGTAGAAAGCTGAGGACTTTGAAGCGTGGTCAGGTTTACCCGCCTGCGGGCACTGCACTGGGGATGGGACACAGCTCTCTGAAGGCGCAATTAGGCATCATTTGCATTTCTTATAGAGAGCAGATGCTCATTTCCATCAAGAAATGTTCCCATACGGCCCTGGCCTCGTTGCAAATTCCATCAAGGGCCGGTCTTGAAACTCGCAATTAAAGGTGTCTCTAGGCCGCGCCAGAAAAGGAACTGATTTTCCATCTGGCCCAGAGGTTCTCTGTTGCGCTTTAAACAGGAGGGAAGCCGGCTTTCTTGCGTGCAAAGTCCGCAGCAGCTCGCCCTGATTCCCACGTGGGGGAAGGGACAGGCCAGCACCAGGCTCACGTCCGTCCGCACACGCCATCTCCACCTGGGGGCGCCCCTGGGATTCTACCCCACCGTTCCTCCGACCCCACCCGGGATAAATTTGTGTGCGTGCGCTCAGACGTGTCGGACTCTGCAACCCCACCCTAGATTTGGCTATAAAATGGAGAATCGGATTCCCAGATCAGGAGATTTCTTCACACTAAATGTGCAAAGGGGGCTCCCCTCTGGGCTGCGGTTCAGAGGCATCCTCGGAGTCCCAAGGGTCTTCAGGCAGCCTCCACCGCCGTGACCTGATTGCTGGTCCAGCTCTCCCTCCTCAGGGCCTCCAGTTCATTGTAGATTTTCCCCAGGCTCTCCTGGCCTCGCTCCTTCAATCTGATTCCTGACCGTGCCGGCTTCTCTCACCCCCACCCACCCGCCTCCCCAACTAGCCCTCCCCTCCCCGGGACTGCGTCCCCCATCGGTAAATGCAACCAAGGCTCGGCGCACTTCTCAGCCGCCCAACGACCGGCCCCACCCACCTGCCACCCCGGCAAGCTCGCCCTGCAGCTCGGCCTCGGTCGTACCGTGTTTTCCCAGAAGTGGCCGTCAGAGGGCGCCGGTTACCTCCCGTCCCCTGCCGTCTGTCCTCCCGCGCAGTGCCTCCTGCTGACTCCAGGGCGGCCACTCAGCCTGCCCTCCTAAGCAGGGATCTCCCCTGACTACCTTCTTCCATCGCGAGATCGGCTCCTTTTTCGTCCTCTCAGGACCCGCCTGGGCCCTGAAACCCTCCACTGGAAGTATGAACTGAACTCCTTGTCCTGTCTGAACCCCACGCTCCTTAAATGTAAACCGGTGGATCGGGTGTGGTCACAGCCGCATCAATGACTATTCGATGATTCCATGACATCAGTAAGAAAGTCTCTCTCCGCTTTCTGGGAGGCAGGAAATGTCTTGGAGGGGGTGTGAGCCAGAAAGAGGCCATCTCTCCTTTAGTTGTTGTTCTTTAGTCATTAAATCGTGTCTGACTCTTTGGTGACCCCCCAGGGACTGTAGCCCGCCAGGCTCCTCTGTCCATGGGATTTCCCAGGCAAGAATACTGGAGTGGGTTGCCATTTCCTTCTCCAGGGGATCTTCCGGACCCAGGGATTGAACCTGCATCTCCTGCACTGGCAGGCGTGTTCTTTACCCTCTGAGCCACTGGAAAGGTCCCATCTCTCCCTTGTGTCTCTTCCAACTGTCCCAGGAGTTCCCAGCAGACGTCCTCTCAAAGCCTGTTGGCCTGAAATATGCCATATGCCGTTATCTACATCCACCACCAACAAAGAGTTTGGGCCTCCATGACTGACTTGGATCTATCAGGATTGTTCCCCTCAGGCTGGGGCTGAGATGAACGCCCCTCGAAGCCCAAAGCTGACTGAAGGAGGACAGATGGGTGTTCTGATCCAGAGAGGAAGGGCGGGTGGGCGAGAAATGAATGTCGAGTGGGCAACTGGCAAACTTCTGGTCCCCAGATCCCACAAGGCTGTAGGGCTCTTTCCACCAGATTTTTTCAGATCACGCCTAAACACCCATCCATGTGTTGTAGGCAAAGTTTGGCAGGAAGTGGCAGAAGGTAGCATCCCACCAATGTTCTGATCTGTGCCTCTGACGTCAGTAGCACAAAGGGTGAAAAACAACTCGATCAGCTTTCCTGCTGGTTGCATAAACTCAGAAGTGGCTTTTTGAAAGGTGGCTTTAGGAGACCCGTGAGAGGCGGGGCACACTTCCCTGCTGTGAGTCCATGGGCCGGGACCCAGGCTGTGCACGCCCCTGCTGCGTTTCTTGGCTAGATCCCTTCGGATGCCCTGCGCGTAAGCTCCACAGCAGAGAATCCCATTCACCACCTTTTCAGCTGGGAAAAGAGCCTGAGAGGGTGATTCCAATCAGGCCAGTTGGTTTAACCTCATGAAATCAGGTGGTGAGCAGTTGAAAAAAAAAATCTGTCTTTTCTTGAAAAATATTTATTTTACTTTTGGCTGCACTGGGTCTTTGTTGCTCCGTGGGCTTCCTCTAGTTGAGGTGAGTGGGAGCTGTTCTTTGCGGTGCAGGGGCTTTTCATTTTGGAGGATTCTCTGTTTGCAGAGCACGGGCTCTAGGCGCACGAGCTTCAGTAGTTGCAGCTCATGGGCTTAGCTGCTCATCAGCATGTGGGATCTTCCTAAACCAGGGATCGAACCTGTGTCCCCTGCATCGGCAGGTGGAGTCTTATCCAGCGTACCATCAAGGGAGTCCAAATGGGTTCTCTGCCATCAGTCTCCAGCCATGGCAGCCTCTAAAAGGAGCTACCACCGTGGTACCCCAGGCCTTGTTGGGTCAATTTGTGGAAAGTCGTTGAGCTCTGGCGGCAGGAAGTGAATCTCCTTTGAAGCCAGCCCTTACAAGGGGGAGCCTCAGCCCAGTTTTCCTGTGATCTGCAGGGCTGGGGCAGGGGCCTCTGGACTGGGGTAAGGGAAGCCACTTGGCGGAGGGGCAGGCTGGGGGTGGGAACCTTGTCCCTGGTAGGGCCTCCTGGCACAATTCTCCTTGCCCTTATAAAGAGACATAAAGGAGAGAGGGATGTCTTCTGCCTCAGAACTTTGTACCTGAACATGATACCTGGACCTGCTTCAGCCACCCTCTGGCCACGCAGGGACCCTAGCCTAGGAATGGTTCAGACACGTGGAGAAGTGCGAAGCCAGGAGACTCAAGAGAAGCAGAACTGGAGAAGGTGTCCCCGCCTGTCCTGCCTCTGACCCTCCTGTTATGCCGGCTTAGTTGAGGTTGGCCGTGTAGACACCTGTGTGACACGTTGTATGCTTCATCAGAGCTGATTAATATGGCGCCCACCCCTACTGGGGCCCCTAACAAAGATCTTATTTATTGCTAGTGGCAGCTAATAGAATTGTGACAACTGGGGTCTGTATTATTTTATGCATCTTAAGGATTCTTTTGGTTGTCTGTAACAGTCACTCAGCGATAAAGAAACCATCTGCTAATGCAGGAGACTTGGGTTTCATCCCTGGGTTGGGAAGATCCCAGGAGGGGGTCACAAACTGAGCAGCTAAACAGCAACAACAACAGTCACCTAACTTGAAGGAGGTTTAAACACAAATGAGAATTTACTGTCAGAATCCGGGCCTGTCTGAGAACAGACTAAACTTGGAATGTGGTTTTGGTCTTGAGAACACATTGAAATCGAGGTTCCAGATGCCTTCAGGCCACCTACTCTGTACCTGGGTTGTGTAGTGTCCCCAAAAACTCATGTTGACCTGGAAGCTCAGAATGCAGTCTTATTTGGAAATAGGATCTTTGCGGTATGATTAGTTAAAATTAAGGTGAGGTCACACTGGGTTCGGTTGAGCCTTCATCCAACGACTGGTGTCCTTATAAGAAGACGTGGGGAGGGCTTCCCTGGTGATCTGGTGGTTAAGAATCCACCTGCTGATCCAGGGGACATGGATTCCTTCTCTGATCAGGGAACCGAGAACCCACAGGCCGTGGAGCAGCCAAGCCCGGGAGCCACACCTACTGAGCCTGTGCTCCGAAGCGAGAGAAGCCCCCCCCCCCAGTGAGAAGCCCACGCAGTGCAGCAAGGAAGCCCACGTGCAGACAAAAATAAACAAAAACAAACATCTTTAAAAAAAAAAAAAAAAAAGGAAGATATGGAAACAGGTGCAGAAAGAAGATGCTGTAAAGACACACAGTGGAGAATGCCATGTGAACACAGACACTGAAATATCGGAGTGATGTGTCTACAAGCCCAGACACACCAAGGACTGCCAGCAGAGGAGAGACAGGGAAGGATCCTCTTCTGGAGACTCCGGATGAAGTATGGCTCTGCTGGTGTCTCAATTTGGGACTTCTAACCGCCAACTGTGACACAGTTTCAGTTGTTTTAAGCCCCATAGTTTGTAGTAATTTGCTACAGCAGCCCTTGGAAATAAATATACCCTCTTCTTGCTTACGTTGGTTTCTCTTTTCCCTCTGGCTACAGGCCAGCCTCTCTACACCTTAATCCACCGAGCTGCCAAGAGCTTGCAGATTGGATACTTGTCAATCAAGCTTCAAAGAAAGAGTCAATCCTCTCTGCCTCCCCAGTGGATTTCTCTGGGCAAGAACTTGAATTAGCCCAGCTTATTGCAAGATAAATCTGGACCAGTTGCGACTTCCCTGGTGGTCCGCTGGTTAAGATTTTGCCTTCCAGTGCAGGGGGTGCAGGTTCAATTCCTAGTTGGAGAGCCGAGATCCCACATGCCTGGTGGTCAAAAAATCAAAACATGAAACAGAAGCAGTATTGTAACAAACTCAACAAAGACTTCAAAAACGGTCCTCATTAAAAAAAAAAAATACTATAAAAAAAGAAATCTAGACCAATCAGCTGTGACGTGGCACCGGGATGGTAGCTCCCAAAATAGCCATGAGGATGGAAAAGAGGGTGAAGGAGAATTTCTAAGGTAAAAAGTGCTCACTGCAGACACCCTTAAGTCATTATTCCATAAATATTGGCTTCTCTGGACTGTATTCATCTGTCCTTAGTATGTTCATGTGTATCTGTTGATGAAAACTGGGCTAAGAAAATGGAGAAAGAACACTGAATCTAAAAAAGCCAGAAATCTAGGCTGACCAGTGGAAGACTTTGGCAATGTGCAATGTCAAAGAGAGGAAGGATGCCAGTGTTCCTGGAAGGACTAATGGCACAGCTTACAAAGTAAATGATTTGATGGTCCTTACCCCATGCTGTCTGCCGGGAATGGTGAATTGATGGCATTCAGCTCTGTGGATCTCAAGAAATGGTCAAAGAAAACGGTGCTTGCTTCAGTCTTTGTCTCTGCGGGTATTTCTCTTCTCATTTGCAGTGTGGAAACGGAGACAGTCACAAAAAGACACACACTGTGTGATTCTACTTACAGGAAGTAACCAGAGTAGGTAAATTCGTAGAGACAGAGGGTAGAATGCTGGTTGCCAGGGGCTGGGAGGAAGGGAAAAATGGGATTTATTGTTTAATGGGCAGAGTTTCAGTTTTGCAAGTTAAAAAAAGTTTTGAAGACAGATTGCCCAACAATGTGACTGTGCTAAACTCTACTGAACTATACACTTAAATGTGTTAAAATGGAAAACTTCACGTTACGTGTATTTTGCTACAGTTTAAAATATTGTCTCCACTGAGAGCATCATTCAGTTACTGCCCCAACTAGAGTAGTGAGGAGTGGTTAAGAGCACTTATTGGGTTGACCAAAAGGTTCGTTTGAATTTTCCGGTTATGGAAAAACCTGAATGAAGCTTTTGGCCAACCTAATACTTTGATGTGAAATAGACCTGGGTTCACCTCAGAGTTTCCCACAGACCTGAGCATGAACTTGGTTGGGCAACATAGATGCTCAATTTTCAAAAATGTTTATTGAACCAAAATATACATTTTTCTCTTTCAAGTAACTAACTCATATTGAGTGCCAGGTTCCCTACAACTCTTTGAGCCACCATCCACAAATTTGCAGTAGCCTCTGATTCTGTAGCCCGAGCTTGAGTTGGCAGACTGCCCTAGCCCATGAACATCTGGGGGTGTGCGCTTTCTCTGCTGTGTGTAAGGTACTGACTGCATTGCAGCTCTGGTTTCAGAAATGAAGAGCAGCATAGCCCCACTGCCATTAAACTTGTCAAGTTTAGTTTTCCAGGAGGTACTTTGCATATCTAACACTGACACCTAACGAGGACCCTGGTTGGTTACTTGGACTCATCTAGCCCAGCTCGACAATGCAGTCATCATTGACATTCTCATTAGTCTATTGGGTTCACATCAGGGAGGAGCTGGAATTCACCCCTTAGGATGTTCAACATGGAAAGGTCTCAGCCATCATTTAACCTTCCGCTTGGGTTTTTTTTTTTTTTTTTTTCCATTTATTTTTATTCATTGGAGGCTAATTACTTTACAATATTGTAGTGGTTTTGCCATATATTGACATGAATCAGCCATGGATTTACATGTGTTTTTATTTTATTTTAATTTATTTATTTATTTTTGACCATGTGGGGTTTTAATACCAACCAGGAATTGAACCCATGTCCGCTGCAGTGGAAGCACAGAGTCCTCACCAGTGGACCTCCAGGGAAGTGCCTCCCCCCCTCCTTATTTTTATTTATGTAGTTCCGTTTCGGCTGCATTAGAACTTCTTGCTTTGCCCGGGGTTTCTCTAGTTGAGGAGCGTGCGGGCCACTCTTTATTGAAGCGTGTGGGCTTCTCACTGCAGCGGCTTCTTTAGTTGCAGACCACAGGCTCTAGAGTGAAGGCTCAATAGTTCTGGTGCACGGGCTTCGTGCTCCAAGGCATGTGGGATCTTCCCGGACAAGGGATCGAACCCGCGCCCCCTGCATTGGCAAGCGGATTCTTATCCACTTCACTACCAGGGAAGTCCCCCACCTCCCCCCTTGTTTTTAAAAATGAAGAGACTGACTCCCAGAGACAGTTAAGGGGCTTTTTAATAGAAACAAAAGGTAGAAATGGGGATCAAACCCAGACCTTTGGAGACCAAGTGCAGACAAATTTCCACTACAACAGGCTGCCTTCTAAGTTTTTCAAGTCATCTCTGCTCAGGAACCTAGCCAATTTTCTTTGTACTTCTCCGGTTTTAATGTATGCACTGTCAAAGTAAGCGTGTATAAAAATGTACATTGTTAACTATGATAATTAAATCCTGGACTCCTCTGTACATTTTACTATAATAGCATATATCACAGCATTTTATAATTATCTCTTTGTGGCCTGTCTCCCATTCCTCCTCCACCAGACTGTAAATTCCCTGACAACAAGGACTGTCTTGTTCTCAGGACCCAGCAGAGCAACTGACACAAGTAGGATCCTATATCATAATGATCATAGTTAGATCATTAACTGTGGGCAAGACGTATATCGTCCATAATAACAAACGTGCATTTCATCTCTTAGCTCTAGGAGAAGCAAGTTGTCTGAGAAAGCTTAGGGTATACGTAGAGGCCCCAGTAAATCATCAGAAGTGTAACAGAATTCTGCAGATTCCTTGTGGTTTTTTGTTTGGGAGGTTTTTGTTTTATTGCTCTGTAATAAATTTCAAGCATCCTTTATGTGTCAGGAGACAGGATAACTGAATCAAACTTTTTAGCAGGACCCAAATTTTAAGCATGTGATCTGCTCTATTTTCAGAATTAACTCAGTTCTTCATTAATCCTTTATGTGTTAAGAAGCTGGGTGGCCCAGCCAATGATATACCCATCTGGGAACCAAAAGCAATTTTAGAAGAAGTCAAATCCTTCACTTGTGTTTCTCAGAAACCAGAAAGTACAGCTTAACACATGATCCAGAGAAGCCCTTGTTAGACAATCCTCTCTCTTCCTAATTCTCTTCCTCATATCCTTCAAATTTTCAGCATCACCTTCTATACCTTTTTGGTGCACTTCTGGATCAAAGTGGTGAAATCATGTCACCAACGCATCTCCTTTCCAGCCTCAAGTCAATAAAATGGTACTAAATTAATTTTCTATTGGGTACACCCAATAGAAAAGAGATGAAAAAAATACAAAAGAAAAGAAAAGAAAAGATGAGGAGATGGAATACAAAGAGGCAAGAGATTTCAGCAAAATCCTGCAAGACAGTGAGCCAACTAAGACACCAGAGTAACTACCGGGTGAGAAGAAGTCCCAGCCAAGAACATCCTAGACGCTATTACACTTTGAGAGGCTCGCAGCCTGTCAGGCAGACAGAGAGACTCAGGATTCAGAAATGCTTGATGCACGTGAAACGTGAGACTGAAACAGAAAATTATAGAATCTGTGCCCAGGGAGCCAGCGAACTCACCGCCTCACACACGCACACGTGGAAACATGGACATCTGGAAGCAATGCATACTCCCCCCACGCAAACAATCAGACAACTTCTCCTTAAAGAAATGGAATGTTCCAGGGCAAAGAAACTCTGTGTTCTGGCATTTAGGCACCCCGGATAATGAACAACAGCTCTCTTGATCATCTTTCTCGAGAAGCCTCACCTGGGAAATGCAACAGGGTATAATCCTTACAAAGGGGAATTTAGCAATACCAAGGGAAATGACATATGTGTTTGTTCTCAGACCAGCAGGTCAGCGTCCACAAACCTACTCAAGCAGTGTGAAAAAGACACATGCACAAGGATATTTTGTAATAGCAGCTGACTGGGCCCAAATATCATCCATAGGAATGGGTTGAATAAACACTGGTACATCAAGGGACTTCTCTGATGGTCCAGTGGTTAAGGCTTCATCTTCTAATGCAGGGGTTTTGGGTCCGATCCCTGGTCAGGGAGCTAAAATCCCTCATGCCTGGGGGCCCAAAAAACACAACATAAAATAGAAACAGTATTGTAGCAAATTCAATAAATACTTCTTAAAAAAATGGTCCACATTAAAAAAAAAAGCTTTATAAAAAAAGAAACAGTGGTACCTCAAAACAATGGGGAGCTTTACAACCACAAAGAGAAATGAGGAAGTTGCTTATAAACTTAAGACCCCATGGACTGTAGCCCACCAGGCTCTTCTATCCATGGGTTTCTCCAGGCAAGAATATTGGAGCGGGCTGCCATTTCCTTCTGCAGAGGATCTTCCCAATCCAGGGATCGAACCCACATCTCTTACATCTCCTGCTTTGACAGGCGTGTTCTTTACCACTAACACCACCTGGGAAGTCCCGCAACAATGCGATCTGCCTTTATTATACATACATTCCCCTCCCTCTAGAACCTCCCTCCCTTTCCCGCAATCCCATCCCTCCAGGTCATCACATTAATGGGGGGGGGGGGGGGAAGCAAAGTACAGAGCAATATTTAGAGTATGTTACCTTCTGCATAAGAAAAGAAATATGAAAGTAAAAACATATTTTTTAAAGAATAGAATGATAAAACCAGTTGTAAAAACCATTTACCTAAACACCTCACTTAAAAGTCAGAAATTGACAGACTCAATAAAAACAAAACCTAACTGTATTATTTGCAGGAAACACACTTGAAACATAAAGATGGAGGCAAGCTGAATGTAAAAGGATAGGTTAAGATCTTTCACACAATCACTAAGCATAAAAAAGCTGGTGTGACTCTAAAAATAGTAGACAAGAGACTTCCCTGGTGGTCCAGTGGCTAAGACTTCACAGTCCCAGTGCAGGGGGCCCGGGCTCTATCCCTGGTCACGGAACTAGATCCCCTGTGTTGTAACTAAGCCTGGCACAGACAGATAAATTAGAAAAGAGCTACCAAGGTAAACGTCAAGAGAAAGAATACTACTAACGATCAGAAAAGGGCATTTTGTTATAATACAAGGGTCAATTCATCAAAAAAAATATAGCAATCTTAACTGTGCAAGCAGCTCATAACATAGCTCCCAGATACATGAGATAAAATATGAGAGAACTGGTTTTCGTAACAGATCCCTGCAGTTTTAGGCGGTAAGCTTCTCATTTGTCACTTTGAGAGCGTGCCTGGAGTTGACAGTTGGCTGCCCTGATTTATCAGTTTTGGTTTTTTTTTAAGACTTCTCCTGCTGTTAGCAATAGCCAGTATGCTCCCCAATCCTCATGATTTTCTTCACTCCCTACCATCCAACTCACAGCCACTGCATCAGCAGATGCCTTGCTTTCCACCCACATTTTGCCCAAATTAACCACAGGTTAAAGTCTTAATTATCTCAATGCCATTGCATGCCAGGTGATCATCACACCTTCTTATCACTAATAACAGGATCCTCAAGGCTTCAGTTGGTGAGTAATCCAGCTCCAAACATCTGTCTGCTTTCTAGGGTCACACCTGTTATGACTATCTCTGTCTGAGCCTCCCAGACAGCCAAACCTGAGGCCATCTGAAAGAGCTAGAGTGTGTGTGTGTGGGGGGGGGGGGGGGGGGGGAGTGGGGGGAGTGGGAAGGAGAGTGGTCTGCAGGGAGGGGAGGGGAGGGGAAGCAAGGCAGGAGGGAGAAAGAGCCAATACAAGGGTGTATTGCCAGCTGGCCATTGCCTATTAATGTGCACAGCCCTGTGGGACCACTCGCTTCTCAGCACAGTCTGTCCAGGAGGGGAAAAAAGGGAAGAATTGATCGGTGGGCTCCATCTCCACCAGTCAAAGGTTGGCCGTAGAGTTGCCCTTGTGGGGACACCCAGCAGAGAATCAGAAAGTCTCCCACCTTAGCATCAGTGGGGTAGCCCTCTGGCTCAAGACTAGAATCGCTTAACATGGGAGTTGTGAAGGAAAGGGCTATCAAGATGTGTGATGGCAATAAGAGCCCGTGAAAAGAGGCTTCTTGCAGCTACAGCTAGGAAAGCACATCTGAGGCAGAGAATCCAGATGGTCCATAGGAAGGGTCTGATACAGCGTATCTGCAAAACCCAAAGAGTAAATTGGTGCAGCCACTATGGGAAACAGTACAGAGATTCCTCAAAAGACTAAAAATAGAGCTATCATGTGATATAGCAATCCCACCCATAGGTATATATTTGGGGGAAAAAATGAAAACAGGAATTCAAAAACATGCATGTTCATAGCAGCATTGTTTACTAGTGCCAAGATAGGGAAGCACTCCAAGTGCCTGTCAACAGATGAATGGATAACGATATGGATAAAGATGGTATGTGTGTACAATGAATACTACCCAACCAGACTGGTTCCAAATAGGAAAAGGAGTACGTCAAGGCTGTATATTGTCACCCAGCTTATTTAACTTATATGCATAGTATATCATGAGAAACGCTGGGCTGGAAGAAGCACAAGCTGGAATCAAGATTGCCAGGAGAAATATCAATAACCTCAGATATGCAGATGATACCACCCTTATGGCAGAAAGTGAAGAAGAACTAAAAAGCCTCTTGATGAAAGTGAAAGAGGAGGGTGAAAAAGTTGGCTTAAAGCTCAACATTCAGAAAACTAAGATCATGGCATCTGGTCCCATCATTTCATGGCAAATAGATGGGGAAACAATGGAAACAGTGTCAGACTTTATTTTTGGGGGGCTCCAAAATCACTGCAGATGGTGACTGCAGCCATGAAATTAAAAGATGCTTACTCCTTGGAAGGAAAGTTATGACCAACCTAGATCACATATTAAAAAGCAGAGACATTACTTTGCCAACAAAGGTCCGTCTAGTCAAAGCTATGGTTTTTCCAGTGGTCATGTATGGATGTGAGAGTCGGACTGTGAAGAAAGCTGAACGCTGAAAAATTGATGCTTTTGAACTGTGGTGTTGGAGAAGACTCTTGAGAGTCCCTTGGACTGCAAGGAGATCCAACCAGTCCATCCTAAAGGAGATCAGTCCTGGGTGTTCATTGGAAGGACTGATGCTGAAGCTGAAACTCCAATACTTTGGCCACCTCATGCGAAGAGTTGACTCACTGGAAAAGACTCTGATGCTGGGAAGGATTGGGGGCAGGAGGAGAAGGAGATGACAGAGGATGAGATGGCTGGATGGCATTACCGACTTCATGGACATGAGTTTGAGTAAACTCCGGGAGTTGGCAATGGACAGGGAGGCCTGGCGTGCTGTGATTCATGGGGTCACAAAGTCGGACACAACTGAGCAACTGAACCGAACTAACCCAACCACTAAAAAGAAAAAAAAAAAAAAAAACCGAAATTCCACCTTTACAGTAACACAGATGGACCTAGAGAACAGTATGAGAAAAATGAAATACTGTATGATATCACTTATATGTGGGATCTAAAAAATAACACAAACGAATGTATGTGAATGTAAAACAGAAACAAACTCACGGATATAGAAAACAAAATAGTGGTTACCAAAAGGGAGAGGGAAAGGAGGAGGGACAGATTAGAAGTATGAGATTAACAGACACAAGCTATAGTATCTAAAATAGATAAGCAACAAGGATACATTGTGTAGCACAGGGAATTATAGCCACTATCTTGTAATAACTTAGAGTGGCGTATAGCCTGCAAAAATACTGAATCACAATGCTATACACCTGAAACTAATATAATATTGTAAATCAACTATACTTTGATTTTTAAAATAATAAAATGGGAAATTCTCACCAGCCAAAAGGAAAACCCCTACAAACAGTGCACTTAAATGTGAAGTATCAAATGCTTTCCCCTTGAAGTCAGAAAGGAAACAAGGTTGCTAAGAGCACCAATTTCTGTCTGCAATGACCCTCAAGGGCAGTTCAATAAAGCATTAAAAGGAAAGAAAAACTATAAGGATTGGTCAGGAAGAAATAAAGCTGTTATTATTCATAGAGAATAAGGCTGTATTCTTAGAAAATTAAAGAAATCTATAGATGAACTATTAGAATTAATAAGTGAATTTATAAGGGACAGTGGGAGGAAAAGGTCCGTTTAAGAAGTCAATTTTATTTCCACATGGGAGCAACAAACCAATAGAAAATGATAACTTTAAACATACACCATTTACAAAAGTACCAAAAACACCAAGTATTGCTCAGCTATGGAGCCCACAGATGGGCAGCTCAACACTAATTACTGAAAGGCAAAAAAACAAGTCAAGACAAAATGAAGTAAAAATGCTCAATGCCCAAATGGGCTCTGAGCTGTTAATTTCCATTTCTGTTTCATTTCATTCGTTGCCTCCAGCCTAGCCCAGGTCTTGTCTGCAGTAGTATTCCTCCCTGGGAGGCATAATTGAAAAGGTGATAAGACCTGTTCTGTAAACTGAAAGATAAATATGAGTGGTAGATTGAATGCCATCAGACCACTCTGAAGGCCTTCTGGGGAAAAGTCAAAGATACTCCCTGGGTGAAATTTGACTCTCGCAGTGTACCTGGAGGCCAGAATGTGAAAGAGGAGCTCAGAAACTTTACAAACTGCATGATGGAGCCTCTGACTCTCCTCTCCTTCCACTCAGACATGGCATTGGGAGGCTCTGCTCTACAGCTGTGTCAGTCAGTTGGGAGAAGAACCTTTCTCACCCACAGGAAAAGAAACCTGTCCGTTGTTTGAAGAGTTGGGTGGAAGCTCCCCTGGGGTTGAAAAGTGAAAAAGTGTTAATCATTCAGTCACGTCTGACTCTTCAAAACCCTATGGACTGTAGCCCACCAATGTCCTCTGTCCATAGAATTCTCCAGGCAAGAATACTGGAGTGGTAGCTGTTCCCTCCTCCAGTGGATCTTTCCAACCCAGGGATCGAACCTGGGTCTCCTGCATTGCAGGTGCATTTTTTACCCACTGAGCTACCAGTGAAGCCTGGACGGTTTATCCACAAGGCAATTTGGTTTCCTTAACTAAAGTTGACAAGGTTTAAATGACCTACTGACATGCTAGAAACCAGGGGAAATGCATGAACTCTAAAACACAAAAAGGCAGTGCAGTGGTTAAGACTCCACACCTCCAATGCAGGGGTACAGGTACCAGGCAGACTCTTTACCATCTGAGCCACAAGGGAAGCCTGGAGTCTTATATATGGGCCTCCAGAATTCCCAAGGTGGGCTTGCGGGGAACTTCACAAGTTGAAGATTAAATGAGATCATAGAAAGTAAACTACTTTGAAAGAACAAGAAGTATCTGCATAGATGCCAGTAAATGTTTTTTTAGGCTCTTTGAGGATCTCTTCTTATACTCTGCTTTTCTGATATTAGAGAATGAGTCACGATTCCCCAGGCCTCTTCCATCCCCAACTCCTACTCCTGTTTCCTCCACTAACCCAATCCCACTCTAAATCTGCCACCCAAGCCTAGACAAACTTCAAGTAAGGAAAACTTTGCTCATCATTTCTTGTGCCCCAGAGAAATGTGGCTTTTCCTAAGGCTCACAGGCTCTCAATGCTACATCACCCATGCCTAAAGGGAAAAAAGTGTTAGTCACTCAATCGTGTCTGACTCTTTGTGGCCCCGTGAACATCAGCCCACCAGGCTTCTCTGTTCATGGGATTCTCCAGGCAAGAATACTGGAGTGGGCTGCCATTCCAGGGGGTCTTCCCCACCCAGGTTGGAACCTGGGACTCCTGCATTGCAGGCAGATTCTTTACCATCTGAGCCACCAGGGAAGCCCCACCCATGCCTAAGGTATCAGCAATTGATTTAGGGAGATTTGGGAACCAAGACTAAGAGGGGAAAATTTGGGGACAAGTGGGTCTCCTCAGTGCCCTGCCCCAAGGACAGGCTCGTGGACAGTTTTTCATGGTTGGGGAATGGAGTCTGGTGGTGGTGGGGAGATGTGCAGGCAGTAAGGCAAGCGATGGTGGGGGTGGGGAGAGGCAGATGTCCCGCTGCTCACCTCCTGCTGTGTGGCCGTGGACTGGGGGCTGGGGTCCCCGGCCCCAGCCCACTGTCATCTGTCCTCCTGGAACCCTTCCCTTTACCCCTAGAATGTTCCCGACATGCTTAGCTCTCATATTTAGTCCTCCAGGATTGAAGCAAAAGGGCATTTCTTTCCTTCTTCCTCCCTATCTTTCGAGTTTGAAAGCTCTTCTCAGCAAAAGCAGGATTGTCTCTCACTGTTGTTAGTTCATGGGCAGAGGATGGTAGTGATAATGAGGATGTGTGTGTGCGTGCTCCGTTGTGTCAGACCCTTTGCGACCCCATGGACTGTAGCCCACCAGGCTCCTCTATCTGTGGGATTGCCCAGGTAACAATATGGAGTGGGCTTCCTACTCCAGGGGATCTTCCCGACCCAGGAGTCCAACCTGTATTTTCTGCATCTCCCACAGTGGCAGGCAGATTCTTCACCATTTGCGCCACCTGGGGAGCCCAATAATTATGATACTAATTTTTGTGTCAGTTTTTTTTAAGGATATAAGACCACACTTTGTATCTGCGATTTCTCCAGCAGCCACTTGGATTTTAGAATCCATATTCTCAAACTCTAGCAATTATTAGACAATGTGTGATTAACCCAAGTTTTGCTCATGGTTTAAAAAAATCCCCTGGGGTGTTAGAAGACCTTGAGTCTAAACCACTGGGGGTTCTTTGAGGAGATAGTATTTCCCCACACTTGGCATCACCTGTGGAGTTACAGACAGATGGACAGAATCAGGAATTTTCCTCCCTACCCGCCAAATCTGCTCTTCCTCCTCTGCTCCATTTCTGAGTCTGAAATTGTTCATTGATTCACCCTCTGAACCTCAGAGTCACTTTCAGTTTCTCTTCTATCTTCATGGCGAAAGTCAATGTCAAGTTCCTCTCCTGTGACCAGAGGCCAGCCCTGCTCTGAATTCTTGCCCTGTGATCAGTCCCCGCACCTGGAGCCTACCCACACTGGTCCTTACCAAACAGTCCAAAAGTTGATGTTTTCCCAACCAAAGTTCATGTCATGGAGAGCTAGGGATAGTTCCTTACCTGATCATCTATCGGGTTAAGGAAATTTTCTTTCATTAGCCATTTTAAAAAGTCACGAATAAGGATTTAATGTATGGCACATATTCAATATCTTTTAGCATCCTGCATGGAAAAAAATCTGAAAAAGTACACATATATATGTATTTACATATGTGTGTATGTATATATGTATATTCATACCTATGATAAAAGTATATATGCTGAATGTTTATATACTGAATCACATTGTCATCTACCTGAAACTAACACAATATTGGAAATCAACTATACCTCACCTGGGCTTCCCAACTGGCCAGAATGCACAGAGAATCTGTCTGGACTGGTACTTGCAGTAAAGAACCCGCCTGCCAGTGCAGGAGACATAAGAGATCTGGGTTTGATCCCTCTGTCGGCAAGATCCCCTGGAGGAGGGCATGGCAACCCACTCCAGTGTCCTTGCCTAGAGAATCCCATGGACAGAGGAGCCTGGTGAGCTGCTGACCATGGGATCTCAAAGAGTCAGCACGATTGAGCAGACACAGCACAGCATACCTCAATTACATAACCAATTTTTTAAATCAGGAGTAAGTATTAAGTTCACTATTTCTTTTTTAGTATCTCAAACAGCGTGTGGAATTCTTATTGGATCTACTGGTATGCTATATCTTATTAAAATATTTTCTATTTTTATGCCATTTTTACCCTCCAGTGACAAGCCCTACTTCATCATCATAGCAGATAATTGTTTTATGTTGAATTTTGTTTCTCAGTGTTTTGTTTGGAATTTTCACAGATATGATTCTCAATAATTAGGGCATTACAACAGTAATGATTTTCCAACAGTGAGCTGTATGACCCTTAGTTTCCACAGAGGCCCCAAGTATATCTGAGGGTGAGAAATAGGAATAGGAAGGGGAATAGAAAAAGGAATAGCAACTCTTTAATTTGACATTTTTATTGAAATGATTGTAGACTCACGTGCAGTTATAAGAGATAGTCCAGAGAGATTCCTTGTGCATTTTGGCCAATTTACCTCATTCGTAACATTTTCAAACTTATAGTATAATATCAGAACCAGAATATTGTCATTCTGTAATCCAGGGTCTTATTCCGATTTCCTGAGTTTTACTTATACTGCGTGTGTGTAGGTTTATGTAAGTTCACCTGTGTAGGTTCATGTATCCACCAGTACCATCAGGCTACTCAAAAGTCCCAGCACCACAAAGATCCCTATCACTCCCATACCTCCTGACAACCCCTTCACTCTGCTCTTTTCTAATCCCTGGAAACCTCTATTATGTCCTCCATTTCTCCCCCCGCCCCCCACTTAAAAAAATGTTATTTGAATGGAACTATACAGTTTGTAACTTTTGGGGATTGGCTTTTCTCACTCTGCATAATTTCCTGGCTATTCATTCAAGTTATTGTATGCAGCAACAGCTGGTTCCTTTTTCATTGCTGAGTAATACCCCATGGTGTGGATGTTCCAAAGCTTGATCAGCCATGTGTCTTCTTAAGGACATCTGAGTGGTTTCCAGTTTTTGACTATTACAAATAAAGCTGTTATGAATATTTGCATACAGGTTTTTAGGGAAATGTAAGTTCTCATTTCTCTGGAATAAATGCTCAATTGATGGGGTGTACGGTAAGTGGGTATCCAGCCTTATAAGAAACTGTCAAACTGTTTCCCGGGGGTGATGGTACCATTTTATATTCACTTCAGCAAATGTAAGAGTGACCCAGTTTCTTTGTTTCCCTGCCAACGTTTGGTGTTGTCACTAATTTTTATCTCAGCCATCCTGATAGGTAGGTAATAGGAGCTCATTGTGGATTTTTTTCCCTTTGAGATGTAGTTGTATACAATAATTATTAATTTCAGGTGTTCATCGTGGTTTTATTTTGCATTTCCCTGATGGTTGATGATGTTTAAGACCTTTTCACATGCTTATTTGTCATGAACTGACAATGAAGTGTCAATTCATGTCTTTTACCCATTTTTTTTTTACTGTTTTGTTTTTTACTGTTGAGTTTTGTGTTCTTTATACGTTCTAGAAATTACTCCTTTGTTGAATATGCTTTGCAAGTATTTTCTCCCTGTGTGTAATGTCCCCTCTTTAGAACAAAAGTTTTTAATTTCAGTGACATCCAGTATCAATTTTCCCTTTTACGGATCATGTTTTTTTTGTGTCAAGTCTAAGAACTCTGTCTCTAGTTCTAAATTCTAAAGATTTTTGCCTGTTTTTTCTTAAAGTTTATAGCTTTATGTTTATGTCTATGATCTGTTTTGACTTAATTTTTGTTTAAGGTGTGAGATTTAGGTGAAAAGAGATTCTTTGTGGATGTTCAGTTGTCTTACCACCATCTGTTGTAAAGGCTATTTTCTCCTCCATTGAATTATTTTTGCACCTTTGTCAGAAAACAGTTAAGCATAATTGTTTGGGTCTATATCTGGGTTCCCTATGACCTTGTGTATATCTCTCTGTCATTAACACACATCCTTGAACACTGTAGCTACGAAATGTCCTGAAATCAGGTAGATTGATTTTTCCCACTTTATTCTTCCTTTTCAAAATTGTTTAGTCTATTTTGTTTTGTATGTCTATATAAATTTTATTTTTTAAATTTGTGTTTATTTGTGGCTGTGCTGGATCTTCATTTCTGTGCAGGCTTTCCTCTAGTGGCAGTGAGTGGGGGATGCTCTCTATTGAGGTTCACGGGCTTCTCATTGGAGGGGCTCCTTTTGTTGCAGAGCACAGCCTCTAGAGCGCAGGCTCAGTAGCTGGGACACATGGGCTCAATTGTCCCATGACATGTAGGATCTTCCCAGATCAGGAATTGAACGTGTCTCCTGCATTGGTCGGAGAAGGCAATGGCACCCAGTACTCTTGCTTGGAAAATCCCAAGGACGGAGGATCTTGGTAGGCTGCAGTCCATGGGGTCACTAAGAGTCAGACACGACTGAGCGACTTCACTTTCACTTTTCACTTTCATGCATTGGAGGAGGAAATGGCAACCCACTCCAGTGTTCTTGCCTGGAGAATCCCAGGGGCGGGGAGCCTGGTGGGCTACCGTCCATGGGGTCGCACAGAGTCGGACACTATTGAAGCGATTTAGCAGCAGCAGCCTGCATTGGTAAGCAAATTCTTTACTACTGAGTCACCAGGGAAGCCTTCCATATAAACTTTAGAAAAGGCTTATCTGCATCTGCAAAAAACCTTGTGAGATATTGATAAGAGTTGTTTTAAACCTATCAGTCAGTCTGGGGAGAATTGGCATCTTTATTGAGTCTTCCAATCTATTACAGTATGTCTTGCCGTTTACATAGTTCTTCTTTGATGTTTTTCATCAGTACTTTGCAGTTGTTAGCATTCAGATCCTGTACACATTTGGTAAACTGTATAATATAAGTATTTTATTTTCACTAGACTGACTGAATGGTATTATGAGAATATCCTTATTAGTTCTCAGAGGGTTGGGGGAGGGGACTTTCTTTGTAAACAGTCAGGATATCTATAGATAAAGGTAGTTTTCTTTTTTCTTTCTTAATCTGCATGCCTTTCATCTATTTTTTCTTAGATTTGTGGAATGACTAGCACTTCCAGTACCATACTGAGTAAGAGTGATGAAAGTGGACACCTTTTGCCTAGTCCCAGATCTTAGAGGGAAGGCAGTCGGTCTTTCACAGTTAAGTTTAAAGTTAACTAGGATTTTCATAGAGGTTCTTTATCAAGTTTTAGAATTTCCCTTCTGTCACAAACTTGCTGAAAGTTTCTATCATAAGTGGGTATTGGATTTTATCACATGCTTTTGTGTCATGAGAAGCAGGTTGCTGACACAGGTTTGATTCCTGGGTGGGGAAGAGCCCCTGGAGAAGGAAGTGGCAACCTGCTCCAGTGTTCTTGCCTGGAAAACTCCATGGACAGAGGAGCCTGGTGGCTCAGAGTGAGACACTACTGAGTGACTAAGCACAAATTATAATCACGTGAGGACTGTTTTTAGCTTGTTGGTGTGATGGATTTCATTGAGTGACTTGGAACGCCGAACCACTCTTGCATACCTGCAATGAATCTTACTCGGCCTTGGTATATAGTTCTTTTTATATTTTGCTAAATTCCACTTGCTAGTATTTTGCCAAAGAGTGTTGTGTCTGAGTTCATGAGAGAGGTTGGTCTACAGTTTTCATTTTTCGTATTGTTTTTGGTATCAAGGTAATACTAACTTTATAAAATAAGTTGGGAAGTGTTTCCTTCTTGTCTGTTTCCTGAAGAAATTATATAGAATTATATACTAATTATATAGAATTATATAGAAATTATAGAATTATAATTATATAGAAATTATATAGAATTATATAGAAATTATATAGAAGAATATTAATTCTTCTTTAAATGTTTGGTAGAATTCTCCAGTGAATCTATCTGAAGATGGATTTTTTTTCAAGACTTTTAAAATGACTGATTCAGGTACTCTAGTGGTTACAAGACTAGTCAGATTGTCTGTTTCATCTTGGTTGGATTTTGGTAGTTTGTGGGGTTCTTTTGAGGAAATGTTCCTTTTTAATTAAGTTGTCAAATTTATCACTGTAAAGCTATTTAGTATAGTATACTCTTGTTATCCTCGTAGTAAAAGATCTATAGTGCCCACTTATTTTTAAAAGAGAAAAACATAGAGTTTGTTTCTCTATTGTATGTTACAAAAGAATTATAGATTGTGGAATGCAGTTTAAAGATGACATATGCTGACAAGCACCTTGTATTGTATGGCACTGCCATAATTCAAAATCTTTTTATCTTGGAATTGTTTGGAACCAAAAATTAAAATTTGTGTTCACAAGCACACCAAGATGAGTATCCTATAAGGATGATATCAGTGATTTTTTAAAGTTGTTATTATTCTGGAGCCTCAAACAAGCATTATAACTTCTGTGATAATAATAATTAAATTATTTGAATTATTTATTTCTTTAACGTTTTAATGTTTATTTCTGTAACACTCTACATTGATTTTTGGAAAATCACCCTGCCTTTTTTTCTAACACAAAGGGGTAGAAAGTTTGTTACCCTATTGAATGACAAAAAATTGACAGAATCTGTAGTGATATCCCGTATTTAATCCTTTTTATTGTTAATCTGTGTCTTTTTCTGCTTCATCAGTTTTCCCGCAGCCTTATCAGTTGTACTGATCTTTTCCCCAAGAACCAGAATTTTGTTTCATTGATTTCCTCTATTTTCCTATTTTCCATATCATTGATTTCTGCTTTTGTCTTTATTCCTACCTTCTTCTTGTTTTGGGTTTATTTTGCTTTTCTTTTTCTAGACTCTTGAGGTAGACACTTGGGTTATTAACTTGAGACTTTTCCTGATTTCTAATATAAGCATTCATTGCTGGAAGCATCCCTCTCAGCACTGCTTTTGTGTCATCCCAACATATTTTGATACATTGTATTTTTTGTTTTCATTCAGTCCTATAAGGTTTAATAGAGTGTGCTTTATTCATTCTCCAAGACCCACTCTTAATACAATGACGCCATGAAAAACTTCAGTTTACAGACAGCTCTCAGCTATGTCCTGTGTAAAAAAGAAAAACACCAAGAAAGTAGAAATGGTCTCAAACTCAAGTGTGCATCTGGAAGCAATTCAAAGGCATCACACTGACCGTGGAGGACAGTCAGGAAGAAATTGTGTGGGAAGAAGTGAATATAGTAGACAGTCAGTATAGCCAATATCAGGTTCCTGAAGACCTGCTCTGCTCCTGTGAGGAGAAGATAGGAGGCATTTACCAGCTCGTGTATGCGAAATTCAATCCTCTTTTCATTATGCCAAAAAGCTTCTTATTTAGACCTCGTTTTCTCTACTTAGAATAGTTTTACAGGGAATTGGACTTTTGTGGCCTTTAATATTGAAAAGATGTCTTACTGAGATTGACTGTGTGTGTGTGTTCTACTTTTTTTTTTTTTTTCCCCGAGAGGAAGGCTTCTTTTTTGATCCATAGTTTTTTGGAACTGAGTTGTTTAATTCCTACATGTATAGAAATGTTCTAATTGTCTGTTATTGATTTCTAGTTTGATTCCATTATGGTTGGAGAACATTGTGTGATTTCATTTCATCTATTTTTTTATTAAAGCTATTCTGTTTTATAAAAAATTTTTTGAGGTTTATTTTATGCCTCAGAAGATCATCTATCTTGGTGAATGTTTCTTGGTCACTTGAAAAAGAACTTATATTTTGTTGGTGGGTGGAATGTTTTATAACTGTGAATTAGAGTCTGATGACTGATTATGCTGTTCAGACCTCCTGTATCTCTGATTTAAGGCTGCTTACAACTCTAGTTGTTGTTGAGTCACTAAGTCATGTCCGTCTCTTTGAGACCCCACAGCCTATAGCCTACCAGATTCCTTGGTCCATGGAATTCTCCAGGCATCTAATAATTCTTTTTTAACAGTTATTTTTAATTCATTTATTTGTTTGGCTGTGCTGGATCTCAGTTGTGGCATGTGGGATCTCTAGTTGAGTGTGGGCTCTAGTTCCCGGACCAGGGATTGAGCCGGGAACCCCTGCACAGAGACCTCGGAGCCTTGCCCACTGAACCACGAGGGAAGTCCTTGTAAGATGCTGAGGGGAAGTGTTGAAATCCTCAACTATAATTGTGGATTTGTCTGTCTCTCCCTCCAGGTCTATCAGTTTTTACTCCACCTATTTTGAGGGTCTGTTGTTTGCTATATGTGTAAATCTATTTTCCTAGTGGATTGATCCTTTTTAATAACTTTTTAAACCCCTTTTGTTGTCATTGAGCCCTTTCTGTTTCCTCTTCAAGGTATTTTTAATAACCTATATTTTCCCAGAAAACCTTCAACATCATTGAGGTTCTCAAAACATTTTGCTATCCCAAAGTATATTGTGTGTATATGCATACATGGTGTTTCTATATTTACACAGTATAAACAATAATGTGCAAACACTATATACTTTACAGCATTGCTTTGGAAGGTTTTATAATATACATAAATGTGATTGCACCCTATGTATCCATTTGTAGATTGCTTTTCTCATCAACATCAGGTTCTCCAGATGTATCCGTATTAACACATAAAGATACCTCATTGCCTTTAAGTGCTGTGCGGTAACCCTTTCTGTGAATACACATGCACAGTTTATCCACCCTCATGCCTGGTCTTTCCTGTCCTGAAGTTTCATTGTTCTGGGCCTGCGTAGGCGCTGATGCAGGACAGTTGGCAGGACAGTTAACTGGGAGTTACTCACGCTCTTCCCTGCCTCCTGGAGTTCTCTCCTTCCCCCCCACCTCCCATCTCCCTCCTCCCTGCCCTCCCACAAAACTCCAAACTCCTCCCGGGGCTCCTCTTTTTTTCTGAAATCTCTCTCCGCAGTTTTTACATGTCAGGCCTTTATACCTTGGGAAGCTTTCTCTACCCCTGTGGAATTTTCCTCACTCAGCCAGCCCAGGGCCAGTGTTGTTGTTGTTCAGCCTCTTAAGTCCTGTCTGACTCTTCACGACCCCATGGACAGCAGCATGCTAGGCTCCTCTGTTGCCTTCTCTGTTGGAGAAGGCAATGGCACCCCACTCCAGTACTCTTGCCTGGAAAATTGCATGGACAGAGGAGCCTAGTAGGCTGCAGTCCATGGGGTCACTAAGAGTCGGACACGACTGAGTGACTTCACTCTCACTTTTCACTTTCACGCATTGGAGAAGGAAATGGCAACCCACTCCAGTGTTCCTGCCTGGAGAATCCCAGGGATGGGGGACCCTGGTGGGCTGCCATCTATGGGGTCACACAGGGTTGGACCCGACTGAAGTGACTTAGCAGCAGCAGCAACAGGAGCAGGCTCCTTGGTCCTCCACTATCTCCCAGAATTTGCTCAGATTCATGTCCATCGAGTCTGTGATGCTATCTAACCAGCTCATCCTCTGCTGCCCCCTTCTCTTTTTGCCTTCAATCTTTGCCAGCATCGGGGTCCTTTCCAGTGAGTCGGCTCTTCGCATCAGGTGGTCATGGAGTTTCAGCATCAGTCCTTCCGATGAATAGTCACGGTTGATTTCCTTTAGAATTGACTGGTTTGATCTTCTCACAGTCCAAGGGATTCTTAAGAGTCTTCTCCAGCACCACCGTTTGAAAACATCAATTCTTTACTGCTCAGCCTTCTTTATGATCCAACTCTATGATCTGTAAGGGGCAAACACTGCCTCCAAAATTCATCTTTCCCTCCTCAGGTCTGCCTCAACGTTCATTCAAATCTCTGTGGAATTGTCAGTTTCATTTTGTAATGTGTGCATTTTCTGCCCCCACTGGGTCTGGTGTGTGCTATTTTTAAGGACAAGTACAATGATTCATTGACCTCTGTGCCCCATCTCCCTTCAGATCTACTCAGCTCCCAGCGTTGTTCTAGAACCTGCTGGGTGCTTGATCGACATTTTTCAAATCAGCACACCAATGAACAAAGCCTGCAGCTTTTAAACAACTTCTACAGGCCACTCCCACTCAGCTATGCAGGGACTCATTTGAGTGTGGAATAAAATCCCACAGGGCACACTGGCTGTTTTCCTAGAGGAGCTTTTCTGGAGCCAGACTCAGGAATCCTGCAGTCCAGTCCTGTCCACAGCCTGTACTGCTGATGTGCATGTTTGAGAGAGGTCCTGAGAGGTGGAAGGCCCCCATCCTAATAACCGGGAGGGATCAGACCCCTAATTGGAACAGATTTTCAGGGGTGGCCAGTGAGAGGTACAGGGCTACCACCTGTCCAGCTGGGGAGTCACCAGAGACTGCCTGCAGAGTTTGGGTATCCCCGAATAATGATTACAATTAATTCAATACTTAGGGTAATGCGCCCAGAAACATTCCTCAGCACTTGACAAATCCCAGCTGTTAATTGTTTATGGGTTATTAGCCCCAAGTCTCTGGACTCGGTGCTCCTCGCAGGCTTTTCTTCTTAACTGAACCTTTTTAAGTACCCCACGTGTGCTTCCTTGCTGGATCATCGGCAAAGAATCTGCCTACAATGCAGGAGCCGCAGGAGACCTGGGTTCGATCCCTGGGTGGGGAAGATCCCCTAGAGCAGGAAATGGCAACCCACTCCAGCATTCTTGCCTGGAAAATCCCATGGACAGAGAAGCCTGGTGGGCTACAGTCCATAGAGTTGCAAAGAATTGGACACGACTGAAGCAACTTAGCTTGGCATGGCACAGCAAGAACCCTATGTAGCAGGAACTAGGACACAGTGCTAGTCATACTATTCCCACTTTCCTGATGGAGAATCTGAGGCTCAGATGAGGCAAAGTATCCTGCTTATGGTCACACAATAAGAAGCAGAGCTGGGATACAAGCCCAGGTGAGTCTGCTGTCTCCAAATGCTGTTTTTCCTTCCCTCCCTTCCTCCCTTCTTTTCTTTCTCCCTTCTTGTTCAACATGACTCTTTATCATACAAAGAAAACCTGATTCCAGGCCATATACCTAGAGTACAAATGTTCTTTACCCTTCTTCTCCCATCCTGGGGCTTCCCTGGTGGCTCAGACGACAAAGAATCTGCCTGCAATGATGAAGACCTGGGTTCTATCCCTGGGTTGGAAAGATCCCCTGGAGGAGGGCATGGCAACCCACTTCAGTATTCTTGCCTGGAGGATCCCACGGACAGAGGAGTCTGGAGGTCTACAGTCCGTAGGGTCACAAAGCATTAGACATGACTGAGTGACTAACACTTTTTCTCCCATCCTAATCTGAGCACAGAAACACGTGGCTCTATTTCATTTCGAAGCCGTGACTAGTTTTTAAATGATCTTTTTGGAGAGGCGATAGATTCCCACGGCTCAGAAATCAAACTCTCTAACTCTCCAGGACTGTCAACACCTCTACCCCGCACCAGCCCCACCGCCCCTCCTCACCCACTGGGCTCATTTTTCCAAGTCCTCCCAGAGCATCTTCATTTGCATCCATGCGTGGACAAGTGCCCTTTCTGATTCCTCCCACTTTGGGCCCCAGAGATAGCACGTTCTGCACACTGTTTTGCATCTTCAACAGTTGTTTATGAACTATTGTTCCATAGTGTGTTTTGCCTCTGGTTCGCAAGAAGGAAGGGAGTGGGTTTAAGGCCCCAGCCAACGTTTCTCAAAGGAGGCGTTTGTTCTGAAATGTTCTCTTATCTTCCTTCCTTCGCTTCATTCCCAGCCGCTCGGCCTGGCTCCTCTTTTGCTGGTCCCTGGATGTCTGAACCTCTTCCCTCGATCTCTGCATGTGCCCACTGACCAAAGGCATTTCTCCCTTTGCCCTTCCCACACCGCCAGGATGCACCGCTTGATACAGAAGCGTGCGGGTCCCACTCTGTTACGTAAAAGGGGCTTTTCCGGAGGTGTGGGGAGAGTGCCTGTGACAAATGGGCTTCATTTGTTGTTGTTCAGTTGTTCAGTCATGTCCGACTCTTTGCAACCCCATGGACTGCAGCACGCCAGGCTTCCCTGTCCATCACCAACTCTCTGAGCTTGCTCAAACTCATGTCCATGAGTCAGTGATGCCATCCAACCATCTCATCCTCTGTCGGCCCCTTCTCCTCCTGCCTTCAGTCTTTCCCAGCATCAGGGTCTTTCCCAGTGAGTCACCTCTTTGCATCAGGTGACCAAAGTATTGGAGTTTCAGCTTCAGCATCAGTCCTTCCAATGAATAGTCAATTGATTTCCTTTAGGATTGACTGGTTTGATTTCCTTGCAGTTCAAGGGACTCTCAAGAGTCTTCTCCAGTACCACAGTTCAAAGGCATCAATTTTGTGGGCTTTATGGGCATTGCTGAATGGAGATTGCCAAATGGCTACAGCCTCTTGGGGAGGAAGGAACAGGAGTCCTTCTTCCTCATGCATTCCCACGCTGCCACCAGTGAGGGCAGGACACTTTCCCCGCCTCCCATAGCCTCTGTCCTGCCAGTCCCAGCCCTGCCCAGCTCCTTTGTACTCCCAGAGCTGAAATGATGACTCATCGGTGACCTTGATCCCTGCTGCTCCCCCAGAAGAGCCATCACTGCCTCCCGGCCCCTCCCTTGAGAACCAAAGCTGACAAAGCTATCTCTTGCCACAGGCTTGCCCTAGGTAGGGCCCACCTGACCCCATTCTGGGGGAGCTTGACCAAAAATGCAAGGCCTGATTGAATGTATCTAACACTGAGATCAGAAACTTAATGGTGGCTAATACTGCTGCTAAAGTACATTCAGTTCATTCTGAATTCATTCAGTACAGAGGTATGAGGAGCCTACTATAAGGCAGGCACTCTTTAGGTCTAGAAATGGAGCAGTGAACACAAACCCTTGTTCTCAGGGAATTTACATCCTGGGAGAGCAGGCAGCCAGTTAGATACCCCCATGCCAAGTAAAGTGGATGTGTGTGTGGGGTGGGGTACCGCCAATATTTGTGTATTTGCATGGTCAATCAGGAATACCTTTAGATGAACAAGTTGAGTTTATTACTTGTTGCAATGAGGGAGCCCACATACCATGGGAGAACTGAGGGCATCTCAGCCCAAGGGTGTTACGAGGAACCTAGAGGAGGATTTGGGCTTTGGCTGGGTAGTTTGGAAGAGAGCCCAGGGAAGTGGGGGCATTGATTTGGATGGTGTGCTGTCAGAAAGCAGTGATGAGTCCATGATGGTGTATCTTAGTAAGCCTCATCTAAAAGGAAGGAGACCAGGTGGAGGCCAAAGCTGCAAGTTATAAAGAAACAGAGGTCACTCCTATTAACCAGGAGACACAGACTTGAGTATTTTGGGGCTTGGATGGTGCTCATGTTTTGCAGTGTTCAGATGTGATTATAGTCTTGTTTTTGTCTTGACCCAGTGTGGTCACCGAGAGACCTTGTCTGATGGTGATGTTCTGCCAAATTATTTACATTCAACTGGAAAACAGCAAAGCCTAGCTGTGCATGCAGGGCCAGCTCCCTGGGGTCATGGCTGCTTGTCCGTCAAGCCCTCTCTCACTTATTCGCTCTACCTTGTCCAACTCTTTGCAACCCCATGGACTGTAGCTCACCAGGCTCCTCTGTTCGAGGGATTTCCCAGACAAGAATACTAGAATGGGTTGCCATTCCCTTCTCCAGAGGATCTTCTCCACCCAGAGATCAAACTCAGGTCTCCTGCATTGCAGGTGGATTCTTTACCATCTGAGCCACTGAGGAGTCCATATCTGCTAGTATACCTGTTTACAAAGATAAATAAATAAAAAGACCCCTCCAATTGCTGTGTTGAGAATGGACTCTAGGGAGCAGAGATGGAAGATGCTTTGGGGGGCTGCTGAGATGGCTCAGGGGAGGAGAGATGATGGTGGTTTGGATAAACTTGGCAGAAAAAGTGGTAGGAAGAGCTCAGATTGGACACAGATTTAGAGGTGGGGTAAAACAGAATGGTGCCAAGATTTTTCATTCAAGCAAAAGATTGAATTGTCCTTTCCTGCGATGGGGAAGCCCCCTGAAGGAGCAAAATGTCTTTTGCAAGGTAATGGATCAGGAGTTCCTGGGGCGGGGAGGTGGGGAGGTGCCAAGTTGAGGCATCACTAGAATCCAAGCCCAGCCACTGAGTAAGCAGATGTACCTGTGGGCCTGAAGTTCCTGGAGAAGTTTGGTGGGATGACAGATTCGAGAGCTGCCAATGTTTATGTGAATATAAGGCAGGGCCCTGGATGAAATCACAGAGATCTGAGCACAGATGGGGAAGAGGTTTTGTCTGTCTTCACTCACTTCCCAAGCACTCCAATATTTGGACATCTGGGAAGTGAGGACTATCTCCAGAGGGAAAGTAACATCCAGTGAGGTAGAAGAACCAAGAGTTTAGTTATCTATTCACAAATATGTATTGAATTCTGTGCATCATCTCAGAATTTCTAAGACTTTAGATTTTGAACTACTGGAATACTGGACAGGTGGCATTGCCAGGTTGGGAAAAAAAGTGTGAGCCAAGACTGTTGGCTGACACCAAGAATTTGTTCCCTTTTTCTTGATAAAAGAACCACAACTCTGTTTGGAGAGGCAGTGTACCCATATAAGTATCTACATAAAATGTAAATGGAAGTATCATGTGGGACTTTAGCAGCCTGCTTCAATGGAGCTAATGTGGTTGGGAGGCACACATCTGCTCTTCTACTCTTATTCCTTCCTGCTGTCTGAAAGACAGATGTGACAGTTGGAGCTCCAGCAGCCATCTTGAATCACGAGGGCTCAGCAAATGGAAACCAAACATTAGGATGGCAGAATGGAAGTACAGGAGCCCATAATCCTCCTAACTGTGGAGCTGCCAACAAGTCATAGATTACTTAACTTTAGATTAAGTTAAGAAAGAAACAAACTTCTGTTTAAAATTCACAGTTATTTTAGGTTTTCTGTTGTACTGTAGCAAAATTCAATTCTGACATGAGATTTATTCACAGTATTTCCAAACTATGTGGGCAACTTGTGTGAGGAACCAAGTTGTCTACAGTTTGTGATGGTCCCTGCTCTCCCAGGACTCCCTGTGCAGTCAAGGAGTCACCGGTGTACCGCTGGTTCATGGGTCATAACAGCATTGACTGGTAGGGACTGTGATGGTGGGTGTGCTCGGGGTCTACAGTGAGGACTGAGACAGATGGCAAAGCAAGTTTCATCTTCTCAGTTCCTTTCAAATCATATCTAAATGCAATGACTCAACACGTGTTCTTGGTCTGATTTTTGTTCCATTGCCTACATTTAATTTTAATTTATTCCAGTACCTAATTTAAGCTTGGAGTTGAGGAGGGGGAAAAAATGATAATGTGGACCAGATTTTAGATGGTTGGCACTTATAATTTCAGAGAACCTCGATGGAATAATAAGTAATGGTTATGAACTTGCTAAGAATCAATTTGGTATGTGGAGCTTCATCCAACTGACAATTATATAAAGACGCAAGCTCTAGAAAATTGGCAGGAGGCTAAAACTACAAATGTGATCTGTGTCATTTCTTTAATGGACCAGTTATTTTGATGCCTCTTTTTCCCCTTGGAAGGCACCTTAACACACACTTGGCTAACTTCTTACCTCTGGCCAAGAATGCTCTTGACTATCAGAACTTTTGTCAGATCTAGGCCCTGTGGAGACATAAATCTATTACATGTGTAGGCTGTAAGTGCTCAGTCGCGTCTGACTCTTCTGACCCCATGGACTGTAGCTCGCCAGGCTTCTCTGTCCGTAGGATTCTCCAGGCAAAAATACTGGAGTGGGTCGCCATTTCCTCTTCCAGGGGGTTTTCCCTACCCAGGGATAGAACCCGAGTCTCCCTTGTCTCCTGCATTGGCAGCTGGATTCTTTACCATTGCACCCCGTGGGAAGCTGAAATCTATGATATACTGAGCACTTACCAGGTACCAGGCCCACTGCACGTGTTCTCTCATCTGTTTACAATAACCCTGCAAAATAGGTTCTAGAATCTTCCTTTCACCGATAAGAACCATCACTCAGAAAGCCTGAGCACTCTGTCTCTAGTCCTCAGCAACTCTTGAGAGGAGAGCTGGATTTCAAACCCTTTGCTCTACACCATAAGGCTTCTCTCCCACAATGCCTTGTGTCTCCTCCCGTCTTCTAACAGCTTTTGAAGCCTGGAATCTCTTCTGTTCAATCTAAATGGCTTTCTGCCCTTGGGGTCTCCTTCCCAGGGTCCACCAGTCACAATCCCACCCCTCACCCAAATCTTTTGTGCAATCTCCTTCCCTCCGCCAGAAACTTCCTTGTGCTTCCCCGTCTGTGTGAAGTCTGCTTCCTGGGAATTCTCCCCACCATGCGTGGCTCTTACAACGCATCCTTTTCTGTACTTAACCAGTGCTTTTTGTTTCCTTAAGTGACATAGCTGAATGATCCATTTTCAGTGGGAGGGAGGAACGATAGGACATTTTTTTGTGCACTTAATTTTGTTATAGGAGTTTGTTTCTTTTGATTCCTCAAATAACCCTATGAGGGCTTTTTAACCCGCCACTTTACAGATGAAGAAGTTGGATACACAGCCACCTAAAGTGGTGCAAACCCAGGAAGCAAGAAGGAGAAATTAAAATCCGCCGCCCCGAGCCTAGCTCATTGCTCAGGCATCCAGCAAATGTTTGTGGAGTGAATTAATGAACGGATGAATGAATGAATGCCTGCCGGTCAGCTTACAAAAGGAACTCGGTGAGAAATGACACCGGGAGGAGATCTGAAGTACCCTGAAAAATACATATTCCAAGTACAGATGGGGTTCAGTGCTGAAGAAAATCTCAAACACTGAGGCAAGCTCAGAATAAAAGAGAAACGTTTGTTTAACACTTTAATGACTAAAAGTATGTCTTCGAAGAGCAGGCAGAGAGAAGAGGTATTCGCAGTCCACAAAGCTCGCACCTTAGGAGAGCCCCGGAACACCCGTCGGGTTTTGTTCACCAACTTCTGCCGGCCGCGGGGGCGGGCCGACGCCTGCCCCTTTAAGAATCTGGTCGAAGTCCTTTTCCTCCGCCTGCCCCGCCCCCTCGCGGAGCCGGCGCGGCCCGGCGCCCACCCCTTTCTCTCCCGGAGGGCTTAGCTACGGGCTCGACTGCCCGTCCGTCACAGAGGCGCCGCCTCTGATTGGCTGCAGATCGGGAGGCGGGGCGGGAAGGCCGGAGAAACTAGTTTGTTGGCGGCGCCGGGGCTGAACCGCAAAGCGGCGGCGCGCTTCGCGGCGTTCACGAACCGGGGGAGGGGAGCGGCAGCAGCGAGGGCTGAGGGACCTCGCGCGCGCGCGGGCAGGGGGGCGGCCTCTGAGCGCGGCGGGCGGAGCAGCCCCGAGCGGTAAGTACCGGGACCGGCCTGGAGACGAGAGTCGGTCTAGCAGCACTCGCGGCCCCGGCGTTGGCACTTGTCACCACCCACCCTGCCCCGCGGCCGGGACCTGGGGCGCCGGGTCCTGAGCGCTCCGCCGTGTGAGCCACCCCCGGGCAGAGCGAGCCTCGCGGGCCCGCCTGCCCGGGGAGCAGCGGCCCGGGGCTCGAGCCCCCGGAATCCCCTCGTGCCCCACGGGGTCTTGGGGCCGGGGTGGAGGACTGGAGTCGGGGACAATAGTGGGGAGTGGAGGTCTGGAGAGAAGCACCCCTCCCAGCTCCGTTCCTCCTGCCTCGTGCGTGCCTGGGGACCCGACGAGGGTATTTGTTTGAAAGCTCTGAGCGACGGAATGAATTGTTTTGCAAATAGGATGTTGCGCGCGGGAGCTGCAACTCTTTTTTTTCCCCCTGGGAGTACTTGATTCATTGAGTCCGCAGACTCTCTTTTTAAAAAATTACTATCGATCCTGGAAAGAGGAGGCTGCCTGTCTTTGAGGATGTGAGCGGCCCGGGCTCTGCGAGGTAGTCCCCGCGCACTTGTAGCCGAGGGGCCAGATGGCTGCCTGCCTCGTGCAGAGAGAGGGCCGAGGGGCTTCCCCACGGGAAAGATCGTCCACGCGAACCGGGCCCCGCTTGCGTCCCACCTGACGGGGCCCATCGTCCTGTGCTGGAGCTTGGAGCTGCCGAGGAGTGGGCACCGGCCCGAAGTCCCGCCCCCCCGGGGTGGCCGCCACCCTAGCGGGTGCAGAGCGAACCTCCTTTGGCCCGGCTGTCCGGTTCACCCCATTCTGCCCTGGCTCCGGGACCCCGCTGCACCTGGGCACGCCCTCACTCCTTTTCCCCCTTGTGGTTGCTTGAGGGATCTTCGGGTTGGGAGGCTGTACCCCTCAGGGGCACCGTACACTTCTGCTCTCGTGTTTCAAAGCTGCCCCCGCCAGATTGATTTCCGCTCTCTTTGAGCAGAGGAATCTTTATAGGGACCTTAACAAAGGGGTTGGGGTGCGGACCCACGCGGGGCCCCCGCAGGTTTAGTGCAGCGGCTCTTGGTCCTGCTGGGTTGCTTTGGGGCTGGGTCAAGGCTCCCTGAGCTTTGGCCCTCCTTGGTGACTCAGGGCGGAGAAGGCCAGGTGTCTGGGCCTTTTGGTTTCACTCTGGCGGCATGCTGGAGGGAGGGAAGTTGCCAGTGGCCCTGGGAGAGGAGGCGGGAACCCCAGCGGCTTGTCATGGGCCAGACTCTGGTGACTGTGACTTGGGGTCAAGCCTTTTCGCACCCAGGGCCTCAATCGCCCCATTCACAGGTGGGTCTGATGCTCCTTGAGCCCAGGTGCTGTTCTGATTGCTCCCGGGTGTTGCTAAAGGCTTGCATTTGAGGACTGGGAGGAGCAGGACCCAAGGCCCACCCCACCCAGGGGGCAGGTTTCTTATTCTTCTTAGCATGGGGGACTGAATCCCTAAGACCTGCCTTTGAGGATGACGAGTCCGTCTTCTTACAGGCCGGGCAGCTGTCTCCGCCTTGAGTCATTCCCTTTGTCAGGAAGTGACTCCGCGGAGGTTGTTAAAAGGAAGGTAGTTAATGGTAGAGACCTTGGTCCTAGGGCTGCAACCGGTTTTCTGTTTGCGGTGCCCAGAGAGGAGCTGGGGGCGAGTGGCACCCTCCCCCTCGGAGGCGGTTTCTTCAGCCTGATGCCCCTTAATAGCATCTTGGACCTGCGGGCGCTCCGTGTGGGAGAGGAGAGCAGGAAGAGAGACCACATTACCCGGGCCTCGACTTCCTGGGCTGCAGGGAAAGAAGGCTTGGCTGTTTCCATCTCTCACTGTCATGGGCTAGGGGAGTCAGAGGGAGTGTCCTTTAGCGGGTGGTGTGTTCATTCGTGCGTTAACTGATGAATCGGTTCATGGTTTGAAGGGGCTTGATTGGGCTCACGCCTTTCAGGAGCCCCCCTGGACCAGGATGTGCTGCCACGTGGGGTTAGGAGGTGCCCACGGTACCCCCAGTGACAGAGACAGCAAGGGGATTGAAGAGGGGCAGAGGAGGGGAGCACGGGTGGTGAAGGCTTCCTGGAGAGAGGATGCCCTGATAGAATAAAGATGAGAAAGGCACGTCCGGGGCTACCGCCTCCCCCCACCCATTCATGCCTCTCCCAGAGGCTGCTTCATTGCCAGCCTCCAGGCTGGTGCCTGTTGAGGGCAGAGAGCAGGAGGTGGCAGGCAATGAAAGGTTCACCTGGGACTGTGGTGGTCTGGCCCAGGAGTCCCTCAGGAAGAAGGGGGGAGGCGCTCCTGGATGCAGCCTCTCTGCTCAGGGAATCCTGGGAGGTCCCACCCCATGAACCCCCAAGACCAGCCCGTCCCCTAAGCCTTCAGTCACTCTGGACCGACCAGCTCTCAGTGTGGGTGTGGCCCGTGAAAGGAGGGGACCAGCAGGTCTGGCGCGAGAAAACAGGGTGACCAGACACAAATGAATTGGCTGATTGAGATGCTGGTTTTCATCTAATGTGGTAAAATTTCATAATTGAATTGCCTTAGGCAGCCCAGGCGGTTGAAGTGTTTTCCCAGCCAGAAAACACTTAGTTTTCCCAGACATCTGGGGGGCAGGGGATGGCAATGGGGAGAGTGTGTGTGTCCGCAGCTTTTTACACCCTCTCCCAGCAGGCCTTTCCCTTAGGAACCTGGGTCTGTCCTCACTGATGGAGTCAGTCCCGCCTGCCCAGCAGATTCCAGTCCCTCTCCTGGATCCCCTGGCCCCTGAGCCACACTCCTCCCACCCCGATCGGAAGGCAGCTGAAGCTGATGCTTGTCACCTTCAGGTGCTCACCTTGCCATCCAGACTCTGGGTCCCTCAGCCATTCATTAGGAGCAGGGAAGGGGTTGTGTGGGGCTGGAGGTCAGAGAGGGACTTGGGGCTGGGAGGGCTCCCTGTTACCAAGTCTCTGCAGCACCAGGTTGGGGAGGAGGGAGACGAGCAGGGGCTCCTAGAACGAGACTTGGGTTCACATGAGGCTTCTGTGTCTGTGTCAGCCTTCTCTTGGGGCCCCAGCCACCTGCACCCACCCTGCCCCCTCCTTTTAGTGCCAGGAGACTCTGTTCTTTTTTACTGGTAAACCTTTCCTTCCCAGCCCTCTCACTGCCCTTTTGGATGAAAAATGGTAGGCGCGTGTGGCTCATCAACCTGTTTTTAGAAGTGACAGCTCTGTGGTCTCAGAAACCCAGTTAAGCTGGGAAATTTCACTGCATTTTCTGCAAATACTCAACCATCTCCCAAACTGTTCCTTTCCCCACAATCGTCTCCTGTACCCCTGGGCTGGACAGAGTTTAGAAGAGGGTCTCTGGGCCCACCTTGTTTCAGTGTGACCGAGGCCAAGTCCAAGGCCACCTCTTCACTGGCCATCTCGTGGTTGGAACCCTCACACCTGGAAGGTGTTGGCAGATAGAGCCCTGATGGTGGGGTCCTGGGGGTCCTGCCCCACCTCTGCCTGGATATGTGACTTCCCATAGTTCTGCTTACCTCTCTGGGCCTTGATTTGCTCTTCTGCAAATTGGGTGGATGCTCTCCTGTACAGTGCTTCTATTAAATGTCTTGCTGTTAAATCTCAGGAAAGATTTTTGGTATCATGTCGTTTTATAAGGCATGAGTTATTTGCATAGCTCTCCTGGGCAGGAGCAGGGAGGGGCAGCTGGTAAAGTGGAGGGAGCTGAATTAGAAGGCAGGAGCCTGGCATCCTGGTTCCCAGCTCTGCCTCTGACGACGGGTGCTGGGCCTTTGGGCAGGTCACCTTCCTTCTCTCGGCCCTCAAATTTTCCACGTAGAGTGAAAGGGGGGTAGTAGGCAAGCGCCCCACTTCCTTTTCTTTCTGGGTGAGTGAAAACTGAGTCAGACTTTGCCAGTAACTCCAGAGGGACAGGGCTGTCCCCTGCCTCCGGCCCCTTGGAGTTTGGGGCCCCGGGGTGAAGGGCAGCAGGTGTGGGAGCACTGAAGTTGCTCCCTCCACTCTGGAACAGATGGAGTGAGACCGCGTCTGGGAGGAATGCCCAGGGGACACCTCACAAAGGAAGGAGGGACAGAGAGCTTCCAGGAGCAAGTGGGATCACCAGTGAGCCCAGGGCCACAGAGGAGGACACCAGGCTCCCCGCACTTCGCCAAGGAGGTGCCTGCAAGACCAGTCTGATGGCTCCGCATGTGAGGAGGCGGGCGGGGGGGCCGAGCAGGGCCGTGGGAGAACTGTCAGACGCCGCCAGAGGGAGGCCCACACTGGCTACGGCGTGGCTCCCCACCCACTTCTGTCTGCCGGGAAGGCACCTCCTGTCGGGAAGGCGACTGTCAGCCGCCCCTCAGAGTAGGATGCAAGGGATCCTGAAAGCCTGGCTGGTTTTCTGCCTACTCCTTGAAGGAGAGGCTGACCACAGATCAGCGTAGGCTCCCCAGAATTGATCTAGTTAAGATAAGGAAGGCTCAGCTCCTTCAAACTCCGGGACGAGCTGCCTGCCAGGTTTGCAGTTGGCCAGGTCAGATACGTCTGCTTCGTCTGGGCTGGGGTGAGGGCCAAGAGATGGGGGAGCTTTTTTTCTCGAAAGCCGTGGGGATCGCATCCTCCATCCAGTGTTCAAGTCCTGCTGTGTCCCAGCAGGGCTTGGGAGATCCCGGGCAAACGAGATCCCCTTAACCCATGAGTGAGCGCCTGTGTTGTTCGCAACTTTGGAAATCCGAGGAAGCGAAAGGTACAGCTCCATTCAGGCCGCGAACATGTATGTAGCATCTTCTGAATGGCTCACCCCGGACTGGAAACTGGGAAGGGAAAGTCAGGTTCAAAGAGGGTTGTGCTTGGAATTCCGCTCAGCCTCTGGCTTGGGAGACGGACAACTAGCCGGGTGGTTATGGCGCAGAGCTAGGCTGTGAGTGACGTGACCGGAGCCACAGGACGCGTGAGGAGATGGACTGTCATTGGTGTCCTGATTCTTTGTGTGGACGATGAATTTTTAAAATTTTGTTTATTTTTGGCTGTGCTGGGTCTTTGCTGCTGCACACAGGCTTTCTCTAGTTACAGAGAGCGGGGACGACTCTCTAGTTGCAGTGCTCAGCTTGTTGCTGTGGTAGCTTCTCTTCTTCAGGGCATGGGCTCTCGGCGCACGGGCTCAGTAGTTGGGACTCTCAGGCTCAGTTGCTCCATGGCATGTGGGATCTTCCCCGACCAGGGATCAAACCTGTGTCCCCTTCATTAGCAGGCCGATTCTTAACCACCAGGGAAGTCCCCGATGAGTGTTTTTTTGCAAGCTGTTTTCTGCCAGACTCTGCAGCGCAGCAGAGAACAAGGCAAGGTCCTCACCATCCTGGAGCCCCCATTCAACTGGAGGAGGCAGACAACATAGATAAATAAATAGAGCTGAGGTTGGGCTGCAGGAGGTGGGTGGGGTGGGGTGGCAGCGTGAGGAAAAGGATTGAGGTGGGGCATCTGCTTAGACTAGGGAGCCTAAAGAAAGCTCCTCTAGGCTGATGACGTTGAGCCGAGACCTCCGGGACAGCAGGACGCAGCCGTGGGAGGATCTGAAGGAGAGGGTGCCACACAAGTGCACAGGCTGTGAACCCTGTGTGCTGGAGAGGGGTTTGAGATGAGACCCAGAGATAAGCTGCTCTTCTGATTTGTACAAAGGCCAAGAAAACATGTTCCTTTTAAGATGTTTTATTATCTTTAATGTCAATCATACATTGGTGGATTCCTTTATCAGCAAACAGTATTAGAAGAAGTGGAACCTGCTATGAAACCAGCCTGGTCCTTGGTATCTGTCTGCAGTTTGGGGCATACCTTTCTCGTCCCCCTTTTCATATTATGTAATTTGGATCACACTCAGTATTCCAGTGGCTATCACTTAGTGTGTGGGTGGGTCTTGTTCCCTTTTCACAGCTGCGTAATATTCCACAGCATGGCCAAACCACTATCTTTTTTTTCTTCTAGTCTCCTAACAGGAGACTTTTGGATTGTGTCTGATTTTTTTTCTTTTTTCTTTTATCCTCCATACAATCCAAGAATTCACGCACATCTTAATCATGTATCTTTCTGGTCTTTAAATTTTCATTGTCAAAACTAAAATGCCTTTTGCAAAGACTAATAAGCCAGTTTACTCTCCTACTGATGTTGTCTGGGAGCCCACTTCTCCACCCATACTTGCTATTATCTACATTTTCCCTTTTAGCTAATGTGATTGGTAAAAATGATCTCATATTCCTTTGAAAAAAAAAAAAGTGATCCAGTTTATTCAGGCGTCCAGTTTTTATTGTAATCCATCATTGTTTTTTCCAGAAGACCAAGGTTTAGCAAGTGCTGGCTCTGCCTCTCACTGGTCTCCTGACCACGGCTGGGGACTCAGCCTTCACCCTGTGTGCTCATCTGTGAAATGAGGCCCTTTTAATCCCTGCCCCCTGCCAGGCTGCTCCATGTTGCGCATGGGGAAACATTCCGGAAAGTTCATTTTATGCTGAAAAGCTCTGCAGACATCATGGGTTTTACTAGTGAAAGGCGACTATCTGGAGCCTGGAACATTTGAACAGATGTGAGTGTTTCTAAGCAGCTAGTGTGTCCAGGGGAGGGGCTGGGGTGGCGTTAGGTAGGACGTACACCTTGCATCCCTGAGATGGAGGGGCCTCATCCAGCCCAGGAGGATAGAGAAAATTCTGAAGCTGGTCCAGGGAAAGGCTCAGAAAAGGGCATTGATCACCACAGACTGATCCCTCCTTTATCTTTTGTCCAGTCGCTAAGTCATGCCTGACTCTTTGCAAGATCCCATGGACTGCAGCATGCCAGGCTTCCCTCTCCTTCACTGTCTCCCTGAGTTTGCTCAAATTGTCCATCGAGTCGGTGATGCCATCCAACCATCTCATCCTCTGTCGTTCCCTTCTTCTCCTGCCTTAAATCTTTCCCGGCATCAGAGTCTTTTCCAGTGAGTCGGCTCTTTGCATTAGGTGGCCAAAGTATTGGAGCTTCAGCTTAACCATCAGTCCTTCCAGTGAATATTCAGGATTGAGTTCCTTGAGGATTGACAGGTTTGATCTCCTTGCAGTCCAAGGGACTCTCAAGAGTCTTCTCCAATACCACAGTTCGAAAGTATCAGTTCTTGGCGCTCAGCAAGAACTCTCACATCCGCACACGACTACTGGAAAAATCATAGCTTTGACTATGGACCTTTGTTGGCAAAGTGACATCTCTGCTTTTTAATATGCTGTCTATATTTGTCATAGCTTTTCTTCCAAGGAGGAAGGATCTTTTAACTTCGTGGCTGCCGTCACCATCTGCAGTGATTTTGGAGCCCAAGGAAATAAAGTCTGTTACTATTTCCAGGGGCCAAAGGCTGGGGGTCCTAGAGCTTTGTGGAGTGCCATATTTATTACTTTGGGGCTCCTTGTCTGTTGCCCTGTAATGGGAGGATTTAAGCAAAAGATTGACCCAAGAGCTTTTGTACTTGATGTGGAGACAGGTGGGAAAACGGTGGGGCCTGATGAAGGAAAGATGGAACCTGGGGCCTCTGGCCCCATAGTGGGGAGGCGGGGGCACTGGTGGACTGGTGTCCCTGGAGAAATTCATCTTCACTGGGATTCAGGAGCCTGGGGACGTACAGCCTGTCTCTCCTGTCCTTCCCCAAGTGGGCTGTGATATGGTGAGCCCCTGTCTTGGGGAGCAGGCAGCATCCAGGCTTGGCTACAGTTCCCCTGCAGCTGCCTGGGACCTCAGGCCTGGTGAAGGCGTCAGCCTGACCTGGTTGGGACGGCTGCAGGGCCACGGACAGGAAGGTGAAGCGGGGAGGGGGACAGCATGTGAACAAGGGGACAGTGGTACTTCCAAAGGGTTCCAGTTGGGAGGCGTCCTGCCTTTTTAACTCTGCAGCCAGTGAGCAGGAGGAGAGGAGGCGGGGACCGTGGCTGCAGACGTGTGTGCATTTATTTGTTGTTGCTCAGTCACCAAGTCATGCCGTCTCTTCTGCGACCCCATGGACTGTAGCCGGCTGGATCCTCTGTCCCTGGGATTTCCCAGGCAGGAGTAAGGGAGTGGGTTGCCATTTCCTCTTCCAGGGGATCTCCCAGGCCCAGGGATCAAACCTGCGTTTCTTGAATTGGCAGGCAGTTTCTTTACCTCTGAGCCACCAGGGGAGACCTTTTTGCAGTTATTGGGGTTGGGTTTTTCATGGAGGGAGTGGGGGGAGCATCTCACACAGGAGCTGGCTGGGGGGCAGTCAGTGGGGGCAGGGCAAGGCAGGGTTTTCTGGCTAGGTGCCCCCTCACTGCATGCCCAGCCCAGCTCAGAGGGGCTTTGTGGAGTCAGAGTCAGATTGAGTCCCCAGGTTCAGTTTCAGGCCGCAGGATGGACTGGCCTGTCCGTGTCGCAGGAAGTTGCAGTTACTATTTTTACTGCTCCAACTAGGACTTTTTACAGGAAGGTACAATTACAATACAAGCAAAATGTCAGGGTTTGGCTGGTCAGCTGAGCCCTGGGAGGCTGCCACAGCCCCAGGCCGAGACCACAGCACGGTCTGTGCATGTGTAAAGTGAGACTCATTTGCCCATGGACACATGCCTACCCTGGGTGCTGGGTGACTTCCTCTGAACTGCCTGCAGTGTCTGGAGGTTTTCCTCCAGGCCAGAAAGAGGCCTTTGCTGGGATTTGCCCAGATTGGTGCCCCTAATTGGGGCACCTTGACCTTGTGATGGTCATACAGTGGTGAAGCCAGCCTGGACCATTCTGTTCCTGACTGCCTGGGAAGTTGAAATCTTATCAAGTGAAGCTATTGAGAACCTGCCGTGTGATAGTCACACTGCTGAGTGCTCGGGGTAGAGGTGGGTTAGACAGACCCTGCTCTCGAGCATCACCTGTGTAGCAGTAAGGACGCAGCAAGTGTCAGTGGTCCCTGAAGTGTTTGGACAAGCACCTGATTTTTTTTTTATCTTAATATTTATTTATTTGTCTGTACCAGGTCTTAGATGTGGCCACACGGGATCTTCAGTCTTTGTTGTGGCATGCAGGACATTTAGTTGCAGCAGAAGAAATCTTCGTTGCAGCATGTGGGATCTAGTTCCCTGACCAGGGATCACACCCATGCCCCCTAGATTGGGAGCTCAGAGTCTTAGCCACTGGATCAGCAGGGAAGGCCCCACCTGATGTTTTTAAGCGTCATGGCTAGGGGACAGGCAGGGCTTCTGTTGCTGCCTGACAGATAAGCACTGACTTAGTGGCTTAGACAGCGCCTGTTAGCTCACAGTTCTCTGGGCGAGGAGCCTGGGCTGACTCAACTGAATTCTCCACCTAGGCCGTCACAAGGCCAAGATCAAGTGCCAGCGGGACTGGGCTTTTGTCCTGCGGCCTTGGGTGGGGGGTGGGGGAGGTTCTGCTTCCAGGCTCGTTCAGGTTGTTGGGAGAATCAGGTTCCTGGCGGTTGTGGGACTGAGGTCCCTCTGCTGCCTGGCTGTCAGTAGGTGGGCTCCTTAACTCTGTGCCAAATAGCCCTCCACCCCACCCCACCTCCAGGCCAGCAGCGGACCCTCAGGTCCTTCCCCGCTTCAGATCTCGGACGTCCACTTTGCAGTCAGCTGGAGAAGACTCTGCTTTAGAGGACTCATGTGATTAAGGCAGGCCCACCCAGAGCATCTCTCTATCTTAAGGACTCCTGATTAGTTAGTGACATCATTAGTTATGTCTGCAACTCACTTTGCCATGTAGGTAACATGGTCACAGGGATGGAGATCAAGAGAGTCATCTTTGAATTTTTCTGCTAAGGGCTGATGTCAACAGGGGTTATGATAGCAACAGTATTAGTAACCTCTGTTCTCTTGAATGGAGTGAATTTTGTGTGTCTCACTATGCCCTTTACATGGGCTGCCTCTTATTTATTTGGCTACGATGGGTCTTAGTTGTGGTATGTGGTCTTTCCCTGTGGCATGTGGGATCTTAGCTCGCCAAGCAGGGATCAAGCCCTCATCCTCTGCTTTGGAGGGCAGACTGCCAACCACTGGACCACCAGGGAAGACCCTGGACTGTCTCATTTAATTTTCAGAGTAGCTGTTGATATAGGAACAGTTATTTCCACCCACCCCCTCCCCATTTTCCAGATGGAAATACTGAGGCTCAGAGAATGTAAGTACCTTGGGCCAGTCATACGGGTAGAAACAGCATAGCTAGGATACGAAATCAGGGCCTTAGCACCTCACCACCCCATCAGGGTGCTTGCGGCCAGCATCTCCACTTTGAGTCCTGTGATTGGCAGGACACCCTTTAGAACACGGATGAAGGTTGCTCTTTTCCATCCAACCTTTAAAATAGTTAGGTGTGAAACATGCCAATCACACTTCAGTTTCTTGACACAGCAGATGCTGAGGGCCACTCACGTAGGTATTTTTGAACCTTATTGAAGTGGGTATTTGTGGTTCATCTATTTCCCTGCCCAGCAATATTATCAAGTATCTGATGTATTCCGGGCAGCAAAGAAGACACAGAATGCTGTCCTATGGACTGTAACCCACCAGGCTCCTCTGTCCGTGGGATTTCCCTGGCAAGAATACTGGAGTCGGTTGCCATTTCCTTCTCCAGGCGATCTTCCTGAGCCAGGGATTGAACCTGGGTCTCCCACATTGGCAGCTGGATTCTTTACTGCTGAGCCACTGGGGAAGCCCTGATTGCAGGAGGCAAGACAAAAAAAATGTTCTCTTAGTTCTCTGCTGTGTTCCTGGTGCATAGCTCAGGGCCCAGCAGCTCGCAGGTGCTCAGAAATTACTTGTTAATTTTTTGAGTATCTGTTGGGTGGGTTAAAAAGTTTGCCTGAGATTTTCTGAAGAATGGAACGGAAAAACCAGGGTAAACTTTTTGGCCGACCCAATGCTGTGTCCGAGGTCCTGTACACGCCAGACAGATGTCAAGTCCAGGAGGCTTTCAGAGAGAGGGAGTGGGGCTTGAGCAGGAGAACAGGGGAGGAGAGAGCTTGAAAGTCCAGCATGTGCCCCAGCGGGTGGTGGGGGGCGAGGGGCTGGGGAACAGAGTGAACGAGGCTTGGACGTCAGAGCCTCCTTGAAGGCTTTTGAGCAGGTGGTCCAGAACCAGGTGTCTGGCACCGCAGTGCCAGGAGAGGGGGAGCCCAGCCTGCAGTGGTCAGGGCCTCCCCTTGTTTCTGGAAGAACTAGCCACACCAGGGACCCGGGAAGGAGGATTTAATGGAACTTGGTGGGACCACACGATATGCTAAAAATGTATCTATGAATGAGTTGCAGTTTCTGGGCACCCATGTATTTGGCTATAAATGCACATTGCATGTGTAATTTCAAGAGACCAAGAATTATCAGCTGCGAAGCCCAAGGGCAGCAGCCCACGCCCAGCCCCTGTAGTTTACTGTCTCAGGCCCTGCCCTCTGCAAACCGCCAAGGACTGTTATTTGGGGGGAAATGAGGGGTCCTGTGGCGAGAAGACAGCGTCTGGTGATGGAGGGCAGAGCAGAGGGGCCTGGGCGCCCCGAGGGGAGGCGGCAAGTGGGGATCAGAGGGCGGCCCCTGTATGCCATGTGCCCGCTCGCCGGGGAGGGGCTCTAACGAGACCCTCCAAGCAGCTGATTGCCCTGTCACTGCCCATCACTTTCCACGGCAGTTTCTTTTTCCAAGTTCTTATTTTAAGAACATGGTTTATGTGGAGGGTGAGGGTGTTCTGCTTCTCACAGCGTGGTGCTATAAAGTCCCTGGGATTCTTTTGGGGTCCTCAGCGTCAAGGCTGTTTTCATAGTAACACCCAGATATTATTTGCCTTTTTCACCCATTCTCTCCAAGTGCAAACCCCCGTGAATCAGTGTTTTCCAAGCTATCAAGTCACGCATGGGTAAATGAGCCAGAGTGCAAGACAGACCGGAAGATGGGGAGGTCAGAGTGCCTGTTCGCCACAGGGCTCAGGTCCCACGCTGCAGCTGATCTTTAAGAAACTGCTGCTCAGGCTGCCCTGGCTCAGTGGTGAAGAATCCGCTTGCCAATGCGGGAGATACGGGTTCAATCTCTAGTCTGGAAAGATCCCACAGGCCACAGAGCAAGTACTGCTCGACAAGTCTTAGTGTTTTGTCAAAGAGGAATATCCACAATAATCTGGAGAGGCTCTTAAAATCTCCCTTTACCAACTCCCTATCCGGGTGAGGCTGTATTTTCTTCTAGTCTTCAGTGAAAATATGTTACAATGTTTACGAGTATGGGATTCACAGATACATACTATTATATATAAAATAAGCAATGAGTATTTACTGAATAGCACTGGGGACTGCGTTCAGTATCTTGTAATAATCTATGATAGAAAATAATCTAAAAATATATATACATATATATATGTAACAGTCATTTTGAACACCTGAAATTAATACCATATTGTAAATCAACTATATTTCAGTTAAAAAAAAAAACACAACAATAAATTGAATGCAGAAGCAGATAGAGAATCTGGCTGTTAATCAATAAAAAAATTTTTTTGAAACTAGATTTATGAAAAACAACTTATTTATGCTAACATATAACGAGTTTATTATTTTCAGTTAACTAGTAAACATTTCAATTTTGTCTCAGTTTTAATTTTGTATGTGATAAATATCAATAGATTGAACCATGTAACAGAAGCCCTTGAAGACCCTCAGTCACTTTGAAATTGTGAAAAGACCCTGAGACCAAACCATTTGAGAACAGCTGTGCAGGGCAAAGCCCCTGCGAGCTGGGGGCCGGATATGAGCCCAGCACCCAGCTCTGTTCATCTATTTTCCCCTTCAGACCCTCGGGGATCCTGCGAGGTCGGTGTGATTCTCTTCACACCCATTTTACGGACGTGGAAGCTGAGGCACTGAATGTCTGAATACCTGGCATAAGCTTTGCAGAACAGAGGTGGCTTTGCTGGCAGCACTGGCCAGCAGGGAGGTCCCGGACCAAAGTCCCTGCTCCCCAGGCAGGGGGGAAGGCTGACGCCCAAGAGAGAGCCTGTTAACGCAGGCCAGGTCTGTCCTCATGTTACTTTCAGATGTATCACGCGCTTTTCAGGGTGGCACGGGGCCTGGCCAACTGCGAGCACACTTCCTCACCCTGCCTCCTCTCCAGAGGCCCAGGAAGGAGGGCTCAGGTTTGCCAAGTGGCAGCAAGGCACTTGAGAAATCAAGTGCTTTTCATTAGGAACAGCGTCTCTTGGTCAGGCGCACACAGCCTTGGCAGCCAGAAAGGTTCTTCTTTCTCAACGGCCCATGAGGTGCCATTTGAGCAAGGACTGTTTGTGGGATTTTTTGGTGGGTTTTTTGGTTGGTTGGTTTTTTCCCAAGTTTTAATAATCAGGAATAAAGCTGCTGTAATAATTTGTATACAGGTTTTTGAGTGAACATGGTTTCATCTCTCTTGGATAAATACAGAGAAGATAGTGCTGCTAGTTACTGAACAGTGATTTATGTACAGCAGTTTCCTGGCGGCTCAGATGATAGAGAATCTGCCTGCTATGTGGGAGACCCGGGGTGGGAACATCCCCTGGAGAAGGGAATGGCTACCTACTCCAGTATTCTTGCCTGGAGAATTCCAGGGACAGAGGCAGGCTGCAGTCCATGGGGTCGCAAAGAGTCGGACCCGACTGAGCAACTAACACTTCCACTTTCCATGAATATTGTATAAATGTATTATTAAATGGACTTTCAGTATAGCACAGAAAAAAAACACAGTAATGATGTTTTGGAAGCTAACTTTCCAGTTCTTTAAGCCTGCTAACTTCTCAAGGCTAAAATTTCACATTAAAACCTTGGTCCTTTCTTCACTGAAAAAGGTATTAGGTTGGCTCAAAAGTTCATTAGGGTCTTTCTTTTTTTCTTTCTTTTTTTATTTTTTAATTGGAGGATAATTGCTTTACAACGTTGTGTTGGTTTCTGCCATACAACAACCCGAGTCAGTCACAATTTTATTAATATATATTTATATATGTCCCCTTCCTCTTGCCTCCCTTGCCTGTCTCCCATTACACCCCTCTGGGTCATCACAGTGTGCCAGACTGGGCGCCCTGTGTGAGCAGGGACTCTGGAACAAAACAGCTTTGAGTACTGAGGACGTGTGCACATTTCTTACCTTCTATGGGCCTCAGTTTTCCCATCTGTGTAATGGGGACAACGATGGCCTTGAAGAGGTGCCATGAGAATACAGTGAAAGAAGGCTTGTACAAGGCTTGGCAAAACACTCGCTCAAAGCAGGGTTTAAAAAAAAAAAAAAAGGTGACCCTGCATCTGGCATAGCATCTGGCAGGTTCTTGGGGTTGTGAGGTGAAGACAGTCTCCTCACCCTGCTCACCAGCAGTGCCTACTGTCAACTGACTTTCTTGCTCAGCCTACTGAGACAGTCTGTGCATCTCCAGCAGGTGTGTGTGTACTACGGGTCTGTGTGTGTGACTAGGTAGTTGGTTTTTAACAGATGTAAGAGACAGCCTCCTATTCACAGCACTTCTCATTTTAGCAGAGAAAGTCAGTTGCTTATTGTGTGTGTGTGTATATATATATATAGTTCTGTAGTACTCCACTGTATGAATGAACTACTGTTTCTTTAACTGGGCCTCTCACTCATGAACATTGAGGCATTTGCAATCTTTTGCTTGTAGCCAAAAGGCAACAGAGGGCAGGATTCCTGGGTGTGGAGAGGCTGGGGCAGAGGGCACGTCTTCTGTCCTTTTGAAAGATCTTGCCAAAGCGCTGTCTAGCCACACGGCCCTGCCCTCCGCCCTCCCCATGGGAGGGGACAGACAGAGCTGTGTCCTGGGCTTCGACACTTGAGGCACCTTCCCATTCTGGTCCGACACTGCCAGCCTGGACTAGAAGAAGCTTCTGGACACCGGGAGAAAGCAGCTCATGACCAGTAAGTGGCTGGTGCTTGACTGTTTTTTTTTTTTTTTTTTCTCTTTTCTGTCCTTTTCTGCATGTTCATTTTCCTCCCAGGCTGTCACTCCAGGTGGCTTGCTGAAAGTGATATCTAGGCCAGAGTGCTCTTAATGGCTCCATCCGTGGGCCGCTGCAGATCTTTCAGGGGGCCAGACAGGAAGAGAGACAGCCTCCCTCCCCGTCCCCAGCCCCCGCACCACCTTTGTTTGCCAAGGGCCCATCCAGTCCTGCTGGCGGAGGAGGAACCCAGGACCGGGTAGCGATGTTTGCTTTGCACAGGGGCTGTTCTCTGCCCCCTGCTTTGTTTCTCTGCTCTGTCTCGCTCTGGATAACTGAAAGGAAACAAGCGATTTCAACAGATGGGCGAACCGGAGCACCGAGCTCTTTGTCCCCTCTGAGAGCCGGGATGTCCGTTTCATTGGCCCTGCTCCTGTCTGCAGCAGCAGCTGGGCTTGCAGACTTGCAGACCCCCAGTCTCGGGGCCAGAGCTGGGGAGCGGCAGGACACAGCAGTGGACCAAGTGTCAGCGTCTCTCTGTCCCACTGAATTTGGAGGCATCTGAGCCACCGCTCTCTAAGCTGAAAGAAGCCTCTTTGTTGCCAGGTTGCTTTCATGAAGCAGGCTAAACAGAGCTGCTAGGACAATCTGACATCAAACGTCTGTAATAATTCTCCAAAGATTTTTATCTCAAAGCTAAAGTTGCTCAGTCATGTCCACTCTTTGTGACCCCATGGACTATACAGTCCATGGAATTCTCCGGGCCAAGATACAGGAGTGGGTAGCCTTTCCCTTCTCCAGGGGATCTTCCCAACCCAGGGATCGAACCCAGGTCTCCTGTATTGCAGGTGGGTTCTTTACCAGCTGAGCCACCACGGAGGCCCAAGAATGCTAGAGTGGGTAGCTTATCCCTTCTCCTGGGGATCTTCCTGACCCAGGAATCCAACTGGGGTCTCCTGCATCACAGGAGGATTCTTTACTGACTGAGCTATCAGGGGAGCCCTCAAGAGAGTAGAGTAATTCACAGTTGACTGCAAGCAGAGGCAGTGGGGGAGGGGGCTTCCCTGGTTTCTCAGACGTAAAGAATCTGCCCGCATGCAGGAAACTCAGGTTCCATCCCTGGGTCGGGAAGATCCCCTGGAGAAGCGAATGGCTACCCACTCCAGTATTCTTTCCTGGGAAGTCCTATGGACAGCGGAACCTGGTGAGCTACAGTCCATGGGGTTGGAAAAGAGCCGGACGTGACTGAGTGACGAAGCACACCTCAGCACAGAGATGCTGTTTGTTGGATACAAATTCAAAACTATGGATGAGTGAATTAGGAAGTCAGGGCGGTTCTGTGCTGCACAGACATTAAAAATTACAGCCAGCAATCCCAGAGAGACTGAGCAGGTTCATCCCAGTGTTTGTAGGCAGGAGGCCCAGCCAGTCTGTGTTGTGATGAATGGAACATGCCGACTCTGTGAATGGGTAAAAACAATGTGAAATAGTGTTCCGTAACTGCAACAATGTAAAATGTTTGGGGATAAAGGCTGAAAATAAGAAGCCAAAGTGAAAATAGTTACTCTCTTCAGTATTTCTCAACCTTAATCACTTGCCTACCACAAACCTTTTTGGACCTTTTATTCTTAATTGCATTCAACCCTGTGCTTCTCCTGCATAAATTTTAGTACCAGCTATACTATAAGGATATACTTAACGTTCCCTGGTGGCTCAGATGATAAAGAATCTGTCCGTCATGCTGGAGAGTTTGATCCCTGGGTCAGGAAGATCCCCTGGAGGAGGGCATGCAACTCTCTGCAGTGTTCTTGCCTGGAGAATCCCATGGACAGAGGAGCCTGTTGGGCTGCAGCCCACAGGGTCACAAAGAATCAGACATGACCTAGCGACTCACACTGTGTGTCTGCGTTTGGTGTGTGTCTGTGCTTTGCACCTAGAACAGATAAGAGTTTTTTCTGTCCTCCAGGAGCCAGTGGTTGCCTCCTTAGGACAGTGTTTCTGCCCATCACCTCCTGATAGCTTCATCCCCATGAGAACGTCTGTGTTGGGGCCGTGATTCCTGGGGATCTTCATCTTTTGTATTTTGCCTTCTCTTCCGTGTTGTCTTTTCAATAATAATGACTGAGCTCTGGGGTGTGGCTGTTGGCCTGTCTCACTTGGTTCGTGGAGCTCACACCCAGTGGAGGGGGCCTTTGGCAGAAGACGGGACACTGACTATCCGTGGCTGCATCTGCTGGGCTGGACGTGTGGCCCTGGCAGTCATTTCAGGCAGTCATTCCACATCTCCTTCCCAGTGTCCCAGCCTGTAAAAAGCACTCAGCACAGAGCCTGGTACGTAGTCGGTGCTCATCACTGTGGTTTGTTAGTAGTACTGTTGCCATCCCCATTCATCTCTGAGCTGCTGTTTTCTTTGTAAATTACAGAACCGAGAGGCTGTGTGGTAGGATCCCACCTCTGATGCTCCTCTAGGTGAGTGAAGCCTCGTGACTGGGCCTGCTAAGTCATTTGGGTCGTGTCTGACTCTTTGCGACCCCATGGGCTGTAGCCCACAAGGTTCCTCTGTCCCTGGGATCCTTCAGGCAAGAATACTGCAGTGGGTTGCTATTTCCTCCTTCAGGGCATCTTCCCGACCTTGGAATTGAACCCATGTCTCTTAAGTCTCCTGTATTGGCGGGTGGGTTCTTTTGCCACTTAGCGCCACCTGGGAAGCCTAGTTTTGGCCAGTGGGATGGGGGCAGAAGTGATGTGTGTCCTTCTAAGCCAAGCACCAGTGCCGCACTTGCCGGATCTTTCTCTCTCCCCAGTGACTGTGACTGGTGCCGTGGTGTCATTTGGGTCGCCGGGAGTGACGGTGATGGGGAGAGCACTCTCCTCCCCTCGCCCCAACCACCAGCTAACCCGCAGAGCACATCGCATGAGCAAGGAATGTCTCTGCCCCCAGCGCCACTGAGGCTCGGGGGTGCTGGTTGTCGCAGCACAGCCCAGCCCATCTTGATTAAAACCGAGTCATCACCTTCTCAGGCTTGGCTACTAGGATGAAATCTTCCATGTAAGGTGCCCAGTGCAGTGTGGGTACATGGTAGTCAGGCGCTCCGTCTGGCTCCCTTCCCGACCAAATTCCCCGCTGATTCTTTGCAACAGGTGTTGCTTCATCTTTCAGCACCCTTTCACAGGCCTTGACCCCTTACCTCCTGTCCTCTGCCTCTTCTGGGAAGAAAGCCTGTTGCCCGGGAAATGCCAGGGCAGCGTGCCACCCAGACCCTTCCTCTGGGCGGCCCGCCCACCCCGGTGGAGCTGGCGTCCATCCGCACAGCGTGTATCAACTCGGAATGATAGCCCTGACGACCAGAGGCCACCGTCCGCCTTGGACCTGGCTTATATCAATCATGAGAGCTCGGTGGCTGCATTTCAGGTGTGCTTAACAATCGTGTGCATGAAGTGAAAAGGCTGGAGCACGTGGAGAAGGCCCTGAGACGCCTGCCTGCCCCTCTGGGTCCTCTGGGACCTCGTTTCCCTTTCTGAGTTTGGGAGTATGTGTGAGTGTGTGTGCGTGTGTGAAACCCTTTTGCGGTGGCGCTGCTGCTCATCATCTCAGGACCTCAGGTGGGTACCTGGCTGCCCCACAGGGTGCCTCATCGGAGGGTGTGCAAGGGCTGGGCTTCTGCCCCGTGGGGGTGACCTCAGGGACGGCCTCCGCCCCTCTTGGGGTTGCTGTTTGACACAGGACATTCTGTACTGCCTGAAGAGAAGCCCCACTTACTGCCAAGCTGTGTATGAGGCAGACAGCCTCACCACTTGGCTGAGCCTCACTGTGTTCTAGAACCGCCCCCATTGCCAGCCATGCAGAAGGGCCGGGGCTTGCGGTGAGGCCGCGGGCTGGGGCAGGGCAGCAGCCCCCAGCAGATGCTATAACCACACAAGACCAGGAGGTCTGCCTTACACAGTTCCGGGACTTTCCTGCAGGTTTGAAACCTTTCACAATCCCAAGCTGAAAAACGAGATCAAAATAAACACACAGTGGAAAATATCAACAGTTTTAAAACAGGCCAATAGATGAATAGATGTATAGTTTTTTTTTTTTTTTGGTTCTCTTTTTTCAAAGAAAGGGCCATTGAAAAGTAGAAGCATCTAGGGAAAGGCCCCGTTGACAATTCGCTTGTATCTAGAGTGATCTGTGGCTGTGCTTCCGGTATATTGGTCATACTGATTTTACTTTCAATTAGCAGGTCTGCCTGCTCATGAGGGGCTTAGCTTGTTTTTCACTTGAAACTTGAACCCAGGGGCTCCCCGAGGTGCGTGCGTCCTCCAGGCGTGGGCAGAGCGGGGACTTGGGCTGCAGCATCATGGGGCGTCCTCTCAGAACCCTCCCTCTCGGGACCCTGGCTGCAGCATGCGACCCTGCGTGGGTGTGTCATCTGATAGCTTTGGAATCCTTTCTTATCACAGTTCTAGAAGTAACCCAGACCCAGCAAGTTTGAAGAAAACCTTCAGTGTTTTTCCTGACTACAAAAATACTGCATATTCATTAAGGAAAAAAAAATCAACTTAAAAATGAACAGAGTGGACAGTGAAAAAGCCTTTTATTCAAAAGTGAAGGTTGCCGTTGGAGCACGGCTGGGGGGAGTGTCTTCTCGGATTATTCTGTGGCACTGGTAATGGCAGCATGATAAAACAGCTGACTGGGTGAGGAGGAGAGGGCCCGGCCGTCCCGATGCTGACCATCGACTTGTCTCATAAATCTCCCGACAAACCTACGAGGCCACAGCTGCTTTCATCATCACTTTTGTGGCTGAGAAAAATAGGCGCAGAGAGGTGAAGTCACTTTCCCAGGGTCACGCAGGAAGGGCTGGGCTGTCTCCAGGGGCCGTGCTCCTGTGTGCAGATCCGGCTGCAGAGAGCGCGCTGCCCCTCCGCTCTCCGGGCTGGAGTCCGCTTCTTATGGAACGTCCGAGGCGAATTCTTCACGCACACACCTGGCTTCAGGGCTCAGGAGTCCCTGGCCCCGTGTGATGGTGTCTCTGCCCGAAGCCTCCCTTCCCTGCTGGCATACCCTGGCTCCGCGCATCACTCAAGTCTCTGGCCACGCGTCCCTTCAAAGGGGCCTGAAAGAACCCGCCGTGGCCTTGTTGCCTGATGGCCCACCGCCTTCTTATTTTCTTCATAGAACTTATGAAAGAGAAGTGAAAGTGTCCAGTGGTTTCCTCACCGTGGACGGGTCTTGTCTGCCCCCTTCCCTCCTGCCTGCCCCAGCGTGCAGCCCTGCTGGGGCAGGAACCTGTGTCCCCGCCTGGCGCGTGGGAGTTGTTCAGAAAGTTTGTGGTGGATGAGCGGGTCAGGACCACATTACCTGCAACCCGTCAGCTGGGCCCTGGGCTTTTCCAACTCCCTCTGGCCTGGAAGGATGGAGTTGATACCCTCATTCAGAAAATCGCTGACTCCTGGCTGGGGGTGGGAGGCAGGGAGAGGTGAGTGACACAGGACAGAGCTGGACCTCCCAAAGAGTGACCCCCGAAATGCAGCTCTGGTCTCCTCCGGTGCCTTTTTCTCTGAGAATGGCGCTGGAATCTTTGGAGAGCTTGGCAAGGTTTCTTCTGAATGTCTTGCCCCTTGGCTTGTTTCCTTGTTTATTTGAGTAACTTTCCAAGGGGCATGGAAGGGATGAGCTGGAACCCATGTCATTTGGTGCCTTATTTTTGGAGGAGGGGGCAATTTTAAAACATTTATTTTTATATATTTTTTATTTTATTGGAGTATACTTGATTTATAATGTCAGTTCCAGGGGTACAGCAGGATGATTCAGTTAGACATACACATATATATTCTTTCTTTTTTATTGTGTGAGGTGATGTCTCATTGTAGTTTTGATTTGCGTTTGTCTAATAATAATAAGCTATGCTGAGCATCTTTCCATGTGCTTGTTGGCCATCTGTATGTCTTTTTTTGGAGAAATGTCTGTTTAGAGCCTCTGCTCATTTTTTGATTGAGTTGTTTATTTTTTGGATGCAGAGCAGCAGGAGCTGTTTGTATATTTTGGAGATTAATTCCTTGTTGGTCACATTGTTTGCAAGTATTTTCTCCCATTCTGTGGGTTGTCTTTTCATTTTGTTTGTGGTTTCCTTTGCAGTGCAGAAGCTTTTAAGATTAATTAGATCCCACTTGTTTACTTTTGTCCTTATCTGCATTAGGAGGTGGACCCAAAAAGATACTGCTGTGATTTATGTCAAAGAGTGTTCTGCCTATGTTATCCTCTAAGAGTTTTATAGCGTCTGGCCTTACGTTTAGGTCTTTGATCCATTTTGAGTTTATTTTTGTGTATGGCATTAAATAATGTTCTGATTTCATTCTTTTACATGTAGCTGTCCAGTTTTCCCAGCATCACTTGAAGAGACTGTCTTTTCTCCATTGTTCTTTCTGCCTCCTTGGTCATAGATTAATTGAGCACAGGTACAGGGGTTTATTTTTGAGCTTTCTATCCTGTTCCATTGATCTATTCGGTTTTTGTGCCAGTACCATACTGTTTTGATGACCATAGCTTTGCAGTATAGTCTGAGGTCAGGGAGTCTGATTCCTTCAACTGTGTTTTTCTCTCTTAGGAATGGTTTGGTTGTTCAGGGTCCTTTGTGTCTCCATACAAGCTTAAGAAAACTTTTTGTTCTAGTTTTGTGAAAAGTACTCTTGGTGATTTGCTAGGGATTGTATTGAGTCTGTAGACTGCCTTTGGTGGTACAGTCATTTTAACTATTGACTCTTCCAATCCGATCTCTGTGTCATTTTGATTTCTTTCATCAGTGTCTTAGTTTTCAGTCTACAGGTCTCTTGTCTCTTTGTGTAGGTTTATTCCTTGGTATTTTATTCTTTCTGATATAGAGGTTAATGGGATTGTTTCCTTAATTTCTCTTTTTGATCTTTTGTTGCTAGTATATAGAAATGCAGCAGATTTCTTTGTGTTAATTCTGTATCCTGCAATTTTATCAGATTCACTGATGAGCTTTAGTAGTTTTCTGGTAGCATCTTAAGGATCTTCTGTGTATAGTAGTATCATGTCATCTGCAAACAATGGCAGTTTTACTTCCTTTCCAATTTGGATTCCTTTTATTTCTTTTTGTTTCTCTGATTGGTGTGGCTAGGACTTCAAAACCACACTGAATAAACGTGGTGAGAGTGGACATCCTTGACTTGTTCCTGATCTTAGAGGGAATGCATTCAGGTTTTCACCATCAAGAATGATGTTAGATGTGGGTTTGTCATATATGGCCTTTATTATGTTGAGGTATATTTCCTTTGTGACCACTTTCTGCAGAGTCTTTACCATACATGGGTGTTGAATTTTGTTGAAACCTTTCTCTGCATCTATTGAGATGATCATATGGCTTTTAGTCTTCGGTTTGTTAATGTGATGTATAACATTGAAGAGTGTGGTGACATTTGTTAATGTGGCGTATAATATTGAAGAATCCTTGTATCCCTGGGATAAATCCCATTAGATTGTGATGTATGATCCTTTTAATGTATTGTTGGATTCAGTTTGCTAGTATTTTGTTGAGTATTTTTGTGTCTATGTTCACTGTCCATGGAATTCTCTAGGCAGGAATACTGGAGTGGGTAGCCATTCCCTTCTCCAGGAGATCTTCCCGACCCAGGGATCAAACCCAGGTCTCCTGCATTGCAGGTGATGTGTTACCATCTGAGTCATCAGGGAAGCCCCTCATCAGTGATACTGGCCTGTAATTTTCTTTTGGTGGGGGTGGGGGTGGGGGATAGTGGTGATGTCTGTGTCTGCTTTTGGTATCAGGGTGATGGTGGCTTTGTAAAATGAGCTTGGGATGTGTTCCTTCCTCTGCAGTGTTTTGAACAAGTGTCAGAAGGGTAGGTGTTAACTCTTCTCTAAATACTTGATAGAATCGCCTGTGAAACCACCTGGTCCTGGACTTTTGTTTGATGAAAGTTTTAAAATCATGGTTTCAATATTAGTACTTGTAATTGGTCTATTCATATTTTTTATTTCTTCCTGGTTCAGTCTTAGAAGTTTTTATCTTTCTAAGAATTTATCCATTTCTTCTAGGCTGTCCATTTTACTGGCATATAGGTATAGTAGTCTCTCATGATCTTCTGTATTTCTGTGGTGTCTGTTTAAGTTCTCCTTTTTCATTTCTGTTTTTATTGATTTGAGCCCCCTCCCTTATTTTCTTGATGAGTTTGGCTAAAATTTATCAATTTTGTTTATATTTTCAAAGAACCAGGTTTTAGTTTTATTGATATTTTTCTATTATCTGTTTCATTTATTTCTGTTCTTTATCATTTCTGGGCCGTTGGGCTAAGATCAAATGTATTTCTGCCCTGATCTTTATGATTTCTTTTTTTTCTAACTTTGAGTCTGTTTGTTCTTTCTCTGGTCGCTTTGGGTATTTGGATTTTTTTGTTCTTTCTCTAGTTGCTTTGGGTATAAGGGTAAGTTATTTGAGATTTTTCTTGTTTCCTCAGGTAAGACTTTACTACTGTAAACTTCCCTCATAGAACTGCTTTTGCTGCTTCCCAAAGGTTTTGCATTATCATATTTATGTTTTCATTTGTCTCAAGGTACCTTTTGATTTCCTCTTTGACTTCTGTGATCCACTGATGGTTTAGTAACATATCGTTAAGCCTCCAGGTTTTGTGTTTTTTATAGTTTTTTCCCTCTGTAATTGATTTCTAATCTCACAGCATTGTGGTTGGAAAAGATGCATGATGATATGATTTCAATTTTCTTAAGTTTACCAAGGCTTGATTTGTGACCTAAGATGTGACTCTGTGTTGGAGAATGTGTGATGTGCCGTTGAGAAGAGAGTGTGTTCTGCTGCTTTTTGGATGCAGTGTTCTATAAATACCAGTTCAGTCCATCTGGTCTGCTGTGTCATTTAAGTCCTATGTTTCCTTATTGATTTTCTGTCTAGGTGTTCTGTCCAGAGAAGTCCCTCACTATTATTGTGTTACTGGCAAGTTCTCCTTTTGTGGCTATTAGTGTTTGCCTTATGTATTGAGGTGCTCCTATGTTGGGTGCACAGATATTTACAGTTGTTACATCTTCTTGAATTGATCCCTTCATCATTATGTAGTGACCTTCCTTGTCTCTTGTAGTCTATTTTGTCTGATATGAGTATTGCTGCTCCAGCTTTCTTTTGATTTCCATTTGCGTGGAGTACCTTTTCTCATCCCCTCACTTTATATTTGTCCCTAGATCTGAAGTATGTCCCTTGTAGACTGCACATATATAGGTCTTGTTTTTATATCCATTCAGCCAGTCAATGTCTTGGTTAGAGCATTTAATCTATTTACATGTAAGCTAATTATCAATATGTTTGTTCTTAATTGTTTTATTTTTGTAGGTCTTATTTCTTCTCTTCTTTTGTAATCTTTTGATTTGATGTCTATCTTTATTGTATTTGGATTGCCTTTTCTTTATTGCTTGTGTATTTACTGTAGATTTTTGGCTTGTGGTTCCTGGGAGGTGTTGATATTGCAGGTTTGATATTTATGTGCCATTTTGTTTTAAGTTGCTGGGCTCTTTTTTTTCCAATGCATTTCCAGTATCCTGCATTTGTAGTCTCATCTACTCACAGTTGCTGGCTTTGATATTATATTTAATGTGTAGTTGTTAAATTTACTTTATTTGACTTTACTTTGGGTTTGCCTTTACTGATGAGCTTTCCCATTCGTAATTTTCTTGATTCTATTGTAGTTGTGGCCTTTTCTTTTCCACGTAGAGAAGTTCCTTTAGGATTTGTTCCAAAGGCTAGTTTGGTGGTGCTGAATTCTCTTAGCTTTTGCTTGTCTGTAAAGCTTTTGATCTCTCCATCTAGTCTGAATGATGAACCTTGCTGGATAGAGTATTTTTGGTTGTAGATTTTTTTTTTTTCCCTTTCATCACTTTAAATAATTGTGCTACTCCCTTCTGTCTTGCAGAGTTTCTTCTGAAAAACCAACTGTTACCTTGTGGGGATTCCCTTATATGTTATTTTGGGCTTTCAGTGATTTTTCCTTGTCTTTAATTTTTTTCAGTGTGATTAATATATGTCTCATCCTCTTCCTCCTTGGGTTTGTTTTGTATGAGACTCTGTGCTTCTTGGATTTGAGTGTTTCCTTTCTTGTGCTGGGGAAGTTTTCAGCTATTATGTCTTCAAATATTTTCTCAGGTCTGTACGTTCCCTTTTGGGACCCCTAAAATGCCATTGTTGGTGTGTTTAATGTTGTTCCAGAGGTCTCTGAGACTGTCCTCATTTCTTTTCATTCTTTTTTCTTTATTCTGTTACACTGCAGTGATTTCCAACACTCTCTTTCAGCTCAATTATTTGTTCTTCTGCCTCAGTTTTTCTGCTATTCTTTCTAGTGTATTTTTCTTAAGTTTAAAAAATTTTTTAATTTTAATTTTTTTTGGCACAGCATACTATTACAGAGGTACATTTTGTGGTCCTTTCTTTTTTGCTTTTAATCTTTAAAGATTTTTTATTTATTGTTATTTTTATACAATTTTAAAGGTTACTTTCCATTTACAGCTGGTCCTGGGGCTTGTTCAGGCTTCCTGGTGGGCAGGACTGGTGTGTGCCCACTGGCACGTGGAGTTGGGTCTTGTCCCGGTGGTGGGCAGAGCTGTGTCCAGTGGTGTGTTTAGAGGTGACGGAGCTCAGTACCGCTTTAGGCGGGCTGCCTGTTGATGTGTGGGGCTGTGTTCATATGCTGCTGTTGGGCCTGAGGTGTTCCAGCACTGGTGCCTGTAGGTTACTGGGTAAGGCCAGGTCTTGATGCCAAAACGGCAGCCTCTGGGAGACCTAACACTGGTCAGTACTCTCTCGGGCCTCTGCCATCAGCATCCTGTCGGGCAGTCAGCCACAGCCGACCCTTGCCTTCCCAGGAGGCCCTCCAGGACTCATAGGTAGGTCCAGCCCCGGCTCCCATGGAGTTCTTGCTTTGGGCTGGGTCTTGGTGTACGGGAAGCCCTGCGCGCCCTCCCGCGGTGGAGTCTCTGTTGTTCCCAGTTCTGCGGAGCTCCTGCACTCCAGCCCCACCGGCCTTCAAAGCCAAATGCTCTGAGGGCTCTTCGTCCCGATGCCAGACCCTCAGGCTGGGGAGCCGAGCAGGTGCTCAGGACCCTCTGGTGGGAGAACCTCTGTGATGCAATTGCTTTCCAGCGTGTGGGCCGCTCACCTGGTGGCTGCCGGATCTGATGGTGTCATGAAGGCACCCCTCCTACAATCTCGTGGCAGCTTCTTTGTCTTTAAATGAAAAATGTCTTTTTTTTTTTTTTTGGTAGCTTCCTGTCTTTTTCTGCTGATCAGCAGCTCGTTGTGATTTTGAGGTTTTTGTAAGAGGAGGTGAGCTCGAGTCCTTCTGCTCTGCTGTCTTTGCCAGTCGAGAGCCTTCCCTCAGTTTGAATGCTTGCCATCTCTTTTGCCTGTGCTGGCCGTTCCCCCCTTGACACGGGGTGGCAGGCGCAGAGGCCCTTGTGCACCCTTGGGATGGCGTGGGCGGCACTTGGCGTCTGCTTGCAGGTCTTGTAGTAGTAGCTTTTGTCCAGGCCGCTCAGGGGACAGTGGGAGCAGGGTTTGGAGCCTGCTCGTGGGTCTGCTTGGGAATTCCCTGGTGGCTCGGTTGGCAAAGAATTTGCCTGCAGTGCAGGACACCTGGGTCAGGAGGATCCCCTGGAGAAGGAAATGGCAACCCATTCCAGTATTCTTGCTTGGAGATTCCCGTGGACGGAGGAGCCTGGCGGGCTACAGCCCATGGAGTCACAAGAGTTGGACACGACTTAGCGACTAAACCACCGCCGCCACGTGGGTCTTCTGGGGGCAGCTGCCGTCTGTGTGCTCCTGGGACAGCGGGCACAGCACTTGGCACCTACTTGCGGATCTTAGAGCGGCAACTCGCTCCCACCCCCAGGGCTCCTGCAGGCGGTGTCCTGTTGCCAAGGAGCAGTTGTAGGGAAGCACACCCTTATATGATGGTCTGGCCCCTGTCCCGGGGCTCCCCCCTTACCTCTCTGGCGGGCCCTTGCTGCTCCCGAGCACACCCTCAGTTGCCATACCCCAGCCTCTTGAGGCCATCTTCACGCGGCCAGCCCCTGTCCTCTTCCTGGGTCTGACCTCTGAAACCTGAGCCAGCGCCCAGCCCCACCCGCACCAGCAGATGAGTGACTCGGGGGAGCTCTGGGCAGCGGGGCCCACCTCCCGTGCGGGTCCTCTCTGCGGTGCCTTCTGCAGACCGGTTGCCACGCTCTCCTCCTCGGCTCCGAAGCACCCCCTCCATCTAGCATGATCTCCCCGCCAGTGAGAGGACTCCCCAGCTTGCAGGGACCTGTCCTCCTCCACAGCTCTCTCCCTGGGGCACGGGCCTTGTTCCGATTCCTTTCTTTGTCCTTGTGTCCTGCGTGGTTACACGGAGGTTTTCTTTCCCTTTGAGGAGTCTGTGGCCTTGCGGCGGCATTCAGTAAGTGTTGTGCGTGAGTCGTTCCGCTTGCAGGTGTATTATTAGCATTTGGTGGGAGCAGGTGAGCGCCCCATCCTGGTCTCTTGCCATTGATCCCATCCCTTTTGTTTGCTGCATTTTAAGCGCTTCCCTGTAGGGAAAGCCTGTGGTCACAGGAGCGGAGCTGTTGTAGGAGGTGGATCAATACTTAGCGGGATGATAAATCGCTCATCGGGAGCCTGGCAGTGTATGCAGGTCATTGATGTGCCTCGTATCTCCCAAAGCCTGGGGTGACGCTTAGGTCATCAGAATAATCCTGAGATGCCTACTGCTCGAGAGTGTCTGACTTACTGGGGCCCCCAAAGGCAGGGGGCCGTGGAGACAGGCTTCCAAGAGCCAGGACAGACCTGACTACAAACACACTGTTGTGGTTTTTTTTTTTTTCTCCCTTCTCAAAATCTTTAGTTTTGAGACAGGATAGGAGTCTTACAGGTACTCATGGAAAAGCAGTACATGATCACAGTTGACGCGAAGACAGTCCAGTTGGAAAGTTTTTACACCTGTCAGCTAATGCTGAAGCTGAAGCTCTGAGCATGGCAGGCTGCAGGGCTCAGAGGAATGGTAGTTAGTATTCCTCCCCTTTTTCCTCTCCCTCTCCCAGCAGAATCCACGCCAACCTCCTCATAGTCCTCCTCAAGGGCAGCCATGTCCTCACGGGCCCCAGAAAACACTCCTTCCTCCGTGCCTCCACCCACGTGGCCGTGACCAGAGGCACGCTGGGCGTACATCAGGTCAAACGTGTGGTCCAGGCTGCAGCAACGGCCGGCCGTGGTGTTGCTCAGCAGGCATCCAGCTCACTGGACTTGGCCCATGCTTTCGGCGCTCACCCCTCCCGCCGCTGGGAACCTTCCGGCTCACTGTCTCTGGGTCCTCCAGCCCCAGTCACTGGAAATCCTCCCGTGAAACGCATTCTTGGTGAATGGGGTGGCCTCCCCTGGTGGTGGGAGGGGTGGCAGGACTCCCCCCGCCAAGGCCCCCTGGCAAGGCCAGCGTCCTGTCCCCCCGTCCCCGTGAGTCCTTGCATTCGCTGGGACTCCCTGCAGCCCGGGACGGGAAGGAAGGGGCAGATGGCCTCAGGTCGCTGGTAACCAAGCCCCGCGCTCCTCCTGTGTGGAGCTCCCGTTTGGGGCGGAGGCCTGTGTTCAGCCTCTCAGCAGCCCCAGGGACGGATGCCGCATCACCCTGCAGCTGAGTCAGCACCGCAGACTAGCGTCTCCAGGCCCCTCCTGGGTGTGGGGCCTGTCACCGTGGCTGGGTGGGTGCTGGGACCCAGGGATGCGCTGTTTTGGCCGGCCCTGGATCCCATAGATCCCGTGTCTATAAACAGCCTGGAGCGGGAAGAGAGTGGCTCCTGAGAACAGGCGGGTCTCCGGGTAAGCGGGAGGGGGCGCCCTGCTGGCTCAGGGGTCTCCCACTTGGGTCCGTTCTCACAGTCGGCCTGGTCGCATCCACAGCTGGGTCTCAGCCTGCATCTTCTCTGGGCCTGGAACGCGGCCGTGTGAGCACCGCAGCGGATGTTAGCAAGGAGAGCCTGCGCGCTGTGCGCACCTCGTCTTGGTCATTCAGTCCAGCCGAGCCTCCGCTCCGTGCCAGGTCCCGTCAGTTAGCACCACACACGGTCCTTGCCTTCAGGGGCTGGAGATACAGAAGGCAGGTAAGCCTGTGGTTGTAAGCTGTGACAAGTGCTGTAAGTGGGGGAGGTGTGGGGAGGAGATGACCTCAACAAGGCGGCCACAGTCAGGAGCAGAGCGAGCGAGCCACTCAGGGACAGCAGGGTGGACGGCAGAGCATTCCAGGCAGAAGAGCAGCTCATGCAAAGGTCCTGAGGCCAGGGACGCGTCCAGCAGGGCTGGAGGGGCAGCTCGTTGGGAAATAGCAGCGTGTGAGGACGTGGGGGCCACAGTGGGGACCTGGGATTTTACCGAGAGTGCTGAGACGTCCCTGGCGAGCTTAGAGCTGGGTGTGGTGTGATCCAGATGATGCTTTTTAAAGGATGACTCTGGTCTCTGGGTGGACTCAGACCCGAGCAGAAGCAGAGGCTGGTGTGGGGGTTCTGTGAGTCGGGGTGGTGGGGAGGGTCAGACAGGGACTCGTGTAGGAGGTGGGGCCACAGGGCTCGTGTGAACAGGTGTGTGTGCGGGGTGGGGTGGGGTTTGAGCACCAGGGAGCGTGTTGGTGCTGTTTCGCAGGTTTGGGGGAACACTGAGAACTTTCTCAGACATGTCACAGTGGAGGGAACACTTTGGCTTCTGGGGATCTTGTAGCTGAGGCGAGGAGCCCAGGGTGGGGCACACAACCCCGGGGGCACCCCGGCTCCCAGGCCTGACCTCCCACGCTGCTGGCCCGGAGCTGAAGGGCAGCCCTGGGTACCTATGGGCCCCGGGTGGACACTGCGGTCCCCTCTCTATGTCTGGGCCTCAGTATTCCTGTCTGTAAACTGGGGCCAGTGGGTCTCTCACTCCCTGGAATCCTGGGGCTTCGGGGCTGTTGCTAAAAGGCTGGCTCAGGTCCTGGCATCTCCTGAGAGGACGTGGGGCAGACAGGGAGGCGGCCGTCCTGGCAGGCGCCCCTGCTCCCGGCTCTGCTCCACGGAGCCAGGCCGGCCGCCGTCTCGGGGCGGGAGCCCTCTGGGTGTATCTGGGCACCTCAGGATCTTGGCCTGGGAGGGGGTTGGCGTCCGCGGGCAGGCATCCTCTGCCGAGCAGGAGTCCGCTCTGGGCCCCAGCCGCCCACTCAGCGCTGCCCTCGGAGAGGTCACCTGACCTCATTTTGCGGGCACGCGTGGCCACTCTGTCGGGGTTTACTGTGCTCTGGGGCACTTTTTCATCTTGGAGTCCCGCTCTGTCCTGCCCCTAACGCCCCCCCAGGGGCGTCTCCACCTGGATCCCTCCAGAGCGGTCCTGAGCACAGCACCCCAGGGAAGAGGTGGGCCCAGCCCAACCCCATGGCTCCTGGGCTGGCCGCCCCAGCATGGACCCGCCCCCTGCAGGAGCAGGCACTGGTGACATCCTGGTCACACGGCTGGCATTCCGCCCCGGCGCTGTCTGTAAAGTGAGTGTAGGAGGACTTGGGTGCCCACATGGGTGTCCAGGCCCCAGCGTTCAAGACCACACTCCAGTGGGGCTCAGGAGCAGCCTGGCTTCCTAGCTGTGGGACAGCGGAACTGTGGGACAGCGGAACTGAGGTGCAGCCTCACCGTGAGGGCCCCGAACTGCGTCCTTGGAGCCAGTCCCCCAGGCGCCCCTAGATCAGAGGCCACATCCCTCTAAAGGCCCTGGCACACAGGGGCGTGGTGGATGGCATCACCCAGTTGCACGTGTGTGTGTGCTCAGTCGTGTCCAACGCTGTGCAACCCCGCAGACTGTAGCCCTCCAGGCTCCTCTGAGCATGGGATTCTCCAGGAAAGAATACTGGAGTGGGCTGCCATTTCCTCCTGCAGGGGATCTTCCCGAGCCAGGGATTGAACTCAGGTCTTCCGCGTCTCCTGCATTGGCAGGCGGATTCTTCACCACTGAGCCACCTGGGAAGCCCCGGTGGATGACCGCATTTGGGAAAGTGTCTGGTGATTGAGGGGCAGAAGCGGGAATGAGGATTAAGCTGTCATACAAGGTGTGGGGACCGTGCTGTGTGGTCTGGAATCAAGGGTGGGCAGTTCAGACCTGGTTGGGGGTTGCTGCTGCTGAGCTCGTGAGGCCAGGTCAGCGCAGCCTGTCGTCTGTGATGCCCAGTCCCAGGGCCAGGCTCGGGGGTCAAGCTCTGTAAATAATTGCCAACAAGCAGGGGGCTCTCAGGAGGCCTGAACAGGGCAGGGACTTTGTCTTAGAAAAGAGGAAACGGAGTTGGAGAGGAGAGCGGTGCCCTGGGTGGGTGGTGGCATGGGGCTACTGTGTATAGTCTGGGTGTGGGGTCCTGCATTCTCACTCCCGCGGACTGCACACGGACAGGCACCCACCTCTGAGCCTGAGCACATCACCCGAGCCCCGTGGCCCATGGTGGCTGGTTTGCGCAGCAGTGTTCCTGGCGGGCCACCGGCTCACAGTCTGCCTGGAGCTTGGGGGCCAGAGCAGCAAGGCCAGGCCCAGCTCCGGTGACTTCCCCACCTGGCCTGGGAGCTGGGGACCTGCCCGGGCAACTCTGATCACGTCATTGTGGCTTCCCTGGTTCTTTGCCAGGAGAGGAGTGAGCAAGGGAGACAGCCGTGCACTTGGACTCTAATTTACAATCCACCGAAGCTGGAGCGCCGCCTTCTTCATCAGGTTGTTCAGTTACTCAGTTGTGTCCAGCTCTTTGCGACCCCATGAACTGCAGCACGCCAGGCTTCCCTGTCCTTCACCAGCTCCTGGAGTTTGCTTAGACTCATGTCCATTGAGTCGGTGATGCCATTCAACCATCTCATCTTCTGTCACCCCCTTGTCCTCCTGCCCTCAATCTTTCCCAGCATTAGGGTCTCTTCCAATAAGTCAGCTTTTCAATTCAGGTGACCAAAGTATTGGAGCTTCAGCATCAGTCCCTCCAATGAATATTCAGGGTTGATTTCCTTTAGGATTGACTTGATTGATCGTCCTGCTGTCCAAGGGACTCTCAAGAGTCTTTGCCAACACCATACCAGTTCGAAAGCATAAGTTCTTTGATGCTCAGCCTTCTTTATGGTCCAACTCTCACATGCATACATGGCTACTAGAAAAACCATAGCTTTGACTATACGGATCTTTGTGGGCAAAGTGATGTCTCTGCTTTTTAATACACTGTAGGTTTGTCATTGCTTTTCTTTCAAGGAGCAAGTGTCTTTTAATTTCATGGCTGCAGTCACCATCTCAGTGATTTTGGAGCCCGAGAAAATAAAGTCACCAGATCATTGCTTCAGTATAAAAGTGACTTGGAGTTGAGGAGGGGTCGGGGGAGTTACACACTTTTGAAAGTAAAAATGAAAAGGGTTTTTCTGGCCTCGTTACCAGCTGGGCCCGGCTCGTTACAGACTTCTGGGTTCAGGATGCTGAATGCAGTTTGCTTTTGGCCACTTCGAGGCCTAGGGTTTTCCTGCCTGTTGGCTGAGCCTTGTGTCCGTAGCACCATAGTGGGGTCTGGGGTCATGTCATTGGCCAGACTTTATTAATTAAAGTGTTTTGGGATCCCCACCTTTGAGCCCGTGTCTGCTGGGGGCTAGCAGAGATGGGCAGACCAGGGTACATGGGGCGCTCGCTGTGGCCCAGGAGCCTGGAGTCACCTGTCGGGACCAGGGAGGCTCCGCTGGCTGCAGGTGTTCCGGCTGCTGCGGTTGAGGCAGATCCGGATTGCTTTAGTGTCCCGCTGTTGCCCAGGACTTGGTCTCGGCTTCCCACTGGGATTCAGACTTGAGCAGGTGTCCAGGGGGTGAGCCACAGGCCAGCTGGCCTCATTGCAGCTGGGTCCAGAGGCCCCTAGAGAGCCCTGGATTTGCAGAGCGTGTCTACACTGAGCGCTTGGGCTGTGATAGTGGCTCAGGGGGAGCTTTCCAAGGGCAAAGGGTGAGGAGTGTGACCGAGGCTGCTTGGAGCCGGGCTCAGGACAGGGCCCCGCTGGGAGCAGAGTGGGGGCGTGAGCCTCTGCCTGGGGTCTGTGGCTCCTTGGGGAAGTTTGCAAAAGTCCCCCTGCATGAATGTGTCTCCTTGGCTAACGGGGTGGCAGCTGGGCTGGAACCGGACGGCCCACGTGGGAATCCTGGCTGCAGGAGTCAGACAGCTGGGGCGCCTCTCTAAGCCATGGCTTCCCCGGCTGCAGAATGGGGCCATGCAGCAGCATCCCTGAGCCAAGGAGTGTATCCAGAGCACATGCTGCTTAGCACTGCCCCGCTGTCCTCTTTTTTATTAAGATTTATTTCTGTTTGGCTGTGCTGGGTCTTCATTGCTGCGTAGGCTTGTCTCTAGTTGCAACAAGCAGGAGCTCCTCTCCAGCTGCAGTGCACCGGCAAGTTGCAGAGCACAGGCTCTGGGGCGCACCACCTTCAGCGGTGGCAGCTCATGGGCTCAGTAGTTGCGGCTCCCGGGCTCTGGAGCACCCTCTCAGTTAGGGGTACACGGGCTTAGTTGCTTCCCAGCATGTGAGATCTTCCCAGATCAGGGATCCCAAGTCTCCTGCATTGGCTGGGGGGTTCTTTACCGCTGAGCCACCAGGGACACGAGCCCACCTGCCGTCTTCATAACCGGGCTGGGGACAATGTGGCATGTTCTTGCAACCACGGGAGATGACTCTAGGTCAAGGTCACCTGGGCAGGCTCCTATCCAGAGATGAACCTCAGGCTTTACCACCCCAGTCATGCTTTGGCTGTCAGATTGAGGGGCGGGGCTTGGTCTAGGTGAGGCTGGGGGGGGGGCTGGGGCTGGGTTTGGGGGGCCCCCCCGCGGGGAGCTGGGACCTGGCCCCCTCTCACCTGTGGCCTCGTCCTTCCCCCTCCCGCCACAGCAGGTCGGCTCAGCATGTCGGTCAGCGTCCACGAGACCCGCAAGTCGCGGGGCAGCACAGGCTCCATGAACATCACGCTGTTCCACAAGGCCTCGCACCCCGACTGCGTGCTGGCGCACCTCAACACACTGCGCAAGCACCGCATGTTCACCGACGTGACGCTCTGGGCCGGCGACCGCGCCTTCCCCTGCCACCGCGCGGTGCTGGCCGCCTCCAGCCGCTACTTCGAGGCCATGTTCAGCCACGGCCTGCGGGAGAGCCATGACGACACGGTCAACTTCCAGGACAACCTGCACCCCGAGGTGCTGGAGCTGCTGCTGGACTTCGCCTACTCGTCGCGCATCGTCATCAACGAGGAGAACGCCGAGTCGCTGCTGGAGGCGGGCGACATGCTGCAGTTCCACGACGTGCGGGACGCGGCCGCCGAGTTCCTGGAGAAGAACCTGTTCCCGTCCAACTGCCTGGGCATGATGCTGCTGTCGGACGCCCACCAGTGTCGCCGGCTCTACGAGTTCTCCTGGCGCATGTGCCTGGTGCACTTTGAGGCCGTGCGCCAGAGTGACGACTTCAACAGCCTCTCCAAAGACACGCTGCTGGACCTTGTCTCCAGCGACGAGCTGGAGGCGGAGGACGAGCGCGTGGTCTTCGAGGCCGTGCTGCAGTGGGTCCGGCACGACCTGGAGCAGCGCAAGGCCCACCTACCCGAGCTCCTCCGCGGCGTGCGGCTGGCCCTGCTGCCCTCCGACTGCCTGAAGGAGGCCGTGTCCGGAGACGCCCTGCTCATGGCGGATGAGCGCACGCGGCTGCTGGTGGACGAGGCGCTGCGCTGCAAGGCCCGGATCCTGCAGAACGACGGCGTGGTCACCAGCCCTTGCGCCCGGCCGCGCCGGGCTGGCCACACGCTGCTCATCCTCGGGGGCCAGACCTTCATGTGCGACAAGATCTACCAGGTGGACCACAAGGCCAAGGAGATCATCCCGAAGGCGGACCTGCCCAGCCCCCGCAAGGAGTTCAGCGCCTCGGCCATCGGCTGCAAGGTCTACGTCACGGGGGGCCGGGGCTCCGAGAATGGGGTCTCCAAGGACGTGTGGGTGTACAACACGGTCCACGAGGAGTGGTCCAAGGCGGCGCCCATGCTGATCGCCCGCTTCGGCCACGGCTCCGCTGAGCTAGAGAACTGCCTCTACGTGGTCGGGGGCCACACGTCACTGGCCGGCGTCTTCCCGGCCTCGCCGTCGGTCTCGCTGAAGCAGGTGGAGAAGTACGACCCCGGGGCGAACAAGTGGACCATGGTGGCCCCGCTGAGGGACGGCGTCAGCAACGCCGCGGTGGTGAGCGCCAAGCTGAAGCTCTTCGTGTTCGGCGGCACCAGCATCCACCGGGACATGGTGTCCAAGGTCCAGTGCTACGACCCGTCGGAGAACCGGTGGAGCATCAAGGCCGAGTGTCCGCAGCCCTGGCGCTACACCGCGGCCGCCGTGCTGGGCAGCCAGATCTTCATCATGGGCGGCGACACGGAATTCACGGCCGCCTCCGCCTACCGCTTCGACTGCGAGAGCAACCAGTGGACGCGGATCGGGGACATGACCGCCAAGCGCATGTCCTGCCACGCCCTGGCGTCCGGCAACAAACTCTACGTGGTGGGGGGCTACTTCGGCACCCAGCGGTGCAAGACCCTGGACTGCTACGACCCCACCTCAGACACGTGGAACTGCGTCACCACCGTGCCCTACTCGCTCATCCCCACGGCCTTCGTTAGCACCTGGAAGCACCTGCCCGCCTGAGGCGGCTGCGGAGCCAGCCAGGTGAGCCCCACTCCCCCGCCCGAACCCACTCGGGGCACAGGCTGCATCTTGCAGGGGAGGCTGGGCCAGTCAGGAAGCAGGTGGCTGGGGGCCTCTGGGACCCCTTTTCTCTACCCTGGAGCCAGAATCTAGCTCCCCCCCCTTACTTAGTTAATCTTGAGCAAAGCAGGTCACCCTTTTGCCAGATGGGGGCAAGCGTCTTAGACTAGCTCCTGGGCCTGGCTGCAGATCAGTCATCGGGGGTCTGTGGACAATTCCTGTGTGGTGCTTAGGCTAACTTTTGAAGTCGGAGGGCACAGTGTGTGCAAGGGCACCCTCAGGAAATGGGGGTCTCCAAGGACGTGTGGGTGTACAACACTGTCGCAGACACCAGCTGTGAGATGAGGGTTCCCCAGAACCATCTTAGATCCAGCACTGGAAGCGCTCATGAATGTGCTGAAGGTGTATATCCCCAGTTTTGGTTTATTTACGGGGAAAGGATGCAGATTAAGAGGAGAGGGCGGAGATGCCTGGGGCAGAGCCCTGGACGGGGGTCCAGATGCAGAGCACCCCGTCCACTCCCCGTGTACTAACAGCATCCGTGAGTGACGGCACTCGCACAGTACTGCCCACCAAGGGAGCTCACACAGCATTGGTGTCCAGAATTTTTATCAGGGCCCCATGGTGTGGGTGTGACTGATTGATTGTCCACACGGTTACTCTCAAGTCAGCTGGTCCAGCATGACCTAAGCCCCCCTAGGTCACACAGACTTCACTCTAAACAAAGACCCTCCTATTGGGTATGACACAGATCACCTCCCAGAAGGTAAGAGCGGACCTCTGGGGATTGAACTTGGGTCAATTACAGGCAGATTCTTGACCGTCTGAGCTACCAGGGAAGCCCCTCTGTTTGGGCAAGGCCACTAATTCTGTCCTGTGCAAATGCTGAGCCCAGGCCTCAGCCTAGACCACTGGAGTCGGGGCATCTGGGGCCCAGGGCTCAGAGCCGTGGTAGCTCTGGGCGAGTCCAGAGTGCAGCCAAGGTGAGCGGCCCGCTAGGCGGGCCCATGAGGAGCAGCAGGAGGGGGTGGACGGGCACTCGGGGGTGGGGACGGGCGCCGCGGGGCCGGGCACCACTGCGGGCATCTGGCGGGGCCATGGCGCTGGGCCCTGCCCTTCTGGGGGCAGCCGTGTGCTCCCCTGTGCGCGGGGGAGCCTCTCGTCTCTTCCCATCCCTCCATGAGATGGAGAAGGTCTTCCTCGGAGCATGGGAACAGCCCCCAGCAGGGCTGCCCCGGTTACCCCGGGTTCCCACACTCTCTGATCTCGGCGACATCGTTCCATGAAGTCACTGCACGAAATAGGAAGGCCACAGTGGAGGCCAGGGGTGAGGTGACACGTGCAGGCGCTCCTTGTGGGCATCGGAGGGGCAGGGGGATAGCAGGAGGGGCTTGTCCAGGGTGCAGGATGGATGCAGTCAGGGGAAGAGGGCCAGCCTGTCCTGGCGGGGCCCTTTCTGACGGGTGGGAGAGGGCTTGCCTGCAGCCCCCCAGGGTGACCCAACCGGCGCTGAGGTTGGATTTGGCTGTCCTGAGCCAGCCTGGCAGGGGCGCAGGGACTGGAATGGGGTGTAGACTGGTGGGCGTCGGAGAAGGTCGTCCATGGTCAGGTCCCAGCTCTTAGCTCGCCTCAGGTCTTCATCCCTTGGGGCAGTGAGGTCCTGGGACCCCTGGTGGACGGAAGGCAGAGGCGTTAATCCTGGGGGCGCCAGGAAGCGCAGGGGAGTGTGGGATCAGATGCCAGGTCGCTCCAGGGGCGCCTTGACGCCCCCCAGGCTGTCCTGGTATCAGCATCTCCCTGCCCACAGCCGCTGCACCGTGCTCCTGCACATCGGAGGAGCCAGCCCTTGGCCCTGGGCTGTTTAGGTCACAGGAACCTCATGCGGAGCCGGCCTGAGCTGAGAATTCCTCAATGGCCTGGCGACTGCTGACAAGAATGCTGAAAACTCCACGCGGCGGAGGCAGTTGTACTTGGCTGGGTGCCTTCTGAATGGAATCTGATGTTTCAGCTGTTAGGTCAGATCCAGCCAGGTCTTCGAGGCCCTTAAAGGGCTCCTTCCCCGGCAGGCAGGCAAGGCTGGCCCCCGCGAAGGCGTCAGATCTGTACAGGGTGTGAAGCCTCGTAAAGAACGGCCTGGGTGGGAACAGGCTTTGCTCTCCGTTAAGGTTTCTCTGCTGTCTTTGTTGAATCAGCTGTCTTGAGAACTCTGGCCAGCCACAGACCTGGGTCCCCTGGGGAGTAGGCTTCAAAGAGAATGTTGGCGTCTCCTTGTTGGAAACCTGTGGTCGCCTGTGGGCCGTGACGTCTCGTCCCATCTCAGGCCGCCCAGGGCCAGGGGCTCGGACCTTGTCTGGTGTTGGCCTGTCCTCGGGACCCTGGAGGGCAGTTCCTCCCAAGTGGGAGAGGGTGGGCGGGAGGTCAGCAGGACCCCATGAGCCTTCAACTTTCCCAGGACTTTCCCCTGTTTCAGGGACTGGGGAAGGGAAGCAGGCGTGGGCCCTCAGCTCTGACTCTTGCTGCTTGACCCCAGTTGCTTAACTTCCCTGAGCCTCAGCTTTCCCATCTGGGAAATGGGGATAAAAATAGTATTACAACAGTTGAGTAGAAAAGATCAAGTGAGGGGCCGGGTTCAGAGTCAGCTTTCCTCCGAGGCTGTGATGAGGCAGGGATGGTGGTGATGGTTTTGGAATGCTTTGGGCGGCCATGGCTCCCGGATCGGGAAGTCCCTGGGCCAGCTCCTCCTTCTGGAAGGGTCCCTCCCGCACGTTCGGAATTGCCCTTTCTGCGCCCCTAGCTGAGTGACGCGCAGGTCTTGTGTTTTTGGCACTCCCCAGCCCGTGGCAGGGTGCTGTGGTCTCGAATGAGGACCCGGCAGGGGCGCTGGGGCGGAGGGTGACGCCTGGGTGTGCCTGGCCCGCCCTTGACTCTGGGTGGATAGCACAGTTGTGGCAAGAGGGCCACCTGTGTCCGCTGCTGCCAGGACCCGTGCAGAAGGCCCCGGCTCAGGTCCTGAGGGCCCGGACCTGGGCGGAGGGTGGCAGGTGGACGGGGTGGGAGGGCCCTGGACAGCAACAGTGGGTGAGGGACTGGGCTCAAGCACCCTCGGCAAGGTTCATGGAGGTCAGGTTGAGCAGAGACTAGTGCCCCTACTGCCCACTGCCCCCTCCAGCATGGAACCCCCCCTCCACCCAGCCTGGCTGCCAGCTGGGAAGCCCCAGTGTCGGGGCCAGAGAAGAGGGTCTGTACCCAGCGTGTCCCGAGTGCACCCCTCCCGGGCTGCTGTCCCAGACCCTCCTGTAGGCATCGGACCGGCCTGGGGTCCAGCCTGCAGTGCCTCTCTGGTCCCCGAGCCAGAGACTCCAGGGACCACCAGCCGGAGAGCCCCTCCTCACGACCCCAGTGACTCCCACGGTCACCCCCAAGTGTTCTGTTTCTCAGTCGTGAGCTAGCTCTGTCTCGGAAGCATTTGTTGGAGGTGCTGCTGGTACTGAGACCCGGGGTGGGCGGCTGGTGTCAGGCCACAGCTGGAGGGCCAGAGTGGGATCTGAGCCCTGGTTGGGCCCCAGGCCTGCAGGGGACTCTGGAGACCCAGACCCCGAGCATCCCCGTGTCTGCCCCTGGCACCAGTAGCTGCAGCCCACACGAGTGCTGCCCAGCGGTGGGGGTGGGGCGCTCTTCGAAGCTCACCGCCGGCAAGATCTCCAGGGCCAGCCCTTGGCTCCTGGGTCGCAGTCTGATCCTTGTCTCTAGGTGACAGTGGCCAGGAGGCCCCTGGAGCTGGGGTGGGCGCCCATCTCTCTGGGCTGCCCGCCAAGTGTAGACCATGCGTGGACGTTCTTTTCTCTTGTTTTCTCTCTCTGAGCTCCTCATCCTGACCCTGCTTGCCTCTGGCCTGTGGTCTTTAGAGCATCAGGGCGGAGATGCAGGCTGCCAGGAGCTATCTTCTCCTCCTGGGCACCGTGGGGGACCAGCCCCAGGGGGTGGGGGTAGGGGCACACGCTCCAGTCTTGCTCTGGGAGAGGCTGAGCCTGTGATCCCCCCACCCGAACTCCGGGGGCCCCACCACCACAGGAGGGTGGATTCAGCACAACCTGTCCTGCCTTAAAGAGGTGGGGGCCAGGAGGAAACCACAGCGCTCCGGGTTCAGAGCTGGGCTGGTGCGGCCAGGGGGATGAAGCACCCCGTGTCTGTCCGTCCGTCTGCACAGTGTGGCCCAGTGCCAGCCGGGATGGCGTTGGTGGCTGCGGGCTGCCTGCCAGGCACCCTTTGGGTGACCCTCAAGACCATGAAGGGTGGTCACAGGCCTGGCGGGGCGGCTCTGCATGGCGGTGGGGTGACCGCTGACCCCACGTCTGCTCTGTGGGGTGGACACGGGTCCTGTTGACTGGAAAAGCAGTGCATAACCTAAGGGTTGAGAATTATGTTTTGTTCAGACAAAACTCAGGACTTAAGCCCAGAAAGCAGCATCTCAGCTCTGAGGGACCACTCTGAAGAGGTCAGAGCGGGGAGCAAGGGTTTATAGGAGATTGTACAATGAAGACCAGGGAGTTGGAACATGAAAAGATAACTGTTAACCAGCAGCTCAGCTGGTAAAGAATCCATCTGCAATGTAGGAGGCCCCGGTTTGATTCCTGGGTCTGGAAGATCCCCTGGAGAAGGGACAGGCTACCCACTCCAGTATTTTGGGGCTTCCCTGCCGGCTCAGATGGTAAAGAATCTGCCTGCAATGCGGGAGACCTGGGTTCAATCCCTGGGTTGGGAAGATCCTCTGGAGGAAGACATGGCAACCAATTCCAGTATCCTTGCCTGGAGAATCCCATGGACAGAGGAGCCTGGTGGGCTACAGTCCGTGGGGTCACAAAGTCGGATGTGACTCAGCACAGCACAGACGTCATAAGAATTCTTTTCTGTGGGAAGATGCGGGGGTCCGGGCGCTCCGCGCGCACCCCTCTGATGCGCCCCTCAGCCACTGGGCCAGTGCACTGTCGTCCTCCTAGCCTCCTGCGGGCGCACCGTCTGCGGAGGCGGCGATGGCTGAGGGCTGCAGCACTTTTCTTTACTGATGTTGCAGGCAACATTTTTTTTTTTTTAATACAGTCCCGTTTCACAGATAAGGAAACTAGGTCCCAGAGAGGCAGCTGGCAAAACTCCGGGTGGCCCAGACCAGCGTGGCCTGGGTGACCTGGGAGGGGGTGCAGGCCTGGGCAGTGCTGCTCCCTGGCAACTCTGCCTTCGGGGTGCCCCCTCCTCCTCCTCAGCATCTCAGGACAGCCTAGAGGGGCTCCCCCCCGCCGGGTCAGAGCTTGGTCTGGGGCGGCAGTGACACCCTGCCCCGAGGGGAAGTCCGTGTCTGCCTTGTGTGCCGGGCAGGTGTGCCAGGCCCCCGAGTTTTGGGTTCACCACCTTAAAGCACCTCTGGGTGTTCGGGGCCCGTGGGCAGCTCTGGATAGTGAAGCCCTTGGAGGGATGGGGGGCTTTCCCCAGCCCCACTGAGAAAACAGCAGCCGCCCTGCCCAGCGCCCCCTTCTGGGAGCTTGCTGACCCCTGAGCTGCAGCAGCTTCGGCAGAGCCGGAGTCCGCCTTCCAGAGCCGCACGAGCGAGAGCTGCGTCCCATTGAAGGAGAAAGGTCCACAGGTCCCTGCGTTGGCTGGAATTGTGTTCGTGATACTGTTACTTAAACACGTACAGACTTACAACTCGATGTCAGCTCCCTGCCCTTGTAGCTGACCGCTGCCCAGGTGAAAGACACCCGGAGCTGTAAGACTGAGGATGCGGTCGCTGGTGACTGAAGCTCTGCCGGAGGTGGTGTCGTCTCTGCCTCTCGGGTGGCTGAGTGTGCGGGTTTATGGGGAGGGGGCGCCTCCGTCTCTTTCCTTTTGGAGTCCCCATGACGCCCCCTCCGGCAGCTGGGTGTCACGAGGCGGGGGGCGTCATCTGTGTCCTCTGGCACAAACCTGTCTCCTTGGTTTAGGGCCACCTCTGAGCCCATGGCGCTCAGCTGGTCAAAGTAAGAATGGCATCTGGCATGGAAATGGTGCATGGATGGGTGTGGACCGCTGGGGTGGGGAGGACCCTTGGCGAGAACCCCAACCCTGTTCCCAGTACGCCGGAGAGCCTGTTTTTGTTTTTAGTATCTATCTATGTATTCAGCTGCGCGGGTCTTAGTTTCATGTTTACATCTGAGCCACCAAGGAGGCCCTCAGGTTCGGCACGTGGGATCTCTCATCTTCGCTGCAGCATGCCAGCTCTTAGCTGCGGCATGCAGGATCTAGTTCCCTGACCAGGGATTGAACCCGGGCCCCCTGCATTGCACGCATGGAGTCTTAGCAACCCGGGCCCCCTGCATTGCACGCATGGACCACCAGGGAAGTCCTCAGAGAGCCTGTCGTTAAAACAGAACCGCACGGAGGGGGACAGCCCTGTGTCGCTGTCCCGAGTGTTCCCCGCTCCGCACCCCCTCCAGCTCCTTCCTGGGCCTGCTGTGTCCTTTCTCCGCTAGGTGAGCATCCCAGGAGCTGAGCTCCGGCCAGGAACCCCACCTCCTGGACGGACACACGGCCACGGCCACATCCCTGCTTGGAGTCGGGCCAGATTACGCCGAGCTGTCGCTGTGGGTTGGGCTTTAGAAACCGACCGTACTGGCCAGTTGGGTTTTCTTCGTTGCTTCCAGGATGTTTTACACTGAACCTTTCACATGTGCTAGATGGCTCCATCCTTCTCTGGGAGGCAGGTCTCTCCTCGTTTTCCATAGGAAAACGTGAAGCTCAGAGCGGATGCCACACTGCGAGCCTGGCTCTGGAGTGTGGGCTCCACAGCCATCTGACCTCGTTCACTGCTGCGTCCGTCCTGTGGGGTCGGGGTTGACAGGCTGTGCGGTGAGTATTTGTCAAGTGCAGGGATGAATGTGTTGACTGCTGCCCGCAGCTGTGCTGTTCCTCCTGATGACGTGACTAACCGTGACCAGTCTGTGCACCTCCCGCCCCATTCTCTGACCACGTCCGCCCACCCTCCCTTACCATTTGCACCTCACTGGCCTATGTTCAAATTCTCAGAAGTGCAGGACTCCCACACCAGGGTCTCTGCACATGCTACTTCTTCTGCCTGGACTGCTCTTTGCCTCTCGAGCTAACTCCTGTCTGTCCTGCAGGTCTAAGGGCGTCCTTCCCACACCCTCTGCCAAAGTAGAAGTCCTTGTTTTAATCTCTAATTTTTTTCTTTTAGTATTTAAAGAATTTTTATTTTATATTGGAGTAGAGCTGATGAACAATCTTATGTTAGTTTCAGGTGTACAAACAACAAAGCGATTCAGTTATATGTCTACTTGGATGTATTCTTTTTCATTTTTTGCCCATTTAGGTTATTTTAGAATATTGAGCAGAGTTTCTTGTGCTATTCAGTAGATCCTTGTTGGTTATCTTTTAACTTTTTTTATTACCTAAAAAAAATCTTTGTATCGGAGGATAATTGCTTCCCAGCATTGCCCTGGTTTCTGCCATGCATTGTTTGTGCTGGGTCTTTGTTGCTGGGTGGGCTTTTGTCTAGTTTTGGGGAGTTGGGGCTGTTCTCTGTTATGGTGTGGGGGCTTCTCACTGCAGTGGCTTCTCTTGTTTGGGGAGCACAGGCCCCAGGGCGTGCAGGCTCAGGAGCTGAGGCTCCCGGGCTTAGTGGCTCCGTGGTGTGTGGGGTCTTCCCAGACTGGGGATCGGACCTGAGTCTCCTGTATTGGCAGGCAGATTCTTTACCCCAGAGCCAGCAGGGAGCCCCTCGTTATCATTTTAAAATATAGCAGTGTGTACATGTCAGCCTCAAACTCCCAGTCTGTGCCAACCCCCGGCTCTTCCCCTCTGGTAACCATAAATTCATTCTCTTAAGCCTGGGAGTCTAAAGTTTCTATTCTGTAAGTAGGTTCATTTGTATCACTTCTTCCTATCCATAAGTGATGTCCTATGATACTTCCCTTTCTCTAACTTCATTTAGCATGAATCTTTAGGGGCATGCATGATGCTGCAAATGGCACTGTTTCTTTTTTTTTAGTTCAGTTGCTCAGTCATGTCTGACTCTTTGCGACCCCATGGACTGCAGCACGCCAGGCTTCCCTGTCTATCACCAACTCCTGGAGCCTGGTTCAAACTCATGTCCACTGAGTTGGTGATGCCATCCAACCATCTCATCCTCTGTCGTCCCCTGCTCCTCCTGCCTTCAGTCTTTGCCAGCATCAGGGTCTTTTTCAGATGAGTCAGTTCTTCACATCAGGTGGCCAAAGTATTGGAGCTTCAACATCAGTCCTTCCAATGAATATTCAGGACTGATCTCCTTTAGGATGGACTCGTTGGATCTCCTTGCAGTCCAAGGGACTCTCAAGAGTCTTCTCCAACACCACAGTTCAAAAGCATCAATTCTTCAGCACTCAGCTTTCTTTATGGTCCAACTCTTACATCCATACATGGCTACTGGAAAAACCATAGCTTGGACTATATGAAACTTTGTTGGCAAAGTAATGTCTTTGCTTTTTAATATGCTGTCTAGGTTTGTCATAGCTGTTCTTCTAAGGAGCAAGCGTCTTTTAATTTCATGGCTGCAGTCACAATCTGCAGTGATTTTGAAGCCCAAGAAAATAAAGTCTTTCATTGTTTCCAGTTGTTTCTGCATCTATTTACCATGAGGTGGTGGGACCAGATGTCATGATCTTTGTTTTTTGAATGTTGAGTTTTAAGACAACTTTTTCACTCTCCTCTTTCACTTTCATCAAGAGGCTCAAATAAGCAGGGTGACAGTATACAACCTTGATGTACTCCTTTCCCAATTTGGAACCAGTCCATTGTTCCATGTCCAGTTCTAACTATCACTTCTTGACCTGCATATAGATTTCTCAGGAGGCAGGTAAGGTGGTTTGCTATTCTCATCTCTTTAAGAATTTTCCAGAGTTTGTTGTGATCCACACAGTCAAAGGCTTTAGCATAGTCAATGAAGCAGATGTTTTTCTGGAACTCTCTTGCTTTTTCTATGATCCAAAGGACATTGGCAATTTGATCTCTGGTTCCTTTGCCTTTTCTAAATCCAGTTTGAACACCTGGAAGTTCTCAGTTCATGTACTATTGAAGCCTGGCTTGGAGAATTGGGAGCATTACTTTGCTAGCATGTGAGATCAGTGCAATTGTGTAGTAGTTTGAACATTCTTAGGCATTGCTTTTCTTTGGGATTGGAATGAAAACTGACCTTTTCCAGTCCAGTGACCACTGCTGAGTTGTCCAAATTTGCTGGCATGTTGAGTGCAGCACTTTCTCAGTATCATCTTTTAGGATTTGAAATAGCACATCACCTCTACTAGCTTTGTTCATAGTGATGCTTCCTAAGGCCCACTTGACTTCACACTCCAGGATGTCTGACTCTAGGTGAGTGATCACACCATCATGGTTATCTGGGTTGTAAAGATCTTTTTTGTGTAGTTTTTCTGTGTATTCTTGCCACCTCTTAATATCTTCTACTTCTGTTGGGTCCATATCGTTCTGTCCTTTATTGTGACTGTCTTTGCATGAAATGTTCCCTTGGTAGCTTTAATTTTCTTGAAGAGGTCTCTAGTCTTTCCCATTCTATTGTTTTCCTCTATTTCTTTGCATTGATCACTGAGGAGGGCTTTCTTATCTCTCGTTGCTGTTCTTTGGAACTCTGCATTCAAATGGGAATATCTTTCCTTTTCTCCTTTGCCTTCTGCTTCTCTTCTTTTCTCAGCTATGTGTAAGGCCTCCCCAGACAGCCATTTGGCCTTCTTGCATTTCTTTTCCACGGGGATGGTCTTGATCACCACCTCCTGTACAGTGTTATGAACCTCTGTCCATAGTTCTTCAGGCACTCTGTCATATCAAATCCCTTGAATCCATCTGTCATTTCCACTGTATAATCATAAGGGATTTGATTTAGGTCATATCTGAATGGCCTATTGGTTTTCCCTACTTTTTTCAATTTAAGTCTGAATTTTGCAATAAGGAAAAATTGTCTCTTAATAAAGTCTGTTTTGTCTGATATGATTATTGCTGCTCCAGCTCTCTTTTGATCTCCATTTGCATGGAGCACATTTTCTCCTCAGTCTGTGGGTGCCCTAGATCTGAGTGGGTCTCTTGTGGACAGCATGTATCCTCTCCTTTTGCCATTTTGTTGATTTGTTTTTGTAGATCTTTTTTCATCCCATTTTGTTCTCTGGTGATTTGATGACTAACTTTAGTGTTGTGTTTGGATTCCTTTTTCTTTTTTGTGTTTATCTATTGTTAATTTTTGGTTTGCAGTTACCTTAAAGTTTTGATTTAGCAGCCTATATATAAACAAGGTTGTTTTAAGTTGCTGGTTTTTAAATTTCAAATGCATTTCAAATATCCTGCATTTGTATTCTTCTCTCCTCACTGCTGCTGCTAAGTCACTTCACGTGTCCAACTCTGTGCGACCCCATCCCTGAGATTCTCCAGGCAAGAACACTGGAGTGGGTTGCCGTTTCCTTCTCCAATGCATAAAAGTGAAAGTGAAGTCGCTCAGTCGTGTCCGACTCTTCATGACCCCATGAACTGCAGCCCACCAGGCTCCTCCGTCCATGGAATTTTCCAGGCAAGAGTACTGGAGTGGGGTGCCATTGCCTTCTCCGTCTCTCCTCACATTTGATGTCATATTTGTGTGTAGGTTATTTCATACCTTTACTGTATGTTTACCTTTATCAGTGAGTTTTCCCATTTGTAATTTTCTTGTTTCTAATTGTAGCCTTTTTTTTCCCACCTCGAGAAGTTCTTTTATCATTAGCTGCAAAGCTGGTTGGGGGTGCTAGCTTTTGTTTGTCAGTGAACCTGTTGATTTTTCCATCAAATCTGAATGAGAACCTTGCTGGATAGAGTATTCTTTGTTGTAGATTTTTTCATCAGTTTAAATATAGTGTGAAGCTTCCCAGGTGGCTCAGGGGTAAAGAATCCTCCTGTCAATTCAGGTGGTGTGGGTTCAGTCCCTGAACCCCTGGTGGGAAGATCCCTGGACAAGGAAATGGGAACCCACTCCAGTATTCTTGCCTGGAAAATCCTGTGGACAGAGGAGCCTGCTGGGCTACAGTCCACAGGGTTACAAAGAGACGGCTGTGTTCTCAAGATGTGTCTAAGCAGCCCGCCTGCTGAGGGGTGGGTTTGGGTTCCCACCCTGTTGGAGCCCAGAGCTTGTTGGGTGGGGTCAGGTCCTGGTGAGAAAATGATGCCCTCCAGGAAGGCTCACGACAGTGAGTACTCCCCAGAATGACCGCCTTCAGTGTCTTTGTCCCCGCCGTCTGCCACAGCCGCCCCCCACTTCCACAGGAGACCCTCCAGTACCAGCAGGTCGGTAGGTCTGGCCTAGGCTCTTATGAGGTCACTGGTTTTGTTATTTCTTCCCTGGTGGCTCAGACGGTCAAGTGTCTTCCTACAATGCAGGAGACCTGGGTTTGATCCCTGGGTCGGGAAGATCCCCTGGAGAAGGCAATGGCACCCCACTCCAGTACTCTTGCCTGGAGAATCCCATGGACGGAGGAGCCTGGTAGGCTACAGCCCGTGGGGTCGCAGAGAGTCAGACACGACTGAGTGACTTCACTTTCACTTTCGCTGGGTCTTCGTGCGCATAAGATCTTCTGTGCGCCCTCCCAGAGTGGAGTGTGTTTCTCCCAGTCTTGTGGAATTCCTGTAGTCCAGCCCTGCCGGCCTTCAAAACCAGGTTCTCTTGAGGTGCCTCCTCCCAGTCCAGACTGGGGAGCCTGACAGGGGCTCAGAACTTTCACTCCCATGGGACAACTTCTATAATGACTTCCAGTTTGTGAGTTTCCCTCCTCGCAGGTGTGGGATTTGATTTTATCGTGATTGCACCCCTCCTGCCATCATATTGTGGCTTCTTCTTTGTCTATGGAAGTAGCGTATCTTTTCTGGTAGGTTCCAGCATTTTTTTTTTTGTCGATGCTTGTTCAACAGTTAATTGTAATTTCGGTGTTTTCGTAAGAAGAGGTGAGCGCACATCTTTCTGCTCTGGCAGTTTGTCTCCGCTACTGTTTTATGCACTTGCTTCCTTCCATGTTTTATTGGCTCTTTTTTCCCTTTGAGTGAAGCTCAGTTTCACTTGCTTATAGCTTGCTGGTGCAGAAGGCTCTCACCCAGGACTTTAGACCACAGTTCCTGGTGCAAGATGGCTCTCTAATCTCTCAAGTTTTTTTCCCACATACAGCACTTCTGTGTGTGTTGGCTGTATACATTTGTTCGTACAAGCCTGCAGTTTCTCCCACTGGAGCCAATCCACAGAGATGGTAGCTGTGTCTGCCGTCCCCTTTCTTTGGGCTGCTGTCCCCTTTCTCTGGGCCTGGCACAGTGCCTGCTGGGTTGAGGGTGTGCAGTGTGTGTCTGGAGAAGCTGGATGGAGGTGAGCAAAGCCCAGCTCAGGGCGAGCTCCGTTCTCACTCCAGGGTCTGCGCCCCAGCCCCTCCTCGTGGCCTTGCCATCAGGTCCGACTCCAGGTGAGGACAGAAGGCGGTGGGGGCGATTCACTTTTTCTCTCTCGTTCCTCTGCAGACGCTGTGTGTTTCTCCCCGCCCCATGGCCGCGGCCCTCGCTCTTGCACGTGGCCCTGACCTTGTGTGTGGGTCGCTCCGCCCGGCCCAGTGCTCTGAGTGGCCAGAAGCCGGCCCACCAGCCCTGGGAGCGATGGCCTCGGGGGCTGCTCTGAGCTTCAGGGAAGAAGAGCCGTCTCCCACGTCCTGTGTGTCTGGCTGAGGCCTTGCCTGCTTTGTGGTGGTTTGCGGGGGGAGAAGACCTTCCAGGGGGCCGTGGACGGACAGCAAGAGTCCCTCAGCGTAGAGGAGAAAGACACGTCTGCAGAGCCTTGAGGGCATCCTGGACTGGGGCAGGGGGCTGAGAGGGCGGGGCGGGTGTGGGACAGCACAGCCTTGGGCTCCGGGCTTCCCTGGTGGTGGTGTGAAGTCTCCCCACACAGGACGCCCCCAGCCCCTGGGAACTGGGTGCCTGGAGGCCGAGACTGGATTGTGCTGTGGAGAAAGTCTTAAGGGAGAGAACCGTTCAGTGACAGCCACCAGGCCTTCTCAGCAAATGACCTCCAGGCCACCAGTGTTAAATAGGCTCCCGAGAGGCGGGCCTCACCCCCAGCAACCCCACCATCTCCCGGGTGCAGGCGCAGGTGTGCAGGGACCCTGGGGGGCACGTGCCCATGGGGCTGTCCATCACCTCCCCTCAGAGTCCAGCCCAAGAGGCAGTGATGACCCCATTTCCTGCCAGGAGCACACTGACCCCAGAATTGGACCCTACCTGCCCAGACCAGGAGCAGATGTGAGCTGGGCCCACTGGGGGACTCCAGGGTGCCCACGACAGACCCCACCACGGGCTGGACTCAGCTTGGAGAGGATGACAAAGCCCTGTGACGCTGGCCTCTCAACCTTCCAACTGGTGATGGGGTCTGGCTCACGTGTCTCCTAAGCTCAAAACGTGACAGTGGTTGCAAGAGAACTGCCAAGCATTTGTTCATTCTCCCACCTTCCAAGTATCGGGCACCTCACAGGTCCAGCCGCAGCCGCGGGCTTCTGGAAAGGTCGGCTCCTACCGGTGCCCCCTCACCTAGCGTTTGAGGGTCTGGGCTTGTCCCTTGCCTGCCCTGGTGCACCCAAGTAGGCTGTACTGCTCGTGGGGCCGGTTGCCTCCGAGTTGGCCCTGCCCCCTTCCAGGACCTCCGTGCTGGCTCCGGGCCTGTGGGTGTCCCCGGGGCCCCAAGGGCATCTCTAGTGCAGGGTTGGCCCATATTGTGCACCAGCCACAGGCCATCCGCTTCCCCGGGGAAAAAGCAGAAGGCACATCTCCAGGTTCCTGGGACCCCACGGCCCCCGCCTGTGTCCGGGGCTCCACCTTGCTCTCGGTGCTTCCTCTCAGACACCCAGAAGCCAGGGGCCTGGTCCCCGGAGATGGCTCAGCCCGAGAGGCCGGGGAGGCCCGGGGGAGCGGCAGCCCCGGTCCAGCGCCCGCACCGCCTGGAGGCCCCTGGCCTGTTGGATTGCTGCGCTCGGCACAGGTCTGGCAGCACAGAGGACCTCACGGTGCTTTCTCCACAAGTTGTGTTGTTTTTACCCATTTCTAACTTAATAAAAGAGTTGAGAAATCTTGCCTTCCTGGGGTGCCGAGGCCAGTCTTGGGGGATGCAAGGTGTGAGTGGGCTGGTTTCCGCCGCAGCAGTCAGGGCTCACGGCCTGCTGGGCTGGGGGAGACCCACGGGCACCCAGAGGTCAGGGCCTCCTGTCCTCAGATCGTTTCAGCAGCACAGGCCTCACATTGATTCTCATGTGGGGTGCTGAGGACTCCTTCCCTGAACAGCCCATGCATGAGTGGCAACTTAAAGCTGTAATTCCACTGATTGCCACGTTTGTGTGCTGTGAGCCCCCAGTAAACACTAATTTGTGTGAAAGTAACACCAGCTGCGTTAAGAGAGGCATCACCACTCGAGGGTCTAGCATCAGTCACAACACTAAGGCCCAGGTTTGCCTGCGTGCCTTTTACTCATTTTCGTAGCTGTTAGGTGCTGTAAACTCAAAGTGGGACAGGCAGGGCTGTGACAGCCGCAGAGTAAAGAGGAGGCCCTGTACAACGTCCCACCGCAAGCTCTGGACACCAGCCACACCCCTGAGGACGGGGACAGTGGCCAGCACACCGTGGGGAAAGATGAGGTTGGCGTCCATTCCAACAGTGGCCTTCACACCCAAAGTACTGGACTCAGTCTATACAAGGATGCTCTCCCATGAAAACACCCCTTCAGGACCACAGTAAGTAACTTTTCCGTCTAAACTTATAGAGACGAAAGTAAAATGAAAAAGCAGAGGAACTAATCCCAATTAAAAGAACAAGAAATCCTGTGAAAGAACAAATAATGAAGCAGACCTCACCAGTCTACTAGACCCCAAGTTCAAAGAGCAGGTAATAGAAGTGCTAAAGTCATTAAGAAAGATTATTGATAGAAATTACTTCAGGCATCTTTTCTGAACACGACAGATGTGAAGCTCAAGATCAATCACAGAAAGAAAAATGGGGGAAAAAACAAATACATGGAGACTAAACAACATGCTACTGAAGACGCACTGCTCAATGATCAAATCAGAGGAAATCAGGAAATATCTTGAGACAAAAGACAATGAGAAAAAAAAAGGGAGGAAAAAAAGACAATGAGAACACAATCTTAGAAGATCTATGGGACGCGGCGTAACAGTTCTAACGGAATTTCATAGTGATACAGGCCTTCCTGAGGAAACTAGAACAATCTCAAGCAACCTAAAAGAATAAGAGTAAATAAAGTCAGCAGAAGGAAGGAAATAAAAAGTTCAGAGAGAAAATAGAGATTAAAAAAGAACAATGGAAAAAAAAAGTGAAACTAAGATACTTTTTAAAAAATAAAATTGACAAACCTCTAGTCAGACTCACCAGGAAAAAGAGAGAGAGAAGCCAGATAATCAAAATAGGAACGGAAGAAGAGAAATAACTTCTAGTACCACAGAAACATCATCATGTTAGAATAGTAGGAACTGTTGGTGGTACAGTTGCTAAGTCATGTCTGACTCTTGTGACCCCATGGACTGTAGTTTGCCAGGCTCCTCTGTCCTGGAGATTTCCCAAGCAAGAACACTGGAGTGGGTTACCATTTCCTTCTCCAGGGGATCTTCCCAACCCAGGAGTCAAACCCGGGTCTCCTGCATTGCTGGTGGATTCTTTACTGACTAAGCTATGAGGGAATCCAGTGGACAGTTAGGTGGCAACAAATTGGACACCACAGTAGAAACAGGTGCATTTATAGAAACCTACAGCCTGCCGAAATTTGAGTCAAGAAGAAGCATCGTTTTACCAAACCAATCACTAGAAGTGAAACAGAATCTGTAATTGTAAAAACTCCCTGCAAACGGAAGTCCAGGACTGGACAGCTTCACTAGGTAAACAAAGGATTTATCCTGATCCTTCTCAAACACTCTCAAAAGAATGAAGAGGAGGGAACAACCACAAAGTCACTCTATGACGCCACTGTCACCCTGATACCAAAACTAGACAAAGCCACTAAAAAAAAATAAATTTACAGGTGAAAATCTTTGATGAATACTGATGCAAAATTCCTCAACAAAATATTAGCAAACCTTGACAGCCGGCAGTCTAATGGGAAGGATGTATTGGGATCACAGCCGCAGGGACTCTGTGGGACCCCCAGCACGTGGCCTGCTCCAGATCTTTCTGGTGTGCATTTCTGGGCCTGGGACTGGGGCGGGCACCAGGAGACAGGGGCTTGGTTAGCTCTTACTGAATGCTGCTGGGCCAGGTCCAGCTGCCGGGTGAGGGTGGACAGGGTGGGTCCCTCTCCAGCATGTCTCCTGGTCTGTGCCGGGCTGGTTCCAGACACTGGAGTTCACTTCGAGTCTCACTGCAGGCATCCTGCATCCTCAGCCAGCCAAAGCAGTCAGAAATTTTCACCAGCGGAAAGATGTCCTTCCTGCAGCAGCTTCTGTCATTTGGACACCCTTTGTGCGTGGAGAAAGTACTTTTTATCCTCCACTATTGCTGCAATGAAAAAAAAAATCAATAAATAAGACTAATAAAAATATGGGAATATTTAAATTAAAAAACTCAGCACACTGAGGGACTTCACTAGTGGTTAAGACTCCTCGCTCCCAATACAGGGGACAAAGGTTCAATCCCAGGTCGGGGGACTAAGATCACACATGCTGCATGGTATGGTCCTAAAAAAAAAAAAAATTAGCAAACAGAATTCAGCAGTACATAAGAAGGATTATACACCGTGGTCTAGTTGAATTCATTCCAGGTTTCAAGGATGGTTCAACATACACAAATTAATAAATGTGATATACCCCATTAACAAAAGAAAAGACAATTATGGGTAGCAGGTTATACAGAGAAAAACAGCTTACATATCACACTGGGGTACAATCTGAAAATGGATAGAACTACATGAATTGACCAAATACACTCAGAGGCTTAGAAAAGAAACCTATGGTGACTGGAGAGGGAAAGTACTGAACAGGGATAAATTAGCATGTGCAATTATTATATGAAAATGGTATCTGTGTAATCAACAAGGACCTATTGTTTTGTACAGGGAACACTAATCAACACAATGGAAAAAGCTATCTGGGAAACGGGGGCAAAAACCAGTAGATGTAGTGGTATGTATAACTGAATGCATGTGCCTGATGGAGAAAACAAAAGCAACATCGCTTATCATCTCTGTTCCAATAGAAATAAAAGTGATACAAAACCATAAAAAAAAGACAGAAACTACATGATCATCTCAACAGAGAAAACGCATTTGATAAAATTTAATATCCATTCATGATAAAAGCTCTCACCAAAGTGGGTATTGAGGGAACATATCTCAACATCATAAAAGCAATTTATAACATCCCGACAGCTAATATGACAGTGATGAAAACATAAAAACCTTGCTAAATAAATTGAGCAAGACAAGGATGCCCTCCCTCACAACTTCTATTCAACACAGTATTGAGAGTCCTAGCTGTGGTGAATGAAACAAGAAATAATAAATAATAATAATGAAACAAGAAGAAACAAGAAAGAATAATTCAAATTGGAAAGGAAGAAGTCAAACTCCCCACAAACCTAAGGCCTAGAATAGACAGCCCAGAATTAAACCCACACACCTATGGTCAACCTACAACAGAAGCCAGAATATACAGTGCAGAAATGACAGTCCCTTCAGCGGTGGTGGTAGGAAAGCTGGACAGCTACATACACTAACAAATGAAATTAGAACACTTCATATACAAAAAGAAAGAAAATGGTTTAAAGACCAAAATAAAAGATACGACATCCTGAGACTCCAAAAAAACATGGGCAACAGCGGTGGTGGTGGAAAAGCTGGACAGCTGCATATATTAACAAACGAAATTAGAACACTTCAAAAAGAAACAAAGTGGTTTAAAGATGAAAATAAAAGACATGATATCATAAAACTCCAAGAAACCATGGCAAAACATTCTGTCATAAATTGTAGCAATATTTTCTTAGGTCAGTCTCCCAAGACAAAAGAAATAAAAAAATAAATGATACCTAATTAAAAGCTTTTGCATAGTAAAGGAAACCATCAACAAAATGAAAAGGCAGCCTATGGAATGGGAGGAAATATTTGCAAACAATGCAGATGATAAGAGGTTAATATCCAAAATATACAAACAGTTCATACAACTCGATAAGAAAAGAACAAACTACTACCAATGAAAAAAAGGGGGGGGGGGCAGAAGACCTAAACAGACATCTCTCCAAAGAAGACAATACAGATTGCCAGTAGGTACCTGAGAAGACGCTCAGCATCACCATTAGAGAAATGCAAATCAAACCCACAATGAGGTATCTCCTCACATGGGTCACAATGACCATGATCAGAAAGTCTATAAATGCTGGAGAGGGTGTGAAGCAAAGGGGACCCTCCTACACTGTTGGTGGAACTATAAATTTGTACAGTCACTACAGAAAACAGTATAGGGGGTCCGTTCAAAACTAAAAATAGAGCTACCATACCATCCCATCACTTCATGGCAAATAGATAGGGAAACAGTGGCTGTCTTTATTTTTCTGGGCTCCAAAATCACTGCGGATGGTGATTGCAGCCATGAAATTAAAAGATGCTTGCTCCTTGGAAGGAAAGTTATGACCAACCTAGATAGCATATTAAAAAGCAGAGACATTACTTTGCCAAAAAAGGTCCATCTGGTCAAGGCTTTGGTTTTTCCAGTGGTCATGTATGAATGTAAGAGTTGGACTATAAAGAAAGCTGAGCACAGAAGAATTGATGATTTTGAACTGTGGTGTTGGAGAAGACTCTTGAGAGTCCCTTGGACTGCAAGGAGATCCAACCAGTCCATTCTAAAGATCAGTCCTGGGTGTTCACTGGAGGGCCTGATGTTGAAGCTGAAGCTCCAATACTTTGGCCACCTGATGCAAAGAGCTGACTCATTTGAAAAGACCCTGATGCTGGGAAAGATTGAGGGCAGGAGGAGAAGGGGATGACAGAGGATGAGATGGTTGGATGGCATCACTGACTCGATGGACATGGGTTTGGGTGTACTCTGGGAGTTGGTGATGGACAGAGGCCTGGAATGCTGCGGTTCATGGGGTCGCGAAGAGTCAGACACGACTGAGTGACTGAACTGAACTGAACCATATCATCCATCAGTCTCACCCCTGGGCATATATCCAGAAAAGGTGAAAACTAATTTTAAAAGATACATGCACTCTAGTGTTCACAGAAGCACTATTTACAACAGTCAAGACCTGGAAACCATCAAGGTATGCATCAGCAGACGATTGGTTTAAGAAGATGTGGTATATATAAACAAATATTAATCGGCTGTAAAAGATAATGAATTATTGCCATTTTTAGCAACATGGATGGACCTAGAAATTATCACACTAAGTGAAGTAAGAGAAAGACAAATAGGATACCACTTCGTTGTGGAATCTAAAAGATAATACAAATTAATCTATATACAAAACAAACAGACTCACAGATGTAGAAAACAAACTTGCTGTCATCCGAGGGGAGAGAGAGGGGTGAAGAGGGATAAATTAGGAGTATGGGATTAACAGATACAAGCTACTATACGTAAAATAGATAAGCAGCAAAGATTTACCATATAGCACGGGGAACTATATTCAATATTTTGTAATAACCTGCGATGGAAAGTTATCTGGAAAACACACACACACACACACACACGATGGAAAGTTATCTGGAAAACACACACACACACACACACACACACACACACACACACACAGCTGGGTCACTCTTCTGTATACCTGAAACCAACACAATATTATAACTCAACTATACTTCAACTAAAAAAATAAAATTGTAGGCGCAGGCAAGACACAGCCCTGGGCGGTGCGGGTGACCTGACCGCACGTCGCCCCCTGGTGGCAGGGGGAGGCACCTCTGCTCTAAACCTCAGGGTGTCCAGGCCCCCAGAGCCAAGCCTGGGCTTTAACACTGTGACGTAATGCTTCAGATGCTAGAGTTGGGGTATTACAGCACGTTTCTCATAAAATTGATCATCACCTGAATGGGTGAGTGGATCTCAAAAGTACAGTGCTGGTAGAAGAGCCAGGAACAGAGCTGCCCTGCGTGGCCTCCAGGGCCACCCCTGGGAGGACACTCTGGCCCCATCACACTGTTCACTCCTGCTGCAGGGCTGAGAACAGCCAAGGCAAGCACTGTCTCCTCCCAGGCCCGAGATCTGGACACTTGGGATCAGCCTTGGGTCAGGCTGCTCTAGAAAAAGCCCAGACAGGAAGTAGGTGTGTTTCTCATTTATGCAGCTGTGCTGAGTGTAAAGAAGCCAAGACCAGAGTGGCTGCACAGGGTTGGGCCCAACCTCCTCCTGTCTTGTGGATCTGCTGGCTTGCATTGAGGCTTCTACCTCCTGGCCCAATATGGCCACCTAGGCCCTGCCCTCTCATCTGCATTCCAGGCACTGGGAGGGGACGATTATGATATGACCAGCAAGCCTCTTTAAGGACACATAACTTCTGCACACTCCCAAGGAAGGCTGAGAAGTGTCAGTAAACCTGTATTACTGAACAAAGGGGAGAGAAGCTATCAAGGGACAATACCATCTCCATCTACCTGCCTGGTGTGCAGTGGAACCTGCCTATGTGGACCTGCTTCCTCTTCTCTGAGCAGGACATGTGAGTCCAGCTATCAGCCCCTGACAGAGCCTGGCCCCTCGTGTGCTGGCCTCCGTCAGCTGTAACTCTGGTGCCCCCTGACCAGTGCTTTACATCCTCACCTCCTTTAATCCTCACAGTGACTCCCTTGGAGGTGGGCATCCTTGTCCCCTTCCTGCTGGTGAGGAGAAAGGCCAAGAGGTTAAAGCTGCTCGTCACAGGCTCACACTGGTGGGAGGCCCCAGGCTGCAGTGGGCAGAAGGTGGCCTTCAGGGCTAAGCCCGCCTTCCCAGCTGTCTCATTTGTGTGCAGGCTTGAATAAACCACTTGATTCTCTGACAGAGGCTTACTGATGGCGGGGTTAACAGAAGGGATTGAGGTCAAGCTCTGTAAAGCGCTAAACACCAGGGAGCCCTGGATACAGTAGGAATGGCCACCACCATCGCAGGGGGTGGGATATGCGCCCAGTCCGCGCCCTGCAGGCGTGACCCCAGGCTCCTTGGCTTCCCAGGGGCCACACCGACTCTGGGATGCGAGCAGGAGCCCTCCCACCCGGGGGATAAGGGGTAAATAATGAAAATTTAAAAGTTTGTTTGGTCAAAGCTATGGTTTTTCCAGTAGTCAGGTATGGATGTGAGAGTTGGACCATAAAGAAAGCTGAGTGCCGAAGAATTGATGCATTTGAATTGTGGATAAAACCACTATGTATATGGTCAAAACATATACGACAGAGGATGAGATGGTTGGATGGCATCACCGACTCAATGGACATGAGTTTGAGTAAGCGCCCAGACTTAGTGATGGACAGGGAAGCCTGGCGTGCTGCAGTCCATGGGGTCGCAAAGAGTCGGACGGGACTGAGCGACTGAACTGATAATGGCCATGATGGGGCTTCCCAGGTGGCTCACTGGTAAAGAATCTGCTGCCAATGCAGGAGACGTGGGTTCGATCCCTGGGTCGGGAAGATCCCCTGGAGGAGGAAATGGCAACCCACTCCAGTATTCCTGCTGGGAAATCCCATTAACAGTCCATGGGGTCGTAAAGACTGAGCAACTGAGCACACACGCAATATGGACATGTGACGAAACTTACTGGAGGTGAGAAGTAAGAAAGTGAAGCCATACTACACTGCCTGCTATACTAGGCAATGGTAACATAGCAGTTTGCAGATCCTTCTGTGATCTGAAGACGCAGAGTTGAAGCTACATTTCCAGTAGATCTTTGGAACATCTATCAGTGGACATGTGACAAAATGCCAGAAACAGTCGTGAAAGAAGTTTTCACAACACAACATAGAGCTCACCTATGAATATGCTCTTGGTGCTTGGAAAACAGGCATTTAATACCTTTCTTAATGAAGGAGGAAATTCTAATGAAAAAAGTGTGATGTCAGCAAAACAAATGAGTAAGTTAAAAAAATGTATAAAATACTATGACTTGGAAGATAAGTGCTTAGGTACAACTCACAAAATCAGTTATTTCTGCAGTATTGCCATGAATCTACACATATTTTAAATATATTCATGTATTTTGTGTGTCGCAACAAAGTTTTTAATTTTGTTATTCATTTCTCATGTTTTACTATGTCCTTTTTAATGTCCCTCTGTTTTTTTCATTATTTTATCTTCTTGGACAAAGTTGCCTTATGGTCAATTAGTTATGCAGTGGAAATACTTGGAGCAAACATGCTTAGGGCAAAAGAACCAGACGTGCATCCTGGTATACCTGAGCCTGTAAATTATAGTGAGGAAAGAAGGATCTTAAAAAAAAAAAAAACCAGCTGAAGTGTGTTGATTTACAATATTGTGTTAGTTTCAGATGTACAGCAAAGTAATTCAGTTATACATTCATGTGTTTTATCTGTGTGTGTGTATATATATATGTGTGTGTGTGTGTGCTGAGTGGTTTCAGCCATGTCCGACTCTTTGTTACCCTATGGACTGTAGCCCACCAGGCTCCTCCGTCCATGGGATTTTCCAGGTAAGAATACTGAGTGGGTATTGCATTCATCAAGAATACTGAAGATCCCTCCAGGGGAATCTTCCCAACCCAGGAATCAGAACCCGGGTCTCCTGCGGCTCCAGCACTGCAGGTAGGTACTTTACCGCTGAGTCATCTGGGAAGCCCAGATATACACTGTTGTTGTTCTGTCGCCCAGTCGTGTCTGACTCTTTGTGACCCCGTGGACTGCAGCTGCCAGGCCTCTCTGGCGCTTATTGTCTCCCAAAGTTGGCCCAAGTTCATGTCCATTGCATTGGTGATGCCATCCAGCCATCTCATTCTCTGATGCCCCGTTCTCAAATATATATGAGACCTCAAATACATTTATATTTCCTTTTCCATTATAGAAGGAGCTGGAGGGTTCCGAGGGACAGGAGCCCGTGGCCCAGGCTCACTGTGGGGTGTCCTGCAAGGCCCTCAGCCAGGCCCCAGCACCGCCCCCCCCCAGCAACCCTCCCGCCCCTCATGTCCAGTACAGGAATGGCAGGGCCTGCCCGGCCTTGAGGTCCACTCCAGGGCCCGGGTGGGCAGGCCTGGGCAGGAACTGGGGCCCCTCTCCTCCCTGCCGGCTCATGTGGCCCTGCTCCAGGGGCCCCGGCCAGACCTCAGGTGATGTGCCCAAGCACCGGCCACCCCGTCCAGGGGTCCCAGGGCAGCGCCCACTCACTGAGCCTTCTCCTGACCCTTGGTGCTTCCAGGAGGCCACGGCTGCAAGAGCTGCTCCCGGGCTCACGTCCAGCCTTATCCACCCCGACTGCAGGAGGCCGGCCCTGCACCCTGGGTGGGAGACGGGCCAGCTGTGCCTGTCGGGCACCTTGAGTACAGCGTGTGAATCTATGACAGGTCCACGAAGCCCCGATCCCATTTCCCCGATCCTGGGAAGGACGCGAGGGCCAGCCCGAGCCACCAGCCTCTCCCCCGGGGCCGGGGCAGAGCCTGCAGGTGGGATGGTGCTGGGTCCGTGCGGCCCATCTTCCTGTGCCCGCTCACCTGGCCACCAGGTGCTTGCCCAGGGCAGGGCCTCCTGGCCACTTCGTAAGAAATGACTGTGAAGGATCTAAGTGGGGAAGTTCACAACACATGCTCTTCACCCTCCAACATGCATATGCATCTGACGCCAGGCTTGGGGATAACCCTCCAGCACCGGCTTTTGTATTGTTTGGCTTTTGTGTGTCCCTGTCCCGCTGCTCCAGACAGACAGGACCCTGAGGCTCTCACACACTCGGGCCTTGGAGCAGACCCTTCAGGTCCCTATGCTTCAACTGTGTGCGTGCTGAAGTGCTTCAGCCGTGTCCAACTCTCTGTGACCCTGTGGACCTTAGCCCGCCAGGCTCCACTGTCCCCGGGATTCTCCAGCAAGAATACTGGAGTGGGTTGCCATCCCTTCTCCAGGGATTGATCCCGCATCTCATGTCTCTTGCACTGGCCATTTCACCGGGTCCTTAGGAGAACTGAACACATGTGAGTCTTAGACAAAGTCCTGAGACAGCACCTGGCGCTCAGGAAATGCTCCACAAAGGTCAAAGTGAAAGTCACTCAGTCATGTCTGACTCTTTGAAACCCCATGGACTCTATAGTCCATGGAATTCTCCAGGTCAGAATACTGGAGTGGGTAGCCTTTCCCTTCTCCAGGGGATCTTCCCAACCCAGGAATCGAACCAGGGTCTCCTGCATTGCAGGCGGATTCCTTGCCAACTGAGCCATGGAAGCCCCACAAAGGTGCTCCGTTGTTAACTCTCACCGCGAGCTTCCTGTTAGTCAGCACGTCTCCCTGAGTTGAGACCCCACCCCGGCTCCTTCCCGCCCACGTCTCATGCAAGTCGTTAGGGGTTATCAGTTGAATCACCACAAGTATTTTTGTAAACATCACTCTCTCCTGTTGATGCTTTGGGCCATGCTATACCCAGAGGTCAGAGTGCCCACAGTTTTCATGGTGTGGAGGTGAAGGGGGAGGGTCTGCACTGGAAGAGCGTCTAGCTTCAAAGCCAAGCAGATCCCAACTGATCTCTGGCATCGCCCCCAGCAGCCTGGCCTTGGGCAAAAGACTCTCTAAGACTCGTTTTTCTCGTTTGTAAAATAAAGAAGAATCCTTTTACCTACCTGGAAGGATTGGTGGTGCTATTAGTGGTGGTGATTTAGTCACTAAATTGTGTCCAACTCTTTGTAGCCCACCAGGCTCTTCTGTCCATGGGATTCTCCAGGCAAGAATACTAGAATGGGTTGCCATTTCCTCCTTCAAGGGATCCTCCGGACTCAGGAATCGAACACACATCTCCTGCATTGCAGACAGATTCTCTACTGCTGAGTCACCAGGGAAGCCTGGAAGGATTGTTAAGGGGCTTTGTATAAGAATATGTGTATTTTTTTCTTTCCTTAAAAATCGAGTTGGGTTGGGAAAGATCTGGGGGTTGAGGGGGGTCCTCCAGCTTCAGACTCAGGAGGGGGCTTCAATCCCTTTGGGATGCAGATTTTGGGCCCTCAGGCATCAGGGCACTTGCTTGTCATCTGGAGCTCAGATGTCTGCCCTATCTGGGCATTTTTTTTCCAGGTGGGCTGCAGAGGCTGGGGCAGGGGAGCGTCCTTCAGAAGAAGGCTGAGCGAAACTACTGTGGTCAGGACCTGGGTGGTACCAGGGAGCCTCAGCACCGAGTGGGTGGGTGGGATGGGATGTCCTGGGGAGCATTTGGGATTTGGTTCAGAGAGCGTGGGCGTTTGTTCCTGTGCCCAGGGCGACCACATGTCCTGGTCTCAAGATGTTGGAAAGGCCCCTGGAGACCAGGACAGTCACTCACTCCTCCCGAGGCCCCCCTGCTGACCCCTGGCCTTCCAGGCCCCCCAAGCCAAGGGAGCCTGGCTCTGGGGCTGCGGCTGACCTGGGTGCGGCGGCTGAAGGTCAGAGCCCTGGGGTCACAGCAGAGGTGGGCCTCTCGGGCCTCCAGCCACATGAGGGCCACAGGAGGACCCCAGCACCTCTCCGGTCCTGCGTCTGTCAGGAGGACAAGTCACCGCTTCGCGGGGTTGATTACACACACTCCTCTCTGAATGCGCCCAGGGGCAGTCCCTGAGGCAGGCAATCAGTCACTGGCTTGTTGAGCTGAATTGGGTATGAAGGGAGCTGCGTTGGCCTTTCTACAACAAAGAGAGAGGAAGGGCCTTGCTCTGGGACCCCAGAAGAAGCTTCCGGACACCCCTGTACTGCACAACCAACTAATTCATCTGATGCAGGGGGTACCACCCCACACCAGGCACTGGCTCCAGGTGGGGGGGTCCTGCCCTCCCTGTGAGTGACAGCCCCCCCCCCCCCCCGCGGCCCCCACCAGACGCCCGTGATTGTAAAGCTGTTTGCAGGTAGCCCTGTGCCTGCGGCACCTGTGACACCCAGGGTGGTCCCGCCCAGCAGCACCCTCCAGGGTGGGGATCCAGGGGAGGAAGACGGGCAGCTCTCCCGTCCCCCAGATTCACCTGAAGGCCAGCATGGAGGGGAAGCGGGCTCCGAGACCAGGTGGCTTCTCTCCCCCACAGGGGCTCCTTTCAGCTTCGCAGTATCTTTGAGACAAGCCCACCTGCGTCCGCAGAGGGTCACGCTGGTGCTCTGGGTCACATCTCCTACGAGGGTCTTTTCTACCCCTCTCCAGCCCCGGTTCTCAGGGAGAGACATGAGAGTTTAACACGAATGAAGAAACGATACCCCAGAGGCCCGGCTGCTGAGTTCGACTGGGGGTCCGGCTCCCCGCTCTTCTCCAGGCTGTGTTCCGATGCCCTGGCCCCTCCCGGGGAGGCTGAGCTGTGCTTTGGCCTCACAGACGGTGTGGACGGCAGACGGTGTGTGCTGTCCCCACAGCTGAGCCCTTGGTGCACGCCCCAAGGTGGTATAGGAGTGCACTGGGAGTCAGGCCAGCAGGGGCCCAGGTTGCAGCCCCCCTTGTCTGTGGATACCCTTATCCAGAAGTTTCCTTTACTCCTCAGGAAAATAAAGACCTCTTTCCACAGTGTCCTGTGCCCCAGAGACGTTTCCAATGGAGTCATTTTGGGGGACGTGTTAGGAAAAGCATTATCAGAAAGGAGGAAGCACTCCAGCATTCTGGGGGTGCAGGAAGGGTCAGAGGAAACTCCCACCCGAAATCCACGTTGGCCCCTGAACCCTGGCTGCAGAAAGCCTGGAGCCGCCTGGGAGCCTCAGCGCTGAGGCCACCCTCTCCCTCGTCGTGGTACACATGCTTCCTCCTCCTGCTGAGGCCCGGGTGTTCACTTCGGGAGCCAACGGTTCCTGCAGTCATAGGACCTCGGCTCCTGCCTAGAAAGTGAGCAGAGTCTTAAGGAACCCATTCTGGCTCCTGATGCAGAGACGTTTCTCCTCGGGAGGCTGACTGCCTCCAGGAAGGGCTCAAACTGCAACTAAAGACTCTGCATGCTGCAACTGAGACCTGGCAGAGCCAAATAAATAAATGTGTGTTGGCCGCTCGGTCGTGACTGACTCTTTGTGAGCCCCTGGACTGTAGCCTGCCAGGCTCCTCTGTCCGTGGGATTCTCCAGGCAAGAGTACTAGAGTGGGTTGCCATTTCCTTCTCCAGGGGTTCTCCCTGACCCAGGGACTGAATCCGGATCTCTGGCATTGCAGGCAGATTCTTTGCCATCTGAACCACCAGGGAAGTCTCAAATAAATAAATAAATCAGTTAAAAAAAAAAAATCAAACTTCTTCTGGGGGAAACAAATTCCAAATTGGCCAGTTTGCCAGTAAGGACTGGCTTTGTTGATTAGGTTATGTGGTAGACGTCTCCTATGAAGCAGACAGCTTAAATCTTCAGCCCTCAATCTATTCAAAGCACATAAATACTGTGACAACTTCTAAACTTTGTGACTACTAAACTTGTGACATCATTTTAGAGATCAACTTAAAAACGCAAGAAGTGCACGTTATTCTGCAATCATTTTCAGAAGGACACGTGACCTGAAAGTCTGCTGATAACTGCCTGGGTGACCCGTCCTGTGCTGGCACGGGGCCGGGGTGAACTTCTCTCTGCTTTCTGGGCCCCGTGGGGTAGAGGAGCCCCTGAGGCCAGAAAGGCTCAGAAGGATCATATTGGACTCCCCTGATTGGAATTAATTTACTGCATTACTGGACTTCCCGAGTGGTACAGCAGATAGGAGTCCGCCTGCCAATGCAGGGGACGTGGGTTCGACCCATGGTCCGGGAGGATCCCGCATGCCTTGGAGCAACTAAAGCCTGTGCGCCACAACCATGGAGCCTGTGCTCCAGAGCCCACGAACCATAAATACCAACCCCACGTGCCGCAACCACCGAAGCCTGTGAACCCTGGCGCCTGTGCTCGGCGACAAGAGAGGCCGCCACAATGAGAAGCCCACACACCGCAGCCAGAGAGTAGCCCCCCTCAGAGCAAGAATCCCATGGACTGGGGAGCCTGGCAGGCTACAGTCCCAAGAGTCAGACACGGCTGAACGACTGAGCACATATGCATGCACCTCGACTAGAGAAAGCCCGCATGCAGCAAGGAGGACCCAGCGCAACCAATAAATAAATAAATAACAAAAAATTTTACTGCATTATTGAATGTAAAAGGTTATGTGGTCATCAAATATTTCCTAAGCTTTTAATGACGTGGAAAGACGATCATGACACATTACCAAGTGGAAAAAGAGCAGGGTTACCCTATTTTGTAAAATAAACTGTTTAGAGAAAAGACATTGGAAGGATATATCATACTGTGAAGTGTGCTTATTTCTAGATGCTCACTGTAGGTGATTTTTAGAAATAGTTTTATGGGGTGTAATAGATATGCCATAAACTGCACCTATTTAAACTACAATTTTATACCATTTGAGATATGAATATACCCATGAAATCATCATAGCCATCAAGTGTTGTGCTATGTCCATCACCACGAAAGTCCTACACCTGTGAGTGTATGCACAGAGTTACGTGACCATGATCAGAGTCTATTTTAGAATATTTTCATTCATCCCAAAAGAAACCCCATCCCCATGAGCCGTCACTCTCCTTCCCCGCCAGCTGCCGCAGTCCACGGCAATCATGGATCTCCCTGCATTTGCTACATTCTGTACATTTTGTATAAATGGAATAAAACAGTGTGTGGTCCTCTGCAACTGGCTGCTCTGACTTTGCACGATGTTTTCGAGGTTCATCCTTGTAGCAAGTATCAGTACATTTTGGTTAACCACTTGAGAAACTGTCAGGACATTTTCAAAAGTGGCTGCATCATTTTATATTCCCAGGAGCAGCACAGGAGGGTTCTCATTTCTCTACAGCCTCCTGCACATTTGTTATCTGGTTTCTTTTTTTTTTTTTAAACTATCATAGCCTTCCTAGTGAGTGTGCATTGATATTTCAGGTTTTGTGGTTTTGATCTGCATTTCTCTGATAACTAATGATGTTGAACATCTTTGCATGAGCTTACTGGCCATTTATGTATCTTCTTTGGAGAAATGTCTGTTTAGTGGCTTTGCCCATTTTGAAATTTGGTCATTTGTCCTCTTATTGCTCAGCTGAAAGTGTTCTTAATATATTCTAGATAAAATTCCCATGTCAGATTAACAATTTAAAATATTTTCACCCATTCTCTGTGTTGTCTTTTCACTTTCTTGATGGTAGCTTTTGAGGCACAGAAGTTTTTAAATTTGATGAAGCCCATATTATTACTTTTGACATTTGTGGTTTTAGCCTCCCGTCTAAGAAGGCTTTGCCTAACCTCAAGTCATGAGGATTTGACCCTGTTTTTTTCTTAGCTCTTAGAGTAGTGTTAGTCGCTCAGTCGTGTCCAACTCTTTGTGACCCATGGACTGTAGCCCACCAGGCTCCTCTGTCCATGGGACTCTCCAGGCATGAATACTGGAGTAGGCTGCCTTTTCCTTCTCCAGGGGATCTTCCTGACCCATGGAGAACCCATGTCTCCCCCATTACAGGCAGATTCTTTACCATCTGAGCCACGAGGGACCAGGTTAGTTATTATGCGTGCTTGTGTGTGTGTGTGTGTGTGTTTGGGGGGGTAATGTGTGTCTAATTTCATTTTTCTTGCATGTAGGTATCCAGCTGTCCCAGTATGATTTACTGAAAAGACTGCTCTTTCCACATTGAACAGTCCTGACACCTTTGTCAAAAATCAATTGACCACTGGAATTCCCTGGAGATCCAGTGGCTAAGAATTCACTGATGCGGGGGACACAGATTCGATCCCTGGTGAGGGAAGATTCCACATGCTGCGGGGCAGCTAAGACCATGTGTCACAACGACTGAGCCCACGCATTCTAGATACGGTGCTCTGCAACAAGAGAAGCCACAGCAGCGAGAAGCGTGCCCCACAGCTATGGAGTAGCCCCTGCCCCACCGCAACTAGAGGAAGCCCGTGCCCGGCAACGAAGACCCAGCACAGCCAAAACAGATAAATAAAGCATTTCTAAAAACCCACTGACCGTAAATGTGACAGCACAGGTTTGGACTCTCAATTCTATTCTACTGGCTTAAGGATAGATCTCCAGATCTCTACTGGTTTAAGGATAGTCTGTCCCTGAGCCAATAACACCCTGTCTCAATAACCACAGCTCTGTAGTGAGTCTTGAAACTGGGAAGTGTGTGTCTTCGAACTTGGCTCTTCTTTTTCAAGATTGTTGTAGCTGTTCTGGATCGCTGGAATTCCCATTTGCAGCTTGGGGTCAGCTTGTCAGTTTCTGCAGGGAAGCCCAGTTGCTGCTGGGCTTTTGACAAGGACTGTGTGAACCTACAGATTGATTTGGGGAATACTGGCCTATTAACAATGTTAAGTCTCCTGATCCATGATGTGTTTCCACTTACTTAGGTCTTCTTTTATTTCTTTCAACAATATGTTGTTGCCTTTGGAGTATCAGTTTTTCACTTCTTTTTGTTAAATTTATGGAACATAGTTATACTGACTTGTAACATCCTTGTCTGGTAATTCTAACATCTGTGTCAGCTCTGTGTCAGGTTACATGATTTTTATCCTCACTATGAATTAAATTTTTTCTGATGTGGGTAGTAATTGTTCTGAATGCCACACACTGTGAAGGTTACTGTTGTGTGCTGGATGTTTTCCTGGATACTCCCGACTCTGGGACATGTTAAGTTATTTGGGAACAGTTTGATCCTCTTGCAAGTTCAGTCATGTCCCGCTCTTTGTGACCCCATGGACTGTAGCCCACCAGGCTCCTCTGTCCATGGGATTTCCCAGGCAAGAATACTAGAGTGGGTTGCCATTTCCTCCTCCAGATCTTCCTGACCCAGGGATCGAAGCTGCATCTTCTGCAATGGCAGGCAGATTCTTTACCACGGCACCATCTGAGAAGCCCAGGTCTTGCTTTTCAAGACTTGTTAGGTAAAACTGGAGCAGTGCTTCATCTGGGGCTAATTAGTCCCTATTTCCTAAGAAAGATCCTTCTGTGTGTCCTGAACCCTATGCCCTGTGAATGGTTTTTCCAGCCCAGTTGGTGGGAACAGGCACTACCCCAACCCAGCATGAGCGCAGGCACTTTCACCTCCAACCCTTTGTTCTGTGCTCATTCGCCTCAGGGGCGTCCAACTCTGTGCGACCCCTGGGCTGCAGCCCGCCAGGCTCCTCTGTCCATGGGATTCTCCAGGCAAGAATGCTGGAGCGGACTGCCATGCCCTCTTCCAAGGGATCTTCCCGACCCAGGGACTGAACCCGTTTCTCTTACGTCTCCTGCACTGGTGGAGGGGGGGTTCTTTACCACCAGCACCACCGGCTCATTTACTTGGCTGCCCTGGGTCTCGGTGCTGGGATCCATCACCGAGGCCTGCTGCTTCCCCATGGTGGTGTGCGGGCTTCTCTCTAGTGGCACGTGAGCGAGGCAGCTGCAGTACGGGGGCTTAGCTGCCCCAAGGCCTGTGGGGTCTTAGTTCCCCAGCCATGGATCGAACCCGTGGCCCCTGCATTGGAAGGCACATTCTTCACCTCTGGACCACCAGGGAAACCCCCTGTCCTGCCAGATCCATCTCCTTTGATCTCATGACTCTCAGCTCCATCCCCTCAAAGTGGGGAGTCTTCCAGATTCCACCTGTGCCTTCATGCTTGGCTGCAGTTGGGAAACTCAGGGCAGTTGGAAGGCCTAAGGTAGGCTCAGACAGGCCCTTGGTCTCTCGGGGGTACCTGTACTCTGTTGTTGGATTTCCAGTGTCCTTAAAACCATCATTCCACATATTTTGTGTGGAGTTTTGGTTGTTTTAGGTAGGTGAGTAAATCTGGTCAATATTACTCCAACTTGGTTGGAAGCAGAACTTCCTTCTATAATTTTTATTTATTTATTCTACATATTAATAGTTTCCACATTTTCTCTAATAAACATGTGTTTACTTTGAAATGGGGGGGAAAGTAGTGCTATAAACCAGCCCTGCATGTTATTTGTAAGAGTGAAAGGCTGGCAATACCTAAAGGTATTAGGTACCCAATGTTCCTATGAAAATGTGAAGTGAAGTAAGTAGGATATAAGTGTCTGTATAGAACATGACTTTCATTCTGATAAATAAAAATGTGTACAAGGACTGTTGGGGGGAATGTAAATTGGTGTAGCCCCCATGGAGAACAGTATGGAGTACCCTTAAAAATAAAAACAGTTACCATGTGATCCGGCCATCCCATTCCTGGGCACACACTTAGAAGAGATGAAGACTCTAGTTTAATGATCCATGTGGGACTTCCCTGGTGGTCCAGCGGCAACGACTGTGCTCCCAATGCAGGAGCCTGGGTTTGACCCCTGATCAGGAAATGAAATCCCTGCAACTAAACTGATCCTGGCAACATGCCTGTGACTAAAGATCCCGCACACCACGACGAAAGAGATCCGGGATGCTGCAACTAAAAAGGGCCCCAAACAAAAGGATGCATGCACCCGAGTGTTCACACAGCACAGCTTTCAACAGCCAAGACACAGAAGCAATCAAGACGGCTGGTTTAGGAAGATGCAGTACGTGTGTACAGTCATAACAAAGAGTGAAATATTGCCATTTGCTGCAACATGGACGGACCAAGAGAATGTTATGCTTAGTGAAATAAGACGGAGAATGACAAATACTATATACCACATCACTTATACGTGGAATTTAAAAAATACAAATGAATCTATACACAAAACAGATTCACAGACATAGAAAACAAACTTATCATTACCAGATGGGATTGGTGGGGGGATGAATTAGGAGTATGGCATTAACAAAGTAATATACATAAAACAGAGAAGCAATGAGCTTCCCGGGTGGCTCAGATGATAAAGAATCTGACAGCAATGCAGGCAACCCAGGTTCAATACCTGGGTCAGGAAGATCCCTTGGAGGAGGAAATGGCAACCCACTGTAGTATTCTTGCCTGGAGAATCTCATAGACAGAGGAGCCTGGAGGGCTACAGTCCATGGGGTCACAAAGGTTCTGACATGACAGAGCGACTCACACACACACACACACACACACACACACACAGAGTAAATAAAATAGATAGCAGTTGAAGATTTACTGCATAGTACAGGGCCAATATCTTATAATAATCTATAATGGAATATCATTTGTCACAACAAACCAACCCCAAATCACTATGATGTACACCTGATTTACATATAAATTAACTATACTTCAATATTTTCAGTATTATAAATTAACCAGACTTCAGTTTAAAAAAATGAGTATAAAGAAAACATGACGAAATACTAGTGGATAGTTTTTGTCTGGCTGATGGGATTATAGGTGCTTAAAAATATTTTAAAAATAAATCTCAATATTTCCCACATGTTTTTTAGAGAATATGAATTATAATCATATCAAACAATGAAACCCCTCCCCCCAAAAATATTAAGACAGCATCCTTGCAGAGGAGTGGTTCCTGTCACGTTAGGATAGAGGGTAGGTAGACAGGCTGTGGGTGCTGAAGGGCAGGTGGGGCTGGAGAAGCGTCCCTGTGGTCTAGAATCCTTGGGGGAAAGTCAGCCGGAATTGGGCACCAGAAGCTGGGACATGCAGGTGGCACTTGACTCAGCCCCCAGAGTGGGCTGGGTGCGCTGTCTTCTCTGTCCCCCAACTTTCACGACTTCTGGAGGCCCCCGGATGGCCCCCTGGGGCTGTGCTCCGCGGGACAGCACTTCTGCCTCCTGCTCCCTCGCGTTTACCCTACGGCCTGTTTGTGAGCTGTGCCCAGCTCTGTGCCACCCCATGAACTGTAGCCCGCCAGGCTCCTCTGTCCATGGGATTCTCCAGGCAAGAATACTGGAGTGGGTTGCCATTTCCTCCTCCAAATCGGTCTTCCGACCCAGGGATCAAACCTGAGTCTCCTGCATTGCAGGCAGATTCTTTACTGCGGAGCCGCCAGGGAAGCCCTTGGCAGCCTCTGGGTGGGAGTCAAAGGCCCAAGGGGAGAGCTGTCACCCTTCAGGCCTGGAGCACCGGCTGCTCATAGCTTAGGCTCCCAGCAGAGACAGAGCCAGTTCTATCCATCTCAGGGGCTCGTGGAGATGCCCAGGGAGGGAGCCTCGTCTGAAGAACAGAACTGATCTCTGGGATCAAGCTTGGGGATCAACGAGCCTCTCAATCTCAGCCGCACGTAGGAACCAACCAGAACCGCTCAAATGTCGGGGTGTCCAGACCCCCACCCCCAAGGTTCTGGGCAGGGCGGTCCCCCATCCAACCGCTGATGAGTCCAATGTGTGCAAGGCCAAGAGCCTGGCTCTAGTCCAACCACCTGCTCTGTAGATGTGACACATTCAGGGCCACCAAGCCCTCCAGTGACAAGGTCAGCGTACACAAGGGGGGAGGAATCTCCGGCAGTGATGCTGTGCTGCCCCGTCATCTCAGCAGCCCGGCGGGGTTGTAGGGATCCCACCTTGCAGATGGAGAGACTGAAGCCCGTCTCTTCAGCCCAGGGTCGTGTACCAGCTCCCATGATTTGTCAACAGACTCGTCAACAGCCAGAATGTTCACGAAGAATTACCTGCAGAACAAGAGCGGGATTCCACGGAGGGGAGTTCTGTTTGTAGAGTGAAGAGGACCTCACTGCTCCAAGGGGTGGGATATGGGAGCTTCTTTCTTCACCTCTCTTTCCCCACACTTACCTCTCCTGGGTGGGGGGGAGTCTGGGGATGCACCTGGGGCCTCTTGATAGTTCCCAGGGATTTCATGAACCCTGCAAATTCCCCAGCTTCCTCCCTGGAGACTCTGAGTCATTAAACCTGGGTTGGGCCCAGATGCATTTTTAACAGGCAGACAGATAGTTCAAACGCAGGGATCTAAAGACTGGTTTGAGGAGCTTGGGCTTAAGGGAGAACCTTGCAACTGCATGTTGGCAGGATGGACCTGACGCCGGCTCTGGCTGGGCTGGTCTAATTCCACGAGCCTTGGTGTGATCATCCCCCCACGGGGGACCCAGATCCCACTCAGGCATCGGGGGTATGAGATCTGTGGGTCTCCAGCCAGTGAGCGCTCCTCGCTCTTGGGCCTTCCACGGGAAGGTCATCCAAAGGAAAAACGAGACACTGGCCAAGTTTCTTTGACCCAAAAGAATCTGAAACACTATAGGAGCCCTGGCGTCACAGTAAATACTTCCAACTAGGCCCACATATATGCACATCCCAAGATCCACGCCTTTACCTTGTCCCTTCCTGCCAAGTAGAAAGAAAGAACATGCAGGTTTTTTGTTTATTTCAATAAAAGGATGGGGGAAGGTGCCTTCATGCCCATTTTACAGACAAAGAAATTGCACTCAGAGAGGTTAAGCATGTTGGCCCAGGACACACAGGAGTGGGCACCGGGGCATGAACTCGAGGGGATCTATTTCCAGACCTGGCTTCTTGCGCTCGCCTGGCCTGAGCCAGGTGGAGGGGACGCTAGCCTAAGGCTGATGATTCCAGGTGCCAAACGGTTCTAAGGCAGGTGGGTTCTGGATGCTAAGGAACAGGCAGGAAGGAGCGGCTGGGCTTGCCCTGGCTATCCTGGAAGGCTTCTTCTAGGAAGTGACCGTTCACCTGAGCCAAATGACGGAAGGGGGACAGGTGTTCCAAACCAGAAGCCCAGAGACGAGGAGCACTGAGCCACGCCCTGTGCAGGGCGCTGGGGCCGGGTGATGGGAAGGTGGTCTCTGCCGCTGGGTGCTCACCTTCAGATGTGGAGCGAGCGGGGGTGGGGACGGGATTCCGGTGCAGCAGCTGCTGGGACAGGCTCCTCCTGCAGCCACGGGTGACAGCTCAGGGCTCAGGCACCAGGCTTGGGGACCAGCATCTAGCCTCTCGTGGAATCGTCACAGCAAGTGTGTGCGTGGCACCCCGGCTGCTGCCGCATGGAGGAGGGAACGGGGGCAGACAGGACCAGTAACTTGTCCCAGGTCATTCGGCCATCAGATGGCGAGACTGGGTGTTGAGCCCAGACTGCAGTCTGTGGTTCTCCCACTCACCCTGTGGCCCCCAGACTCTGTCCACGTCCCCTCAATGGTGCTAGGCCCCAGCCTGGCCCCGTCTCCAGCTCCTCGCAGCTGCCAGGCTCCTGCGGGTGGAGAGAGCATTGTTTCAGGTGACTGGGGCGCCCCTCCTCTGGATGCAGACGCCCCCAGACTGGGGGCCTGGTTGTCCAGGCAACCGCCCAGCTCCAATGCTGAGTCTGTGGGGGTGGGGTGGGAAATTCAAGGCCCTGGAGGGGATGGGCCGACGGAGGCAGACAGAAGCAGGCCGGTTCTCTCTCCCGGTTCTGCAGAGGGTCTGCAGAGTCGGCCTGCTGCTCCCTTGCCCCCAGAGTCCCGCCAGTCAAGGCCCTCCCCTTTCTTGGGTCCCTCTCCCCTCCCCTCCTCCAACCTCCATCCCGAGGGTCCAGAGACGCTTTCCCAGGAAGAAAGGAAGTCTCTCAAGGTGGCTGGAGGCAGGAGCAGCCGAAACCTGAGTGGGACTGTTCACAGCCGTGTGAGGAAGTGATGACGAGAGTCCAGAGGGACCTGGGGACAGCCCGGGTTAACTGGGACACCAAAGGACTTGGGAGGCCGGTGGGGCCCACAACCTCCAAGTCTGCGGTGCACCGGCTTCCACCCCTGTCCACTGCGGACTCCTCTCAGGGCCCCTGAGGATGAGTTCCACTTGGATCGTGCTGCCACCTCTGGGCCACCTTCTGGCTGTGACCTGAGGCCCCTGAAGGAATGCGGGGGTGGGGTGGGGGTCCTGGGAGGGAGGTGCGCAAATTCTCCAAGCAAGAATACTGGGGTGAGTGGCCCTTCCCTTCTCCAGGGGCATTTGCCCAACCCAGGGATCCAACCCGCTTCTCCTGTGCTGCAGGAAGATTCTTCACCCAGCCACCAGGGAAGCCCAAGGAAGGAGGAATCTCCCAAGAAGTCTGGAACGGGATGGGTGGCTGGGGAGGCAGGGGGACTTGCTGGGAAGGTGGCTGTGGCCCCAGGCCGAGCCAGGAATGTGGTGACAGAGGGAACTTTCAGATTTTTAATGAAAGTTTTTGGCTGTGCTGGGTCTTCATAGCTGCAGAGGCTGGCTCTGGTTGTGGTGAGCAGAGGTGCAGTGTGCGCACGTCTCACTGCCCTGGCTTTTCTTGTGGAGCACGGGCTCCGGGCACAAACAGGCTCCAGCCGCTGTGGCACTTGGGCTCAGCAGTCGCGGCCCCCGGGCTCTAGAGCACAGGCTCAATGTTCGGGGCGCCCGGGCTCACTGGTTGCTCTGCGGCAGGTGGGATCTTCCCAGACCAGGGACAGGACAAACCTGCGTCTCCTGCGTTGGCAGGCGGATTCTTGACCACTGAGCCACCAGGGAAGCTACTCTGATCCTCTTTTTGACCTCAGATCTGCTTCTATTCCCGGTTCCAAGGAAGTAACAAAACCAGGGCCTGTTCCTCCCTGCCCAGCAGGCTCTCCTCCGGCTTCGTTCATGACTGTGTCTCTGTCCTGCGGCATCAGTTAGCACACTCGCTTCCTGGGTGCACAGCTGGGTTTCCATTTGAGTGGGGTGTGGGTCCTTGGGCAGAGGACTTTGGGCAGAAGTGGCCCCTTCTCTTTCAGGAGCAGGCGGGGACTCTGTGCCTCGCTGGATGGATGGCTGGTCCTCACGGAGCCCGCCCAGCTTTGTGCCTCTGGCTTCTCCTGGAACAAAGGATGGTACCTCCTCCCCTCTCCTGCCTCCCAGGCGACGGGAGCCTGTCCTTGGCTCAGACCCAAGCCAGGAGCTGGCGGGGGCCGTGGGAACCACTCTCCCGCCCTGCTGGGGGCGTCCAGACGCCGCAGCTGCCCTGACGGCTGAGGGTGGGTGGCAGAGAGAAGGGACCACTGTTCCCTGGCTTCTGGGGCGGCAGCTATTGCCGGGGCTGCAGGACTCTTTAGAAAGAACGAGAGAAGGCGCTGGGCAAGCCGGCAGGACTTCCTTCTTGTTGGCTGTCGCTGCGTGGGGAGGGGCGGGGAGCTTGGGAGCAGAGAGCTGCGAATCCGGGCTGATTCTGTTTTCTGCATCACACTGGGTGACCAGCTGCACCCAGGGGCCTCTCTCGGGGACAGCAGGGCAGGCCCGGCTCCAGGAGGCGCCAGCAACGCAAGAAGAGAAGCACAGGCGCCTGCAGGCGGGTTAGGGTTAGGAACAGCAGCTCCTACCGTGCATTCCAGCAATTTCTGAGGACCAGACACCGTAAATCCCTGAGGAGCTACATGCAAACGAGATTCTTCTCCCTGAATTCGTTTTTTTGGCAATTGCCTTGTTTAGGGGTGGGACGGGCTGGAAAAAAGTCAGCAGAGAGAGGTAAACTGACATTCATCCTTTTTACGTAGTAGGATCTACAGCAGCAGGATAACAAGTTCCTTGGAACAAGGAAGTTTCTCACCGCACTTATCTAACGGGAAATGGTTCTGACTCTTGGCGCCTCCAGGCTAGGGTCTGGCTCTGGGGGACTTGAGCTCCCCAGGAACCACTTTGTGCTCTGGGGCTTCCTTCCCGAAGGTACAGAAATAAGGCTTCACTGGGTCGAAGGCTCACTCACAGCTGGGGAGGGGGGCGGGCCCTTCACCGGGACCCGGAGTACCCTGGGACTCACTCCAGGAGGCCCACCCGGACAGGAATAAATCAGAGTCACCATCGAGACTTAAAGGACATTTATTATTTTTTTTGGAAGGTGGAGGGGGGCTTTACAAGGGTCTGAAGCTGATAACTAGAAAGGAAGATAAATAAAATACAAAGCCAGTATGTTGTGGCAAAATTCCAGGAAACACACTGAAAAAAAAAAAACAAAAACAAAACAAAAACCTTTACAGTTTAAAACTGCTTTTACTTTATACATAATTACAAATTAATATACAGCATCTGGGTTTTAACCCCTCTTTATTTAATAGAAATAAATGCACAGAAATGTCCATTTAGCATCTGAAAACGACGAAAGGACAGCAGAGGTATCAGGTGTCTGGGAGCCGCCCTCCTGCACGTCCTGGGGTGTCCTGCGCGGCAGGTGGGGTGACACGCCGGGAACCTCAGACGGAACGGTGACCGCGTGGCCCATCAGAGCCCCGGAGCCCGGGGCGGCCTGGGCGGTGGAGGGCGGGGTGAGCAGAGGCTCGGCGAGACCCGGGGGTCCGGAGCAGGCGGCCGCCGTCCGCGGCAGGAGACACGTCAGCCAGCTGGGTCTGCCCGTCTTTAAACCTTCGCAAGATGGAGAAGGAACTCAAGGCCAGCTAAGCTTCTGACAAATTAAATTCGACTGGTACATGCAAAGAAGCCTTTGTGGTTTTTTTTTTGTCTTTTTCCCTCTTATGGCAGCACTGAAAGACTTCTCGTCTTAAAACCTGGCCAGCAGGCAGTAGATTTCAAAGCGCTGGTTAACTAGGAATGTTATGCTACACTGCAAGAAAGAAAATGAAGAAGCCAACCAAAACGAACCCCTGGCCTTCCTGTCTCTGAGGGTAGGTCGGAGCAGAGGCGCCAAGTGGGGCTGTGACCTGGGGCCGCCGGTGAGCATGTCCCATGGCCCCGCTGCGGGATGACAGGCACTGTGCCTCGGTCCCTGCCACCGCGACATGGAGGGTTCTTTCTGGGCGCCTGCAGTCCAAGCGTGTCCAGAGCTCTCGGCAGTGGCTGGGGTCCCGTCCGAACCACCCTCTTTATCGGCTGCTGAAGCCCACTGTCCAGTCCGTTTCTCCCAACTTCTGCCCCGCACCAGCCCCTGGGCCTGGTCGTCCACGGGGCACACCAGGGCCCCCATCAATGCTGCATCAACACCCACAGCTCCAAGCTGACAAAAGATCCTCGGGAGCAAGAACTGGCTGTGGAAAAAAGAACCTTGGGGTCCGATGGATGAATTACAGAGTACTTCTGTGAACCACACCTTCCGGATTGGAGGTCTGGCCCTAAGGCTAATGGTGCTACCTTTTAGCTAAGGTGGGGCCTGTTTATAAACCCCTACACATTAACACCCAGCCTCCAAACAAAGGGGCAATAAACCCCGAGGGTCTTACAGCGCGTGCTCCCTACTGCTCAAACTAGGGGCTTGGGAAGACAACAAGTAGCAGGAGAATGTCCGCAAAGAACAACTTCTAGTGGTATTACCCTGAGACGTGAGAGGATAAAAGGTAGGTTCGTACCTTTCCAAATAAAAACCGAAACCTCGTTCGGGAGCTCCTCCCCACAGACAGCTCTCGTGGCGGCAGAGGGGGGAATGTTGTTAAAGGCTGGGGCTGCTTTTAAGCCTCTCCATTTTCAAAGAAAACAGTCAACAGCTGATTGTCGCGGAAGTGGAGCCAACCGTGGGGAGCGTTTAAAGTGCACATGTCGCCCGTCAGCAGACTAGGACAGCGACCGCTGAGATGACGGAGTCCTGAGAGAAGGCGCAGCCTCCTTCCAGGTGGACTCACGAGATTCTGGGAACCTGGGGACCCTGGGTGGCGTCTCCATCTGCTCCCCAAAACCTAAACACAAGGGAGGTCAGGCCCCTGATGCCCTAAGCTGAGAAGCTCGCCTTCCCAGCTCGGGCACGCTGCGGAGCGCCGAGTCTTGAGTCGCCCGGAGAGGCAGCCCCTTCTCACAGGAAAGAAACCGCAGCAACCAGGTCAGGCCTCGAGGTCAGAGGCGGCTTCGAGGTCTGAAGCAAAAGCAGGAGCAGCAGGAATCCTAGGTGGCCCCCTCAAACCCCACACCGCACGGGGAGGGGGGCCAAGGCACGGAGAAGCACAGGTCTGGGTCAGGGGGAGACGCCCTCAGATTCAGATTTGAAGCCTGTCCAAGCGCAACCCGACCAGGTTACTTTTTAAGTTGTGGGGAGCAGGCGGAGGGCCAATCGTGTCAGAAAACTATCACCAAACAGCCAAGGCAACCGCAACTTCACAACCAGGTGGGAATGAAGGCCACTTTCAAACTGAGATCCAGAAACTGTCCGGGCTCTGCTGGGGCAGAGCCTGTGTGAGGGCAAGGCCGCCAGCACTGAGCGCCGGCCTCACGCCCAGAGCCAGGGGCGCCGGGCCTACACGGACGCCGGGAGGATGCAGGTCCCCATTCACCAGCCCCTTCTTCCAGCAGAGCAGGACGGGGACCCTGAACCAGTGACAAGGACAGGGCGCCGAGCTCCCTGGGGTCTCAGCAAGGCCACAGCAGGCCAGCCATCCTCAGAGCTGCAGGGATTGGCGGTGGAGGCAACCTAACCTTCCGATGTTCAGGGTCTTTGGTTAGGGGATGGGGTTGGGGGCGCATATCGAGGTTCAGTAGAAGATCAGCTGGTTCTCAAAGCATTTTTGAAGGGTAAGAGACTGCTGTGATAAAAATGAGGCACATGGAGCCCATGGGTGGCAAGTTTTTTTTAACTCTCAAGCAAGGAAGAAGACCTCTCTTGGTCAAAGAATGAGGGTGGGGTGGGAGGAGGGAAGGAAAGGGACTTCACCCGCCACCCTTAATTTTCCTTTGGGCCTTCAAGGCACTTTGACAGACCTGGAGGAGTGAGGATGCAGCGCGGGCTGCCTGACCGGACACAGTCAAAACCGTTGAGCTGGTGTGTTCACCCTTAACACACACACACATACGCACACACACGGACACACACACACACGCACCTGGCACACAAATAAATAAAACAAATCTAAAGCTAAAACTTTTAAACCAGACCTCTTTCAAATAAACTGAAAGATAGATATCTCCATCTGCAAGACCAGCTTGCAATTCATCAACAAGCACCAAGGTACAGATCTGTTTGTTTTTAGAAAGGTTAAGTTCAAAGACCTATGCTCCTGAGGGGCGAAAGGCAGGAATCAAAGGCCACATAGGAAGCACAGAATTTTCCAGGGTCTCCCCCCGCCACGAGGCAGGTAACAAGCGTAGCAGGTGCGGGGGCCTCACGGGGGAACGCTCTGCACCGGCCAGCTGGTGACGAGCCTCCAGGAATACAGATGGAAACACGGAAAAAAAGAGAGAAGGAAAAAGAACATGCAGACAGCACTTGTGGCATCTTCAAGGGACAGAGTACAATAACCATCAGAACTTTAGACTGCAAAACTTGGAGAAATCAAAACTGTGCCAGGCCTCCTGACAGAAGGAGACCCTTCCAGGCCATACCTTCTGGACCAGCTTGTCTCCTGGTCTGAACTGGAGGGAACCACTTCATATGCCCAACGCGCCTACCTGCACCTGCTTTTCAGCCAATTGCCTAGGATAGGGCGGTCACCCCACCCCGGAGGAAGAGGCATGTGGCTCCAGGGCAGGCAGAGGAGCGCTGGGGGGGCCACCCTCTTCCCTGGCGCCTGGCGGGGGCGCAGACAAAAACAGCTTCCCTGGGGAGCCACTGCAAGGCCCTAGGGGTACAGCCAGGGGGTCGCGGTCACGTGCAAATGGCCAGTGGTGACCGGAAACTGTCACTCTGCAGGGGTGACGGGGAGGTAGCCTCTCCACTTCATCTGTGCCCAGAATCCATGAGCAAACATCTTGGAAAGCCAATATAGAATTTCTTTTAGATCTGATGACATTACTTTTTTTTTCCCCCCAAAGTGACTGAAACACCAAAATCAAGGTGTTTCAGGATCATTTGCTTTTTAAAGACATCCAGCCTTCTTTCACTGGTATTCACAACTGTTTGCCATCCCTTCTGAGTGAGAAATATACACAGCAGTGGGGGTGAAGTGTGCACGGGTGGGTTTGCCAGGAGACAGACCTGGGCGAACGCCAGATGAGACTCAGAGCACACCCCCCTGAATGGTGGGGGGGCAGCCCCCTTGTGCAGAGCTGAGCTGAGCCCACCAGGCGTCTGGTGCAGACCATGCATGGTCTGTGGTATTCCATATGTCTATACAGACGGGTACTGTACGCATTCAGATGAAGCGCAAACTACTTGCGGTTTGATTTTTGGTTCTGTCCCAGAGCTTCAGACCACATTCGCAAACACCCTCTCGGCCTCGAGGCATTCCTGGCATGTCACAACCATCCCCTGGACTTCCGGGGCCACTATCCTCATTGTAATGTGACCTCAGCAGGGCTTGCCAGTGGCTGGGTTGCAATCCTGGGCCTCCTTCCCCACCCTGACCCCCAGGACCGTGTGTCCCTCGGGCCCAGGTCCCGGGGCAGCGAGGAGGGCCGCCAGGCACAGGCATCGGTGGGGGGCAGTGCGCACAGGATGGCGGGGGTGAACGGTCACCGTGCAGGACAGCAGCGGGACCGGTCAGCAGAAAATCTCCTCCCCCTCAGCGGGTACCTCCGAAGCAGGACCGTCTGGAAAAAGGAAGCCAAGAGGGAAAGAGAAATTCAGACAAAACTGCTCTTTTCATTGGTAAATTCTGTCCTATCTTCCCTAAACACAAGTCCCCCAGGATGCAGATGCTGGGCAGGTGGGCGATGACTTCTGCTGTGGTGCCCCCTCACTGATATAGTGAATGAGGTCCTCAATGATCTCCCGTGTGTCTACAGATCCTTGAACTCAACAGAAGACAAGCCTGGAAACAGGGATTTCTGTACACCCTCCCACACAGAAGGGAGAGGCCAATCCTGATGAGAAGGACTCAACCTCGTGTCGTGTGGTCTGATTGTGTGCCTGGCACTGGCAGGCACTCAGCTAATCCTGAGCTGCAGGGTTCCTGGGTGTCTGGGCTCAAAAACACCAGTCTTGTATCTCCTGCAGGATTAAAGCTGCCCTCGGAAAAGGCTCACCAAGCAGCTATTAGTATATTATTTTTCTTTTCTCCCCTGGGTCTTTGAGAAAACAGCGTCAGTTTTATTGCTTTTTGAAATGCTATGTAAAGCTTTAAACTTTACAATAGCACAAAAGCAATTTGCATCTTTTACACTTAAATATATTTACATGGTAAGGGAAAGTACTTGCCTGTGAATATATAGAATCTTTAAAAAAAAGTGATCCTCCTTTACAGTAGAAATTTCTTTATACAAGTATCTCAACTTGTGTCTTTAAACAAAAAAGTTAGTGATTGGTTAAGAATCTTATGAGATCGCAACAAATTCAGCTTTCCACTGAAGCCGCTTTATTACTGGACCAGGCCGCAAGGCAGGGAGGACTGTAACTGAGTCACTGAGTTTCCGCTCCTCGTCTGGACAGTGAGTGTGAGAAAGGAGCCTGCGCTCTACTCTGCACACACGCCACGCAGAGTGGGCTCCTAAAGGCTTCCTGAATTTCAGTTCTCAGTGTAAGTCCCAACAGCCCTCTGTGGGCAGAACAAGTGGGTTTGGTGAGACGTATGTGGCTCAGCTTCTACACGCCTGAAAGGCAGGCACCTCTTTTTAACCCCTACTGTGCTGCTAAAGCCCCCAGGGGCGGCGCGGCCAGAGGGAGACCTGGTGTGTGACTTACCCCCGGGCTGTGAGCGGCTTCCTTTGCCCTTCTTCTTTTTCTCCTTCTTTTCCTTTGGCTTAGCTAACCCGAACAGGCGGGTGGACGTGGACGTGGACACTGGGGTCTGGCTCTGAGCCTCTGGTGCCCTGTTTGTCTGGCTAGCGGAACCCAGCATGTGAAAAGGCCCCTTCTCTTTGTGTGTCCGAGACATGCTGTTCCTTTTGGGGGACACCGAGAGTTCTGAGTCCAATGACCCTGATTTGGCTATTGAAGGTGCAGGTGGCGAGGGGGTCTCCTCGGGGTTCGGAGAGAAGGATGGGATCCGCAGCAGCTTGGTGTTTTGATATGAAACCTGTACATGGTGGAGAGAAGGGATGTCACTTGGGGGACCGGCAGCGTCCTCAGTGACTGCTCAGTGAGCATTGCACAAGGTCGCTGGGGACGCTGGCGTGTCAGCCCCGTGTACACTCACTGCCTTGGACTCTCGAGAAGCTGAAATACCCTGAACTTCTCAGTTCCGTTCCCCACCCCCTGTAGTATCTACGGAAGTGCTAAATGACCATCTTTATACCTTGACTACTTCTATTATTAGCACTGTAATGAATGAATAGCACCTTCGATGAGGCAGCTCACAATTCCCATCCCCTGGAGAGGCAGGAAGAGCTGCTTATCCAGTGACTGACTTACATGCAAGAGTGGATAATTATTTCAGGGCTGAGAGATTAGAGAGATCTGTTCAGATTAGAGGGCAGGTGGAGACGTGTTTACACCAAGATCCTGGTCAAAGGTCAAACTGAAGATTAAAGAGAGAGACTCTGTGTTCTCTGGGCAGCTTTCCCAGGGGAACCCATTCTTGCATCACACGAAGCACGGCCTGGCCCCTGGCTGCCCCCCCACACACCTGGAAACCTCTGCACGAAGCCTAACTGCCCCGCCTCTGGAAGATGTCAGGGTCCTTTTCCTTCATTGTTGAAGGTCAGTTGAGCAAACGAATGGCAACATGGGTATCAGGACACCCAGGGGGCTCTGGCTTCCTGTTCTAGAAGGGCCAGGGACCACCACTGAAACAAACTCGGGGGGCGGAGTGCTCCCCACAGGTGGAAGACCTTCCTGAATCAGCAGCGGCTGCAGAAAAAGGCTTCATCCACAGTGGCGAGACGCATGGGGATGAAGCAGAGCCCAGATAGGCTGGGCCCGCCCCTGTAGCCGATACCCACTGACCCCACCGCGTGCACTCTCTCACTGAGCCGGGCATCAGAGCCCTCATTGCTCGCCGAGCTCAGGCACCGGCTGTCTGCTGCCTGCAGTGCGTTCTCTGTTCAGCGACAAGGTCCTTTAGGTTCTGATTTCTCACGTGGCACAGAGGGGCTGCTCCCCAAATCCTGAATGGCTGACTACCACCCTCACAGACACTGAGGCCACCCCAGCCTAAATTGGCCAGGCTGAGGGCAAGGGCCAGGTACCCCCCTTCACTGGCCTGGCCAAACTCCAAACTTTCATGCACTTCTCAACCCCTTAGAGACAAAAAGAAGAAAAAGACTCACTTCCTCACCTGTCCCTGTGCGGATGCACAAACAGATTCTATAAAATCAGCCTTTATATACTGTATATTCTATCTGTCTACTCTCCTCCACGCTGGGCACACAGAGGGTAATTTTTAATTGGAGGATAACTGCTTTAGCATGCATAGTTAGTTTAGTTAGCATGGTTAGTTTCTGTTGCACCACAATGCGGATCAGCCGTATGTACACACACACCCACGCCCTGCCGGGCCTCCCTCTGTCCCCGAGGCCCGCGAGGCCGTCAGGACCCCAGGGCCCTCGCCAGTATCCCGCTCGCAAGGCCGTCAGGACCCCAGCGCCCTCGCCGGTATCCCGCCCTCGAGGCACCTGGCTGAGCCGCTCCGAGTCCCGCCGGAGCTGCTCCTGCTCGCGCTCGAGCAGCCGCTGGGCGGCGCGCAGGCGCTCCAGGTCGCCCTGGTAGGCGCCTTTCCGCTGCAGCAGCTCGTCGCGCTCACGCTCCAGGTCCTGGCGGCCACGCCGCAGCTCGTCCTCGCGCTGCGCCAGGCGCGCCTCGCGCTCCGTCAGCGCCCTCTCGCGGGCCTCCCACTCGCGCTCGTGCCGCCGCTTCTCCTCCTGGTGCTGCGCCTGCTGCCGCTGCAGGTTGGCCAGGTCCTGGCGCTGCTTCTCCAGGCTGCGCTGCTTCTCCTGCTCGATGAGGGAGCTGGGCCGCGACGCCGTCCGCGTGAGTGCCCGCTCGCTCAGCAGCAGCTTCTGGTCCTCGATGTAGCTGTCCTGCTGCAGCACCACGCCCTGCGGGGAGACGCACGAGGGGGCGATGGGCACGAGGGGGAACGATGCCCACAAGAGGGGACCGTGTGCCTAGCCTGCCCGGAGCATGGCTGGCGCCCTCCCCTGCTTTCTAAGCTGCTCTGGGAAAAGAACTCTAGGATAACCCTGGGCGGCAACCAAGCGGGAAGGTCAATGGTGCCAAGACTTCAATTTTGCAGTCAGCAGCCTTGTCTGGGGTGGAGTGTGCCTTTGGAGGTGGGAGGAGTTATGAACTGGATTGGTCAGATCTTTAAGAAAGGAAGGGACCTGAATTTGAGGATACTGTGTGTGAATGTGCGCTCAGTCGTGTCCCACTCTTTGCAACTCCATGGACTGGAGCCTGCCAGGCTGCTCTGTCCATGGGATTCTCCAGGCAAGAATACTGGAGTGGGTAGCCATTTCCTTCTCCAGGGGATCTTCCCGACTCAGGGATTGACCCTGGTCTCTTATAGTCTCCTGCACTGACAGACAGGTTCTTTCCCACTGGTGCAAAAAGTCGGACACCTATAAAGGCTGTCCAGACTGGAAGCATCTCCTCTGTGAAGGCCTGCATCCCCTGCGCTCTGAGGCACAGCTGTTAACTGTGCTCTGGGTACCTGCCATCCACCATCTGCTCAGCAACTCTAGTCTCAGAAGATCAGTGAGACTCTGTAGTGTAGTGTAAGTTGCTCGGTCATGTCTCTCTGTGACCCCAAGGACTAAGCCCACCAGCCTCCTTTGTCCATGGAGTTCTCCGGGCAAGAATACTGGAGTGGGTTGCCATTCCCTCTCCCAGGGGATCTTAACCACTGCATTTTGGAAACTTCCTCATCATGATAGCCAGTCTCTCTTGTCTGAGGCTGTATTTACCCGTAAGAAATGTATAAACCTCAAAGATCCAGGCCAGCCACATCCTTGTCGGTCTCCCTCTCAACTAGGAAGTGAAGGGACAAAGGAGAAAAGGCACGTACCTGCAGAGTGCTGAGGAGCTCGTGGAGATGGACGACGCTCTGGATGACCTGCTGCAAAAGGAATCAACAAGCCGTCAGCTCAGACCCCAGCACGCTGTGTGTCACCCCACAGGAACCCACCCTAACCCACGGCAAGAGGCCTGCGACTCCATCAAGCATTTTCACGCTGAAAGCGCCACACAGAGTCAGCCAGAGCCCCAGAAGCCAAGAGAAACCAAGTAAGATCAACAAGCGTAACTGTGTGGGGGAGTTACGCACAGTGCAGAGTGTTATAAAGCTCCATTATTTAAAATGACTGGTACAAAAATGGCACATATCCCAATGTAACCCGACAGAAAGCTCAGAAGCAAACCACAGCATTTAGAGTAGGAGACAAGAAGCATTTCTAGTCAACGGAGAAGAAAAGAATATTCAGTCAATTATTTTGAGGAAATTGGGTAAATTGGAAGAACTTAAGTTGATATCCAGCCTCACAGAAAAAAAAAATTCAGTAAGCTATAAGAGAATATGAGAATGTTTTTTCATCTTCAAAACGGGGAAGGCTTTTCAAAGACAGCAACCAGAAAGAACACACACACACACACACACACGAAATTTCAACTTTTACTATGTAAAAATGTATAATAAAAATCTGGCAAAGGAGACAGTGAACAGAATGAGGCAAAAGCAAACAACCAAAATCTTTGATTTAAAAAAGGCTCTCAGATTAATAAGCAAAAGAAAAGACATTGTAGTAGAAAAACAGGCAAGGAACATAAACCTGCAATTTACAAAAGAAAAAATACAAATGGTCGAATATGTAACATATTAAAAATGATTCAACCTTATTTGAAGTCACAAAAATGCAAAAATGAAATAACTACTTGAAATTATCAAGCCAACAAAATGTAAATTAAAAAAGAATTCCCAGTGTTGGTGAAAGTATGATGAGAATGGATGAATTCTCTTGTACTGACAAGGTTGAATGTAGTATAACCTTTCTAGGGAAAGGATGGCATGCTGAGGAAATAATCATAGCCTTGCAAAAAAAAAAAAAAAAAAGTATGAGGATGCTCTTGGCTGCATCATTTACAAAGCAAAAAAGCAGAGAAAGAATTGACCATTGGAAAGATTAAATTATGGCAACTAGCATAATAATATACAGCTGTTAAATAGCATGTTTTGTACAAATGTCTCAGGAAAATGCTTCTCGAGTGTTAAGAAAAAAAAAAAGCAGGATATGAAGTTCCAGGGAGTATTGAAACAAACTGTGTAAAACTATTTTTATGCAATTCACACTCACATAAACTTAGACACATAAATACATGTCCTGTGGAAGAAAAGGCTGAAAATAGAACGCCACACATTTAATAACAGTAGCTATTTCTCAGCGGTAGGATATTTACTTGTTTTCCTGTTTTACATTATTGGATGTTTTTCCAATCTTCTACCATGAACATGTATTCCTTTTATCTTAGTTGAAAACACAAAAACTTAATTATCAGGCTTAGCTCTTCGGAGAATACTTTTTGTCCCTTTTTAAGTTTGATCTTAATTAACAGAGAGGAGGAGAAGTCCCGGCCGGCCAGCTGACTCTGGCTGAGCACCTGTAGCGTGCAGTCCGTGCTGCACTGGTCTACGATCTCTTACCCAACTCTTCTCACTCAGCGCGGGGTGGGGCGCAGGGAGTTGGCAAGTGGAAAAAACAACTAAAGGGCTGCTCTTTAAGCAGCACAGGAGTGGGACAGTCTGCGTGAGAGCAGGTTTACTTCCTTCACTGAAGGGGTTCCTTCAGGATGTCACAGTGTGCAGACTAGCAGGCCAGCACAGAAGACAAACAGCTTCGTGTTTTAGGGGAAAAAGGAGCGATTCCCTGCATCTGAAATTCTGAAACGAAGCCCCTCAGGGATTTTAAGGTGTTCTATGAAAAGCAGGAGAAGCAGAGAGCACAACCTGAGAGGTATACCCTAGCCCCTCCCCGTCCCGGGTCTAGCTCCAGCCTGCTGACAATGTCACACGTGCAGACTCCACTGAGCTTGGAGCCTTCAGGAGGATTTCCTCAGAGGAACCCAAGGAGACGGGGAGAGGGTGAAAGACCTGGGTTACCCTGCAGGGTCAGTGGAAGGCAGGGAACCTGATCTCTAGCCAGGGGACGCCTGGGCTACTTTTTAGAGTGACATATGGAGTCAGAAGCAGTGCTCAGAGAAGAAAACTCAACTTAAGTCACTGTGCAGAATCACTCACAAGTTCCTCTGTCACGCTTCACACTGTAGCTTTTGGTGCCAGGTTAAAGTTAGAGCTAAGCTGGAGACAAATTCTGCTCAGCATGCGTGGATGGACAGAAGCCACGGTGGGAGCTCTGCGGCCCACGTTCAGAGAAAGCCAGGGGCTGCTCAAGGACAGAGGAGCAGAGGCTGGTTTAGGAGGCAGCGATTTTCTGGCAAAAAACCGCCAGGACAATGCCCTGGGGCCCACGACAGCACAGTTTGCTCAACACAGCAAAGCAGAAACGAACAGGCTCAACCTAGCAACTACAACAATATCATACTCCTTTAGAGAGCTCATAGTGTTCTTACCTCACTGTTTCTTTTAAGCATAAATACCAGGTTAGCATTTCCACCCTATAAAATAATAAAAAGTGCATGTAAAAAAAATGAAGATTAAGGCAAAATTTATATTCAGTGTGTGTCTAAGTTATGCTGTGACATCCCGTGTTCATTCTTTTCTACATTAGGGCAGTGAAGAGGTGAGGCTGACCTGTTGCGGAAGCCTTGCAATGAGTTCAGGTGGGGGTGGTGTATGTTTAAACAAGGCTCTCAGTGAAACCAGTCCAGCCGGCGGAGCTGTGTGCTGGAATGTGATGTCCAGAACCAGAGAGGCCCGACGGCCAAGAACACGGGGCTCTGAATGGTGCTGTTTGTTTAGAAAAGTGCTTTCTTCGCAAGATGATATAGGAGATAAACAGGGCAAACTGGGCATCCAAAACACAATCACAGTGGACTAATTTCAAGATGATGAGCTTAGAAGAAGGGCCCAGGAAGACGGAGGGAGGGAGTGTCTCTTAGAAAGAAATACCTTTTTCAGACCGCTGTCCGACTCGGTCCTCCTGAGATCTTGGCCATCGTCTCCCTCCTCCTTCTCACCTCCTACACAAACAAACAAACAGTATTTTTTTCAAGTTGCAAAACAGATTAGCCAAGAAAATACTATATACACAGCTTAGGTTCAAAATACTTCTGAATCCTGGTAATGCCAGTAGAAGGGCAGCCACATGATTATTAAACAGTTTTACTGACACAGAAGAACTAGGAGCAGAAAGGAAAAAACCAGTCTTATTACCCCTTTTGATATAGCTTAGCTGAGATCCCAGGAAAACCTCTTATTACTCAAAATGAACTCAACGCAGATGGAGGTCCCTGAGTTCCAGCAGCTGGATCCTTAGGACCTCACTAGAACCTTCACCGTCTGAGCGGCACAGAGGCGGTGGAGCACAGATGGTTTTTCGTTGTGATGGTGAACGACTGCCCTGAAGAGCACATGAGCTCAAAACCACTGGCCTGGGGGCTTCTCTGCCAAGAATCCACCTGCCAGTGCAACAGACTCGGGTTCGATCCCTGATCCGGGAAGATCCCACATGCTGCGGGGCCACTAAGCCCGCGTGCTGCAGCTACCGAGCCCGCGCGCCCTAGAGCCGGTGCTCCGTAGAAACCACAGTGAGAAACCCACACACCAAAGCCAGACGGTAGCCCCAGCTCACCACAACTAGAGAAAGGCCCGTGCAGCGACAGAGACCTAGAGCAGCCAAAAATAAATAAATACAGTTACATCAACACCACCCCCTGACCTTTTGAGGCGCTCATCTGATGGCTGTCAAATCCTCCGAAGGTCTCCGCCCTCCGGGGCAGGGACACGGGGCCGACCACAGCCTCCTGCTCCAAGGGGCTGCTGATGACCTGCCCAAGAGAGCCTCTCAGGCTGCCGCTCACCAGACCCTGCAGGATCTCCACTGGAAGAGAGCAAACAGGAAACACTGACATCTCCTCTTGCAATGGAAAAAAGAAAATCTCCTGATTAGCACACTATATGCACCGGGAAGATGATCAGAAAATCCCAAAGTAGACTACGAGACTTCCTTTGCTCACAGAAAGCTCTCAGCTAAGGACAGGTGTTGCAGTTGGAATCTGTTGGAAATGCACAGATTAAACCTCCAGCCTTATTCACGTGAGATCTAGGAAATGTAGAGAGGATACAGGAAAGGCTGGAGAAGGAAATGGCAACCCACTTCAGTATCCTTGCCTGAAAAACCCCATGGACAGAGGAGCCTGGCAGGCTACATTCCAAAAGGTCACAAAGAGTCGGACACGACTGAGTGAGCACAATACAGGGAAGGCAGAGTAATTTACTGGAAGGAGCACGGTTCCTGCAGTCAGACCAGAAATAGCCAAAAAGAAATCCCCAGGAAGTGAGGTGTGCCAATTTGAGAACAGCAGTGGAAAGTGGCAGGCTTTCTGCCCCTCCTGTAGTGAGATCAGGGGGATAGGGAAGTCTGAGCATCTGAATTATCAACCCCGACCAGCCACGGTTCTCTTCTAGAGCAGCAGTGTCCCACAGGAAGGAGAAAGATCTGAACGTGGAGTAGAAATCGAGCAGGAGAGATGAAGGAAAAAGAAGGTCCATGTGGAAAAAGGGAGGAGAAAAGAGGCCAGGAATCTCCTAAGAAAAGTCACTGTCCTCTTCTAAAAACACTGCAGGAAAACAATAGACGAGTCCATGAAGTGAAAAAACCTATCTGAGCCTAAAAGTTTCAGTTCTGTTCAGTCACTCAGTTCTGTCTGACTCTTTGTGACCCCATGGACTGCAGCACGCCAGGCCTCCCTGTCCATCACCAACTCCCAGAGTTTACTCAAACTCATGTCCATCAAGTCAGTGATGCTATCCAACCATCTCATCCTCTGTCGTCCTCTTCTCCTCCTGCCTTCAATCTTTCCCAGCATCAAGGTCTTTTCAGATGAGTCAGTTCTTCACATTAGGTGGCCAAAGCACTGGAGTTTCAGCTTCAGCATCAGTCCTTCCAATTTCCTTTAGGATGGACTGGTTTGATCTCCTTGCAGTTCAAGGGACTCTCAAGAGTCTTCTCCAACACAAAAGCATCAATTCTTCGGCACTCAGCTTTCTTTATAGTCCAACTCTTACATCCAAACCTGACTACTGGAAAAACCATAGCTTTGACTAGATGGACCTCTGTTGGCAAAGTAATGTCTCTGCTTTTTAATATGCTGTCTAGGTTGGTCATAGCTTTTCTGCCAAGGAGCAAGCGTCTTTTCATTTCATGGCTGTAGTCACCATATACAGTGATTTTGGAGCCCAAGAAAATAAAGTCTGTCACTGTTTCCCCATCTATATGCCATGAAGGGATGAGACTGGATGCCATGATCTTAGTTTTCTGAATGTTGAGCTTTAAGCCAACTTTTTCACTCTCCTTTCACTTTTATCAAGAGCCTCTTTAGTTCTTCTTCACTTTCTGCCATAAGGTGGTGTCATCTGCATATCTGAGATTATTGATATTTCTCCTGGCAATCTTGATTCCAGCTTGGGCTTCCTCCAGCCCAGTGTTTCTCATGATGTACTCTGAATACAAGTTAAATAAGCAGGGTGACAATATACAGCCTTGACGGACTCCTTTCCCAATCTGGAACCAGTCCATTGTTCTATGTCTGGTTCTAACTGTTGCTTCTTGACCTGCATACAGATTTCTCTGGAAGCAGGTCAGGTGGTCTAGTACTCCCATCTCTTTAAGAATTTTCCACAGTTTGTTGTGATCCACACAGTCAACAGCTTTGGTGTAGTCAATAAAGCAGATGTTTTTCTAGAACTCTTGTTTTTTCTATGATCCAAAAGATGTTGGCAATTTGATATCTGGTTCCTCTGCGTTTTCTACATCCAGCTTGAACATCTGGAAGTTCTCGGTTCACATACTATTGAAGCCTCACTTGGAAAATTTTGAGTACTACTTTGCTAGTGTGTGAGATGAGTGCAGTTGTACGGTAGTTTGAACATCCTTTGGCATTGCCTTTCTTTGGGATTGGAATTTTTACATGAAAATGAGTGACAGAAAAATATCAAAGTCAAATCCCACACAAAGTTAAGAAAAAAGAGAGAAAGAAAAAGGGGTGCAGCTGCCCTACACATAATAAAAGCACATCAGAAGGACATGTCCATAAAGTAAGTGAGCTAACAAGGTGTTAAAAAAAAAAAATTCAAGATTTGGAAGAACCTAGTCAGAATGAAGAGACACAGAAGGGAGGTGGCAAAACTCAAATAACTAGAAACAAACAAACAAAAAATACCCCTTTCTGAAAACTAAACTAGAATCTGAGAGCAAGTAAACCCAACAGGAAATGACTTAAGAAAACAGAAGGTGAAAGGATATATTTACATGTCAAAAAGATGAAGATACAAAAAAAAGCACTCTGGGAAAGCAAGAAGTGCTGAAGACAGGCAAAGGTGATCCAATAATATGGATAGTGGGAGTTCTTGAGGAAGAAAATCAAAGCAAGTGCACAAGAAAAACACTGAGAGCTACAAGAACACATCTCTGAAATCTGAAAAGTTTGTGACTATAAATCAAATCTGTAAACCTGAGAGCATCATTCCAGAATCACCATCACCAAGGCACATTCTAGTAAAATGACCTGGATTTAGGGAAAAGAATCCTGTGGGCATCAAGGCGAAGAGCATGTGGCTTATCTATGGGGGAAATCAAACTATGACTGGCCTCTGAAATGTTTTACGTCAGAGAAAAATGATAACACATTTGAGAATAAGGTACTTGACGAAACTGGGAACCAAGGATTTTACGTCCAGTAGAACAGACTTTCCAGGATAAAGGCACAAGTTATCGCCAGTATGCAAGGACTTGGGGGGTGTTATCCTCATGAATCTCGGAGGAACTAAGGAGTAAGCCTCAGACATCCAAAATGACTGGGGGGTCGCTGATGAGAGCTGGTGGTAATTCCTGCAGAATGAAGACTACAGGTCTAAAAAGGGGAGTGCCATACACAGTGGTTGGAAGTGGACAGTGTAGACAAAGTACCACTGATCAAACGGGGGGTGGGCGGGCAGAGCATGTAAGAGTCCTATTTAGTGACAGTAGTATTAGTACCTGTGTGTTAGGGTAAACATAGGATACTTTATTTCTATAATGTATCCTTAAGAATGAGGATTCACAGTATGGAAGAAAAGAGACACAGGTGTAATACAGAAGAGAGAAAGTAAAAACGGCTTCACAGGTGGCTCAGTGGTAAAGAATCCACCTGCCAATGTAGGAGACATAGGTTTGACTCCTGGGTTGGGAAGATCCCATGAAGGAGGGAACAGCAACCCACACCAGTATTCTTGCCAGGATAACCCCATGGACAGGGGGGCCTGGAGGGCTACAGTCCATGGGGTCACAACGAGACAGACACAGCTGAGCATGCAAGTAAAAACACTGTAGTTCACAAGGTGAACTAAAAATATACTAGTGTAATTCATTACCATCCCCCCCTTCACACACATTTCCACCTAAGAAGTCCACTGAAGAGGCCCAACCTGCTAACAGTGAAAAGCCCAGCAGTGACAACCACCCCCAGCACCTAGATAGTGGTCTTGAGACATCATTTCCCACTAGAAGAAACCACAGCTTCTCAGAGAAAGGCTAATGCCAGACATGTGCAGAAAACAAGATGAGCCCGGAACATCTTAACAGAGCAAACAGCAGAGCGGCTCTCAAAGACCGCTGGGGTCATGTCAAAAGGGTTCAGAGGCAACACGAAAAGGTGCACGTTGGCAGAGAGGGAGGCCCTTTTAAACCTTTTCAGTAAGGATAAGAACTGCAATGGCTTAAAGCCCATCAGATATGTTTAAATCCATGAGTCTATAATAATATTTTAACAGTATTGGTCACTTTCAGAGTATGACCATAAGTCAGTTCACTATTTTGAAAACTGGTAAATAATAGGGGGGAAAAAAGATTTATCCTTTTATCGTGCTTCGCCTATATGTTACAAAAAATAATAAAAAAGACAACTAGACAGTTTGTGGCTCCAGATGAAACATTACAGGAACACAGTCTGCCAGAGGGGTTTCACCTCTGAGCAACTGAGCCCCCAAACCCAGCTGAGCATCTGAAGGAAACAGAAGGCAGAATAGAATCACTGAATGAATAAAGTCCAAAAAGAGAACCCTGTAGGCCAAAAAGCTCACAGATAACCTGTGTGGAAAAGAAAGGGATGGTGGGGCAGGTGGAGGACTGTAAATGAAGAACCTTAAAAATGAGTATCAAAAACCACAGACACAACTAAATCACAGTGTCTATAAACATGCCTAAAACCACATATATGATTTTACATGGCCACATAAAACCATCAAGAAACCTAAGTCATTACTCTAAAAGTCATAATACCTGTGCCTTGTGGGAGGGAAGGAGAGAGTTGTGATGGGGACAGGAGATGTGGAAAGGCTTTTAGGGATCTGGCCAGATTTTATTTCTTGACCTGGGAAATAGTTATAAGGATGCTCACTTGATAATAATTTACTGAAGCAAAACATGTTTTGGGTTGTTTTCTGTATTTTGTGCTTCATTTTACAACGAAAAAAAGTACTCACTGGTAGATAATGCTAGCATGCAAACCACTGTGGGTAGGGGGGGCAACGCTGAATGTAAATTACCTTCATTTATTGCACTTTTCATTAAAGGTCCTCCTTTGAGAGCCTCTTCTGTGTTGGAGCGGAAGAGGGTTCTACAGCTGTGGGTTGGGGAGCAGTCCTCTGGCAAGGGCGTGCTGCACTCAGTCATGTCCCGGAAAATCATCTCCTTCTCTTCCAGCAGGAGCAGGATCTGCTGGTCCTTTTGCTGAAGTTGCTCTGCGGGCGTTTGGAGAAGGGATCTGGTCATCTGACAGGTCAGCAAGAGGCGATGACTGAGACACGCATGCCACCTCGTGGCAACGCCCGGGACAACAAGGAACACAGCTTCCCCCACACCCGCTTCCTGTTTCACTCTGAGGGCAGTATCCGATTTTTCATCCATCTACTTGGAAAACTATCCTGGGTCTTTTGAGGCAAACCTGGGAATTTCCGATGTAGCAAGTGTGTGCTGTGTCCCACTCTCCCATTGCCCTGTTCATTGCTCAGCCCCTGCACTCTTCCCTGGCTCTGGTCTCTCCAAGGGGACTTTTCACGCCTACATCCAGCCAAGTCTTCCATCTCCTCTTCTCCAGCGACATGTAAACCTGTTCCCCGCCCCGGGCCCTCAGGCACTGCTAGGCTCTCTTCCTCCCACTCTGTCTCTGGCACATTACAGACTTGCACGCGCTTGGTCCCCCGCCCCCCTGGACCGCTCCCCACACCTTACACACTTCCTTCTGGGGGATCTCATTCACTCCCACGGCTTCACTTGCTGCTCACGGGCTGACAACTCAAAGTGTTAGTTGCTCAGTCGTGGCCGACTCTGCGACTCCATGGACTGTAGCCCGCCAGGCTCCTCTGTCCATGGGATTCTACTGGAGTGGGCTGCCATTCCCTTTTCCAGAGGATCTTCCCGACTCAAACCTGAGTCTTCCACATTGCAGGCAGATTCTCTACTGTCTGATCCACCAGGGAAGCCCATTAACTCCCACAAGACACCCAAGTCCTACTCACTTTTCGGGCACCAGGATGCTGAGTCTCATTGTCAAGTGGCACCTCCACTTAGACGCCTAGTTCTCTGCGGTCAGAAGCTTCTGTTCTCTGCTCCTGCCCCCACCCCACCCACCTCCTCCCTGGAGCCCCGGCCTCTTCCTCAGTCAACAGCACCTTCACCCCCCGGATACCCAGGCTGGAGAGCTGGGGGAGGTTTTTCTCCCACCACCCCCAGCGGTTCCTCATTTCTCACTCGCCTCCACCCTGCCTCCAGCCTGCTTCTCACCCAACTTCTCCGGAGAGTCCCCCAGTTGGCGTTCCCACTCCTACTGGGCTCTCCCAGCGCCTGCAAGCAATTCTCCCAACTGGCATCAATACTGATTTAAAAAACTTGTTTACATTTTGCTAAAAGACTGTATCAGTCCCTGCTTGAACTTCAGCATGTGGTTCCAGGCATGTGGACCAAGGCTTTCAGGCTTGGTCTCCCATCACTCAGCCCTGGCTCTCAGACACACTAGATCTTCATTCCTTTTTCATTTTCTACCTACTCTTCTTCATCTGTTGAGTGTTTTTTTTTTTCCAGATGTAGCTTCACGGGTCAGTTTCTCCATGAGACTGACTACAGGCAGGATTCCCGGGTCGCACACACTCTCTACGTGGCTGGGGTCCACAGGGCCTGTCATCTACGTGGGTCTCCCTCACAGCAGGGGCTCCAGGTCAGGAATCACTGCATCCCCAGCCCCGAGCACTGTGCCTGGTCAGGTGCATCAAGCATGTGAAGAGAAGGCTGTTCCCTTCATGCTCATGTACATGGCAGAAAACCAACACGATATTGTAAAGCAATTATCCTTCAATTAAAAAGCAGGCAGTTCTCCTCCCTGCCATCCTATTCACAGGAAGAGACAACAACGAGACACTGCCTCCAGTCTAAACCTGTCGATCTATTTTTTTTCCCCCTCTCACTGTTGAAAGAGAATGAACTGAACTCCTCGGGAGCCTACATGTACTTGACTCTGGGCCTTACTTCTCTCCAGAGCACCACACACGCTTCTTTCAGAACACTCAGTAGCACCAAAGGGGAAGACACACGAGCAGCTCGGCAGACAGCAGGGCCCGGCTCTGCAGGGATGGGGCTCGAGGCCCTGGGCTGCTCCGCTGTGGTGGGCCCAGCTTTCTCACTGCTTAGAGTAGAGCCTTGCAGGGGCGGAGATGAGACCGCACGGGACAGCAGGCCTCGACAGACAGTGGTCCAACCTCACCCGGAAGCACACTTCGCCCTAAGTGACACCCTTGGAACGCAGGGCACCGTGGCAGGGGTGACTGATAAACGGATTAACTGGGAAATTCTTTCCCTCAAACATCTTTCTTCTCTCCTTCCTGTTTTAATCTCAGATGTGCCTGTGAATTCCAGCAACTTCTGTGACAAAGTACCGAGCCTGTCCCCAGGGAACACGGACACTGATCCCGCGACAGAGAAGCAACATCCCCACGATCTGGTGTCAGACGCGTGCCCCCGGGCCACGCTCACTGTACAGGGTGCTCCTGCAGGGACCTGTGTTGGCTCTGACTGGCTTCTCTTTGTCTGGCCGGCTCTGGGATCGACTGAAAACCTGCAGGGGTTGTGTGTGACGGGGCCCCCTTCCCCCTGCACCCCACTGCCCTGACAGGCCCTTGGGCCGCTTCCAGCAGCTTCACCTTTTAACTCCCGGGCCTTGGTGTCCAACATCTTCTTTTCTTCCTCGTTCTCACTAGGAATTCCTTCATCTTCATCTCGGTTCCTGACACAACCACAACAGAACAGCACGTCACTCAGAGGTCCATCACCCTGACGGCGGCCTGTCCATCACGCGATCCCGGAGGGCGGGCTGAGACTCACAGGGTGTTGATCGTGTCCTGGATGATCTGAATCCAGCTGTTGCGCTCCTCCTTGGAGCTGGCGTGGACTTCCACCATCTCTGGGTCCTTCATCCCCATACTGATGAGGAACAAGCCTTTCTCCTCGTGCGCTACTTCCCTCACAATCAGCTTCTTCAGAGAGATCACCGTTGATTTCTGGTCCTGGAAAGTGGGGAGAGCGTAGCTAGAAAGATGCAGATGCAACAACCCAACTCTTGACAGCTTCCATCTCAGGACGGACTAGATGCCCTTGAAGAGCCTGTGGCTTACACACGGAGGTGTATATACGCCAGGGCTGCTCTCTCAATGCATCCCACCCTCCACCTCCCCCACTGTGTCCACAATCCATTCTCTACATCTGCGTCTCTATTTCTGCCCTGAGACAGGTTCATCAGTACCATTCTTCTAGATTCCAAATATATGGGTTAATACATTATACCTTGCTTTTCTCTCCAATTAAAAAAAAAAAAAAGCATATGGCTTAACAAACAATGGCAGATTTAGGAGAAAAATCAAATAGCTCGTTATTTCACTGCATTTTACCCAACAGAGAATGATTTCCAAAAAGGAAACAAAAATTTAAGGCTGTCAAGGTTCGAGTCCTTTCTGGTTTTTGTCAGACTCTGGTTGGCAAGGTTATAAGGGGGAACGATTTATAAGACATAATACGTGAGAAATACTACAATGACAGATTTCTTTTTGGATCAAATGCCGAAGGTTCTCAGAAGGCTTCTGAGGGAGCAGAAAAATAACTGGGGGGAGGGAGGTGGGCAGAAAACTGCAAGGCTATGTGAGAAATGAGCCAGAGGAATCTGCCCTGGGTCAGTGTTGAGAGGGTGACTGAGCAGTAACACTGAACTACACTCACCACCGACCCTCACGGTTGAAAACACTGTTAATTACAAACAGCAGAGGTGAGCAGCTCAGCTTACCAATGACGCAAAGACGTACTTCTGGTCTTTTTCTTGAAGGAAGACCAAGATGTCAGTCAACAGGACCGCCTGAACCTCTGCAGAGCGGGGAGAGGACAGAGAACCATGATCACTCCATCAGTGAGCAGGGAAGCAGCTCACCAGACGACGACCCCGCAGCTCGCCCAGACGGCACTTCATCGCGCTCCTCCCAGGCAAGGGTCTGAGACACTTCTGCGGGGTCCACATCTGGCCAGTAGAATTTTCAGAGGCATTCTGAAATGGGATTGATCACCAAAACCCTGTTCTGGGAAGGTCTGAGCACTCAATGCTGGAAAGACGGATCCCACAAGGCAAGGTTTGTAAGAATAACATGCTTTAAAAGTTGGGAAGCAGGACTAGAGCAACACATTCCACAAAATACTCTTGGTCACAGTGTTTCTCGGCTCTGATCACGGCAAGGGGAAAGGCGTGGGGCAGCAGACATGAAGGCGGCCAGGAGGCGATGCAGAGGCCTACCTCAGCCTAATCGTGAAAGGCAGGCTTCCTCCACAGGCCCTGGAGGACAAGGGCGCCCCCCAACACCCATGCCCTCTCAGGTACACAGAGCGCCGTGCTCTGCTCCGCCCAATACGGCGCCAGCAGCCTCAACCTCTCCGTGCCACGGAGACGGCCTGCTCTTCTCAACTGAGACGCAACAAGAGGCAAATTAACATCTCTAGCTGGTTACGCTTGCTGGGGTGGGGGGTGGGGGCAGGGGGAACGACGGACAGTTAGGAAGGTCATGCATACACCGCTCTATTTAAAATGAATAACCAACATGGACCTGCTGCCTAGCCCAGGGAACTCTGCTCAATGTGATGTGCCTGTCAGGATGGGAGGGGGTTTGGAAAAGAGTGGATACATGTACATGTAAGGTTGAGTCCCTTTGCTGTCCACCTGAAACACTGTTCCAACACTGTTAATTGGCTATATACCAGTACAAAATGCTTTTGGTGGTCAAAATAAATAAATAAATGAAAAATAACATCTCTAGTTGGATCCAGAAATCAAAAGGATGCCACCAACAGTTGCTCTAATTCTCGAAGAGTATGCAGTGACATTTCCCAGCACTCCGTTAAGGACAAAGCGGGACGTGGAGGCGAGTCTTCAACTGAGACCTCATGGGCTGGCCCCTGTCGGCACCACCTTCAGCCAGGAAAGGGGCTGGCGTGCCTATGACTCGCTGGGGAAAACAACAGGCTGACTTCTGCAGCCCCCTCCTGGGTGGTCAGGCCCCTCCCGGCCTTTTCCACAACTTCTGCCAAGACGGGGGTGCCCCCCTGTGTAATTCACGGCAAAGCTACGAGGAACAGAAGCAAGCAGGCCCGAGTCCTGGGGAGGTCTAGTTTTCAGCACAGACCACAGTAATTTTCCATGTACTACCATTAGTTTTGACAACTTAGTTTTTTTTTAAAGTTTACTTTTAAATAGTTCAGGTGTCTGCCAAAAATAAATAAATAAAAAAGGTCCCAACACATAAGTTTCAACTTTAGTTTTGATCCTGAAGTTTATGTGATCAGTGTCAGCAGATCAGAGAAGAACAATCCCACCCCCTTGCAAATGTTACTTGACACAGGACTGGCTGTCCTTGGCACATGTTCACTGGGGGAACGACTAGAAACCAACTCCTCTCGCCGCTGAGACGTCCTGGACCAGGAAGCCTATCGTTCTGCCACTGCTTGGACGACGACTTCATTCCAACAGCTGGAACCGATTATTTTTTATTTCGGGAACAAATGAATCAACTGCTGTGTAGAGAAGGAACACGGTGCTGGCTCCAGGCAGTGGCCGCTCTAGGAAGCCTGCTCTCACAAAAGGACCGGCACTTCACGACCAGCTGGCGGTGGAGATGGCCTCACCACGGCAGGGAGGCCAGAGTCCCCGGCTGTGGCCTCAGGGTGTCACAGGGAGCCCTGGGGACCACGCAGCTCATCACGGAGCAGGGAGATGCAGAGCTGGCTGGGGGCCGGAAAGGGTGTTTCTTCCCTCTGAAGTGCCCCTGCCTGGAGGACCCTCCCCCAGGTCCCCGCACCAGGGACTGTCCTCAGCTCGGTCGGTGGTGCCCCTGGGCTCCTCAGCTTTACGTAGCCCTGCACCGCCCACACTTGGATCCACTCCTGCCACCCCCGGGGTCACGGTCAGCCCCTCGCCCGGAGCTCGTGTCCACCCCCAGCTGGCCCCGAGCTCATGCTTTGGCCGTACTTCCTGCCTCGCCCCGCTGCCTGCCCGCCTGACTGCCCCAGGCTCTGAGCTCTCATGCTGCGTCCTCTCCATCCTTCAAAACATGACTCGAAGGCCCCCCTCCTCACCCCTTCTCCTAGTCCCCAGTTCACACCTCTGTTCCAGCAGCCATCACACTGCAGGGCAAGAACCTCTTTAAACGTCTCTGCAGTCCGAGCCCAACCTCTAAGCAGGCTGTCCCGTGTCATCCACCTTCATGCCTTGCTCTGAACAGGGGGAGACCCGAGCTGGCTAAGGACGCTTGGGCGATGTCGGCAGCCTACAGCATCACCGACCCTGTGGCCGGTTCACTCCTGACTTTTTTTGCCAGTGGGGCAGCATTGTGTGCTCAGCTCACTGAGGCCAGGGAGGCAGGCTGGGGGTACTCAAGGCTACTGGTGAGGTTAGAGTTACCAGACAGACCCAGAGGATGTGGGTTTGATGAGAAAAATTATTAAAGAAACAAAACAAAAAACCCAACAGACCAGATGCACAGATGAATGAACAGACCTCCTAACTTCCTTAACTTGATGGGGCTGATCATTTAAAAAAAAAAAAAAACAAAACTAACATCAAACAGGAAATGAGTATCCTTCATGATCTCATTTTCTTAGAGAAAAATAAAAGATACGAACAACAAAGTTTAATAAGTTGAGTTGTGAGTTAAACATTTCTCTAAAGTCTCAGGAACTGAGAATCCTCTAACATTTCTTCGGAACAATTGATGATGTATTTTTTTTTTTTTTTTTTTTTTTTTTTTTTTTTTAAATATTATTTTATTAGTTGGAGGCCAATCACTTTACAACATTTCAGTGGGTTTTGTCATACATTGACATGAATCAGCCATATAGTTACATGTATTCCCCGTCCCGATCCCCCCTCCCACCTCCCTCCCCACCCGACTCCTCAGGGTAAAATAATCTCAGAGAACCTATGAATGGTGCAACTGATGGTGCGTCCCTCCTGGCAGTGGTTTTGCCAGAGACCCCAACCCCAAATTTGCTGCCCATCTCTCATGGGAGACTACATCTGCCTTAAGAGCTCGCATCTGAGTATGACGCTGACTCTTTGCTCTTCTCACCCCCTGACTGCACCAGATCCTTGTTGCCTTACTGTACTCGGTGTGGCTGGTGAGCCGTCTCAGTCCAGGCCTTTCTGATAAGACTGAGGACTGAACGACGGCTGCTCCGGGGAACGCCTGGACAAGGGTCCCGGAAGCCGTCTGGGACACCTGCGTCCTGCCTGCTCCCCCTGGAGCGCGCGGAGTGTCAGGCACGAGCGGGCCTCACCTTTCAGCCTCCCGGTCGCGCTCTTCAGAAACACACTCCCGTCCCGCACCAGCTTCTTCCGCCTCAGGTCCTCCTTGGCGAACATCTGGCCGCTCTTCATCCTCATGATCGACTTGCTGTCGGTCTTCGTGTAGATCTCGTTCAGACGGACCTTCTTCTCATAACTTGCCACCTTGCTGTCCACAGCGCTGATCACTTCCTTCACCAGGCCCAGGGACTGCGTCAGGTCCTGCTGCTCCGCCTCGTTGTCTGAGGAGGAGAGGAGCGCTCGGTCCTGACCGGGCTGGAGGAGGGTGCCCTGCCTCTGTGCCCCCCGGCCCGGTCCGTGCTCTGCGGGCACATGGGCAGAGCGAGGCCAACACTCTGCAGCCACGTGCCGCCCTCCCGCTCGGTCAGCGTTTAAATAAGGTTAGGCGTTTCAGTGGGACAGACGATGTGCACTCACGAGCTACGTTCTCTCTCTATATATACATATGTGCTGTGCTTAGTCGCTCAGTCCTGTCCGACTCTGCGACCCCATGGACTGTAGCCCGCCAAGCTCCTCTGTCCATGGGATTCTCCACGCAAGAGTACTGGAGTGGGTTGCCATGCCCTTCTCCAGGGGATGTTCCTCATCCAGGGATTGTACCCAGGTCTCCCGTGTTGCAGGTGGATTCTTTACCATTTGAGTCACCAGGGAAACCCCATATATACATACATAGATGTGTAAATACTTATTTGGCTGCACCAGATCTTAGTTGGGACCTTTAGTTGACGCATGTGGGACCTAGTTCTCTGACCAGGGATCAAACTTGGGCCCCCTACACTAGGAGGGAGGAGTCTTAGCCACTAGACCACCAGGGAAGTCCCACAAGCTACTTTCTAAAGTGGTAGGAATACAACATCTTTAGGGAGGGAGAGGAGCCTCTGGTTTTTTAATCTATGTCTTTGTTTTAGCTAATCCTTAACATAACTGTGGCGGAGCAGGAGCAGCAGAGAGAAGAACTAGCGGCACTGATTAACCGAGAAACAGCAGCGATCCCTGCACTTGCAGGTCAGGTGGGCGTGTCGTCTCCCAGAGAGACAAGTGCCAAGCTCTTCGGGCCACTGAGCTCCTTGGCTGGGATCACCTAGTGGTTCCTCCCCTTCTCGCTCTCATTCACTCTAAGTCTGGTGACGTGACATTTCACATTTGCACTCAAGAAAACCATTTTTAAGAGAAAACACAGGGTTCTCTTTTAGTCCTCCTTGATGTGGAAGAGTCCTTCTACGGGGCCTCTGCTGGACAGACAGGGAACAGGCCGCTGGCAAGTGAGATTGATTCAAGAGAGACTCACCTTTGGTACACTGCAGTATCCTCTGGAACAAAACCGGGTATTTGGTGATCCGCTGGGTTACAAGCAATATGCACTCGGGGATTCCCAGCCTCCGGACGACCGAACTGCTCATCTTCTTCTGCAAGGGAGGAGACCGAATGTCAGGAACGACCCGGAGGGGAAGGCTCAGGCTAAACCTCACAGGGACACCAGGCTCTGGGCAACGGTGGGGAATTCCACGTTTCACGTCACTACCTTCACGAAGGCCTGAAAGCGCTTGTCTTTGGTGTGGAGGTCTTTGAAGTAGTTCACGGACTGGTTGTGCTGCCCACAAAACTTGCCGTATGTCTTCTTTAAGCGTTCGGCATTCTCCCCCGAGAACTGCGGAGGAGAGCGAGCAGGGGTTACACCACCACTGAGGGCGCTAAACTCGCGTTACCACTGTGTGCCAAGGGTCCAGGCTGCGTGTAGAACCCAGGAGGGCTTCCTCACTGTGCTCATGCCTGGCGGCTCAACCACGCCTGACTCTCTGCAACCCCACGGACTGCAGCCTGCCAGGCTCCTCTGTCCGTGGGATTCTCCAGACCAGAATACTGGCACGGGCTACCATTTCCTCCTCCAGGGGATCTTCCTCATAACTTCCCCCCGAAGAGTGAAACGGTGCAGGAGCTTTGTAAGACAGGCACTTCCTCAAGAAGTTAAACACAGAGTTACCATATGACCCAGCAGTTCCACTCCTGGCCATAAAAACATGTCCACACAAAAACATGCATGTGAATGTTCCCAGCAGCGTTGTTCACAACCCTCAACCAAGGGGAACTAATCCTCGTGTCCATCGAAGGATAAACGGATAAAACATGAAAAGTCCAATTACTAAGGACAACATACTGTTTTATTCCATTTATATACAATGTCCAGAACAGGCAAATCCAGAGAGAAAGTACGTCAATGGTTGCCTAGGGCTGGGGAAGTCGGGGAAGCCGGGGAAGCGGGTGTGGGTGCTGACAATAAAAACACTCTATGACTGGCCCTGGCGACGGCTGCTCAAATCCATGGATATACTAAACACCACTGAACGGCACACTTTACACGGGTGGATCACACGGCTAATGAATTATATGTCAGTAAAGCTGATACGGATATTTAGAAATTATAATAAACACAGAAGTAGCCACACACTGTGCAAAACGTGTTCTAACTCCCATCTGTCATAAAAATAGCAATAAAAGGAAGGGACTCACTAGAAGTCTTTCATGAAGAAGCCGTCTTAAGAATGTCACCTTGGTAAGTCAGAAAGCCATCAGAAACAGCCATGGTAACTAAGACTGTTTATCCTACTTAGCTCGGGTCAGTGGTCCCAACAGTTCTGCGTGGCCCTTCTATCATCCCCACGCGTGTGCTACCTGAAGCTGGGCTCACTGCAGGGTGGCCGCGGAGTTTCTGCAAGTGGTCCCTGCAACACACGCTAGCAGCCATCCCTGCTGGACTAAGTCTCTGGAATCAGCAAGGCTTGATACTCACCCCAAAGCTTCACAGGAGCCTTTCCTTTCCCCCCTGACCAATGGAGAAGCTGAAAGCAGAGACGTTCTAAGTGACCACAAAGCCAGCACCCCCAAAAGCAAGGAAAGGTGACTTTCATGGCATACCTAGCATGTACACTGGGCACTTTATATACACATGGCTTTTACGTTTTAAAACAGCATTAGCAGAGAAAACCTACTGTCCTCAATCTCAGAAAAGGAAAACTGAGGGCTGGAGACATGGAACCACATGCCCAAGCTCACAGGGATCACAGGCAGTTCAGCCGGGACGAGCACACACGGCTACCGGCCCCATGTGTGTGTGTGTCTGTCTGTTTGTCTGTGTGTGTGTGTGTATGTTTCTGTGTGTCTGTCTGTGTGTGTGTGTGTCTCTGTGTGTGTGTGTGTGTGTGTGTGAGAGAGAGAGAGAGAAGTGCCCGGGTGTGTGTGTGTGTGTCTGTCTGTCTGTCTGTCTGTGTGTGAGAGAGAAGTGCCCGGGTGTCTGTCTGTCTGTCTGTGTGTGTCTGTCTGTGTGTGTGTGTGAGAGAGAGAGAAGTGCCCGGGTGTCTTTCTGTCTGTCTGTCTGTCTGTGTGTGAGAGAGAAGTGCCCGGGTGTCTGTGTGTCTGTCTGTCTGTGTATGTGTGTGTGTGTCTGTCTGTCTGTGTGTGTGTCTGTCTGTCTGTGTGTGTGCGTGAGCGAGAAGTGCCCGGGGCCCTGCTCCCGCTCACCTGATGCACAAGCACGTCCCCGATCCTCTTGATGAGAAAGTTCTTCTCGCTTTTATCCACCATGGAGTCCTTCTTCCGCTCGAGGATGCGCTGGAAGAACTGGCTGTGGATACTGATGAGCTCATCCAAGCAGGGGAAAAGCTTCTCCACCATCTGCTGCTCGAAGAGCAGGTCGGCCATCATGCCCCGGCTGTAGACGTCACTCATGATCTTGAGAGTGCGGAGGTGGTGGAACTCCGTCTGCATCAGCTCTAGGGGGCGACAGGGCTGGACCGTCAGGGACGCCCCCCTCACCGATTACCCTGCTCCTGAGAGCCCAGGCCTGTCTAAAGGCTGCTTACGGCCCAACTTAAACTTTAAGGCTGGGTCAAGAGCTGCCTTTTCCCTGAAGAGTTTTCATCCTGTTCCTGTTTTTCACGGGAACTCATACTACTTTCTGACGGGCATACTGGACTCCATCCCTCTCAAATGGTGGTTTCCAAAGTTATCTTCACTGGGATTCAGGACCTTCCATAACTGACTGTGTTCCCATTTCCCAGAAAGGACTTGTATTTTAGTCTAGTTTCCACTGCAGCTGAGGAATTCAACTGTGCTATCATAGGGGATCTCTAAGAATACTGCATAAATAAGCACTCATATTCAATAAAATATTTGATAAAATTCAAGAAGATCATTTTACAGAGAGGGGGAAGGACAGAAATAAGATCATGTCTCTATACCTCAAACCTTTTAAAGAAAATCTTGGAGATGGCTATAATACATACTTGAAAACTGACTTGCCATAGTGCAACAAACCACCCACCAGACTATGTGAATCAGATCTCAGCAGATGTTTAGAGAGAACAGCATTGAAACATGTATATTATCTAGGGTGAAACAGATCACCAGCCCAGGTTGGATGCATGAGACAAGTGCTTGGGCCTGGTGCACTGGGAAGACCCAGAGGGATCGGGTAGAGAGGGAGGTGGGATTGAGATGTGGAATACATGTAAATCCATGGCTGATTCATGTCAATGTATGACAAAAACCACTACAATACTGTAAAGTAATTAGCCTCCAACTAATAAAAATAAATGAAAAAAAAAAAAGAAAATCTCAGCAGAGCACGTGAGGCATCTCACCGTAAATCACTTCTTGCCGCTTGACGACATCTTTCTTGTGCTGTTTCAGAAACTTGCTGTCCACAATCTGACTCCAAGACTCTGCTTCCAGCTGTTTGGACTCAGTCTCAAAATCTCCCATTAGCTGTCCTTCATTCATGTCTGTACCTACTCCTCAAAAAAAAAAAAAAAAGAAAAGAAAAAGAAACAATTGGTGTCAGAGTCCTGCATCAGTGACTTCTAAAAAAACCTCTGCTGTACATTCCTCGGGGTGATAACTTCATGAGACTATGCACTCTGCACTAAGACAGTGATATTCACAGAATATTTATGTTCTATTAGAAAGGAGGATTTTCTGTTCCAGAGTGACATATACTATATTCAAGACTTTGGTTAAGGGTGAAAAAGTCACTTAAATTAAAGGTGATTAAGACATGATTACTTCGTGAAGCAGGAGCTAGAAGGGTCCTGGTGATCTTCCTTGTTTAAGAGAGTAGGTTTACAACTGTGAAGCAGTGCTTGTGGCAGTCTGACCACATTAAATGCAATGGCGTCCTTCAGTAGACGAGTACCCAGCAACTGGATAGGCAGGTTCCGCAGCTCACTATAAAGCATCTGACGCTGCACAGGCAGTTCAGAGACGCGCCACAGAAGCCAGGAGGGCGGGCACCGCTACTTCGTCGGTGCCTGCATCCCAGCTAACGGCACAGGGTCTCTGCAGACGCCTGCCACACAGGCCGTGGCCTCCGCTTACCCTCATCCGTAAGGGACTCCGTGGACTCGTTGACCTTGCTGATTTTATTCAGCGAGTCTGTTGAGTGGGACAGGAACTTCCAGGTGTTCGAGATGTTCTCATCGTTGCCAACCCTAGGGACAGAAGGAAACACATACTGTCAGGTGTATTCTGAGAAGCCATGGTTTGTGGAGACTTGAAAAACTATAAAATGACAATGTCGAAGGCGAATTACTTATGTCAGGTACCTGCCAACGTGCAACATGAACTATGAAGGGGGTCAGAGGCTTTTAAATTCACTTTAAGTTCACTGCAACCGTGAACTTTTTGAACCTTGCAATTTTATTTTAAACTGTAAGTAACAAGAAGAAGGCTCTTCTTTCAAACTGCGTACACATTACAAATGAAATTTCTCTGTTTGAAACTCGTGTCTAACCACACCACCCTTCCCTTGTGTTCCCTAAACACCTACAGAGCCAGTACTTAACGCTAAATCATATTCTTTGGACTTTTCTCGATCCCAGCTAGCATATCAGGCACCCAGTATGTTTGTGATATGGCACAGAGGTAAGCCAGAGTCACTTAAAACTAAATTGTGTTTAAAGGCCAACTTTTAAAAGTCATAATATAAACCAACTGAGATTAACTCAACAACTCTGAAAAGAAGATAATCACACCACTGAGGCAGATGATATAAAAATACCTGGAATTTTTTTTCTTCTTTTTTTTTTAAGGAGAAGGAAGTGTTATCCAGCACAGAGGTGAGGACACACATACAAAAGGAGATTTGCATCCTTCAGCTGGGAATCTTCCTCCAGCCTGGGTGAGGAGAGCTGCCAGGGACACTTTGAGCCCTACGTTTGAGGTGACTTCTTTACTTGGTGGGAAGGCAGGCACCTGACCCCCAACAGCCAGCCACATCACAATCAACCCCGTGCTAACCACCCACAGTCAGGGCCTCAACAGCCAGCGGCCACGGCAGCTCCCACAGAACCACAGAAGAGCTCAGGGCAGAGGAGGGGCTGGGAGCCTACTGTCATTCTCGGCCCGTTACTCACTCCCATGACTGAAGAGACAAGACGCAAGGACGGAGAACAGAATAAAAAAGAAGGTAAAAAAAAAAAATACCCTCTCCTCCCACGTTCATCTGACCAATGGAAAAGTATGACATCTAAAAATGTAAGTGGTTGTAGCCCAACATTCAGCATTAAATCACTTTTTTTTTCCTTTCCTATTTCCACTTCTTATTTTGACCTAAAAATCATCCTCTTAGAAGGCAGGTTCTTTAAAGGCAGGACTGATCATGGACAAAACCTTACTTGAGATGGTGTTCAGTGGGGATCCTTGTTAGAGAACGGCTGCATCCAATGTAATCCTCACCCTGCCTGTCTGCATTACTCAGCTGTGCACCAACTCGTTAGGTCACATGTTCTTTCCCAAGAGCATCTTTCTGTCAAATGGTATATGATGCTCTTGTCGCCAAGATGTCAACTGTGCTGTCTCCACACCCCCACTTACCCAGCGATGTTCTGAATGGAGACGCTTTTGGAAAGCATGGCGCTCTGCTGGGATCGTCTGTTAGCAAACACGGGGGCGGCAGTGGTTTCATCGGCCAGGAGGACGGCTGACCGAGGGCGCTCCTTGGGCTGGGAGGCTGCAGAGGACGAGAGGACACCACTGGAGTGTCAGTGACTCGGGCCCTCCAGCACGGACCCGCCCGACAAGTATCAGACAGGAACAGACTGCTTTGTAAGAGATCCACCCTGGGAGTGTAACTGGAGACAAAAACTCTACAGAGGTCAATGTGGCAACAGTTATTGAAACTGTGAATGCCTATACCTATTGATCCAGCGGTTTCCTTCAGGACATGTTCATTCCACAAGATTTACTTGTTCACACTTGCAATGGCATATGACCAAAGGTACTCAGTGCAAAGTTCAGTAAAACCAAAATGAGTTACCAAAGTAAGGTCAGTTAATAAATCATGGTATATCCTACTGATGGATACTATGAAGCTGTAAAATAAAAACGAGCACACCCTGCATGAACTGACACAAAACTGCACAATAATACATTAAAGGGGAAAAAAAATCGAGGAGCAGAATAACGTGTGCCACAGACCATTGCTATGTTTTAAAAGCAATAAATAATCCAAATTGGTATCTGCTTTATTTTAAGAAAGAAACTTGGAGAAGATAAACATAAGAAATGGAGTTACCTGTGGAGTGTGATGGAAATGAGGCAATAAGGATAAAGAATCACTGAAAGCACATATATTTAAAAATTTAAACTAATTCAAAGAGAAAAGGAGACTGAAAGATTTTTAAGGACACAAGCAGCCTCAGAGATGACCTAGTCCAGTGTTTTTCGTGTGAGGGGCTTTTGAGTTATGCAAATTCCCAGCCCTGTCTGTCCTGTGTGGGTGGGACCTAGGGGTCTAAGATGTTTTTAACAGCTTCTCAATCATTTTTTCTGTACATGTCTGAGAACCCAGATTTTGACCAATTCCTCTAATTTACAGAGGAGGAAAATGCAACCTGTGTTCAATGCCACCCAGATAATCTGTCCTCATAACTGAGTACTTCTTGTGCTGTTCTGTCGCTCAGTCACGTCCGACCCTTTGCGACCCCAAGTGCTGTAGCATGCCAGTCCTCCCTGTCCCTCGCCATCTCCCAGACCATGCCCAAGTTCATGGCCATTGCACATGCCCGAGGAGGACCCTGGAGCTCTGATTTTGGGTCAAGTAGTCACACTGGCATCTGGGTAACAGATGATTTTCCGTGGTAACGAAGCTGCTGTCCCAGACGCGAGCAGCATTATCCGTCCAGCCCTAAGAGCATCAGGAGCTGAAGGAAATAACTGGGGCAGCTGTTACAGCTTCACAGTATTACAGGATATGCCTGACTTGATAAAAATGGATAAAACCATTCAGATTCTATTCAGAAGAAGGTGATGTAATCACCAGAAACATGCTGCACGGGGGCATGACCAGACCCTTCTTGTAGGAAATATGCAGAACACCAGGAGATGGGGGGCCTTGCCCAACAGGGAAGACGGGCAAGAGGCAGAGAGGTGAACAGGTTCTAGTGTGCGGGAGCCTGGGGAACAGCGCAGGGCCTCCGAGGGAAGCTGGTGAGCACATAAAACATGATGCAGGAGCAGTGCCCTGGCGGCTCAGCGGTACAGAATCTGCCTGCCCACTGCAGGAGACACGGGTTTGATTCCTGGTCCAGGAAGATCCCACATGCTGCAGGACAGCTAAGCCCGAGCATTGCAACTACTAATCCCTTGTGCTCGAGAGCCTGTGCTCCACAACAAGAAAAGCCTCCGCATGAGAAGCCTGTGCACCGCAACTAGAGAGCCGCCGCTGCTTCCCGCAACTAGAGAAAAGCCCATGCAGGAACCAAGGCCCAGCAGAGCCAAAAATAAATAAATAAAATTATTTAAAAAAAAATCACGTGGAGGGAGAAACATCAGTCCTTGAATGGGGAAGTCCCTGAAAGTGAGGACGTGGCCAGGCGGACAGGAAAAGACATTCTGAGGAGGAGGACTGTCTGAAGGAGGCAGAAACGCTCACGCAGTGCTACTGTGAAATGGAGATGACAAGCAGATGAGGAGGCAGGCCAGGAGAGGACATGCAGGATCGGGGCAATGGCTGCAGAAACAGAACCAAGTCAGGTCACACAGAGCCTTCATGATTATCACGAGCAACTTGCATCTAAGGGCGGCATGGGTGTGGGGGGAGGTGAGAGAGAGAGCTCTGGGAATGCTGGAAACCAGTCTATCCACGCTCAAGGAAGCTGCTCACTGTCTCTGAGCCCGGCATCCGTGCCCGCGAAGCCGACGGCAGCGGGAACGTTCCCACTGAGGCAGGCCCACCACCAAGGGCTTCACAGGCATCACCTCACTTAAACCCAACGATCGCCTGGTGGTACCACTACATCCTCCCACGGAGGAGGAACACGAGCTATGGGGGGGTGGGGGGAGCCGTAAATGTTCGTCTTGAGGTTATGCAACTGCTAATACATTATTAACTAGAAGATTTCTGCAGGAACTAACCCTTGTGGCTGGCAATTTGTTAGGTAAGTGGATACCAATAAAGTCTCCAGTCAATAATGTTCAGGTAACGAAAGACGTATTAATACGTCTCTGCCCAGTAATTTGTTAATTGGGGTGCTGGGACTCACACCCGTACAATCTGAGTCCACCACCTGGACTCCTTCTGCTACCTTACCTTGGTGGGTAAAAGGGGAATGAGAATACACGTGGGGGTTGGAGGTAATATCATAGGTAGCTTTGGGGAAGACCGCTTTTATCTGATTTGAAAGAAAGCAGATTTCTGAAAGAAGAGATAAATGTAATAGAGTCAAGAAAAAAAATTTAAGTAAGAGTAGGCTTGTAAAAGGTGTTGGGATGGGTTGGCTCACTGGTTACAGTGGGTGATAGTCTGGCATAACTTTTCCACTAGGAATTTACATGCAAAGATGGGTAATAACCAGACTTCCGTCTGACAGGACTCCACACCCTCGCTGGCAGCACAGTCTGAGTGGCCGTTCTGAGCTGTCTGGAAGTGCTCAGAATAGTCAGGCATGGGGCAGCGGTTCTCACACTCAAGTGTGGACATCACCATCACCTGGAGCGTCTACCAAACAGAGCACCCAGCTCCACCTCTGGACTTTCTGATGTCGTAGGTCTGGGCAGGGCCCAAAACTGGCACTTTTAATTGATCCAGGAAATAGGCCTTGAAAAACACAGCCTGGGGGCGAGTCTCAACTGGGTTCTGTGAGCTAATTAATGTGGTATTCATTACTGTGTTATTTATGGCAGTGGGTGGAGACAACTCAAGTCTTTGGGGGAACTGGTAATTAAAATGTGGTGTATGTTTCTGAAAGAATACCACGCAGCAATTTGAGATGATAGCTTTCATATAATATCACACGCAGATCTCAAAACCATATTGAGGGGAAAAGCAGTAGCAGAATGGATAAGCATAAGTCATACTGTCTAATTTAAATTCAACACACAAAACAGTAAGAGATATTTTCAGAAGTACACATACGTCTGAAGATACGGCAAATTAGAGAGGTCTGCATTAAATATACCACAGTGCGTACTAATGAGGGGAAAGGAGTGAGATGGAGAATGAAAAGGGGAAAACATTCAGCAAAACCAAAGTGGAGCTTTGCACAGACTGGAGAAGATAGGCTTATGTGACAAAGTGTGACAAACTCAATCTATGTACCCCTTGAAGATCTTGAAAGAAAAAGAAAAAAAAACCACCCCCAAACTATATAATTTCGCAGTCTGTCAAGGAGTCTAATAAGCAAGATCTCATTTGATGTTGAGAGCACTAAAAGCAAGTTTCACTGCTGACTCATGGAAAAGGAGTTTCAAAAAACATGGGGGTCACTCGCTCAAATAAACAAGGCTCAAGAGCGGCCTTGTAGGCTCACACACAAACACACACAATTCTAAGACCTTCCAGAGAGTTTGATGGTGGACTGCCAAGCTTTTGGTCAACAAAACTGCATCCTTCTCTAAGTTACCACAAAATAGGTCTTCAAACCATGATTAAGAATAACAAATGGACACGACAGAAGTGTGTGTAAGTCCTGAACCAGAGAGGCCAAGAGGGGCCATGAGGGGCGGACCGACTACTTACACTTGCTTCTCATGATGACTGTGGGCAGCGAGGACGTGTCGTGTGCCTGCAGGTTCCCTTTGGGTTGCTGTAAGAAAAAGAAATTTCGATAAATTTCACAAGTTTTGATGAATTTTACAACTTATCTTCCGACAAGTCTCAAGAAACCTAGAACACAAAGCCAGCTGCTCCCCTGTACCTGCCAACGGCCCTCAGGGTCCTACTCTCAGACACGGCCACCCATGCTGGCCGTCGCCCTGAGCCCGCCCAGCCTGCAATTCTGCGAGAGCCGTCTCCTCTGCCTGGAACGCTCCTCTCCCTTCACAGGCCAGGCAGTCTCCTGTTTCAAGGTCAGACCTCAGGGGCAGAGCCACCGTGAGCTTCTGTCTTCTCCTCCCGTGAGGCAGTGACTGGCACCCCTCAGAATGCTGTGCGTACCCCTCAGAATGCTGTGCGTATGCCCCTCCCCCCGCCCCAGCTAGTTCTTTCCTTATTATGGTCACTGTCTGCTGGTCCACTGTCCCCACCGCAATGCTGGTTCTTTACAAGCAGCATCTGTGCCCTTTTCATTTCCATCTCTCCAGTGACCAGCATTTATGTATAAGGTGTTAAATAATTCTTAGGGAAAGTGCTAATTTTAAGACTTTTTTGTGGCATGGAACAGAGACAACGTGTGAGAAAACTCCGGGTTGAAGCAATTCGTCTGAGATAAACCATTAGTGGCAAAGGGTCTGTTTAGAATGGGACTCCCCCTCTTCGATGACGCTCTTTTACACAAGGCAGGCGATGTCCCTGTTACTGTCTTTCTCTGGCACAGTCACAATGACGACACTCATACCAGAGGTCACAAATTCAAAGGCCCACGGGGTCAGGCAGATGACAAGGACAGAGGCAAGCTGGAGGGCGGGAGGCAGCAGCCTGGGCCTGCGCATCTTGTCCGGAGGAGGCGGCAGCCACTCAGCCCAGTGGGCCGTCACCTCCATTCGCCTCCAGCATCTAAGGACCTACAGCCCAGACTCTGTTCTACGGGCTTAGGAGCTGCCAATGGATCACACGCTCCTGACTTCAGACTGCCTGGCAAATTTGATGCTTACATACATTCTAGTGGGGGGAAGGTACAGACCACAGAAAGTAAATGTCATAAATAACAGACCCTAAGAAGGTGATATTTTGCATTAGTCACTCAGTCGCGTCTGACTCTTGACAACCCCATGGACTGTAGCCTGCCAGGCTCTTCTGTCCATGGAGCTCTCTAGGCAAGAATGCTGGAGTGGGTTGACATTCCCTTCTCTTGGGGATCTTCCTGACCCAGGGATTAAACCCAGGTCTCCTACACTACAGGTCACTTCTTTACCATCTGAGCCACCAGGGAAGCCCCAAGGTGATAAATACTGTAGAAAAAAAGAAAAATCCAGCCCTTGGACAAAATTTATGTCCATGGGCTGAATAAGATCCAGGGTACAGAAGCCTGTCGTTCTGTGCTTCTCAAAGTGTGGTCCTCGGACCAGCAGCATCAACATCTTCTGGGAAGTTATTAGAAAGGTAAACTCCTTGGCCTCACCCACTCAGAATTGGAAACTCTGGGAGTGGGTCACTGGCCCGGTGTCGTTTTATAACAAGCCCCCGAGATGACTCTCAAATCTGAGGCCACTTCAATAGATAAACGTGTTTGGTTACTGGAAGCAAACAGCATGCTGAGCATGCGTGTAGATGGTGTTGGAGAGCACTCTTCTGACAAGAACAAAGATAGTTATGAGTGACTGAAACACTGAAAAACCACACGGGCCACCTAAACGCCCATCTGCTCCCAGCCTCGTACTCTACAAGGGCCTCTGACGTGCACTGCGTGTTATTATGTGACGTGCACACTCGGAGCGTAGACCACCACCCACTTCTCTTCTCGTCGTGTGATCTACGTGAGCCTGTGGAGAAAAGGGATGCCGGGCAGGCTGGCTCAAAACCCTGCCCTCCCCAGGCTGTCAGCACGTCAGAGCCCCTGGTCGCCACCTGCTGCCCTCGGGGTCCCCAAGGAGGAAGGCCGGAGTGTGCAGAGCGGGGCAGGTCTGCAGACATGGTTAAGAAGAAAGTCACTGCACTGGTGACAGACGACAATCACGGCGAAACGTGTGTCTAATGTGGACAAGTTCTGAAAGCATTTCACCTTCCAAAAGTCACAAATTCCCGAGCGTGTCAAGAAGAGATGAAACGTTTTGGGTTACTGCAGTCTCAAAGGAGGTACCGGATGATGAAAAGACAAACAGAAACTCTAACCCCTAGTCTCCCAACTCTGAGGATTTCATTGGTTCAGGCAGAAATGTCTTACCTTCATTTTGACCTTTGCACAGGAGCTCAGACTTTCTCTGCAGCCTTTGTGGACAAAGGCGCCACAATCTGAAAAGGAAGCAGAACGCCGGGTGACATTAAACACACAGCGACTAGAGGCCCACACGGACTTTCACTGCCACGGCGGCCGATGGAGCACCGAAGAAGCCGCTCACGAGTCAGGGTGTGGCCACCCGGGGTTACAGACTGCAGCCCTCTTCCAGGAAGCAGGCGTGTGACATCATCAGGAGGAGAAACAAGAGCAGATAAATGACAAACCTGGCGCTTCTCGGGCAGGAAGCTGAGAGGCCTCCAAAACTAAAAGTGAAAGTGTCTGCTGTCGACATGTGAGTCTGTGTCACAAATAATACTATCTGTATTTGCATACCTGGAGGAGGAAATGGCAACCCATTCCAGTGTTCTTGCCTGGGAAATCCCATGGACAGAGGAGCCTGGTGGGCTACAGTCTGTGGTGTTGCAGAGTCGGTCACAACTGAGCATGCATGCATGCACACGCACACAGACATTAACATAAACATGTAAGAACAACCACAAGTGATATGTAAATGCACCCCCATCACAGGGGCTTTGAAATCTGTATGACTGCGTCACAGGCGGAGTGTGAATCTGAAAATCCACCTGTTTGTGTCTTTTGACTTGGACTCCTATCCACCTTGAGCTTTTTGCAACACTCCAGGTCAAAAGTTGCAGAAGAATCATCATCAGAACCACCCCTCAGCACCTCCAGGGGCCCTGACTCAAGAGAAAGTGGGAGACTTCCTGAAAGACGAAGCCGAGACTTCCTGAAAGATGAAGCAGCACCCACGATCTGCTGAGGACATGATTTTTTATCTCAATTCCTAGACCCACAAGGGCTGCTGACAGAAAAAACCCAGCCCTCAGGTCCTCAAGAGGGCCAGCATCAGCTTGTACTGCTGCTATGAAGTCATACTGACCTGGGCCAAGAGGCTGGAGGGGAATTAAAGCAAGTAAGAGATCTGTCTGTGGGGATTCCATGGCGAAAGCCTCCCCAGGGAAAGGCTCCCTGAGAAAATCAACAGATACCACCCTTAGGCAACGCTTCCCATTCTGACTCAGTAAGGACCACATGTCCTTGAATGGTCACCCGTGAATCAAGGGCAGGATGCTCTCCTGACTTATATGGCCGGGTTCTGAGGATGTGAGTGTGGAAAAGGCCAGAATCCTAGACCTCAGGGCCTTCTCCATTCCTCCGCAACATCTGCCAGGCTCACAGGCCTCTTTCCTAACACCACCAGTCACAGTGCATTGGATGATCCTGTGATTTTCTCCTCCACTGAGTAAAGAACCCTCCTGCAATGCAGGAGACCCAGGTTCACTCTCTGGGTTGGGAAGATCCCCTGGAGAAGGGAGTGGCAACCCACTCCAGTATTCTTGCTTGGAGACTCCCACGGACAGAGGAGCCTGGCAGGCTATGGTCCACAGGGTCACAGAGAGTCGGACACCACTTATCGACTAACATCTTCTCCTCCACCAAGTGTTCCTCCAGGGCAGCGTCTCTCCATCTACTGCTGAAACTTTAATTAAGTCTCCCTAGCACTGTGCCTACTCATGCTGCCTATTCCAACGTCTGTTTCAGCGTTTATGCTTATTTTATACAAAAGCCAAGTGCCCTGTCACAGCCTTGATTCCAGTGGGTCAAACACGCACTTCTAACAGTAAAAGGAGCGCTAGCGGCACAGCTGTCACACTAAGTGTGTTTCAGGTCCTGGCTCCCGAGTTAGGTACTGTGACTCTAGGCCGGTTCCTCCTCCATAGGCCTCCATTTCCTCGGATCTCCAAAGTGAAAGGACCACATTTGCCCTCCCCATTCCCTTTCTCTGTGCTTCTGTAAGACTCCTCATGCTGCATCTCTTGAAAGAGATGGATTTTTCGAAGTAAATTACTTCAAAATGCTCTACAAGGCTCATGCTGCAGAAGACTTTTCAACTTCTTAGCCATCTGAATCGTCACCAGGACACAGCCATCCTTCAGGGCCTGGATGGGGCAGTTCACACTGGAGGAATCACGGCAGATACGACCCCATGAAAGAGGCCACCTGCAGCAACTCTACTTTGGTCAACAGGATGGTCCAGAGCAGGAACCAGTTTGGAAGTGGGATGGGGAGAAGCTTTATCCTGGGCCTTTAACTCTCAGGCCTACTGAGCCTTCTGTTGAGTAACCTCTTCTAGCTTCACCCCATGAGAAATTGACTCTCCAGTCGTTTTTCTGATGCTCATCAACTGGAAGAGACCCTCAAGTTCAATTCCCAATGTCAGCATGAGGGGAGACTCTCTGGGAAAGGTTTATTCAGGGAATCAACAAGAGGAAGCAACCTGGAGGGTTCTCAGTCAGAAGTCTACTCTTGCTTCCAGTGTCCTCTCCTCCAGGAATGACACTGCAAGGGAGCTGCACGGACTGTGCTTCTGGCAGTTTCCACTGCTGGTGATTATGCACACTTCCACGTTAAGTCATGAAGTTGCTCCAGAGGTCAGCAGTTATGAAAGGGTTATACATCCCTGAATATTAATGTCAGGGCTTCTCAGCAACATCTCTTTCTGGGCACAAGGGAGCCTTTGCAGAGAGCCCCCTGGGGAGTGACTCATTCTAATCAGCGAAAAGGAAACATGTTGAGGATACTTTTCTCAAGAACTGGAATACTCTGGCCCTTGTTAAATTGTCAAGTTCTCTGCTATTTGGAAATAAGGATATGTTTTGACTAAGAAATCATCATACTGCTCCCAGAAAAGAGAAGAATCGGCAAACAGAAATCCAAATAATTCCCGAGACTCCAATGTTTTTGTGTCCTTCTATACATCATGCAATGAAACTCACATTCCAGAACTAGACTCTGGTGAACTTTTATTAAAGGCTTTAAGCCCCAGGAGCCAATGGCCTTCCACAAAGGGTCAAAGAGGAAACAGGTGGGCCGGACCAAATTTGTCTTTATTGACTTATATTCAAAACTTTTTCCCACTTACCTCCCAGAAAATGAGACTCAGACTCTCAGAAAGTGACTCTTTTAATAGTCCCCCATCATCTTTAGGATAAGTGAAAGTGTCAGTCGCTCAGTTGTGTCCAACTCTGCAACCCCATGGGCTGTAGCCCACCAGGCGCCTCTGTCTACGTTCTCCAGGCAAGAAGACTGGAGTGGGTGGCCATGCCCTTCTCTAGGGACTGCCTCGACTCAGGGATCGAACCTGGGTCTCCTGCAATGCAGGCAGATTCTTTACCATCTGAGCCACACTCCTTACTTAGCTTAAGCCCATCATGTGTGTGTACACTTCTAGCCCCTCGGCCACACCTCTGAGCTCTGAACAAACTCTTTCCTGCAACTGTGTCCCTTGCTCACTCTTCCTTCCCTGACTGGGTTGGCAGGACTCAGCTCTCTGAAGTCTTCTCTGACTCTCCCAGGGAAGCAGACCCCCAGTGATCTCAGCTTCTGGTATCCCACACCTGCTTCCATCATGGTACTGTACTGTGACCATCTCCCCTCCCTTGCTCCACATACGCCTGAGACCATGGCGCAGTCCTGCTGACCCAACATGTCCTCACGCACAGGCTTCTCAGCTCCCCTTCCTACCTTTTTTCTTTGTCTTTCACATGAAGTGAAGTGAAGTCGCTCAGTCATGTCAGACTCTTTGTGACCCCGTGGACTGCAGCCCGCCAGGCTCCTCTGTCCATGGGATTCTCCAGGCAAGAATACTGGAGTGGATTGCCATTTCCTTCTCCAGGGGATTTTCCCAACCCAGGGATCGAACCCGGGTCTCCTGCACTGCAGGCAGATGCTTCATCCTCTGAGCCACCAGGGAAGCCCATTGTCTTTAATCCCATTCTTCCTTGCCCTCTGTGCCTTGCCTAAGTATCCTAAGAGAACCTCTTCTTCATACCATTTTACTAACACAAAATAATACTTTGAAACATGGGTGAAAAAAATATGGGGAAAACTAATGAATTCGTATCACAGCCAAAGAAACCACAGATTTCGAAATGGAATTAAAAGGGAGTGCCACACCTAACAATCTTATCTTCAAAATGTTTAAAACTCATCATAAAACAGAAAGACGAAGAATCAAATAGAAAAACGGATGAAGATTATGAACAGGCAATTCACAAAACCCACAGTTTCATCACCCTATAGAGAATTAAATAGTGGGAACGGTGCAATTACTTTAAAATAGATTTTAGGAATATTCAAGCTCTCAGACCAGTGTTTGAGATTTAAAGGACAACTCCAATTGACGTACCATAAAAGCAGAAGTAGTATTTTTAAAATGTACTTCTGGTAAACAACTTTTCACACAATCCACTGTTCTAGTTAACTGACACACACACGTCCCCAAAGCCACAACCCAGCTGAAGTTTCAACATACTTTATAACATGGCCACAAGTCTGAGACATAAACAGTTTGCATGCATGTCTGCTTAACACACTCGAGTACCTACTTGAAAACCACTCAACTTGTTACCCAGCTGTCCTGGACTCAGTTCACGGTAATGGCTTTAGTGGTGGACGTGGGCGACTTAGAAACTTCGGCCCAACTGACATCAGCTGAAGTCTTGAGGTTAAAACCTCTGTTTTGGAAAACAGACAAGTACCAAGAACATACAAATTGAAGACAATCTAATACCACTTTCAAGCTCCCTGTCACAAACTCTATACCATGTTGTTAGGGGGAATCAAAGAATTATTTGGCCTTTTATTTATTTATTTTTCAAAAAACATTTCCTAATAGCAGTAAGCAATATGCTTTCATTCTTCAAAGTTCTTCAAAAAGGTCTTGGCACCATGGTTTACGGGAACAGAGCTGACCCCTAATTGTACTCTTCTGAACTTAAAAGCAAACAACCCAGACTTCAGCTTCTTTCCTGGCTACATGGAGGCATCAAACAAAAGAATATGAAGGAAAACCCACAGGGCTGTGAGCTCGTATCTTATTTGTTGCTTTATCTTTTTAAAACTCTGCCACCAGAGCTTTGGTGAACTGTTATATACCATACACCCATTGACCTTCAGCAGAGAAATCCAACAAGCCACTAGAGAGACTGGCCTAAGAAAATCAGTTTAAAGAACAGTTAAGAGGAGACGCCACGCCAAACTGAAATGAAATTAGAGAATGGCGTGAATACTTCAGGCCTGCTTGTTAAAGGAAGGATTCACCTTCCTGAGTTGTGTCAGGTTCTGAAGAAAGGGCTTGTCCAACGCTTTTCCAGGGAGGGCTGTGCTGAAGAGCTTTGATTACCCTTCCTCCTGGAGACTGGTCTGAGCAGCAGAATCCACGTTGGGGAGAACTCTCAGATCCTTCTAAAGGTTAGGGGTTAGAGAGACTTTTCTAACTTTAAGGCGAGAAAGGTCCAACTTCTTGCTATCATGTCAACACTCACCAACAAAACAACAATAGCAGAAAAACATTTAAATACTGATAAATTTAGAAATACATGCTCAAAAAGGATTTCTGCAACTTCTGGTTTAAATTCTCTGGGGACTGTGAGACACGGCCTGGTCTGGACTGATAGAGCGTAGATACAAAAGACTTGTAAGATATTCTCGGTAGCTGGTGTGATAACCACAGTGCTGGTTACACGGAACAAGACGAAAGCCACAAAAGAGAGCTACAGCACAGTAGCTGGAGGGCTCACCTAACAGAAGTTTTTGCAAGAATGCTGGCAAACAAATCAACAAAAAGCAAAACCCAAAGTGCTCTGCTTGGGTAAGAACTGGTTTTACTGCTGAAGCTTTTCCACTGTCCCTTCCCCAAACACACTTCTTTTCTTTAACTGGTTATATGTATTTCACCATCTAAGCAATGAACTCTAAATGTGAGAAACCTGCTAGTCCAGAGAGCTGTCTTTCAGGACAAAATCTCATGGTGAACCAGACCATCACAAGCAGTCTGAACTCTTTATGTTTCCTACTTGGGTTGAGGCTGGTCCACTTGTTTCTTTTCTTCTAATCAAGAGAGGCAACCTACCACAAAAGTACTCAGAAGCTGCTAACACAACAGAAAATAAATCCACAGTAATCTCAGTTATCATCTTGCATGTGTTTAAAGCAAACAAAATAGAACCACTGGCAAGATCTGAAAACCCGAATGTAGCGGATTCCTTGTGCTGAAGGACTCCACCAGGCATTCCAGAGACCAAATTATTCGTGGTGGCTGGAAAAAACAGCTGACTTATTCAAGGCAAGCTTTACATAACTGCAAGGGGGAAGAAGTGGTAAGATGCTCTCCTCCTTTCTCTATTAAAGTTACCAAAATCCTAAAATAAGAGTAGAGTTTTGGCAGATTTAAAACAAACAAACAAACTCGCTAAGTTTCTCCTAAATTAAATTACTTATTCCCGACAAAGGGGGAACTCTGCTTTCACCATGTGTTTGTTTTCCAGGAGTAAACTGCAGAGGAACCAACTTCAGGGAGGCTTTGCTCCTGCCCCTTGGCTATTTCTAGCGTCTGTAATCTTGACCATTTCCACCTAAGTCCACCAAGGGAACTCAGCTTTCATCACGACTATGACTTTAGACGGGTCTAGGTGTTTTCCAGTGGGGTCAAGAGATGTTGACTTGTTTTAAAAGTTCCAGCCTGCTGAATCTCTCAGTATTTGCACACAGAAAGATGTATTAGAGTGATTAGAGATGTTTGAAAGACAGGCGAAGACCAACATTAGCCATCGTCACACGGACCACGATGGACCAGGTGGCTGATCTTTCTAAACTGTGAGTCAAAACTGACTGAGCAGCCACTTGGGGTCTGAGGCGCCAAGGTCAGCGGCTCCAGGGTCAGCAAACAGGATTATATTAATCCAAGGAAAGGGTTGCTAATAGCACAAGGGTTTCCTAGGAGGTAAAGGAACTGGAGGTTCCTGTTTCCTAAGATTCCTGCGAAGATCCCGGACATGAGAGGGGATGGAGGGAAGCGAAAAAAGATTCTGAGTCCTCAAATTACTCATAGTTTCCACTTCCTGCCAAAATCACAAACGGTGCTTCACACCCACAAACATGCACTGCAGGCCCTGTTCTTCAGGAAGCTGCAGAGAATCAGCCCATTACCTCTGTTCCTTGGGGAAGATGACTACATGTTGTTTCCTTTGCTTTCAAGCCTTGATTTTTCCTCTTCTTTTTACAAGTGGCAGGCTGTACCCTGCCACACACAGATCTTAAGGTCACCATTGAACGTTGAGCTTCTTTCAACACTAACCCTGGAGTGGACTGCAAAGCTATAGTTGAGACTGGGAGTCCCTAAGTTTCTGAGGTGGGGTGGTATGCAAACTGAAAATGTTATTTTTGCACCTAGGTATATACTAGGGTAACCAGGCCCTATCAAACAGTTCCTTTTTGTCATCTGATTCTTTCAGTTTAAACCTAAAAGCATTAACTCTTCTTCCTTGTTGTGCTAAGTAGACCTCAGATAACTTGTGACGTCTGTAGTCAGATCAAGTGACTTCCGTAAGTCAAAGAACTGCTGGCAGAGGACATCAGGACAATAGCTCCTCCCCCGACAGATTCTCCAGACAGAAGACTCTTGTGATGGCACAGTGGACTCCATGAAATAGTCTGCTTCCAGAAGAACCAGACAACTCAGGTGACTCAACATTAAAATCACAAATTAAGACAAAAACCTCCATCCTACTGTTATAAACACTATTAACACAGAACTAGTAGTCAACCCACTATTTTACTGATCTTCCATATTTAAAAAGCCTTAATAAAATATTGCTATATTGTGTGCTATCAAATATGTAAAACAGCACAGACATTTGAACTATAATTTCAACATTTACTTTTGCAATTAAAGAGAACAGTGAAGCTGTTCTGATGGATCAAAATATGAGCAATCATGTGGATATTATACTTGCTGTTCACGTATCTACCTCAGCATCTAATTTATGTCTGTATTTCTTTTTGTGGCTCAGACAGTGAAAAATCTGCCTGTGATGCAGGAGGACCTGAGTTCAATCCCTGGGTCGGAAAGAGCCCCTGGAGAAGAGAATGGCAACTCATTTGCCTGGGAAATCCAATAGACAGAGAAGCCCGGCAGGCTACAGTCTATTTGGTCGCAAAGAGCTGGACACAAGGGAGCAATCTTCACTTTCACTTTTCATGCATAATACAGAGTACAGTATCTTCATTTTCACAGAGAGGTAGGTAGAAATATTAGTAGTTTTCTTTTTAAAAAAATGGCTTGCCTTGCAATCATATTACATTCTTCAATTAATTCAAGATGGAAGGAAAAATTCAAACAAAGTAGGTAGACTGACAGCTAAAGTTTATATGTTGATGTTAAAATTTGGTGACACTTTTGAGAGTGTATTTTTAAGTGGGTTGTAAAGTAGTCTTAAAAATACATAAATCCCACAGTCTGTGGAACTTCCAAAACACCAGTTCCACAAAAACCATTCTGAAAACCACTGTTCTATCGAGCTATTTAATTACTACACAGACCAGTGGCTGAGAACTTTAGTCTACAAGCCTCAAATCTCTTGAGTTGGGTTGTTCCCCGTCAGTATCAGCCCTCCCCAACACGTGATTCTTCGTGAGTGGCTCAGCGTCCTTGGGTCACAGACGTTTCCCAGAGGTAACACAGGTCCCCTCTCCAGGGGGCGTCCTGTAGACACTATTGCTGACAATATAAGCACTTCTACAGTCTGAGGTGCCCGAGCTCTATTTCATCACGGAGTGAGTCGAGTAGAAGAGAATTTCTATTGAACAGGGAAAGGTATGGAGGGACAAAAATGGGTTTAGGATGCCTGGTTACAAGAGGTGCATTCTCTTCCATCAGAGTGGACATTCTGTTCTTTGACAAAGCAGTCATGTGCCAGGTACAGGTTTGATTCGGAGTCACTGGACTCTAACACAGACTAACAATAATTCAACTCTTTTTACTCGAAAATAATGCGTATGCAAAAATCAATGACAGTAATAAGATGATTCATATACTGACAACATCAGACAACTTTTTCCAGCCTGCATTTAAAGTGAAAAGTTATCTGGAGCTGCTAGTGGAAGTATACAGTGAGTCATCCGCTCACTATAACCATAAACCTATGGTTCTCTATGAAAGTCAAAGAGTTGGTCGCTTAGTTGAGTCTGATGCTTGGAGACCCCACAGAGTGTAGCCCGCCAGGCTCCTCTGTTTATGGAATTCTTTAGGCAAGAATACTGGAGTGGGTTGCCATTCCCTTCTCCAAGGGATCTTCCTGACCCAGGGATCGAACCCCGGCCTCCTGCATTGCAGGCCTCCCGGAATCTGAGTTCACTGTTCACCGTCTGAGTCACCAGAGAATAGCACAAAGAAAAGGATTCTTTGTGTCTTCAAACAAGATTTTCCTTTTCTTTTGTCCCTCAACTTTCTGACAGTATTTCACATCACAACGCAGAACGGAGAGCTGGTGGGGTCCGCTTCTCGTCCACCTGGTGCTACCAGGACTGTGACAGAGCGACTCTCTCTGAATCTTCTGTCCAACTAACTGCTTAAAGCCATTACGTTCTTCAGTCAACATCAACACAGTCTGCACTTTCTTCAGAGACCAGCTTACAAGCAGAAAAACCTTTGAAACTACCAGTGAGATGACATTTACTTTTTTTAAACTCAGAGAGCCAATATTCAAGTACGGTCTTAAAAAATTCAAGCAACGCAGAAGTATAGAACAAAAACTTCAATCTCTCCTCTAACCTCTTTTTCAAATTGTTAACAGTTTGGTGTATATCCTTTTAGACATTCTCATATAGCTACATAAACAATTACTATTTACTTATCTGTTTCCTATAATTTGGGATCATACACACAGTTCCCATTTATTGCCTCTCAAGTTTCCAAAACATCTTGGAGGTATGTCGGTACCTGCAGATCTATTCCACTGGCTGGGAAACCACAGCTTGGGGGCTGAGGTCAGCCCACACCTATTTTGTAAAAGCGGGTTTATTGGAACATAGTCGTGCTCACATTTATGTCTTATCTATGGCTGCTTTTGTGCCACAAGAGGCGGGTAGGGTGACCACCACAGATGCCTACCAGCCTCCGAAGCCTAGTGTCCTATCAGCTTCTTCACAGAAAGACATTTTTTTAAACTAATTAATTTATTTGGCTGTGCAGGGCCTTAGTTGCAGCACGTGGGAATCTAGTTCCCCAACTAGGGATCAAACCCAGGTCCCCTGCATTGGGAGCTCAGAGTCTCAGAGCCACTGGACAACCAGGGAAGTCCCTACAGAAAAACTTTGCTGATGACCTTTGAGCTATTCCATTTTTACCACTGGCATAATATTCCACCTAAAGAATACATTACATTTTACTGTTAAATATTTAGCTCCTTTGAAGTTTTCCACAACATGAATAATGCTGCAATGAGTAAGTACTAAGGATTATATCTTGAGAGCTCTTACTCTAAGCCACTGTGTAATAAGCAACTTGAGAAAGGTGTTTCTAATTACATATTCCAACCACTAAAAAGGATCATGTGATGTGACACAGGTGCTAAATATGGAAACATTAGCACCAATCAGATTATAATATACAAATGCATCAAGTTAATGCTTGGCACTTTCAAATTTACACAGTGTTACATGTCAAATATACTCATGGAAAAAAAAAAAATAAGAGAAAGGTGCCAGGCACATGGGTTGCTCAAAGAATATTTGCTGACAAACAGCTTTTGAATGAATTATACAGTGCCTTGCCTATTGCAGGCAACTGATCTTTGCTGAATACATTAATTTACGATAAGGAACTCAAATGCATACTTACTGGCGCTGTTAGTCACTCAGTCACGTCTAACTCTTTTGAAATCCCATGGACTGGAGCCCACCAGACTCCTCTGTCCACAGGATTCTGCAGGCAAGAATCCTGGAGTGGGGAGCCATTCCTTTCTCCAGGGGATAGTCCTGACCCAGGGATCAAAGCCAAGAGTCCTGTGTCTCCTGCGTTGGCAGACGGATTCCTTACTGTCTGTGCCACCAGACTTATTGACAGTTAAAAGTAAAAAAAGAATTCAGTCTGAAGTCACCAAGATCTCCTAGAATAGCCACTCAGCTCTTCCCTACTACTGAAGCAGATGACAGAATGGAAGCCATTGCTCACTCACGTACATAAAATCTAAATCATAGCAACCCACCAATGATGCAGATCACTAAAATATGTGAAAAATCTCCATGAAGATTTTTCAAGAACTGCTTGCATTCAGTTATTTATTTTTTATTATTAGTTTTATTTTTACTGTTAGTTTTATTCAGTTATTTTTCAAATCCACCCGCTGGTTGTGCAGTATTCTAAGAAGCAGAGAGTGTCCCCCTCAGACACGAGGTCTCTGGGCACATAGTGGCGACTGGAATTGAGACCCCTGAATATAGTTAAGAGGTTTATACTAAAGACTGTAACAGCCCTGCCAAAGGGCCTGGAAAAAACCATGCACACCTGCCCTCCCCTGGACCTGGTGTGAGAATTTTATGTTATGCATGAGTCCAGGGTCCGGATTTACACCATTTGTATCTCCTAGAACCCTGAGTTAAGGAGCTCTCTCTAGAGGTTTAGTGGAATTCCAATCCGGCAATGATGAAACCGTGCGGGATCCCTGCTGAAACAGACACAGGACTGCGGCACCGCAGGGCCAGTGCGGCAGGACAGGGACTCCAGAGATTCCCACCGGAGGGGGAAAAGTCTTATGAAGCTGAAGCCGAACTTACGACAAAAAAACCCCCAGATACCACGTAAGCAAGGTAAACCAGGATGAAGAAGCATTAGCAAATGCAGGCAGAAGATGCTGATAGTTATTAAACGGTTGACATGAAATCAAGTCTCTAATGGAGAACAGCATATACACGGCTTGCGGATTTTCTTTTCTGCGTGCTCACTTATGTACTAGTTTTCTACAACACTTATTTTGTTGAGAAGACATTTTTAAGAACTATGTTTCATAGCAGAAAGGAGGTGTTCGGCCTGCTGTACTGCTGGGAGTTGCTAGAATATGAATTTCGTGCAGCCAACCAAGAAATGTGCTCTCTCCCCATTCTTCTCTGAGGCCAACACTCCTGTCATGGAGAACAGGCACTTTACAGGGGAGATGATTCTTTGCAGTGGAGGAGGAAATTTCCACAGCTCTCACTGGTACAGATTTAAAAGAGAAATGGAGTGTCTAACACACAGACTGACACGTGGGTGGCTCACTCCACCACGCCGTTAGGCAGATGCGTGGTATGTGTGATCCTGGAGGATTCTGGAGGGAAGAAGAGGCGCAAGGGTGGTAGGCCTGGGTGTGAACAGCAGCGTCCTCCTTGTGTTTACTTTAAGCACTTGGTGATGAATGCAAATGTACCTGTGCTCAATAGTATCACTTACAAATTACATGTAGTTTCAACTAAAATAGTTGAAATAGTTTCCTGCAGAAACTGTGTATCTGAGAATCTTAAAAGAACTAGTAACTGATCAGCAACAAGAAAATGGCAACACTGACATCTCATTCCTAGAATGAGCTCTTTGGAAGTATAATATAGGACACGTATGTAATCTTTTTACATTACACACACACACACACACACCAGACTCTTCTCACACACACACAGCAGACACGTATGTAATCTTTTTACATTACACACACACACACACACCAGACTCTTCTCACACACACACACACAGACACACACACACACACACACACACAACCACCCCCCTCCCCCCACTCTGCTGCCCACAGAATTTCCCAGGCAGGAAAACTGGAGTGGGTGGGGTGCCATTTCCTACTCTAGGGGATCTTCCTGACCCAGGGATTGAACCCATGTCTCTCGCGTCTCCTGCATCAGCAGGTGGATTCTTTACCACTAGTGTCACTTGGGAAGTCACGTGTAGTAGGCTAAGAATGTTTTAATGGTAGACAAGCATACCAAAAAGGACCTGGTGACCACCGCCCCAGACAACCAAGTCGCTTCAGTACTGAGAAACTGTCTAGCAGCTAGGAAATTATCCTGGCGACAAGTGGCCAGTGTCCTAAGAATGAGTCCTTTCAGGGCCTGAGCTCCAGACTAACATGCTGGGGACATACGGACAGTGACAGCCTTTTGTTTCCCCGAGGTTGCACAGAACGTATTACAACACTGGAGTCCTCTATCTCCTGGTAAGTTACGCACGACGGAGGGCATACATGTGTGTGATATCTGCCCACGAGGATGAATACAGACACGAGAGCTCCCCAGAGGCTTTCTTTAAGGAAAAACAGGATAGTAGAACAAAGAGGGCTGCAGACAACATTTGGAGTAAAATATAACCATAGAAGGCATTTTAGGAACATGTGCGCGTTAACACCAGTTGTCTAAAAAGTCACAACAGCTGCAGCATGGATAACACAGGCTCTTTGCCAGCTGTCACTTCACTCTGCCTCTAAAATTTAAGGAAGTAAGCAACTGTTTATTATTATTGTAACTCTTGACTCTGCTCAGATACAGTTTAAAAATTTTTCAAATTTCAGTAAATTAACTATCTTGAGTTAACAAGTCACTCACGATATTTCACACAAATGACTAAAATCAAGACCAGGTCGTGACATTATGGCCTGGGCAGTGCTTCTTGGGGACGGGGTTAGTCACTGTACGGTCCAAACTGGTTACAGGTGTAACGTGACGCCCATCACCTCCGCCTTCTGGATGACTGGCCCTTCACATCAGCCACGTCTGACCACAAGTGGCCTCCTTGATTCTCCCCGGTGTGCACGATGAGCACGACTCTTTTCTGTGTGCAACCGCATTTTGAGACGTAATGCTTCATAGCAAGGGTCTGCAATCTGCAGCCTATTTCCAAATGGCCCGTGAACTGCAAATGGTTAGTGCTAGAGTAAAAAGTGAGCCGAAGTGACTGACAAGGGACTGCTGGGCGGCCTTGGGGTGTGAGGCTATAAGATGGTTTTTTTCATGCTGACATGGACTTCCGGAATGAGGCAGTGGCTTAGGGTCAACAGGAGAGGATATTTGAAATCGGGCTCTTTGAAAAACATTAAGGGCTCTGTATTCTCTTATCTGGAATGTGTGTCTCAATGCTGTTTAAAGGAAGACAGAAAAAAGGCTACTTCTCCACATCAAAGAGGAACAGATAAGGGGTGGGAAGGACAGGAAACGAGAAACGAACGTTTCCGAGCCTGGAGCGTTCTACTGCACAGAACACACGCATCTCTTACTTGCACACGTGTAGGCATCTTTGCTGGTGAAGGACTTCATGCACTGGTGGCAGCCAAAGGGACCCACAACGGAGATGGAACTGAACGCATGCCCGTTCACAGTCTTCTTGTCCTTCTCCTTCTCTTTAGAGTCTTTCTCCTTCTCCTTAATTTTATCTTTCTCTTTTTCCTTTTCCTGCCAAAGAAAACAATCGACATTACATTGTTAACCGAACACTGGAAGGCCTTCCGTTCTAGAAGGCTACTGGGCTACCTGTGGTCAATGGTGGCTGGTAAATGTTTTGAATCAAAGTTAGGAATGCTGTCCTGGACATAAAAATTTTTTTTATTAAGTTGTGTGCATTCAAGCTGCATTAGAAAAACCTTAGGGGGACCAGGCAGGTTGAACAGTTTGTCCCCAGCGTGAAAAGTCAAAGTGTTAGTCGCTTAGCTGTGTCTGACTCTTTGCAACCCCATGGACTGTAGCTTGCTGGGCTCCTCTGTCCATGGGATTCTCCAGGCATGAATACTGGAGTGGGCTGCCACTGCCTTCTCCAGGGGATTTTTCCAACCCAGGGATTGAATCCAGATCACCTGCACTGTAGATGGATTCTTTACCATCTGAGCCACCAGGGAAGCTATGCCAATCAACACGTTCACTGCCTAGGGACCAGCATGGGTGCTGGGGGAGGAGGAGCCTGCGGTGGCCCTGGGCCCTCCCGAGACAGCCACGCTGAGCCCATGGGGGAAGCCAGTGCCGAGCCCAGTAGCAGGGCAGGGAACAGAAGAAAGGATGCAATGGTTGTGAGACCAGCCTGAGGGAGAGATGATTGAGCAGCGTCAAAAATGACTCAAGGTTCCCCATGACTGCCTCCCACCCACCACATACCCTCAAGAGAGGGCACATATCTGATAACTGCCTCCCCTACTCTAGCCAGAAATATGAACTATCCCCCATATAGACATTTGCTGTTCTTACTAAATAATTTCAAGGTTCAGCTTTGGCGCAATTTTAAAACTGGAGGAGGAGGGGTTTAAACCCTAAAAACGCAAAGAAATATGAGTGCTAGACCCTTGGTAAAATATCCAAAGCGGTCAGGGGCATTTCAGGTACACGCTACCCTTAGAAGATGAGGACTGTGTGATCTAACCACACACTCTTCATAAAAAGGTCCTTCCAGACATGGTTAGACAGACACTTGGCTAGTTAATCAACAGCAAATGAATAACTTTCTTTCAAACTAACTGGACCCTGAATTGCAATTTACAGAGGTAGGAGGAATGCATTTAGTAGTGGTCGTCATCACCAATGTTAGGGTACCCATTTTCCAGGGCATATAACAATACTATTGCTGTCATCCAAAACAATTCCTGAAAAAAGAGACACCCTGAAGTTAGTGATCATGACAACTACCAAAGGTCTTAGATTTTCAATCAATGCTTTCTATCTACATTATTTCATCTGATTCAATAACTCTGAAGTGAGTAGGGTGGATGTTATGCCTCCCATTTCCTAACTGAAAAGATAAATAACAAAGATAATAGCAGGCAAGAGTTGGAACAATCACTACGTGCCAAGCACTGCAGAAAGCAACTGACATGAAATTTCTCATTAACAACCCAATGGCATGTAAAGACCAGCTCTGATTTCTGGGTAACACTCGAGGAGCCGAGGCTGAGAGATGGCTCATGTCATACACCAGTACCTGCCCAAGCTGGAGCTCACTTTCAGATCTGCCACCTGTAAAGCTCAGCTCTTGGTCACTGCACTCTACTGCCAAGGACTAGAGATGTTTGTGGACTCACAGAATGTCACAAAGCAAATGATCTGCAGATAAAATCAGAAACCCAGGTCTTCTGACTGTATTCAGAACTCATCTGCTATCCTGAAATGGTGAATGTTTGCTAAGTCTGTGATTCGCATAAAGTCCTTTGTTAATACCCTCTGAGCCACCAGGGAAGCCCCCTGTGTTAATAGCATGCATGTTATAAAAATCTAAGAATCAAACTGCTACACTTTAGAACTATAAAAAACAAGAGGAGAGGAAGGGAGGAAAAACAAACTACTTCACTTTATAAAACAGGAAACTGTTCTGAGTGAAAATTCATTAACTGCTAAAGTATCTAAAACTAATAGAAATCAGTATGAAGAAACGGAGTTTTTCTAATAATTTTTCTCTGAACTAAATTTTGCTGAAGGCTTCTTATATACAAAACGTTAAACTGAAGAGCACCTGAGCTTTTTGCTCAAGAAAGCTAAAAAAGCTGTTGAGAGTTAAGAAAATCTGTAGGCAACTAGCTTACTCTCCCCCAAGCCTTGCTATGCTCTTCAAACCTGAACAGATAATCTCCTCATCCTTTGCGAGAACCCTGACCAGCTCCTCCAAGGATAAAAACAAAACAAAACAACAGACTCCACTGTGTCTGACTCTGTTGATCGGAAGCTAGTGCTGTAAAGAAGTCGGGCGCTTACCTCCCCATGCCTTGGTCCTATGAATCTCACTGTTATGAGGGGTGCTTCATGAAAACGACCCCATTTTGCCGACATGATTCGACCCCCATGCCAGGAAATATGCTCTCACGGGAGGAGGGGCTCATGCCGGCGGGGCAGGGCCTGGCAATTTTGAGCTGCCATTAGAGCAACCACTAGAGAAACGGTAAGAGGAAGCTGGGGACTGGTAGAGAAAAGGAACGGGGGAGGGCTGAGGCTGCGGGTTTCCTCAAGACAAGCTTAACTATTTGCATGCTGCCGGTGCAGCCCGCTGCCCAGGCAGAGAGGACCCAGGACAAGACGGGGACAAACTCCCCTGCACACGCTGTGAGTGGGCAGTGCTTAAGTGGCGGGACGGGAGCCCTGGCAAAATAACGCGGGTTTTTTTCCTCAATGCTGCAAGTTAAGGAACACATCTATTTAAACAGATGTCCTCATTTTAAAAGCCATACGTTTCTAAAGAAAACTTTTTTGGTGACGTCGCCTATGGAAAGGCAATGATTGGCTGTTTTCTGAAGTTTGATTTTTCCAGGCTTATCTCCTGCCAAAATGCCTTAAACCTGTGTGCTGGGGAAATGGAAACTAAATATTTAACGGGAATAATGCAGGAGACAACTGCACTAGGATACAATGAGGGGAAATGATATTTTGATTCTTCTAAACCTACCATTTTAGACAAGTAATTACGATTAAAAAAAAAGAACTCTCTGGAAAACTGTAAAGCATACTATGGTTAAGGAACTGAAGAAACAGGAGAGATGATGATATCTAACGTTGCTTTAAGTCTTGGCAAACACTACTTTACCCTAGTTAGCATCTCTGAAAGGCTAAGATGTTTAGTTCTGTTTTAGACACTTCACAGGAACTGGGAGGTGAAGTTGAATGTCTCGTCATGAAGCCGGGGAGTAGATTAACATCTGTGCAGGAATCTAATCCTTGCATCCAAAAAGGCCTACTTCAAATCAGATTAAGAATTTGTCTCAAACATCTCTGACCATCTCCTACTCGTCTGCAAAGAGGAAAGCTTAGGAAAAAAAAAAATTGATGTGACAGGATGGTTTAGAGAGGGCCACACCCCACTCCGTCTGTAATGAGGACATTTTATATATATACACACACACATATATACTATGTGTGTGTGTGTCTGTTTTGTTATGAGTCTGCAGCAAGCAGACTTACTTAGCAGGAAACAGTACTACCTCTTAAAGATACTAAAACACAAAAGCAGAAACTGCCTGCCAGTCTTCCTGTTTAATTTCCTGTTTAGGTTCTCCCTCTTTCACACACATACACGGCTCAACATACTTATCTATTAACTCATGCCAATTAATGAGAATTCTTGAAAGGACCTATAAAGGATCAATACTCAATTTCCCCCAAATGCCTCATACTCACATGGCTACAGATATGAAAATGTATATAGCATATATTATGTTATACATACAGTATATTATATAGAGAGTGCTTACACTAAAAAACTAGTGCTAACATCTATAGTAGCATTTCAATTTTTTAAGCATTATGGAGAAGTAACATTATTCAATGGGTAAGAAAATCAGTAGAGCCAGCATCATGACACGAAGAAAATATTCACTCATTTTTGTGTTATCCTTTTAGAGAATCAAACATTTCTGAACGGAAAAGCCCTCCTGTGGATACAATGGCAAAGACAGACAACGTATTTAATGCAACCTAACATAAAATGTGGGGCTTCCCTGGTGGCTCAGTGGTAAAGATTTCACTGCAATGCAGGAGATGTGGGTTTGATCCCTGGGTTAGGAAGATCCCCTAGAGAAAGAAATGGCAACCCATTCCAGTATTTTTGCTTGGGAAATCCCACGGACAGAGGAGACTGGTGGACTATATAGTCCATGGGGTCACAAAAGAGTTGGACATGACTTAGTGACTAGACAACAATATCATCATAAAATGCATTACTTCACCAATTCTCCTGTTTCTTACTATCTTTTGGTATATGGACAAAAGCTAAGCTATCCTTTGTGAGGACAAAACAATCTTATTTGAAGTGAACTGGTAACAACGATCAAAGATGACTCTTAAGCTTCTTAACACACTAATAACGTGGCTAAAGGGGGGCCTACACCCCTGATAATGTGAAATGGATTGCAATCTAGGGTTACAGATTTGTAACTTTTGGAGAATTTCCATCGCTAGAGATAGCACTGGAGAAGGCAATGGCAACCCACTCCAGCGTTCTTGCCTGGAAAATCCCATGGACGGAGGAGCCTGATGGGCTGCCGTCTATGAGGTCGCACAGAGTCGGACACGACTGAAGCGACTTAGCAGCAGCAAAGATAGCACAAGCTGCCAGAGACCAAATCTTGGGGCCGAGAGCCTGAAAGGGGAAGCAGTCTCATTGCAAAAGAGTGCAGTCACTCTGACAAAGAGAGGATGGGAGGTGACAGGTCACCTGAAGACGTCCTGCTGCTGTTGACAGGCTGCACTTGCACACAAATTACCTTCTTTGTGCCTGCCCCTTTTCTCTTCAGCCCTCTCCTAGCAAACTCCAGACTCCAGTTCTTTGAAATTATTTAAAAAAATTAAAGGAAAGAGACATTGTGCAGCTCACTCTTGCTGAAGAGTGAACATGAAATGAACAGTATTACTTGGTAGACGTCAGATCACGAGATATGACCTAGTCTGTGACCTGAAGCGTACTTCTCTGTGCCGCGGTTGGTAAAATGAGACCGGTGCGAGATGCTTTTAATTTTAAAGGTCAGGTCCCAGTTTCTGCGTTCAGTCTCACGTCGTTTCGTTCACGCCTGCTTGTACTGCCTCGCCAAAGCCATCAGTGACGTATTCACTACTCTGCCCCTAAGCTGGTGTCACGAGGGAGATGGACGGAAAAGGGGGAATTCTCCACTTTACTCTGGTCTTCTGGTTAGAAGTTTGTTTGGAGAAAAGACTTCACAGTTTAAAACCAAAATAAAAGGCAAGAGAAACACTTGAAATCATCCGAACAGATGGTAAAAATCGTCCAGGTAAAGACTATGTGCTTTAGTTCCTCCAGAGGCCCGGCAGCACCTGGCCGAATGCTGACTCCATTCAAACACACTTGGCCAGTTAACACTGCTCCTTCAAGGAGGACTTCTTCTGTCGATGCCAGTCAGTGGCCACGCCAGCTGATAAGACAGACACGGCTCTATTTTCAGCCCTGCTGCCACACAAAGAATAATAAGTGTTCTGCCCTCTTTAACCTTAACTTTTGAATTATAAAACAAGACTAAGCATGAGGTTAACGCTTAAATATGAGACCATTCCAGAAACAGTTTGCTAGACTCTTCATGAGTCTTTTAGTTTGCCTACTTTCTGTCCATTCTGCACCTGGGCAGGTGAAATGAGGAGAAAATATAATTGTGATGGCAGGTTTTCTGGAAAAACTTGAGTGATGACCAAACCCAGCATTTGCTGAAAGAAAAGAGATCTTACCTCATTTACAAAACTTAGTAATTATGTACCTGAGTGTATGCATGTAACACATAGATACACAGTGATTCCCATGCAAGAAGTCCTTAAGTGAGTTTCAGTTTCTTTCCTCCTTACGTTGTTGGAGGTTAGGTGAGTGAATAGAGTGTAGGAAAGTAAGACAGAGTTTTCCTCACTGATTTGAAACAGAATCTTCCTGTTTAGCAATGGGAATTAGTATAAGAAAGTTAACTCTGTTTTTTTCCTTTCTAAAAATATATTTAAAAAATATCAGAAGAGTATTTATGTCTATGTGGGATTACTACAGGTACTTTTTATTCCTGGTTTTTTCCCAGATGAGGTACCTTACACCTAATAAAGGGAGATAATATCTACCTTACAATGTGTGCAAATGATTAAATCAGACAATACATGGGAAGCTCTCAGCATACAGTAAAAACTCAATTAGTGGTGTTATCTCTTATGGCTGTTTTTCTTGCTGTTAGTTTTCCTCAGATGTTAGCTTCCTGGAGCCAGCATCTGTCGACTCCATTCCACAGGACCCCATCACGTAGCTAGTTTCCGGCTGAGCGCTGTGCCCGGAGCCCCTGAGGGCTGGCTGAGGGTCACACAGAGACCCCCGACAGTACTCACCTTGCTCTTTTTACTGCTGGACATCTTGTTCTTGATGTAGCTGAACGTACGACTGACTTTGGTTCCACTCTTTATTTCAAAATCTTTCTTGGGGCTTTGTGGCAGGAAATTAAAGTTCTCTTCTGTTATACTAAATAGAAAACAGAAGAGTTTTTAAAAAGATTACAGAAGTTGGTTTTTTAAAAATTAAAACACTCTACATATAATTCTTTGTAACCATCATTGTCAGGTATTATTCTGGCTACAAGTTACAGCCAATTTACATGCTCACGTGCAAATGGGCAAAGGAGTAAGGGTGGCCAGAGGCTGCTGAATGGTTTTATATAATCATATCAATCCGACAACAGAGCATACCACAATGCTCACGTCCTATTGCGAAAACTTGGCTAAATTTTCTATGTCAGTTATTAGTGTTTCACTAATGGGTTTTCAGGGATCTGATGCTAATTTTTGATTAGAATTAATGATTAATTAGTCATTAATTACTTTATCTGAAATTGCTTAATCTAAAACAGCACCCATTGTATAAACTTCTCTGCATTTAACAGGTGTCTAAAAAGAAACCCACAGATGCAAACCAAGGAGTTTTTATGACTGAATGCATATACAAGCTCCCTCATAGCAGAGATCACACGTTTTCTTTAGGTTTCTGGCACACTGGACCGTCAATATGTGAATTCAGTTATGCACGATTTAAGGAGGCAATATATTGCATGGTAGGTAGAACGGACACTGTGTGCAGAAAGAGCTACTGGAGGAGTTTCAGAGACCTGGAGGCACTGGTCTACTTGCTTAGGACACCTGTGTCCTAAGCCCATCCGTGATGGGCATCTCCAGACCCTGGGAAACTCAAAGGCTGAGTTCCTCAAAGAATGCTGGGCCCTTGTACACACTATCATTTGTGTACGCATACAACTACGTAGAACTGTTACATAATACATCATCTATTACATAGAAACCTATTCAAACTACTTTTCCTAGGGTCCCAGAACAGTTATGCTAGAAGTTTTCTATGGAAAAGTAGTGTTTGCCTCGAGGGCTTCTGTGAGAGCAGAGACAAGGAGGACCGCATGGGTCCTGTTCAGTAGCTCAAGTCTATTTATATTTAAAATACTGCTTGGAATATAAAGCAGTCTGTTACTAAGACAAAGGGGAAATGAAAACTGCTCTAAAGAGAACAAAGAGTAAGCAGAATTTGACATAAGTGCAAACAAGAGGACTCATATCGAGAGAGTTATGGATGACTGGGTCACAACTGATGCCTTTGTGAAAAAGAAGGCAATTTATAAGACACTGCAGGGCAACAGTGAGAACCCCAATTATGCTTAAGATTGAATATTTAATCTCATAAGCTTGAAAAGTAGAATATAAAAATAAACAATGAGTCAAAATAGCAATCTCTAGCCTGTTTAAAACTAAGTCACTTCCCTGGACAGAGGTGTGTACTGACTGAACCTCTACAGAAGAAAATA